>NC_140958.1:11676647-12353230 GCF_014529385.1 Adiantum capillus-veneris | reverse complement strand
ATTTGCTTACAATTAGGAATTAAACGCTTGCAGATCAAAGGAGATTCCTTGTTGGTCGTGAAGAAACTATTGGGAGTATAGAAGAGTAAGAATCCTAAACTAAAGAATTTATGCTTCAAGGTGAAATCGTTGCTCAAAAAGTTTGAAGTATGGAGTTTGCATCATATTGAGAGGTCTCAAAATGAAGAAGCTCATGATGCTGCCCAAGAAATGATCACTTGTGTGTTTGTGCTAAAGGAAAATTCCCCTTTATATCATGGAAGATAAGTGTTATCAAAGGAGATTGATTTTCTGTTGATTGGTGTCCTACCTGAAGGTTTACCATCCTCCAAAAAGTATGCCTTTATAAGAAAATCCAGGAAATACAAAATGCTTGATGATGTGCTTTACATGAAAGGAAGTGATTTGGTTTTGCGTCGTGTGTCTTGGAAAGAGAAAATCTACAAGATTTCGGAAGAAAATCATGAGGGATCTTGTGGAGGTCATTTTGCCATGAAGATCATGGCAAGAAGGCTATATATGGCCAAGCATTCAGCGGGATGTTAACCATTTGTGCAAGTCGTGTTTGCCTTACCAAAAGATGGGAAAGAGAATTTTGAAGTCCAAATTGCAAAAGACAATTCTAGCTTTTGATGTGTTTGAAAAATGGGGTCTTGATGCTATTGGACCCTTACCTACAATTCTAGCTTTTGATGTGTTTGAAAAATGGGGTCTTGATGCTATTGGACCCTTACCTATGACCCTTACCTATGACTAGCAAAAGAAATGCTTACATTTTGGCAGCATTGGATTACTTGTCATGATGGGAAGAAGCTAAAGCTGTCAAACAGATTACTAGTAAGGAAACGGGGAAGTTTTTTTATGAGCATATATGTTGCAAATTTGGTGTGCCCCTAGAGATACTTTCTTATAGAGGACCAGGATTTAGAGGAGAACTGTTTGATTTCTTATGCGAGAAGCTCAATATATAGCATAGATACACTTATTATCAACAATGCAATGGTCTTAATGAGAGGTTCAATGGAGAGTTGGTGAAGATCTTAACAAAGATAACTCCAACACATGGGAAGACTTGGGATTCAAAGTTTCCTTGTGCATTATAGGCCTACAATACTGCTATCAAAACGAGCACATGATTTTCTCCTTATCACTTGGTTTATGGCAAAGAAGCTTTATTGCCAATTGAAGTGGAGATTCCTGCACTCAAATTGTTGTCATTGGGAGATTAAGAGCAAACAAATTCTTGGCAAAAAAGATTGTTGGATTTACAATGTTTACATTTGAATAGAAATTGAGCTTTCAAGTACCATGTAGAAACAACAAAGAAGGCTCAACTAAAGGCTAATGAATGCGTACAGGACAAGGGAATTGAAAAAGGTGATCTGGTGTTGCGTTACAATAGTAATTTGGACAATACCTTTCAAAATAAGTTTCAAATAAAGTGGGAAGGTCCTTTAACTGTTGTAAACAAATTTGAAAATGGCACAAATCAGTTGGCAGATTTGAGTGGAGCACAACATAAATATCGTGTTAATGGTTACAAATTGAAGAAATATTTGGCATGTTTGATGACAATTATGATAGATGAGATGCTATCAATAGATGGAGACAATGTGGAAACATTCACTACAAGAGGTACTTCACATTTGCGACGCTCAAAAGTGAAAATCCATGGCGTCGCTATGAGCATCGCTATTTTATTTGCTACATAGCGACGCTGATAGCGATGGCGAGAGGGGTAAAAAATAAACCAAGAGCACCCGAAAACTCAGATCTCAGATCTGAGTTTTTGGCGCTCCAGCAAAGAGATAACCCGCGCTCTCCCTCTCTCTCTCTCTCTCTCTCTTCCCCACACACACACACATACATAGACATACATGAGGAGAGGCAGGAGAGCCAGGTATGCTCCTTCCCTCTCCTCTCTCTCATGTTCCCTTCCCCTCTTTCTCTCTCTCTCTCCCTCTCTCTCTCTCTCTCTCTCTCTCACACACACACACACACACACACACACACACACATACACACACACACATTGTGTCTTTGAGAGAGAGAGAGAGAGAGAGAGAGAGAGAACACATGCATAAACAAAACACACACACACACATATATGCATAAACAAAGAATGCATACACACACACATTGAGAGAGGAAAAGAAAGAGAGAGAGAGAGAGAGAGAGAGAGAGAGAGAGCGAGAGGAGAAAACAAAGAGAAAGAGAGAGAAAATAAAAAACCAAAGAGAGAGAGGGGGGGAGAAGACGAAAGAGAGAGGTGGGGAGAAAACAAAGAGAGAGAGAGATTATGTTAAAATTTAAATTAGATTACATTTAGATTTATGTTTATGTTGAGTTTAAGATTAGGTTAGATTTAGATTTACGTTAGATTAATATTAGGGATGGTGTTCTACGGATTCTTGCAGATTGCGCAGCCTAGAAACATATAGACAAAACATGGTTGGATTTTTCCAAGGAAGCTCGAAATTTGTGCTTTGGCCTGGCTATGGATGGCGTAAATCCATTTGGTCAAAGATCAACATCTTACAGTGTATAGCCCGTTGTCATCGTCAACTACAACATTCCCCCATGTGGTTGACTACAAAGAAGGGGCACCTATGGCTAAGCTTGATTGTGCCGAGGTGATATAAAGTGAAGAATATGGATGTGTATCTTCGTCCACTATTGAAAGAGCTACAACAATTGTGGATTGGCATAGAAGTGGTGAATATGAGCCGACACACAGGTCGACGGAACGCTTTGATTAGAGGCATTCTAATGTGGACCATGCATGAGGGTATAAGCATGTTAACTTGTCATGCTTTTTGGTGTCCCGGACAATGCTAGTAAGAGGTGCTTGTTAGCATCTATTCAAAACCAAAGAGCAAGTGAAGTTTGAAATTTTAATAACCATAAGATATATTATTTGTTCCCTCCCATATGGGGTGTGGACTCTGTTTTCAGTGACGAAGACGACGTGGGGTGTGGCCTCTCTTCTCTTTCTCTGTGTGTGTGTGTGTGTGCGGCGCAGACTCCCTCTCTGTCTCACTCTCAAACCAGTTTACAGTTTTCCCTATTCCTACTCCCTCCCTCTCTCTCTCTCTCTCTCTCTCTCTCTCTCTCTCTCTCTCTGTCTCTCTCTCTCTCTTTCTCTCTCTCTCTCTCTCTCTCTCTCTCTCTCTCTCTCTCTCTCTCTCTCTCTCGCATTGCTTCTTGCCTCGAAGTCGAGTTCTCAAAGCTTAGTAGACTTGCAGATATGGAAAACCAGCAGAGAACATTATTGCCACTAGAAATGGAGGCAAAAGGGAGCCATTATAGAAGGGAGACATTACAGGAAATGAATCACAACTACCAGCATCCAGCTCTTTCTATTATCAGGAAATATGAGAGAAAAAGAAAGCGTAAACAGCGGGAGCACCGAGAGATGACAACTAAACGAGGACATCATGCTGTCGACGATGAGGAGAAAAGGAATATCTCCTTCGAGATTGTGAAAGCTTTCAAGAGCAGGACTGAAGGTCTCAACAAAGAAGCGAAGTGTGAAATATGGAATCTTGTTGCTCAACATCTGCTTGTTCGGGCAATCCGTGGATAGTCTTTAGAGGAGGAGGCTGCTGTGTAGAGTGCAATTATCTCCAATGTCAGCAACACACTAGCTATCGTCATTCTCTAGGGTCCTAAAAGTCGACCATCGCAGCTTGTTCAAAGCAAAATCACAGCAGATGAAGTCTGGTGTCAATGATCGACAAGCAACACCGTCATAGCCCTATCACATATGAAATTAAGGAATTGATCTACACATTTTGGACAGAGGAGACTCGTGTTTCACCCAACAAGAAGGATGTTTGTCGAAAGAGAGTGGGAAGGAAAATCTACATAAAACACCCTGTGCACCTCTTGGATGAGTCTCAGGTGATCAATGACATACTTGCGCCATAACTTATGCATTCTAGCATGCTAGTAATCTACCTAGCATACAGAGCATGCTAGTTATCACAATATGTTATGCTATGTATGCCACCTAGCATGTGATCTAGTTAGCATAGTCTCACTCCTAGTATGTTGGGTATGTTGTTTAGCATGATAAGTATGTTGTTTAGCATGATAAGTATGCTGTCTAGCACAATATGTAAGCTACTATAACACCCTTTATGCTAGTTAGCATACATATTATGCTAACTAGAATGCTCTGTATGTTCTTTGACACAATGAGTATGCTAGCTACCTTTCGTAGTATGCTAGCTAGCATAATGGGTAAGCTGGTTTATGGTATATGCTAGTTAGCATTCCTGTATGGTGGGTATGGTGTTCAGCATAAATCTTCTGCTAGTTAGCATGCCTAGTGATCTTGAGGACTATGCTGGTTAGCACAATATGTATGCTACTTTAACACCTTTTATGCTAGTGTGCTGGCTATGCTATTCAACATAACAAGTGTGCTGGCTAACACAATATGTATGCTAGTTAGCATACCTTCTATTCTTCTTAGCACACTTTGTGTGGTTAACCATGACTCATATGTTAAACTACACACTGATTTTGCTTGTTAGCACATCTAGTATGCTAGTTAGCATACTCAGTTGTGCTAACTAGCAATATATCATGCTAGTAAGCATACTCAGCTAGCTAACTAGCATGATGAGTATGCTAGTTAGCACAACTAAGAATGCTAAGTAGCATAACGGGTAAGCTGGTTTATGCTAGTATGCTAGTTAGCATATTCAGCTATGCTAACTAGCATACTCAGCATGCTAGTTAGCATACTCAACATGATAACTATCATGCTCATGAGAATGCTAGTTAGCACAGCTGAGAATGCTAAGTAGCATAACGGGTAAGCTGATTTATGCTATGTAGCATTTGTAGCGTGTTGGCTATGCTGTTCAACATAATACGTGTGCTGGTTAGCACAATATGTATGCTAGTTAGCATACCTTCGATTCTTCTTAGCACACATTCATGTGGTTAACAATGACTCATATGCTAAATTACACACTGATTATGCTTGTAAGCACAGCTAGTATGCTAGTTAGCATATTCAGCTATGCTAACTAGCATACTCAGCTTGGTAACTAGCATGCTGATGAGTATGCCTCGTATGCTAAACTACACACTGATTGTGCTTGTTAGCACAGCTAGTATTCTAGTTAGCATACTCAGCATGCTAACTAGCATGCTGATGAGTATGCTAGCTAGTATGCTAATGAGTATGCTAGTTAGCACAGCTAGTATGCTAACTCAGCATGCTAGTTAGCATACTCAGTATGCTGATGAGTATACTCAGCATGCTAGCTAGCATGCAGATGAGTATGCCTCATATGCTACACTACACACTGATTGTGCTTGTTAGCAAAGCTAGTATTCTAGTTAGCATACTCAGCTATGCTAGTTAGCATACTCAGCATGCTAGTTAGCATACTCAGCATGCTAACTAGCATACTCAGCATGCTAACTAGCATGCTTAGTATACAATGTTATACCCAGTTACATGCATGCTAGGACCATACCATGTGCTGTTTAACACACCAATTTGTTTCTATGGTGGATGTATTAAGTAGCAATGCGTATAGTCCTGTTTGGATTATTTATCCTAGTAAACATACTGATCAAATATGGATATTGCATGTTGAGCTCTTTCAAAGATTCAAAAAAAAACATGCAGATTGCAAGATTGGCATGAGGATGTTTGAGATGTTAAAGCCATTCTTTTGCAGGAGGCTGAAGGATAGGTACACATGCTGTTGCGAATACCATGTGTAGATGACCTTTTTGAAAGACGCACTGAACCACATACGCTCTCGTGCTTTTGGGCTGCATGATACATGTTGCAATTGTGTATGCAATATCTGTGCTACAGGCAAGAACATTAGAAGCGGCGGCTGCCTGTCTTCACATCACACGTTCAAAGGTGTCACACAGGTGTGGGAGTCCGTTCTCTATCCAAAGCCAGCAGATGCGGTTTTCCATAGAAGGGAATGCCTGTTGGGAGACTGTAAGATATGTGGAGTAAAGCAGTTAGAATTATGTTGCTTAGAAACAACAAAGCCAGGTGAGAGTATTAATGTGAAAGTATTTGCGTATGTAGAAGCAAAAGACAGGCATGGAAACAGTAAGAAAAGAAAAGATCTTTTGCATAAAGAAATGCAGTGCTCGGAGTTTCTTCGACTGTTGCAGACCAAGTTGAAGCTCTTCATCACTCATAACTATGTGGCACGATGGCAAGGACAACAATTTAAGGATTTTATACTTCGCTTTCGGGATGATGTCATTGTCTCAGTTGTTGACTTTGCTGAAAATTACGCCTTCAAGGAGAAAAATGAGATTCAATCAATGCATTGGCACTCTAGTCAAGTAACTATTTTTGTACACATAACGTACTACCGCAAGGCAGGGGAGGTAGTCAAAACAATCCACTTCTTCATATCAAATGATAGGGTCCATGACACAATATTTGTGCAACATTGCTTCATGCTACATTGTGACTGGTTACAACAAGAGGGTGTCACTTGTAAACAACATTGGGTGTGGTCAGATGGTGCGGCCTCGCAATTCAAGGGAGCCATGCCTTTCTATTTTGTTGCAAGATATGGTGGACTCACAGGGATTGGGATGAGCTGGTTCTTCCTTGGATCAGGGCATGACAAGGGCGAGCATGATGGTGCAAGAGTAGTTGTGAAAAGAACCTTGACCCATGAACAACTAAAACCTAATGGAGCTATATTGCAGTGTGCAGCAGATGTGGTTGCTTATTGCCAGGCCAACCTATCGCATGGAGCACCTGCATCATATCCTTCAAAAGAAAGGGAATGTGCTCGTGTGTTCTGGGAGGTTAAAGAGGGAGATGTTAACAGGGAAGTTAAGTGGAATTGTGCCACTGTGGCAAAAAATCGCTCTTTGCATGCTATTCGTGGTCACAACCCGCATGATCCAACTGCCCTTGCAACAAGAAAGTTCTCATGCTTCTATGATGCATGCATGAACGGAAGGTGGAATCACTGTATCAATAAAGCTCACGTGGAGGCTTGGGATTATCAGATTCTACAGCCATTACTTGAGCAAACAGATGAAGTTTCGACAGAGGAAGTCGTTGGCTATGATGACTTCACATACGAAGGTCATCATGATGTGTTGAGTAGCGCTCTATGTTCTAGAGACACATTTGCTGTAAATCTAGATGCTTTAACCAACGCCGAAGATGTGGATTTCTATCTGGTCAAGTGTGTTGCAGAAAAGAAGAAGGTGGAGAAGGGGTACATTGATGAATGAAGCAATGTAATTGACAGAGGCTCATATGTTGTGCAAGGACTGTATTACAAGAAATTGGATGCATACACCTTCAAGCTAGACCACAAACAATAGACCACAAGCAGCCTATCGTCCACCTACTTTCACATGTGGTGCGATGTATCAAAATACCCATGGATCACGTCCCAAGGAGAAGGCAGGTGTACACAATCACTCCAAAAAGCTATGAAGCAATCTGTAATAGCATGCCCTTCGGCTTTTAAGTTGTATCCACTGAATTTTCTATATACCACTTTGCTGGGGTATGCAGTTTTATTATAAAGTTGGTCAGCATGCTAACTATCAAACTGTTTACATTAATTGCTAACTATCAAACTGTTTACATCTTGTGTCAGCATGCTAACTATCAAACTATTTACATTAATTGCCAGCATCAAATTATTTACATAGGGTTCAATTTTACAATGACAGTCACTGCCCCAAAAACCCTTAAGGCCTCCTTGGAGGGCGCTTGTAGTGACCGGGTTGTCCTCGCTGTTTGTCTTCTTCCTGCTGCCTCTTTTCTTTTCTCTCTGCTTCCTCCTTTGCTTCTAGGTCGGCACTATGCTGCTCACTTTCTCTTCTTTCCCTCTCCAGCTTTTCTTTCTCTCTTTCTGCTTCTAGGTCAGCTTCTCGCTATTTGCGACGAAGTTCTTCTAGTCTTTTAGCCTCTATATCCCTCTTTTGAATGTCAAGCAAACGTTTGACGACTGCATCAAAAAACTCATCTGAGCCTGTCTCAAACACATTATCAGAAACATATGCTTTCCGATCATCCGTTTGCAGCCAAAGAAAAAGCCAGGACTGCAAAGTTTCTATAAGGAACTTTTCCCTCTGCTCAGCACTCTGGTGCTCTAGACTGGGAGTAACAAGCCAAGTTTGTGGTGGGTTCTAAAACACTTTGTAGAAGCTATTATTGATTATAAGTGTGTTTTGGGCGTTGTACCCCGGAGCGTGTTTCCAGAACAAGGATAAGTCTTTCATAAACACAGGTTTTCTCTGGATCTGCCAGGATTGCTTTGGACAGTGCGCTTGAGCAAAAAACCCAGTAATCTTTGGCCCCTGCTCTTTAAAAACAGTACGACAAATACTCATGACTTTACTATGGAGGCTTGTGCTCCATATAAACACATTAAAGAACTGTAGGCACCAGTCCAAAAAAAAATGGTTGTCCTTGCGACAGAACACCTGCTTATCAAGTACATCGTATTTCAGCATTTCATCTTCATATGCCAGGGGCTTTTCACCAAAGCGAGGCTCTACCACTGCCACCAAAAGACCATTCAGGTCCAACAGCAGAGCCCTTTTTTCATCACATAAACGCTTAGGCACCCATATTAGGTATGGTAGAGGATACCATTCAGAAAAAATAACTGGCCCACTTGGGTGCACATAATTTAGGCGCTCAATAATAGTACGGGCAAGCTGTGAATATCGTTCAAGGCGTTTTTCAATCTCCATTTTCTGTCTCCTTAACTGCCTGGCTTTGTGGGCTCGCCATCTCCGTAATTTCTGCCATTGCATGGCCGCAGTTGCATCAGGCATTACGATTAATTCCTGTTTCTCTTCCTCTGCAGGGAAACCGCGATACGAAATGAACAAGTTTAAAAAAGAAAAACCGCAAAAATTACAATGAACTGCTGCTTAGATTTATATTGCACAAAAATACATTTTCATTCGAAAACAAAATGCATGTCAGTTACAATACGATTTGGGTTTCAAAATGGTCTAGCATATACAGTGAAGGGCACAACCGGGTAGGGAGCAATAAGTCTTAACACAATTTTTTGCAAGCTATTGAGCGGGTGGCTTTCTTTTCACCTTTGGAGCTTTCAACCTTGTCCAAACCAGAGGCTGTGCTTGCAATGTCTTCGGGTACCTCTTCAAGGCCAACTTTTCTTTTCAGCTGAGCTTTACGCAAAAAACCCTCAAGAGGGATGTTGTCACCAACTTCTTGCTCATCTTCTATGTTGTCATTCTTCAAAGTTTCCCCTGAGCCACTAGCCACTGTCTGATGAGAAGCTTCTGATTTGTCAGCTTCTGATTTGTCAGCTTCTGATTTGTCAGCTTCTGATTTGTCAGTAGCAGCAGGCATCACTGGCACACGAGGCACACGAGGAGCCATGACAAAAAAATCATCTTCTTTTTCATCTTCTGAGTTCCTGCTCACATCACCGCCTTCCTCCGTTGTTTTCATGATTTCATTTGGCATCTGCTGGAAGCCCTCATCCACCCCTTCACTCCCTGCATCTAGCTCAACACCCTTCTCCGTCGAAGGGTTCTCACCTGTATCCAGCTCATCACTATCCTTGATCGAAAGGTCCTCCATTACAGCCTTTCCCTTGCCCTTCGTGTCATGCACACTGCCCACATCACGGAGGGACTGCCCCAAGCCTGCAAAAGAAAACGTGGATTAAGACTCATATAAGCATGTCATGTATGCTAGAAAATGTTTTATATGTTGTGACTATGTGTGCGGCCTGACATACATTGGAATCCATTATGCTGATAAGCCCAGTATGCTAATTCGAATTGCTGAGTATGCTAACTAGCATATCAAATATGCTAGTTTGCATCTCGAGATGGTAGCTTACTTACTAGATTTGCCATTATGACAAAAAACTTACTCTAGTCTGTACACTGAGCACAAGTATGCTAATTAGCATACAAGATATGCTAATTAGCACACTAGATATGCTAATTAGCATATTGGGTATACTAATGAGCATAGTGGGTATGCTAATTAGCATACCCAGTATGCTATTTAGTATTTCCAGTATGCTAATTAGCATACCCAGTATGCTATTTAGCATATCCAGTATGCTAATTAGCATATCCAATATGCTAATAAGCATATCCAATATGCTAATCAGCATACTCATTACGTGAATCAGCATACCCAGTATGCTAATGAGCATTCCCACTATACTAATTAGCATATCCAGTATGCTATTTAGCATATCCAATATGCTAATAAGCATATCCAGTATGCTAATCAGCATACCCAATACGCTAATCAACATACCCAGTATGCTAATCAGCATATACAGTTTGCTAGTTAGCATTTGGATATGGTAGTTAAATTACTAGATATGCTAATATACCAAACTTACTCTAATCTGTACACTAAGCACAGGGTATGCTAATTAGCATACAAGATATGCTAATTAGCATATCCAGTTAACACACTCAATATTCTCACTCGGTATGCTAATTAGTATACCCAGTATATAAATTAGCATACCCAGTATGCTAATTAGCATATCCAGTTAACACACTAAATATTCTAATTAACACACTGGGTATGCTAATTAGCACACCCTGTATAATCTTGACAGATGTTGGTGTGATTGGATGTCTTTGCCCTGTGGGTTTCCAACACCATTCTTGTGGTATCCTTTGCTGGCAGGTCACAGCTCTACATTTTGTCGGCAGGAGCATGCAGTTGCAAAGCAGAGAAAGTGGTAGCTATGCCCACAGGGCATCTTGACCGTGGAAGAGATTCCCTTTACTTCAAGTGGCAAACTGCAGCCACTGCACGGGTTGATCATCGTCCCATCGCATACCCCTTCTATACTTTCTATAAAAGTGCCCATAGCCATTACATAGGGTAGTGGGAATGGAGGAGCCTTGTAGCATCTTGCTCATGTGCATTAGGAGCTGTAGTTGACCTTCACATGCATTCACTTTTGCTTCCATAACGTCCACATTAATCTGCACACCAAAAAAAAGAGGAGCATGGTAAGTACATAGGTTTGTTGTGCACATATTCCAATCATACGGTAGAAGCATAAAAGCCACGCACTTACATGCTGACAAGTTGAGTCAGTAGCAAGAGTGTCCTCACTGTTAGGAAATGCCAAACCTTCCAATGTCTCTTTAAATGCCTCTATTTTTACTTTACACTCTATTTCCCTCTTTGCATCCACATTGTCGCTCTATAGTAACCTCTGTAATTCATTTTCAACGTCGTGAAGCTTTTGTCTCATAGCAAGCACAATTGGGGTGACCCTAGCATTGCTTGCTTGGACAACCCTCACAGCTTCAAAGTCTGATTTTGCAGTTAGAAGATGTTCTTTAGCATCTTGCAGTTGTTTGCTGAGAATTTCAGAGGCAGCCTTTATGTGCTGCAAATTCTCAACGCCAAAAAATGACAGGCTTTCAGCCTGCTGGTGAGTGTTGTGGCGAGAGATGGGTGTCTCCTTGGTATCCTCCTTCATTTCAGCTTGCGCCTCCTCGATGTTTAGACATACATTGTGCATCTTCCACTTTTCGATATGGGCCTCATAGTACCCTTTCTCTCGGAGGTCCTGCAAATGCTGGACAGCGAATTCAACCCAATTGAATTGCATGGCTGAGCTACTTGTAATTGCCGCTGGGCTGAATTCTTTTACAAACCCCTTGGCGAATGCAGAGTTGATCTCCATGTTTGTTGGGGGCTTCTGGTACACCTTGTAATGCAGTTGCATCACGTGGTCGAACATATCAGTACGCAAACAACTGCATTTAATGCGATACTGACTACGATTCTTTGACTCTCTAAAAACACTGAACCACTCCACATCACTGATCTGATCCCACCTCACTAGTTTGGGGTTGGCACCAGCCAGGGAGAGGCCATGAACATCATTGAACTCTTCTGCTGTAATACAGAACTTGCTCTGTACTAGGACTGTAAACTTTGGAGCTTTCCATCGGCCTGCACACCCCCAATGTCACAAGATTAGCAGTAGGAAAGTGCAGTATTGAGCACTTCCTTCCAATTTCAAGGTTCAAATCAAACACTGGTTTGTGCTTCTTGAGCCAGACTTCGACTTGAGCGGTTGTATTTCAAGTGACTATTCATGTCCTACTGCTAAATCGGACATCAAGGGACAACTCTCCAGCCAAGACAGCACCAACAACTATCCTCGCAAATCATAATGAGGTAGAGAGAGAGAGAGAGAGAGAGAGAGAGAGAGAGAGAGAGAGAGAGAGAGAGAGAGTACCTGAGTCATCCTTTCCCTTTGTATGCAAGGTCTTTTCCATTGGGGATGCTGGGGAATCAGAGAGCTTCACCCTTTTTCGGGGCAGAGAAGAAGTAGCAGAAAGTTCAGCCCTCGACTTTGTTTTTGGTTCTCTCTTACCTTTGGCCCCTGCGCCCCTCTTACCTCTGGCCCTTGCGTCCCGCTTCTCTCCATGCATGTTGACTGCCCCACTCAGCTTCTCTCCACGCATTTTGACTGCCCCACTCCCCTCAGAGTAACACTGCGTAAATGGTCAGGAAAGTGTATTCAGGGTGGTCTCCCTATTTTGAAATATTTGATGGATTCCCACACGTTTGAAAAGTTACACTCTCATTATGCTTACAATATATGCTTGTTGCCACATGATAAGTAGCACAAAAAGCATGACAAGTTAACATGCTTACACCCATGACTATCCCGGACTAACAGAATGTTCAGGTGATTTATAATCAAACTCAAACACTGTAAATCTTGGTTTTTCTCAAGCTTATCTATTATCATGTGTATACATGCAGGTCTTCAAACAAGCGGATACAGAGCATGTGTCACATGTGGACCTAGAATGAATGCACGTCGGGCGTCCTCATTGAAGAAGAAAATCTATGAAGGTCATGAAGTGTATCTTCCAGAGAATCATGTGTTACGCGACGACTTTTTGGGAAGAGAGCCACCGAGGATGTCTCCACAAGCATGGTTAGAGCAGAACTAGATGTGTGATGATGGTTCACCCCGAGGGATGAAGAGACTCTCTCTATGGTACGAGTTACCGTATTGGCCCCGACTCATGATTAATCACTTGCTCCATCCAATGCACATATTCAAGAATGTGGGTAGTCTGCTATGGGACCATCTGACTGGCAAGAAAGATACTTTGGGAGCCAGGGTTGACCTTAGAAATGTGGATCGTATGGAGAAATATTGACCGGCAGAGAGCATCCGATGGATTGATAAAACTCCCTAAAGCACCATGGATTTTCATAGGAGCCCAAGAACGCAAAGTAAAAGAGACCATTTGATCTATGCGGACCCCCACTGGCATAAGGCACTCGCTCTGAACGTGTTTTACTAAAGAAGGAAAGCTTACCGGTTTGAAGTCACACGACTGGCATGAAATGTGTCAGGTATGTCTGAAGTGGAATATATCATAGTGGGAATTGTGTAGCAAATTTGTATGTGGACTTTAATATCATTGCTGCACGTAGTTTGCAGTTTATTTTACCGGTGGCCATTGAGGGATGTTTGTCTCTTGACGTCCGTAATACAATCTACAAACTTGCAAAGTTGGTACAATGGATCTCACAAAAGGAGATCAACGTACACTCCATACCATTCGCCAAACTAAACACTGTGGAGGTTGTTTGCATGTTTGAGAAACACTTTTCTACTACCATACTAACCATTCAGGTGCATCTTGTTGTTCACATAGTTGATGAGGTGGAAATAGCTGGCACAGTACATTCCAGATGGATGTTGTTTTTAGAACGTTTCATGAAAACGCTCAAGGGATATGTGCGTTAGAAGGCACGTCCGAAGGATAGCATGGAAGAAGGTTGGCTAGTATCAGAGTCCCTAGTTTATGTTGGAGAGCGGCTAGATGGATTTGATAAAACCCGGGACAGGCTATGGTGAACCATAGATGATGAGTGCATATCTGGGATTGTCATGTGCAATCTCAGTGTTGAGAAGAAGATGATGGAAGATCTAGAGGCTAAAATCAACCGATTTTGCATGATTCAAAATCCAGTGATGCAAAAGTGGATTTCAAGATATGAGGATGCAAAGCAAGAGCAATAAAGCACACGAATCGAGTGGAGATGGGGAAGACGACCATCGATTCATTATCCGACGGGTCTAGAGATCCTACCAACATTCATGAGCTTAAGATGGTTGCACAACCAATTGAAAAGCGCACAACAGTGCGGTGAAGAAGTGGACTGAGGAGGAGTGGGAGTACTCTCGGGGTTGCACGACCAAGGTAAGTTTGTAATGTACGACTAGTGACTTTCTAGACGTCTGAACGGCCACTCATAATCTTTGTTGGTTGTAGTATAAGTCATACACAACAACATGGTGTAAAGGTTGATATTTTAGGGTGGAACTGATCGACAAAAATCGTTATACTCAAGATTGTGGAATCATGGCAAAATTTGAACAGTCCAGTCGACAACGGTCCTCTAATGCAGATCCCGTGGTGGCGGAACTCACTTACTTCGGCACGCTACAAGAGATTTTGAGGATCGATTATAAAGGATTTTTTATCGACTTGTTTGACGTGCAATGGTTCCAGATAATCATGGAGGGTCGCAACTCTACTGTGCGTAGAGGAGAGTCTGGTTTCCTTGAGGTGGATTCAACTAAGAAATGGACTGACCTAAGAGACACTTTCGTACTACGCGAGCATTGTGAACAAGTAAGTATGTAAATAGTTAACATCCAATTTTAGAAGTTATGTGCTTGGAAACTCTCATGTAAGTTATGTGGCTCTGGTAGGTGATATTTCATCCTACCAAGTCTACATCAAACTGGTGCTACGTCATAGAGGTAGCCCCTCGTAGTGCACGGACGTATGAGGGCTACCATGTGCCAATCACAACGGCATCAATGGAGGAAATCGGAGAAGATACTCAGTCAGAAGTCGCTGAGGTGGTGCTAGACGAGCATCAAGCTTCTATTCTCTATGGGGTGCATGCAGAGGATCTACAAAATGAAACGGAGGACATATGTCTAAATGGAGAGCTCTATATAGATATAGGAAGTTATGCTGAGCTATTCGAGGATGAGAGAGAGACCTCTAATAGACATAAATATTGTATTTGAACAATTTTGCTCCGTTTTATAATATATATTGTATTCACGTGGCTTTTTCTCCATTCCTGTCTATATGCGTCATTGCATCATTGTATTTAATCTTCTTTGCGTCCACTCCAGGTACGTATGCTCTAGGTATGTTCTCACAAGCAGGGACGACGAGCAGTGTGCTCCGAGTGTGATTAAGATTGAAGCTGCAATTGCAAAGGAAGTGATCTATCTCTGCTCATAGATGTTGCTCGTCCCACCACTAGATCTATTTGATCGGGTGAAAGAGACGCTAAGAAACACTACTACTGCTTCTTAGCGTGTCTTTCACCCACTAGGGCTAGTGGTGGGGCAAGCAGCATCTATGAGCAGAGACGGATCACCTTTGCAATTGCAGCTTCAGTCTCCATCGCACTCGGAGCACAATTCTTTTAAAAATTCACAAGAACCTTAATGAAATCTCTCTACATAGGAATCCCTCCCCCTTTATGAGTCCTCTCACTCTCTCTCTCTCTCTCTCTCTCTCTCTCTACTTGTCCATGTTTTCTTCTCTATTCATTCAATACTAAGATTAAATGTTCGTGTGTTTAATGTAGCTATGGATGAGGATGATTTTCTTTCTTCTTTGTCACCCCAGCAGAGGTAGTGGTACGAGGATCATCATCGCTCTAGAGCACCATCATGCGTTCCTAATCCTTTAGCATATCCCTCTATTTCGGAGCATTCAGCATGCTCCAAAGCTTCGGTGTCGACAAGACGATCTTCACACTCGTCTAGGCACCGACACTCTAGTGGTGGTGGCAGCGGTTGTTGTGGGGATGCCGCCGCCGATGCCTCGACACCGCCTCGACACCGTCGATGCCTCGACACTACCTCGTGTTTGACAAGGCTCTTTACCCTCCCCTTCTTTGCCCGCCCCCACACCAGCCATGCCATCACCATCTACGCTAGGTTTTACGCGGATGACGGCCATTCCTAGCAGCTACACACCACTAGCTACTCCTCCGGGAGTCACCCTAGTTGACACTCCTTGCTTCGGGCCCCAGACTCTAGTGGAGACACTTGACGTCCGTACCCCCATCGACACGCCGCTAGAGACCCCTGTCGGGACACCCAGGTTCACGCCTCAATGGCGAGAGGGCTTGTCGTACTCCGTCGACTTCAACGGTGGCATCATCTTGGATGAAGGCAAGAAGGTGATCTTGCGCATGCGCTGTCTTTTGTCTCAGGTATTTAGACACTACATACTAAACACATGGAGTGAAGTACCAAGTGATTTAAAAGACAAAGTCATCAGCATGCTTCATGATGAGTTTCCCGTTTCAACACGGGATGACCACTTCAATGAAGACCTAATGAAGGTTCGAATGTGCCAATACTACAAGCACAAGCGTTTTGAAGTGCAAAAAGGAATAAAGCATGGGTGGAACAAACCAGATTGACTGGCTAAAGAAGATTGGAAGAATGCGAAGAAAGCAGCACGCGAGAATCTTGACAAGTGGAAGCAACAAAAGGAGGCAGCCAAAGCATGAGTAGAGGCAGGGAGCTCGCACCACTTGGGGAGCGGCGGGTGTGTCAGGACACGGGTCCTGTACCATAAGAAACTAGGCAACTAGGCTCTACTAGATCCTCCTCCCAACCTCCCTTTATAGGTGGGCTCCTAGCCCTTTGCCCTAGACGGATCCCCTGTCCACACTGCCTAGCCCGACCCTTGGCCGTACTCCTTGCCTAACCTAGTTCTTAGGGTACAGGACACGGGTCTTGTACCCTAAGAACTAGGCTAGGCAGGGACTACGGCCAAGGGCCGGGCTAGGCAGTGTGGACAGGGGATCCGTCTAGGGCAAAGGGCTACGAGCCCACCTATAAAGGGAGGTTGGGAGGAGGATCCAGCAGAGCCTAGTTGCCTAGCGGGCATCATTTGAGGCCGATTTTGTAAGTGTTTTTGCATTGATCTTTAGGTTTGATAGTTTAGGGTTTAGGGGTTTTTAAATTCTAACATAATGGATTCTTTGTATGTTTTGACAGTGGTGAGACAGGACGTGAGCCCACACCGTACGAGCACGAGTACGCAAGCAGGAAGGGCTTAAACGTCCTGATGGACATTTTGAGTTCTCGCGGCGGCATGGTCAGTATTAGGGTTACTCTTTTCTATTTGTTGTATTGTTTTGTAAATTATATGTTTATACTTACAGAAAGATGTCTTATTGTTTTTTCTGCAGAATTCAACAGATACGCCGCTTGGACGTGACGAGACGTCTAATTAGACGACATCAATCTAGACATAGCTAGATAGCATTAGTTTTCTTTTTTCATAGCATATGTATCATGAGATGACGTGTATACGTCTTTTTGTAACTATTGGAAAACCGTGTATATTTTCTCAATAATGACAATAGTGTTGTAACTATTACATTTGCAAAGTTTAACAATCAAGTGATTTTGCCTATGATGTGTACAATTGTCATTGATTTACTTTCATCAATTTACTTTTGTCAGTTTTGTATCTTCATTCTGCAAACAATATTATGGATGATGGAGTTAATGGTTATATTCAAGGATTTCAAAATGACGTGATCACACTACAATTTCAGGTTAATAACAATAGAAATGAAAAATAACAAATATTATATTAATTGACATTCATCTTTTTTGACCTGCAAGGAGACTTGGAGACTAGCTCGAGGCCCACCGGGCCCGCAGGGTAAAGAAATTTCCCCGCCGGGCCCGCCGTGGCTATACAAAGGCGACGTCGGTGTTTGTCTTTTTCACAAGAGAGGTACATTGAAAAGTCTTCTTCACCAAACTTTCTGGCAGCTTTCCACATTCTCAAAGCAGTGTAGCAGTAATTTTTTAATCCCTTCCTTATTTTATTGATGTTTTTTTGAGTTTTTTGCGTTAAAACTTAAAGGTATAAAATTTCTTTTATCAAATCATCGTACGTGGATGCACTGGCATATGGTTGTAATTGCGGCTAGGTGTGTCATTGCAAAAGCGTATGATGATTATGTTTTATATTGCTCCCAGTCATTCATGCTTCGGCACATGGTTGCAATTGCGACTAGGTGTGTTGCTGCTAGAATGACAGGAGCATCTGTTTGAAAGAAGTCACCGTGGGTGGATGCACTGGCACATGGTTGCAATTGCGGCTATGTGTGTCATTGCAAAATTGTAGGGTGACTATGTTTTATGTTGCTCCCATTCATTCATGCTTCGGCACATGGTTGCAAATGCGACTAGGTGTGTTGCTGCTAGAATGACAGGAGCATCTGTTTGAAAAAATTCACCGTGCGTGGATGCACTGGCACATGGTTGCAATTGCGGCTAGGTGTGTCATTGCAAAAACGCAAGATGACTATGTTTTATGTTGCTTCCCGTCATTCATGCTTTGGCACATGGTTGCAATTGCGACTAGGTGTGTTGCTGCTAGATTGACGGTAGCATCTAATGCATGAATGTGTGCTCAAATAATTTCATAATGTTTCATATGCTTGAATCTTGAAAGACGACATCGTGCGTGGATGCACTGGCACATGGTTGCAATTGAGACTAGGTGTGTCATTGCAAAAGCGTAGGATGACTATGTTTTATGTTGCTCCCAGTCATTCATGCTTCGGCACATGGTTGTAATTGGGACTAGGTGTGTTGCTGCTAGAATGATAGGAGCATCTGTTTGAAAGAAGTCACCGTGCGTGGATGCACTGGCACATGGTTGCAATTGCGGGTAGGTGTGTCATTGCAAAAGCGTAGGGTGACTATGTTTTATGTTGCTCCCAGTCATTCATGCTTCGGCACATGGTTGCAATTCCGACTAGGTGTGTTGCTGCTAAAATGACAGGAGTATATGTTTGTAAGTTGTTGTACGGTGAGGCATTGGCACATGGTTGCAATTGCGATTAGGTGTGTCACTGCAAAAGCGTACGAGATCTATGGTCTATACTGCACTTTTTCTTTCACGTAGAAAAGATCCAAATGCAGTGGCACATAGTTATATTTCACAATGTGTTGTTTGCAATAATACCATTGCAGGAAAAATGGATCCTTCTGCTACTTCAATGATAGAGTTCAAAAAGAAAATTAGACAATTGTTGATTACAATCGTCAGTGCACTAGATCCCGACGATATAGCGCAGATTGTTGCAGATGAGTCTAGATTGCAATCATTATACAGTGAGATTGCCCGCAAAATGTTGTTGTTATATCCAGACAAAACAACCGAATCAATAATCTCATTACTGAGCAGTTGGGTGGGCAATTTGCCCAAGGTGGCCTCTGATTTGAAAGAGGAATGCCCTCAAGAAGTAGACAAGGGTAAGCTAGAGCATTGGAACGCAAGATGGAGAGCAGAAAAGGAGAGGTCAAGGCGAGCATCCCACATAGACACACAGTTTGGCCTAAGGAAGAAAATGCAAATGGCTATCACCAGAGTTATGGGGAGCAGCCAAGGTGGAGAACCGTTTATTGAGGAGGCTGCCATTGAGGGAACATCGGGTTCTACTGCTTCTGCCAATCACCTGGAGAGCAGTATATACAATTCTGAATGTAGTATGACTTTGGGCATTCCAAATAAGTCCATTAAGAAGATCAAGAAACTTGGGTCAGGGGCTTATGGCACAGGGTGGCAAGTTCAAATCAAGGGGATCATTTTCCTTCCTGCAATGAATACTTATTGTGCCAAGGAGTTCAAAGGACAGGCCAAGCATCAGTGGAAAAGCTTTGCATCAGAAAGTGGGGTAGATCTCAACCATAGAGGGATTGTGATGAGTATTGCCCACTCTGTAACATTGCCATGGTTTCTGATATTCCCCTACTTCAATGGGGGAACTTTAGGTGATCTTATGGAGACAGTGCCCCTTCCACATGGCTCTTTCACGACGCTTGTAGCACATCAAGAGGGGAAAGGAAAGATCCCTGAAGACTTTAAATGGGAGCAGCCCTCTGAAGACAAGAAAACATGTATCAAGAGCCTGTGCAATCATACTCCCTCGTTGATCCATGCCTTGGTGAAGGCATTGCGATTTGCACATGACAAGGGAGTGATCCACAATGATCTCCATCCATGGAACATCATGTTGGACTTTACCAAGGATCTCACTCCCCGTATTGGAATAATTGATTGGGGATTGGCTCTGCGTGTTGGCTTAGAGACACAAAAGACCAACAATACCGATGAAAACTGGCAAAAGCTTCATCCTTGGCAAGCTCCTGAGTTACAAGATGGCAAGAATTTATGCCCATGGACCAAGGCCACAGATGTGTACTCCATAGGATGGGTGATATGGCAATTTTGTAAGTTTTGTGGAGAGTTCTCTGACTACTACAACACAGATTGGTTCAAACATAAGGTTTCAGTGGAGGTACAAGCCATATCTAGGATTGTTGTGGAAGGTTGGGTGAGTAAGAAATCCATAGACAGAAAGACCTTGGCACTTTTGGACGAAGAATTAGAAAGATTTGAAGCCTAGCCAGAACGATGCTTACGCCCTCCCTCTGAAATGAGTGTAGCCTTTTTTTGATGGATATATGATGTACTTTATGAAGCAGGGTTTTCTGAGACTTTTGACTTATAAAAGCACTTTTAAAAATTGGGTATTATGCACCATGGATGATGTATGAGTAATAAAAACACTTTGTTATATCTCAATAGACAACAAATTTTCTATGAGTTTTGTTTTTTCTCTTAAGTTTCAAGCAATAAGCCACGTGGAGTCATTGATTGTCATTCATTGATTTGAAAAATGGTGGTTACTCATATCAATTGATTGTTGTAAGATGGTGGTTATTCTAATATCAATTGATTGTCATAAAATGGTGGTTAAAATTATAGCAATTGATTGTCGTAAAATGGTGGTTACTCTTATAGCAATTGATTATCATTAAGTTTGTATGCCGTAACTGAAGTATAGTGTTTAATCAGGATATGGATAATGATAATCAAAGGGCTAAGCGCGCTTTTGAGCGTCTCAGATCCATGTGTCAAGGCGGTGGAGTGAACGACACCGCTCGAATTGCAGCTCGTTGCTCCCAGTGGGCCAACCCAGTGGGTACACAATGGAAAGAGGTGAACACTAGGATTGACCGAGAGATGGTCGAATCCATATGGCCAGGCGTTGCAGATGACAACATCAAGAAAGGCCGACTCAAGCTATCACAATGCATTAATGCAGACATACGAGACAATGGAGAGAACATATATCTCGATGTTATGGGTCATCCTATGAATCATATGGATTGTCCATTGTGGTTTGCCAAGATGTTATACATGCATTATGTCTTGGGTGAAGTAGTGGACTTTAGCTCAAGGACACCTCACATGACGGTTGAGGACATTCGCAGTACTACAATCACCGTCACACGGCAAGAGATGTCATTGGCACTAGAAGGTGCATCAATGGAAGTGCACCAAGTTAAGGAGGAGCTTCAAACTCAACTCAGGCAAGCATCACAAGCTACACAAGGCTCTCATGTAGAAGAAACCCTAAATAGAGACTTGCAAAGGGAGGTGAAGGTGCTATCTCTCCACGTAAAAGAGTTAGAGGCGACTATAAAAAAACAAAATGTTGCCACATCGATTGAGCACCCAACATCTATTGAGGCCCCTCCAGCTTCAGGTGAGCACGGTGGTGCTTTCCCCATATGTAGATCATTCTTTCATGAGTGGTGTGGTCACTTCAGCTTGCCATGCGGACATATGTATCATATATCATGCTTGATGCAAAGCATGATGAATAACTTTCATTGTGCTATATGTGAGTTTGAGATATCCAAAAAGCTATATGCAATGTTCAAAATGTCTGAAGACTATAATAAGCTTAAAGGTCAGCGTGAACAGGAGAATGAAGATATTCTCACAAATATTTCACTATCACTTGGATAGTTTTTGTAACATTTGAAAACATTTACTCGTTGTCTTGCGAGAATTTATTAGTGAATTGTGAATTGTCTTCACTTCAGCTTCAATTATGATATCTGATAATGCAAAGATTTGTTAGGGCTTTGTATATTATGAAGCTTTAATAGTGATTTGTGGCCTTGTAAAGGTTTTTAAGGGCTTCGTTTATTATTAAGCAAATGTCTAAACCTTAAACTAAATATAAAAAAAAGCTTATAAGATAAACAGTTTCTGAACTTAAACAGAAGTCACTCAATGGATTCGATAATCTATTAATTAAACCACCGTCGCTTGCTGCGATGGGTCAAAGTTGGTTCAATTTCCAAATTCTCTTCAATCTCTTCTAAAGTACATGTAGTTTCTACTTCATGAGATTCCCCTTGCAGATCACTGTCTTCGTCCACCTCATCATTGGTTACATCATAAGTCCAGCGCGGCATCTCCTCTTTGTAGTTCTCAGTTTGCACTCTTGCCAATAGCCGATGGTTGCAGTACATATACACCAATTTTTCAGCTCTTGAATTTAGAAGGCGGTTTCTGATGGTGGAATGCATATATTTATATGTACTCCAATTTCTCTCAGAACTTGAATTGGATGCATATTGGGCTAGGATTCTAACAGCTAGGCATTTAAGGGTGGGTGCACTACCACCATTCATCATCCACCACTTCCACGCTGGTTGCTCCGTGGCAAGTTTCTGCACAAATTCTGTACCAAACTTACCCTCTTTGAGTTTAAACTTCGTAAGATCAGTAACAGCTGATGCATGCTCATCAGGATCATCATAAAATCTACCTATCACATCATAAAAGTCTTCCAGCACCTCCTCATCAAGTTTGTCTATTTCCATTTCCCAATACTCTGGATCCAATAAGAAAGCTACGCTGTGTAGTGGACTATGTGCTCCAACCCATCGACCATGCACATACTTTCTCAAAATTTCTCTCCTCTTTTAAGTGAATGGTGTCTTCCAAGGCTTCACAATTGGCTCCTAGGGCTCCTCTGGATTTGCAAGGCTTTCTTAAACAGTCCACCAAGCCATCCACACCTTACCTATGTTAGGCAAGGCAGAATCCAGTTGGCGTAATGCGAGCATAATTGGCATCATGACATTGTCCACATCCACCACATCATCCCAGAAGTGGCGATCAGCTAGTAGATCTCTGATCACCCCTATTTTGCTTTTTATCTTCTCCCTTTGACTAGCCTCCCATTCTGAAAAATTGGCACAAACAAATGTCTCCATCACAGCATTCTTATTTTTTATTACTGATTCTACTGTATAGTAGTTGGTGCAAAATCTAGTTTCGCACGGCAGTTTTAACGTAGTAGACATCCTCTGACGGTCCATGTCAAGAACCCTCTGACGCTTCAAAACAAACTTGACTATTAAGCGAGCATTGTCTACTATCCATTTGAACCAGTCTGTGTCCTACCTCTTGTACCAATCTTGCAATACCAAGTTCAAGCTCTGTGTACTGCAACCAGCACTATATAGGTGAGAGAAGCGACTTTCAAGTATCCTACCTGCAGCCCTGCAATTTTTGGCATTGTCCATGATTACTTGGACAACATTTTCTTTTCCAAGTTCCTCAACTGCGTCGTCAATGATGTCAGCTATAAAACTGCCAGACTTTATTTGACTAGAGATATCCACGGATTTGATAAAACATTCACCACGAGGACATACAAGCATGATGTTGATCAATGGCCGCCTTTGAATGTTGGACCAACCGTCACTAACTATGGTGTATCGAGATTGTTCTGTTGCATTTAATATTACCCTTTGAATATCCTGTTGTGTGCTTGTGTAACATTTATCCAACAATTGGTTTCTCATATGGTGATATGTTGGAGGGGTAAATCCAGCACCATACTTCCCAATGCGTTTCCAAGCCGACTTCCATGCATCATGGGTGACAATGGCCAATGATCCCCCAGTGAAATAGACGGCTTTAGCTAGTGCAAGTTGTGATTATTCTAAGGCAAGTGTTTTGAAGCTCGTCTGTAAGCTAACCTGTCTACTTTTTGATGATCCTACCTGAAAGTCAGGAGATCCATGGTTTGGAGGTGTAGTTCCATCGATATGAGAAGTTGGTTCCTTGCTTTGAGTGCTTCCATTGGTGGGCGTTACACCCACTGATCCCTCATAGTGATTTGATATTATCGATACCGGGGTGTGATGGTCGAAAGTAGAGAGTTTTGATCTTTTTCTTGTGGAAATTAGCTTACCAATTAAATCTTTTAAGCGCATAGCTACTTCTTCTGCACCTAAGCCCTTGCACTTTCCTCCTTGGATTCTAGTATTGCCACCTAGAAAATGATCCCTTATTCTTGGTGCTCCTCCAGATTTCTCTTCTCCACAAAAGCTACATTTCCAATCTTGATACTTATTTAAATTTGTGGCAAAATTCCACTCGGGTCCTGGACTTTTTCCACCTGCCTTTCGCTTGCCCTGCAAAGTGGTGCCCTGCAAAGCAGGACCTGGCATCGAGGTAGGAGGTCTCCTCAATGAAGCCAGGCTTGAGACACCAACATCACCTCTCACATTCCCGGTGGAAGACATACTTATTGGATGCCTGCAATACCAATAAACATAGCTCAGTATGCTATCTCTTCTTTCAAGTATTATTCAAACCAAACATTAGTGTTATAATCAATATCACACACAAGCATAGTAGTGAAGCCTGAAGGGAATAAACCTCAATCTACTCAAACATGAGTAAGCAAATACAACGGTGAATCAAATATGTGATCAGTCCATCCCAAAAGTAGAGATATCGACCCAAAGATTCACCTTCCTACCCCTTTCACCCAAAGATTCACCTTCCTACCCCTTTCATGAATGAGTCCAGTCCAAAAAAGAACTAATGACCCATGATTGGAGCTCTAATTGAAATAGCAAGCAAATACAGCGGTGAATCAAACATGTGATCAGTCTATCCCAAAAGTAGAGATATCGACCCAAAGATTCACCTTCCTACCTCCTTTCATGAATCAGTCCAGTCCAAAAAAGAACTAATGACCCATGATTGGAGCTCTAATCAAAATAGCAAGAAAATACAGCGGTGAATCAAACATGTGATCAGTCCATCCCAAAAGTAGAGATATTGACCCAAAGATTCACCTTCCTACCTCCTTTCATGAATCAGTACAGTCCAAAAAAGAACTAATGATCCATGATTGGAGCTCTAATCGGAATAGCAAGCAAATACAACGGTGAATCAAACATGTGATCAGTCCATCCCAAAAGTAGAGATATCGACCCAAAGATCACCTTTTTATCTCTTTTCAAGAATCAGTTCAGTCCAAAAAAGAACTAATGACCCATGATAGAAGTTCTAATCAATATAGCAATCAATTTAGCAAATATAACGGTGAACCAAACATGAGATTAGTCCATCCCACATGTAGAGATACCGACCCAAAGATTCACCTTTCTACCTCCTTTCAAGAATCAGTTCAGTCCAAAAAAGAACTAATGATCCATGATCAGAGTTTCATTAAGTTTTAATTTTTTTAAAGACTATTCATTTTTTTACCTTTAGTTTTTCTTCTAAATTTTAAAGGATGACCAAATTTAGAGGAAGCGGTGATGTGATGTGATGTCTACTATAGGGTAATATAGAGCCGCCAAATATGGAGGGGGTACATGACGGGGCCGACGGGATTCTTGCTTTGCCCGCCGGGCCCGCCGGGTTTCATAACAAGCCCGTCGGGCCTACCGGGGTTTGTTGGTTGCCCCGCTGGTTCTACGTTTTCTATCGGTTTTCGTAGGTCATGACATTAGATATGTTATTAACATGAAAAAAATAGTGATAATACAACAATAATTAACATTTAACAAAATGCGTCATCGCGTAATTAAAATCCCTGGTTATATTGTCTTGTGGGTGACTACTGTGGGACTATATCTAAGCTTGCACTTTCTTTCAAAAGTGAATCTGAGCTTATCTTGGATTCATTTAGGTTTACTCTATTACTGAAACATTCAATATGGTTGATGGGTGGCAGGGCATTCAATGTCCTGCCACCAAAAAATTTTACTCTCGGGTGTCGCTATAAGCGTCGCTATATAAGGCTCTGTAGCGTCGCTATTGGAAGCTTGTAAGCGTCGCTATATAGCGACGTATATAGCGACACTCCCATATTGATGATATTAGCAATGGTCTTAGCGATGCCGAGGAGTATAAAAACCCAATGTATTTCCGTCACTAATAGCGTCACAAGTTCACACAACCTCTTGTAGTGAATGAAAACGAGGTTTTTGGGAATGAGCTATAGAAATTGTTCACCCTAGGAACCTCTGCTTGTCATGAATGATCAAGCAGGCTAGGAGGGGTTGGCAAGCTATGTCAGACATTTTTTGGATGAGCATAAATCATTAAGTCATTCCAAAAAGATTGCCCACTAGCCTCATGTATATATGTGTACATAGCCCTACAAGTCTTGTAAGTGACCATGGAAACATTCATGTATAAAGGTGTGTTTGGGTGTTGATGTTTTGGGATGTTTGAGTCCTCAAAACATGGTTTTTAATTAAAAAAATTATCCTTGCTTTATAGCTCGTGAATCAGACCTGTGCATCACAAGGCGGTCTCAACGTAGAAGGTGATCGTAGATGCATGCGACAAGGGAAATTGGGCCAACTTGACGATTGGAATTAGAAATACTGAGGTTTAAGAATTCTAGATGTATCCAAGATTATGGGCTTTGAGCTGTGTTTTACGGTGAGTCATTCGGTGATCGGAGCAGCAAGTTATGCTTCGGGAAAGTGTGTCCGAGAAGCCCTCCTGCTTTAGGGGAAATCTAGAAATTTGTGGGCACAAGGGGTTTGGGAGGATTGAGGAGGAGGTTTCTATGTGGAGGCGGGATTATCCCACATGGGAAGGAACAAGTGGAAGGTGAGGGGTATATAGCCTAAAGGGGGAGACCATTATGGGTGTATCACTTGGTGATAGGCTCTCAAGGCTTGCCATGAAGGGGCTCGTGGGCTCATGGGGAAGAGAGGGTGTATTTTGGGAGTTCACACTCAGCTAGATAGGCACGTGCCACAATTTTTGGTTCTCGACCACTTGCCCTCACCCCATTCCTTGGTCGAAGGGTCACCGACATGTCATTTTTTGCCCAGAAAAGGCCTAAAAGGAGACAATTAAAAGATGCCTTGATAGAGATCCTTGTTGGCTAAGAAGAGAGAGAAATTTATTGGTAATAAAAGATAAGGAATCCCCCATTTTAATAGTTGCAACACCTCTACAACTTCCAGAGAGTTCATTTTTAAGCAAGAGAAATGACACCTCCATGTTCGAGTGGCCATAAATTCTTCATTTTTCCTTTTTTTTGCCTATGGATATTCTATGGACATCTCCATGAGATGAGCTTTGTCATGATGTCCTCTATTTCTCCTGATTTTGAGTGTGTTCCATCCTTAAAGGATTTTTCATAAATCTCTACAAGTGTTTACCACATGTGTTTTCGATCGTGCAATAGTTCTTCCTTCCGACGGTGTGGCTCGTGCAAGGCTATAGAGGCATTCATTTTCCTTACTGTTTGCACGCTAAGAATGTGAGGGAATAAAACAAGTTGAACACAAATGGCAACACATCAACATACAAAATGCTTCCAATGCTTCACACATCAATTTCTGAAATCTCCTAGAGGTTCATGATCTTCTTGCCCGCCATATCAGCAGCGGCTATAATTTTTGAGTCTATAATGCCTTGGCTGTTCCGATTGTCCAAGAAAAACTATCGCATGCTAGAGAGTGACACATCAAAAAGCAAAAAAGTTATAGACGGTGCAGGTTGTCACCTCTCTTGGCACCCCTCCCCCGACTATGATGGGAGGGAATGGTCCTGAGCTGACCATTCCCAACATGGCTCCCGGTTCCCTCCCGGTCGCCATGGGTTGCACATATTATGGGGAATGGTCAGCTCAGGCCCATTCCCTACCCCATAAATTCTTCACTATACTCTTTTCTACACTAATCACATCTATGGTTATCCTCCTTGGGATATACTAGAGGAAAGACCCCCTATGCATCTAGTTGATTTACGTATTTTCCTTATAAACTAGATATTCTTTTCAGAAAAACTGATTTTTGTTATCTATATTAAAGATGTAGTAGTAACACATAGAGATGAAGAGAGAAGATGACACGGAGAGAAAAAGAGTGAGAGATGCATAGGTTCAATTGTGTCATTTCATTCAATTGGGTATAGTCTTTTCATGCATTTGTTCGATACCTTTTCTTGTTATCAATATACTACAAAATTAATATATTTATTATCACAGCATCCCCCTTAATTAGATTAATTTTTTGAAAGTCTAAATAGGCCATTCTTTGTGTTGCAAAGATCATGCTTGTCTATTGGCACAGGACTTATCAGGAAGTCTACCCACATCGTAATTGTTGGAGTATGTTCAAGCGTTAGCTTCTTTGCTTCTACAAGTTCTCTTATAAAATGAAACTTCATATCCGCATGTATAGGTCTTTCAAAGTGCTTAGGGTTACTTTCTAAGTAAATACAAGAAATATTATCACAATAGATTTTAAGAGATGGCCTTGGAACCATTTGTAGTTCCTCTATCAACATTTGTAGCCACGTGCCCTCCTAAGTTGCTAAGGCTGTAGCTACATATTCAACTTCAACAGATAATAAAGTAGCTACGTTTTGTCTTTTTGAGTTCCAAAAAAATTGCACAACCTGCAATCATGGAGTACAAAACAAAAACTAGACCTGTGAATATCCGCATTTCCTTTCCAATCCGAGTCAGCCCATCCTTTGAGAGAGATGGTAGGACTAGAGCATATGCCATAATCATTAGTATATTTCAAGTAATGAAGAACTCTTTTTAAACCTTTCCAATGATGTATGCCTAGTTTGTGCATGAATTCTGATAGGTAATTGATAGCATTCCAAATGTCTGGACGTGTACTTTGTGCTAAATACTGTGTGTTACCAATGCTAGATACAAAGGGATATTTTTTCATGTGAATTTTATCAATGACATGTGTAGGACTATCTTGTGTAGTGAGTTTGCAAGTTGTAGGCATGGGGTTGGGAGATGGAGCACATGTAGACATATCAAAATGTTGCAATATCTCTTTGAAAAACTTATTAAATGATGTAAAACCAATGTGGCCTTTTTTCTATCGTGATATACTTGAACACCTAGAAAATATGTGAGTGGACCTAAATCAGTGATTTTGAAAGGAGTTTGTAACTCATATGTAGCGTGAATAATACTTATAGGACTAGAACGGAGTAAGGCAATATCATATCAACATAGAGTGCAATTATTAAGATTTGTGGAGATGATGTGTTGTGTATACATATATTAGGTCTCGTTTTTAGGCGTTTAAATCCTAGAGAGAGGAGAAATGCATTAAATTACTGATACCATTCGTGAGAAGGCTATTCTAAACCATAGAGGGACTGATGCACCTTGCATACAAAGTTGAACAAAGTTGTAGAATCATAGCCAGGTGGTTTATGAATATAGATTTCTTTCAAAATATTTCCATGAATGAAAGCGAGATGGCATCAAGGTGATGCAAATCCAAGTCAAGTAAAGTTTCCGAAGCAAGTAGAACACGCAGAGAAGTCATTTGTAAAACTTGTAAAAAAGTCTCATTGTAATCTTAACTAGCTCTTCACTGAAATTGCGTGCAACTAGGCGGGCTTTGTAGCGAGCAATAGAGCCATCAGGGTTATACTTGCATCATAAAACTCATTTTCATGTAATGGATTCATGACCAGGTGAGAGAGGAACAAGTGACCACATATTATTTGCAACTAGTGAATCATGCTTGGATTGCATAGCATCACACCAATGAGAGGCCTCTAGACTAAGAAGAGAATCAACAACAATAGTTTGTGTCTCATCATCACTATAGAAAAGCATTAGCATCACGAGAGTCAATAGCAGATAGGGATACAACACTGGGACATGTAGGAGAGAAGTACTCTGCAAGAAGTGCATCAAGGTGAGAGATAGCATCATATAGCTTAATGAGAGAATGGGTACAAGGAGGACTACGTGATGGGCATGGATAAATGGATGTGGAGATGGAAGGAGAGTTGGGAGAGTTGGATAGAGGTGCATCTAAATCACAAATTCATAAGTAGGCTGAGCGTAAGGGAGAATGGTGGGATGTAGTAGAGGCTGAAGTAGAGGGTAGGCGATAGTGGGTGTCGGCTAAAGGATGCAAGAGGCCATTCGAGCAGTGGTAATATAAGTGGGAGCTTGTTTTATTGTAGGTTGAAGTAGATTAAGTAGAGGAGTGACAATGGCAAGAGGTGGTGGAGCAGCAAGAGGAAGTGGAAGCAGCGGAAGAGAAGAAGGTGGCACTTCGGGAAGTGGAAGAGCACTGACATGCACAAGAGGATTGAGAAAGGGAACCTGATAATGTACAGAGGTGGAGGGTGTGTCACCTAATGAAAAATGGGTGTGACTTGGATAGGTTAGCAGGGTGGCTGGGATTGAAGGGTGAATGGAAGGAGCAAGTGTCGGGTTTGTGGATAAGAGTGGTACTTCATAAAAAATAAGTGCGTGAAAAAAAAGAATCGATGATGAGAGGTATCATATAAGTGATAGCCTGTAACTCCATGAGGCTCACCATATGTCACAATAGATCCTTCATTGCATGGCTTTGTAATTTAGAGCGATGTTTGACGGGGACATAAGCCTAGACCATGGATTCAAAACACATAGAGTGAAAAATGCTTCATAAGAAACTAATGTGATGAATATTCATGCCGTTCCAAATCAATCTTTGATAAACACTAGGGCCCATAACACCTTGTGTGCATGCATTTAGCAAAAACAGATCCGAACTTGCATATCCATGATCATACTTGCCAATACTTATGGCGAATGTGATTCTCCTAGCGCACGTTAAAGAGGAGTGTAAATAGTTCTGAAAAGAAACTAAATACTTTCTGTTGCATTCATTTGCAAGGCTTGCTAAAACGTTTGAACCATAATAGAAGGTGAAAGATTGATCACTTCTAGGTACAAACAATGAAACCTTTTCTCATTAACAACTCATAGACTTGCTACATGCATAAACGACCATCCATTAATGTTGTTTAGCCACACTTGTAACCTTAATAATTTTTTAAGCATATTTGATAATTTCTAGCCACTGAAATTGTTCCTGATACAAGGTGCTAAAAATGGTCTGAAAATAGATTTGACCAGCACCTAGGGACATCGTCGTGACACATTATTGAAGTAGAGGCGCTAGTGTCAGTCCCAAAGACTCATATTCTCCACATGTGGAATATGTCTCAACTAAGGATGTCTAAAAAAAAGAACATCCTTCAAGTACGAGATGTACTATTGTGTGGAGGTAAGTGCAAACACGATGTGACGTGCGTGAGAGGGACCCTCATGAATCTTGCTCCACACCGGTAAATCGAACTCCTTGAGTTCCTAGACCATGTTGTATCCCATGTGACAAAATGTGCCAAATCAAACCCTACAAGTGGGTCCATAACTGCGTAATGCAAAAAATTATTTCGGACACGACAGCCCAAATTTCTTGGCTCTTACATGACCTTGTCATCTTGATGCAGAGCGAAAATGGATGAAAATATATATGTTTATGCCTCCTACTTTGAAAAGGAAACAAAACCAAATCACATGCATAACTGGAGGTTGAACATATAGTTCACTTATTTGTAGTGAAAGGCACTTGTCCAAATTTCCCACCTGCAAAGGCCTAGGAGCACTAATTGAAAATTATTGAAATGCCAGTAGTATAGCACATGTAACCTTAGGTGTTGCCTTTGCAATCCAAACCCCTTGGTTAAAATCGACATTGTCAAACCCCTTTGGTTGAACTTTGCAAGAAAATTTCTCAACTGGCAGCCAGATCTTGGCCTATGTCCGTGACCTCCCTTGGGTTTTCCGTTGGCATTACATTACTTTTGAAGTTGAAATTGTCCACTTCCCCTTGGCAGTTTGTTGACTTCTTTTCTTGAAATTGCAAGTGTGAAGGTTCCAAGAATTGACCATCAGCCCTTAATAAGTGATTTAGTAATCACGAGCTGGGTCTTACCCCAAAACTGTACTCATATACACACTCTTAGTGCTATAGATAAAATACGAGATCCACTGAAGTTGGAATCTTATTCACAACTAGATCAAATCCATAATTGTGGGTTTTAGTGAACATTCGTGTTGTCTGAAATGCTGACTTTATCTATACACCTTGGTAGAGATAAGCCCTTGCGAGTTTAAGACGTTCAAAAACTCAACTTGATTTTCACACATAAAGTGTGTAGTGCTAAAATAATGCCCAAAAAATCACTCATGGAAAGACTCTTGCTTGTCCATTAGAATAGATGGATACTCAGCTGAATAAAATTGTTTGATCTTGAAAGCAATCACTGATGGATTACAAACAAATGGCTCTTAGCCATTCCAAAATAGGTGGAAATAGATGGCTCTTAGCCCTTCATATTAACGTATTGACATAGAAAGATTTCAATAAAATCATGCTTAGTTTCACCTTTCTTGCAAAGAAGTTGGAAAGAGAGAGAGAAAGAGAGAATTTTGGGTTGAGGAAACCACTTATCCTAATGTGTTGTATGCCCCTTGCATATGCTACAGTGCATAACATGTATGTGTCATAGCTTATCCTATAAGCGTACAACAATGTGCGTGTACAACGCTCTTGTAGAGAGAGGTATTATAATTAACATCTGGACACACCTAGCATATATGTGGCCATGACTGTACCAGAGTGACTTAGATATGGCACTTTGCATGTGAATAAACATTAAAAAAATGTTTTAAAACATACATAACTGAGCTCGTCCTTGGCAAAGTAGCGAGTGCTATAGAGAAAGTGTAAATAGTAATGAGATGGAATTATGTCAATCTCACTCATATACGATGCACACAGAGGTGTAAGCCCCTGGAAACATTGAGGGTGATGGAGCAAAAGATGTCGTGTGCACACTCACACACCCAGACAACTCAACACCACACAGGGAATTTATTTAAATTCCAATCCACACACGCCACCACTCAAGAGCTCAAGAAAAATACTACCGACAAGCTCAATTCAAACTCCAAACACCTTGACCTACAAGCCTTTGCTTTCCTGTAGACACTACAAGGTGAGTCGAGCTGATCAACACTTGAAATAACCCTTGATGGTGACCAAAATATACAAGAAAAACCATCAAAAACTCAAAAACTCCAGCTACAAAAGGCCTCTCTCAAACCATTATGAAGCCTTCATCTAACTCCACTCTATCGGACTGTTTGGCTATCACCAACCCTAATGGCACCGATACAGGGTCACATAGTCTTGTCGAAAGCCGCACCTTCTTCCCTCCTCGCACACACACATCCATGGAAACTTCAGAACTTCCATAGAATCTCCCAAGTGCAAAATTGAAGAGAGAAATCTCTCATCCACTCCTCCACACACTCAAAAATAGGACTCAAACATGACAGGACTGCACTAGACCACCTGTAGGAACCCAGCTTCCTCCCGCACACTCAAAAACAGGACGTGAACGCAACTGGACTACACTAGACCACCTGTAAGAACCCTGCTTCCTCCCACACACTTAGAGGTGAAAGTGTTGAGTTTTGGCTTCAAAAGTTTTCCTTCATCTTGAACACTCATGCCACCGTGACTGATGTGCCAATCTGAAGCCTTTCCACACATTTTTTGACCATTTTTGACCTTTTTTGGCCCAATTTTGACCCCTGGCGGACATTTTTCACGGGAAAACCCCCAAACGGACTCCGAAATTCACCAAATTTTGTACACTTGATCCTTGATACCCAAAGCTCTTTTCCACATTCCCACGTTCCATTATTGACCACTTCTAGGGTGGTGCATGCATCACTGTAGATCAGGTACCATAAATAGACAGTTATTGCATGTGCCAAACTTCTTGGGCGGTTCAAGGGTGTCCACATTTCCCACTTGCATTATTTACATTATAGAAAGCTCAAACATATTCCCTAAAACTGAAAGAAGCCACCTGGAACCATATAAGGTGCCAACAACCTGTCCATGCATGTACGTGTGTCTGACTGTCGGCACGCAAGCATGACTATCTACAATTTGTACACATCGCAACTTTTTTGAAACTTGAAACCACTTTTCAAAGCTCCCAAATGCATGTATTTACATCCCTTTATACATATGCCCATGCATATACACGCTACTTTGTATACGCCAAAAGCGGGCTGTCATCATTGCCCCCCCTCTAGGTAGAGCATTTATGATCAACCAAGAGACTACTTGCATCTGGAACCACATCCCTCGCAAAATATTTCTTCAATCTATAATCATTAATTCTATAGCGCAAACGTTTCCCTGAAAATTTTTCCAAATCATATGTGCCATTAGGAAAGACATGCTTCACTCTGTATGGACCCAACCATTTGTCCCTCAACTTCTTTGGAAAAGTAAAATCCAAGCAAGAGTCATACTTCATAACCAGATCTCCCTCTTTAATCTCTTTCTCTGGCAGCCTCTTATTCATTTTCTCCATCCTTGTCTCTGCTCGTTGAAGATAATAATCACTGGTTTTCTCTCTATTCATTCGCAACAACTCTAGAGAAAGGATTATTTCCTGCAACTTGTCATTATGTGAACCTTGCGTTCTGCACAACAACTTCAAGGAATCCAACTACACATGTATGGGCATAAGAGATTCCTTTCCATAAACAAGCTCATATGGTGTAAATTGTGTCAACACTCTATACGCAATTCTATAATCCCACAAATTACTTTCAGCTTCATCAAGATCATAAGCTCTAGAAAAGATTACATCGACTTTTGGGTTCTTAATGACTACCCCACCACTTGCCTTTTGAAGAACTTTCATGTATGCACCATCAAACATCATTGTATATGCATCCATAATATCTACTTCCTCTTCATGATCATCCTTGTCAACCCTATTCTTGAAGCTCCAAAGTTAACCTTAATATGCGTTTGCTAGGCTTCAAATGTTGTACTACATCGGGCAAAAGGTTTGATGTGATAAGCACATAGAACTTTTGGGGCAACAGATATATTTTGAATCTGCGACAAGCGAGAACCAAGGCAAATACCCACTGTTCCATTTTTGTGTAGGAGAACTCGCTTACATTCTTCATCTTTCTCTCAAAATAGACTAGCTTGAATCTCCTTCCCTGCTTTTGTAAGAGCACCTACCCAAAAGCTACTGACCCCACACTAATAGATACATAGAATATCAATTGTTTTCAAGTCGAGAGGACTCATTGTTGGTAAATCACACAATACCTCCTTGATACCATCAAAAACCTGTTGCATGTCCTCATTCCACTCAAGCCCTTGAACCCTTTGACTCAATTTTTGGAGAGGATACACATACTAACATAGCGTCCAAAAAACGTGACAAGTATCTGAGCTTATGCACAAATGATGCCAAATCCTTTGTGTTGTTGGGCGGATCCATAAGCAACAAAGCCTTAATTTTCTCTAGGTCGGCGTCTATTCCATTTTGGAAAACCACATGTCCTAGAAAATGGACTCTGGCATGAGAAAAATTACACTTCTTTGGATTGAGTTTCCCACCCTCTTGTTGAAGCCTTTCAAACCTCAACCTCAGCTTCTCCAAATGTGTGACTCTGGAGCTATAACATCAAATGTCATCCATGAAAACTCGAATGAGCTTACCCAAGTAGGGACCAAACACTCTATTCATCCATCCTTGGAAGGTAGCATATGCATTAACTAGCCCAAAAGGCATTCTTTTGTAGGAAAAACAACCCCAAGGAGTAATGAAAGCCGTCTTCAATCAATCTTCAATCGCTATCAAGATCTAAAAGTAGCCAAAAAATCCATGATTGAGTAGCGCTCATGACCTGCAACCTGATTGAGGATTTCATCCAGGAAGGGTAGTGGATAATGATTCCTTTTTGTGGCGGCATTCAAAGGTTTGAAATCAACACATCTCCTAAATCTTCCGTTCTTCTTGGGCACAATAACAACTCAAGAGACCCATTGGGACTCTGTTAACCCTCATGGACACCCTACTACCTTCGACGAAGGCATATTATATATTTGATTGAGTCATGGACTGGGCTTGTCGGTCCAATATGTATGTAGGTGATTGTCGATTAGAGGCATTTATAGTAGTTTTGCAACGACCGGCCACTTTGGGCTCCCACGTGTGAATGAGCCAAACTCTTATAAAAGGTCCAATAAGAGGTGTAAGCTAAGAAGTGTTCTTGCTCCATCTCTGTCTCCTTCTCCTTTGTGTACTCACCTGTGTGTGCGTGTTTGTGTATGCTTGAGAGAGAGAGAGAGAGAGAGAGAGAGAGAGAGAGAGAGAGAGAGAGAGAGAGAGAGAGAGAGCATTGTGGTGGCATCGGTGGCGGCGAGATGGTTGAGCGCGGCATTGACGATGGATCCTTCTTCTTTGCAGCATAGGATCCTTCATGACAGAAGCATTGAGGGGTGAGTGACACACCCATGCCCCTTTCAGCTTGCTAGGCTCTTCTAGTTGTGTGTTTGCAGCCTTTTGGGGCTCGCACATAGTGCACAAGCAAGTTCCCAGCTTTGACACGTGCAGCAAAGCGTACATTTTTGGTGTCGTTGCCGGGGAATGCCTTGCATTAAGCTTGAGGATCACTCAGTGCTACCTCTAGAAGCGTTTCTTCCATCTGTTTACTGTTTTTTGTTGTGCTGTGTGAGAAGTGTTATGTGGCTATAATAGGCAGATTAGCAGGTTTTTGTTGGCTTCTGTTAAGTGACTGTAAAAGGGTAGATTAGCAGATTTTTGTTAGCTTTTGTTAAGCGGCTGTAAGCTCTATTAGTGTTGCATTATACTTGTTTTTGTTCGTTTTTCAAGATCTGTGATGTGTATGTGTTAATAGATCTGCCAATGAGTGTAGACAGTAAGAAATAGAGTAGACAGTGAGCAGTAGAGTTGACTGACTATGAGTTTGTAGTGTACTATGTTTGATAGTGTGTTAGCAAAGGTAGTTAACGTTATTTATCTATTAATTAGCTGTGTTAGGTAAAAAAAGGTTAGACAGAGTTTGTGGGAGCTGTTGTGTGCACGTGGGAGCTCGGCGTCCATGCGGGCACATTATCCTAAAAAAAAGTTTTTTTCTGAAAAAACAAGTAAAAAATTTGAAAAAAAATTTATTAAAAAAATGCTCGGGATATTTAGGACTAAAGAGAAAACTCAAAACAAAATTTTTTAAAAAAAACTATCTTAAAAGGAAGGGATCGAGATTGGGATCTTTCCGCAAGCCCAAGACTAGGCCTCAATCCTTAGTCCTCAGTCCTTAGTCTTATGATATACTATACACACCAATTTATATATTAAGACTAGGACCTCAAGTGAGGGAAGGGCATGTGGGAAAAGTTTCCTCAAGTCCTCTACCATCCCCTTCACACTCACCCTTTGAACTTACTAAATCTATCCCTCTCCCCCCTAGGAAAAGACTAGTTTTAGGATTCCGAGGACTGTATGTAACCGAATCGGGGGTTGTAAAGCACGACACGTCCCCCTAGCCAAGATGCTTGTTTTGAGCTATCACACGGAATATTCTGTGGCTTGGTGAAAAAAAGGGACCAAAAATAACAAAAGAATTGGGTTGTAAACGCCTAAGAAACTAGGTGAGCGTCCTTCACGAGCACTGACCAACACCTCTAGAGTGTTGAGGTCATGTGCACCTATGCTCTGTCCATGTGCTAGAGGACGAGCACATAGAGAGTGTCTTTGTTTATGCAGCACTCATTATTCCTCTACCTTAGGCTCTAGGCCCTCAGCGAGAACCCAAGGTAGTACCACTCAGGACCCACATATTGCATCTAGTGACTCTTCCTTTGACTATGACGTCATGGAGGGTTACATGATGCCTAATCTTGATAGCTCAAGTGAGGACATGCATGCCATGGGCCCACGGTCTGGGTCGAGCATGCTTAGCCGCTTGAAGGAAACCTTTAGTAGAGCCACTCACTCCGAACATGGAGCTAACGATGTAAATGAGGGGGGTGGGGAAGTAAATTCTCCATTCATGACCCCATGATCTTGGAGAGTGTGCACGTGAATACTCGATTCACTACACCCCCTGAATCTTCAAAGCTATTCCCCTCCGAGGTTATATTACCTGATGGTAGAAGCCTTGCGAAAGTGCAAGAGGTTGAGGGGTATATCATTGCTGCTAGGGAAAAGGAAATCGAGAGCTTACGTAGGGCAGAGCAAAGGAGAGAGTTAAAAGTGAAAGCCCCTATGTCAAAATCCATGCCAGGTGAGCAATCAAGTGCTCCTGAATTAGTGACCAGTAAGGGTCAACCCATAGAGGGCCACATTGCATCTAGTTCAAAGGACACCCCTAGCACCTCAATCCTAGATGGAGCATTCCTAAATGAGAACTGAGAATACGAACTACAAACGAAAACTCTAACCAACCTATACATAGGTCACACCTATCCCGTGGGTTGGTTAGATGTCCTACAATCCACAATAGGTGCTACTAGTGTAGAGGATCAACAAGAAAGAGTTTGTGAGGTCATCCATAGGGTTATTGAGCTAAAGAGACAAAACAAGGGGATCCACATGCCTTCAACAGGTCTAATGAGATTCTTGGATACAAGGAAGGCTAAGCAACCAACCTTATTGCAAATCTAAGTTGCATTATATGTTATACGGAAAATGTATAGTACGCCATATACGGGTGTATTTTACTTGACCCCATACATACGAGCGTTTTATACAATGACATGTCATAAAAGACGGGCAACGTTTTTTTTCCCATATTTTTGATTGAAAGATACTTTGATCGAAATATCTTTTGATTGAAAGATATTTAGTACAAATTTTCTTTTGATCGAAAGATGTATTGTTCGAAAACGAAACTATTTATGCCAACAATGCGCCTATTGAGACTAGTGTTCCTCTCAAAAGGTATTCCTTATCAACAGAAGACAAAAAATTGAATTTTGTGATAATTTTAAAAATAAATATTCAAAATTTTTTAAATTTTTTATAAAATTAAATTTTATGTTTTGTTTAGATAACTTTTAATTATTTATTTAAAAGTCAAATTATCTAAGCTTTGTATGTTGTGTAGAGCTCAAACTCTCACTCATACAAGGTTTTTGTTTTTTAAGAATCACTTGCTACATGCTCAGTTTACTGACACGTGGAAGTCAATTAGGATATAGTTTAGAGATTACCGTTGTGTGTAGAGTGTACTTCCACATGAGGTTATCTGTCAGCAAAATATAATAGAATAGAGGTCAGTTTTATTTAGGTAAGTTCAATTTTGACATGTAGATAATTTCTCACCTCAAAGTGAACATAGATAGAAATTTTGTTGTCCTGTGTAGAAACATCACACCATGCTCTCATTGGAATCAAAATTTAGGAATCTCATGTCCAAATACATTGATATTACATTATCTTTATTTGGATTGCTACGTCTATCATACTGTGTGATCGTACACGTGTATCAAATGCAGATAGATAAGCTTTCAAAGATCTATCATGGAGTGTGAGAACTTCATGTTCGCACTTCAGATAGATATGACAATTGTCAAAGATTGCAACTAATCCCATTTTCAATGAGAATCAATTATAAGATTTGATCAATATTACCGATTGTCAAAGATTGCAATTAATCCCATTTTCAATGAGAACCGATTGCAAGATTTGATCAATATTATCGATTATCGTAATGTGTGAAAGCTTTAAGCTTGCACTTTAGATAAAGCGATATAGTGCAATGGATTATAAAATCGATTATCGTAATATGTCAAAGTCAAAAGCTTGCACTTTAAATGAATTGATATAGTGCAATGTGAATCAAATGTTTTGTTTGAAGTGATGAAGTTATTTAGTGCATTAAAATATAATTTGATTGACATGAGTTTATTGAAGAATGCAAAGACTATTATTGTCTATTGTTAATTGATAATGCAACACAATACTAATTGATAATGTGGAACCAAGATCTGATAGAGACTGAGGAGTACGTAAAAGAACTTCTCAAGGAGTTCAAGGATACATTTGATTGAACATATCATGATATGAAAGGTGTTCCACCTTCTCTGGTGCAACACACAATCCATATGAATAGAATGGCTAAACCAGTCCAGCAATGACCCTAACCAATGAATCCTAAGTATGGAAAGATTGTTCAAGAAGAGATTGAAAAACTTGTCAACTACGGATTCATAAACCTTATTGAGCACTCAGAATGGGTGTCTCCAATAGTGACTGTGCCGAAAAAGAATGGGAAATGCAGAGTGTGCATGGATCTCAAGAAGGTCAATGCCACCACTAGGAGGGACCATTACTTCTTGCCATATTCAAAACATGTGCTTTAAAGAGTTGCAGGAAAGGAAGCTTATAGATTTTTAGATGGGTACTCTGGATACAATCAAATCACAATTGCACTAGAGGAACAAGATAAAATGGCTTTTAAAATTGTATATTGATGCATCGAACTTTGCTATTGGGTTTGTTCTAGCTCAACCAAGAGAGCATAAACTGGACTACCCCATTAGCTTTGCAAGTCGTCAATTGAATGATGTTGAGAGAAACTACACCACTACAGAGCGGGAAGGTTTAGCTATGATTTACGCAGTGAAGAAATTTTGCTACTATCTTGTGTCCAACAAGTTTTTTTTCTATGTTGATCATCAAGCCTTGTTGTATCTAGTAAACAAACCTTGTTCCACGGGAAGAATTACACGATGGTTGTTAATGCTTCTTGAGTTTGATTTCACCACTGTGGTGAGACCTAGTAAACGTCATGTCATGGTGAATCATTTGTCTCGTATACCCAATGGTGAATCCCCTACTTGAGTCGATGACGAATTTCCCGATACTTATTTATTTTAGTCAAGACCATGCCTGAATGGAGTGAGAAGGTTGTGAAATTTCTAGTTAATGGTTTTCTACCCAAGAAGCTTCTTAAGGATATAGCTCAAAAACTCTTAAAAGAATGTGAACCTCATTCTCTCATTGTAGAAACTCTCTACAAGCTAGGGAAGGATGATATTCTTAGACGTTGTGCTTGTGAGGATGAGTATTTATACATACCGTAAGAAGCCCATATGGGTATAGTTGGAGGACATTTCTCAGAGGAACTAACTGCTAGAAAGGTGTTGCAATTAGGCTATTGGTGGCCTAGCTTATTCAAGGATGCATCACTTTTTTCAAAAGTATGTGATGAATGCCAACCTTACAAGGTCACACAACAAAAGGATAAGATGCCCTTATTTCATGTTAAAGTGACTCAACCATTTGAAAAATGGGGTTTACACTTTGTCGGTCCAATTAATCCAGTAGCTCGTAATACTCAATCTCGATATATTATCGTTGCCACTGACTATGTGACAAACTGGGAGAAAGCCAAGGCAACACACAAGTCTGATGCAAGGTAAACTGCCAATTTTCTCTCTGAGAATACAAGATTTGGTTGTCCCTTTGAGATTGTGAGTAACAATGGTACTCATTTTATAAATAGAGTGATAAAGGAACTCACGAAAAACTTCATGATAGCCCACCATAAGTCCACGCCTTATTATCCACAAGAAAATGGCCAAGCTGAGAGCACTAAAAAGACCTTAATTTCTATCTTGACCAAAACAGTGAAAGCTCATCGGACAGATTGGGATTTGAAGCTTATATCAGCTTTATGGGCTTATTGTACTTCTTACAAGTGATTATTAATTGTACACAATTTAAAATGGTATATGGCCAAGAAGCAATTATGCCATGGGAGTTTGTAATTCCTAGTCTGTGGGTAGCTTCACAAGAAGGTTGGGATGGTAACCCTTTTGTTGAGCGTTTATATATCCTTGAAAGGTTAGACGAAGAAAGGCAATTGGCTATGAAAAACACACTTGTGGAGAAAGATAGGAGGAAGAAATTGTTTGACCGTCATCTAAAGAAAAAAGATATCAATGTTGGTTATAAATTCCTTATGTATGGAGTGTGTAACAAAAAGAAAAAGTTGAAATATGCGAGAAAAGGACCATATAGAGTATGTGAAATCACCCCACAAGTTACCTTATGTGGAGACTCTTGATGGAGTTGAAACCAAAACCATGGCCATTAAATTTGTTGATGTTTTTCTCGCCCATTGTTGTGTACCTTAAGTGATGTGGAGGAAGTTCTTACTCTATAATAAGAGTAGTGTCTAGTCTTCATATTAGTTATACACTAATTGCCAAAAAAAATTAAAATCGTTGTTTTTCAAGTGTGAAGTCACTCTTCACGGATGTGAAGTACCTCTTCACAAATGATAGAGACACCAAAAGATGAATTGATTTTGATATTTGTTGAAAAAAATTGAGTTTCTTTAAATATTTGAAACCCTTTGTGAAGCTTTGAAGTTTGGATTGAATCCTTGATGCCTTCGGTGTGTGAGGGCTCTTAACAAAGGTAGATGCGTTGTGACGTGTTTTTACGGAATGATGCAAGCCACCCCAAAGACTTTGGAAAGGGTTTTTTAATGCTTTTGGGTCCCTTATATATAAATAAATCATGCTTGTACAAAGTGTACAAAGGCAGTGTGTGCCAACTATCTCTACGCATGCGGGCCAGTTGTGCGGGGTGCATAGTTTTGTTGTTTTTGTACATAGACGTGTTAAGACTTGAAAGAGTCACTTAGTACTTGAAAAATATGAACAAAACTGAGTTTTTATCAGCTTGAGGTCGTGAGTGAGTGGAGGATTTGACAGAGGAAGATCTAGCAGCAAGAAGCCCTGATTGTCGCGAGGGATAGAGGCGTTTGGGAGTAGAGCAACCTGTCTTGCTAGTCGAGGGCCCGATGTGGTGAGTTGAGAGTGTGTCTCTCCTCAATGGGCTGATGAAAGTGGATGCTTAGCTCTGCATATTGACCTCTCTTCATCTTGTTTTGAGGTATGGTGGCTATGGTGTGTGCAGCTCCTTGTGGTGCAGCTAGTCGAGGGTAAACTATGTGCTGCAATGCCTTGCTTGTACATATATCAAAGGGCAAGGTTTCCCCCAAGTTTTCCATCACCTTTTTTGATTTTTTTTGCTGAAATTTGTGGATTTTCAAATTAAGCTTGATTTGAGTGGGTTTTGGTCAAGCTATGTGTATATGTGGGAGCGCCTATGGAAGCCCTACTAGCACATGGAAGGGCGTTTGAAAAGAAGTGAAGCTCTTTGAGTTATGGTCAAAAGTGCAGATATTTCCATGGTTTTTTTCTCACTTTTTTCCTTGATTTTATTACTTCCTTGGTGTCTTTGAGTGCAATGGAGTGTAGTGGGAGTTGTAGCGGTGTAGAGGGAAGCTAGTCGGAGCTAGTCGAGGCTAGTCGAGGTTGAGTGTGTGTGAAATTGAGAAAATTAGTGAGAGAAGATCAGCCCATATTATCTTGAGAGAGCTATACTCTTCATCCTCTTTTCTTGGTGTTGGTTTGAGGTGTTGTAGAGGCCAGCCCCCCAATCCTTCACATAAACTGGTGCCCCCACTAAGGAGAAGAGAATCCTTCTAACAGGGTTTTGATCTACAGATTGGCATCCATTTGAAGATCAACTCAAGGCCTATGGCGGGAGATGGGTATGAAGTCTTCAAGGGTGGGAAAGGAGAAGATGTGGACAAGTTCATCCGAAGGATCGAATTGATTGCATTGAAGAGCAATAGGGACGATGGTGCATTCAAGGTACGTTTGGTGAGTTTGCTACTTGAAGGTGAAGCACGTGAATGGTATGAAGATAGGCTTGAAGGTGGTGTAAAGGGAGATTGGAATCTTCTTTCTCATGCCTTGAGAGAAGAGTTTGAGAAAGAGGATGATCCTCAGTATTTGTGGAGAGAGCTAAGCAAGCTGCAACAAGGAGAACATGAAGACATCAATGTGCACATAAACAGGTTTGAAGCTTGTTGGAGAAAGATCATAAAGGGACTTGAAGAGAATCAAATGCCCCCTGATTTCTTGAAGAAATATAGGTTTGTGGTTGTCTTACATCAAATCATTAGAGACAAGGTGGAGCTCAAGGACCCAGGGACCTACAATGAGGCAGTAAAGGTTGCTAGAGAGCAATGGAGAAAGAAGGTGAGAAGGCATGAAATGGCAAATAGGGAAAGAGAAGCAAATGTACATCAAAGGGATGGTTATGTATCAACAAATAATGTGGTCGAGCCTTTGCCTTTGGATATGCATGTTGAAAGGGAAATCCATGTAGAAGCTCTAAGAGTGGACAATAGAGGACAGGAATCCTTTCACCAAGACATTCAAAGATTGACAGAGCAAATAGGAAACCTCAACCTTGCTATGCAAGCTATCCAACAACAAGTAAGAAGACCTCAAGGAGAACGGACTCAAAGGAATAGAGGTGATAATGTGATGTGTTACAATTGTGGGGAGAGAGTGCATATATCACCCAATTGCAATCAACCAAGGAGAGAGCCACGAGGTATATATCCTATCATACAAAGACAAATAGGTAATGAAGGAAATGTAAATGGAAATGTGCAACCTCTCCAAGGTCAAGGAATTGCACAACAACAGGGACAAAATCAAGCTCAAGCACCTCCACAATTTAATGTAGGAATTTTGGAGGCAGTTGAGGAGGGAGATGAAGATGATAAGGTTGATGTCTTTGCAAATAAGAGAACAAGGGTACAAAAATCAGTGAGTGAAGGCCTTTTCAAAGAGGAAAGAGCAAGGACAAAGCCAAGGAGAGATGTAGATAAAGGCAAGGCACCTATGGAAGAGGCTGAAAGTAGTAAGCAGGCAAAGGTAAGGGCAAGAAGAAGGAAGATAGGCATGGATGATTTTCAGCTTGGGAAGGGTCAATCAGCATACAATCTCTTAGAAGAATTGAAGAACAAGAGGGCCAACATATCATATGGGAAACTCTTGCATTTGAGCTCAAGTATGAGAAGGCACTGGCATAAACTAGCTAGTGTTAGAAGGGTGAAGGTAAAGACACGCGATGCACATGTAGTGTAGCTTCATAAAGTTACTGATGTTTTGCCTTTGGTTGATGCTTGGATACATGGAAGGAGGGTGAATAAGGAGTACATGGATGGTGGAGCCCAAGTGTGCGTTATGACAGAGGAAACAATGCAGCAATTGGGATTGCAGCTCACAGGCAAATCCTTGTTCAGTGTGAAGATGGCAAATAGTAGTAGAGTGAAATGCTTGGGAGTTATTCATGACTTGGAGCTTAATGTTTTGGGTCAAAGGTCTGTCATGGACATTCATGTGATGCCTGCAAAGCTTGGGGCATATCCAGTTATATTGGGTAGACCTTGGTTGATTGCTATGAGGTCACGGCAGGACTGGTACAGGGGATGTATTGACCTTTTTGTGGACAGGCCTAAAGAGAAGAGGATTAGATATGATATGAAAACATGTAAGGTGTTGGAAATTGATGATGAACCAGCTATGCATCAAGATTTATCGCCATCCACTTATGACATGTGTGACAGTTCTTCTAGTGCATCCTCTACATGTACTGACGATGAGGTTTATGATCAAAGTCTTCTTGATCTTGATGTAGATCTTTGTGGGATACATGTATATGATGAAAATTGTGATAAAGGGGATGCTATGAGATCAGAAAATGACCATGGGGCTGATCATGAGCCGAATGTACCAAAAGCTGAATTAATGGATATGCTTGCAGGTGACCTGACTAGTCGTGAGAGAGAAGCATATGACGCATTGTTTGATAAGTATCCCAAGTTGTTTGACAAAGATTATGCTCAAATGAGGGGAACAAAGAGTGTTGTTCACAAAATAAATCTTAAAGAAGGTGCAAAGCCGGTTGCTCAAAAGCTAAAGAGATTGGGCACCATTCAACGAAAGGTGTTGGAGATAGAGGTGAGTAAGCTTTTGCAAGCTGGTTTTATCTACCTTGTGGATGATGCAGAATGGGTTTCCCCTGTGGTTATAGTTCCAAAAAAGGGAAATAAATGGAGAATATGTGTGGACTATAAGCCATTGAATGCGGCAACAAAGAGGCATCACTATCCCCTTCCCTTTCAGGATGAGATTTTGGACACTGTTGCAGGTCATGAGAGATATTCGGTATGTGATGGGTTCAGTGGGTATTTTCAAATTGGGATTGCATATGAAGATCAAAAGAAGATCAGATTTTTGACCCCATGGGGAGTGTTTTGCTATAGGGTGATGCCCTTTGGCTTGATGAATTCTTATGCGAGCTTCCAAAGTTGGATGGACAAAGTATTGGGGCCTTACCTTGGAAGATTTGTAAAAGTCTTTATGGATGATTTTTTTGTTTATAGTGATAGAATGCTTCATGTGAAAAATCTTGATATGGTGTTTAAAAGGATTGATGATGATGGGGGTCAACTCAATCCTTTGAAATGTAAAATTGCAAGAGCTAGAGTGATACTTCTTGGCCATGAGGTAAGTGAGAATGGGATAGCTCCAGATCCTGCAAAAGTGGAATGTTTGTTTATGATGGAGAGTCCTAAAAGTACAAAGGAATTGATGAGTTTTGTACAAAAGCTAAGGTACTTGTCAAGGTCTTTTTGTATGCTTGCTGAATATGTACACCCTTTGCAAGAAGCAACACAAAAAGACCCTTTCCTTTGGACGGAGCATGAGCAAACAACTTTTGAGGACGTCAAGGAAAAGCTATCTACATTACCTTTGATGATGCCTCCTTGTTGGGATGAAATGTTTTATTTGAGCTTGAGCGTGGGTGAGCATGCTATTGGTGCAGTATTGATGCAAAAAGGAAAAAAGCAATCTTATATGAGGCTGGTGTACCACATAAGAAAAGTGAAGAATGATGCACAAAAATCTTGGCATGAGATCGAGCAATTGGTTTGGGCATTGGTATATGCAACAAAAAGGCTGAAATCTTATCTTATTTGTAAGCCTTTTGTGGTGTTAACATCATGTAGTTTATTGCCTCATGCACTAAGGTATCCTGGGGATAGTCCTAAATTGCAAAAGTGGATACTTAGCTTGCAACATTTGACATGAGCTTTACTAAGGAGGATAGTGTGAGAGCAAATATGGCGGATATGCTCACTTTTAAAGAGATTCATGCAAGGAGTGAGTTGAAGAAAGATTTGGAAAAGAAGATAGCACCAAGCCCAACTATGCATGCGGAGCTTCAGGATGTAGAGGGTACCTTATACTTTGACGGGGCTTTCAAAAGGAGCATTAATAAGGGCACTATTGGTTATATATTTGTGGATAAAAATGCATTGAGTGCTGGTTTGGAAGCCAAGAAGTGGATGTAAAGAGTAATAATGAGGCTGAGTACGCAAGCCTCTTTTTGGGCTTGGAAGAATGTGTCAAAAGACATGTAAGGAGGCTTTTAATCAAAGGTGATTCTATGTTGATTGTGCGGCAAGTTCAAGGTACCTGGAAGGTAAATCAAGAAGGCATGAAGGGCTGGTTTTTCAAAGTGAGGAATTTGTTAAAGTCTTTTACTTCCTTTCAAATATGGCATGTACCACGAAATATGAATGTAAGGGCTCATGAGTTGGCGGAACAGGTGTTCACCAAGGATGTGCATGCGGTGATAATTAGAGAGCCAAGGTATCTTGGAAGGGAATCCCTCCATGAGGAAGAACATGTGTTGCAAATGGGTTTTGCAAGAAAGGGATTGGCTTCTCAACAAAGGCATGCAATCACACGAAGAGCTATGAGGTATGTCTTGATTGGAGAACAAATGTATCACAAGGGGGCTGATGGTGTCATGAGAAGAGTTCTCTACCATGATGAAGTTTTTGATTGCTTAAAAGCATGTCATGAGGAAGGATGTGGAGTCCATTTTGGAGTGGAAACTACAAGAAGGAAAGTATTGAATGCTCAACTTATGTGGCCAAGTATGAATAGGGATATTGTGCATTGGTGTAGAAGCTGTCACGAGTGCCAAATATATCAAAAGAGAAAGCTGATGCCTGAGCCTTTGAGACACATTGTAAGCTATGGACCTTTTGAGAAGTGGGGTGTGGATGTAATTGGTACTCTTCCAGGCACTAGAAATGGGAAGCACTACATACTTAGTGCAGTGGATTATATGACAAGATGGCCAGAAGAAAAGGCTAGTAGAGGGGCTACAAGCAAAGATGTATGCAGCTTTATTTTTGATTGCATATGTTGTAGATTTGGAGTTCCGTTGGAGCTTGTAAGTGATCAATGGAAAGAGTTTAGGAATGATCTTATCACTGAATTGGTGGAGAAATTGGAGATCAAACATAGGTATGCTACTCCTTATCATCCACAATGCAACGGGTTGGTGGAGGCATTCAATAGAGTTTGACAGAAGATATTGTTCAAGCTTGTGGAAGAACATCCAAAAGATTGGGATATGTATTTGGAGAGGGCATTGTGGGCATGTAGAGTGACTCAAAAATCATCCACGGGCTTCACTCCATTTCATTTGGTATATGGAGAAGAGTGTGCTATGCCGATTAATGTGATGCTTCCTTCATTGGAGTTCATTTTGAAGCATAGTTTGGTTGAGGAGGAGCATGTAAAAGAGAGACTGGCATCTATGCATAGCCTCTTTTTGGATAGAGAAAGTGCCATTAGATACTATGAAGACTTGGGAAGAAGAAGGGCTGATGTATTCAATGAAAAGATAAAGGAAAAAGGGCTATGTCAAGGCATGTTGGTTATGAGGTATAATAGTGCTTTGGACAATACCTTTCAAACAAAGTTCAAGGCAAAGTGGGAAGGTCCTTTTGTGGTGCATAAGGTGTATGATAATGGAAGCTATCAGCTCAAGGACTTGGATGGAAAGATGCATAAGGCAAGAGTCAATGGGATCAGAATCAGGCCTTATGTGACAAGAATCATGTGTTGAAGCAAGAAATGTACATGAAACACTTGAAAGTGTTCCATGCTTGTTGGGGGGGCAATATGTGACGTGTTTTTACGGAATGATGCAAGCCACCCCAAAGACTTTGGAAAGGTTTTTTTAATTCTTTTGGGTCCCTTATATGTAAATAAAGCATGCTTGTACAAATTGTACAAAGGCGGTGTGTGCCAGCTATCTCTACGCATGCGGGCCAGTTGTGCGGGGTGCATAGTTTTGTTGTTTTTGTACATAGACGTGTTAAGACTTGAAAGAGTCACTTAGTACTTGAAAAATATGAACAAACCTGAGTTTTTATCAGCTTGAGGTTGTGAGTGAGTGGGGGATTTGACAGAGGAAGATCTAGCAGCAAGAAGCCCTGATTTCTGCGAGGGATAGAGGCGTTTGGGAGTAGAGCAGCCTGTCTTGCTGGTCGAGGGTCCGATGTGGTGAGTTGAGACTGTGTCTCTCCTCAATGGGCTGATGAAAGTGGGTGCTTAGCTCTGCATATTGACCTCTCTTCATCTTGTTTTGAGGTATGGTGGCTATGGTATGTGCAGCTCCTTGTGGTGCAGCTAGTCGAGGGTAAACTATGTGCTGCAATGCCTTGCTTGTACATATATCAAAGGGCAAGGTTTCCCCCAAGTTTTCCATCACCTTTTTTGATTTTTTTTTCTGAAATTTGTGGATTTTCAAATTAAGCTTGATTTGAGTGGGTTTTGGTCAAGCTATATGTATATATGGGAGAGCGCCTATGGAAGCCCTACTAGCACATGGAAGGGCGTTTGAAAAGAAGTGAAGCTCTTTGAGTTATGGTCAAAAGTGCAGAGATTTCATTGGTTTTTTTCTCACTTTTTTCCTTGATTTTATTACTTCCTTGGTGTCTTTGAGTGCAATGGAGTGTAGTGGGAGTTGTAGCGGTGTAGAGGGAAGCTAGTCGGAGCTAGTCGAGGCTAGTCGAGGTTGAGTGTGTGTGAAATTGAGAAAATTAGTGAGAGAAGATCAGCGCATATTATCTCGAGAGAGCTATACTCTTCATCCTCTTTTCTTGGTGTTGGTTTGAGGTGTTGTAGAGGCCAGCCCCCCAATCCTTCACAGCGTCAAAAAAACTTTGTAGCCAAATCAAGAGCGAGTGTGGAAGGTTTGTCTTATTGCTTTAAGGCTTGAGAGGACGTGGTGGGAACCAATGCTTGTGGAGACTTATACAAAAAAATCAAGAGCAAGTGTGGAAGGTTTGTCTTATTGCTTTAAGGCTTGAGAGGACGTGGTGGGAACTAATGCTTGTGGAGACTTATACAAAAAAACAAAAAAAATGCTAAGTTGAGTTGTTGATGAACTAGAAAATGGGATTTGATGCAGCATAGAGAGAGCCAATGAGATAAAAATGTGTCGCAAGCTGTAGGGGCAAAGGCTTGAGTGGTTGAGTGCAGCACGATGTCAAGAGGATGAGCGACCTAAAGCGGGATTGCTTGTGAGGGCAGTGTAGAGGATGATGATGTCAAGGCGTTTATACAGAGGGGGCACGTGGGTTTGTCAGCTCTCCATAAGGAGCTAGAGCCAGTGGGGTGAGGGTTGAGACCAACAATGGTCGTGGTTGCGGGAGATAGGTGGGGCCACTTTGCTACAAGTAATTTGCAAGGCTTTAGTGGATATTGGCACAACAATATTGAAGCATCATTTGATACATCTGTGACAAGAAAAGTACAAATCACTGAGGTGGTGTTGGTCGACACACTTGGCGTTCGATACCCTGGATTGACGTTTGATACCCTGGATTGAAACCCCTCCGTGATGAGAAGCTACTGGGATGTTGTAACTGAATATCAAGAGCCGAGAAGTGCGGCATGTGATGATGCAACCGACCCACTTGATGTGGAGGTTTACAGTAGCACATTGATGTCAGATGTTGAATGCAACAAGAGGCACTAGGTGTGCCGCTGTAATTAAAGCTTGTGTAGAAAACTGGAAGCACACACACATGAAAAATTGAAATGAGCTTTTGTTTTTAGCAATAAATCAAGCCAAAATGCACAAAAAAGCAAAAATTATTCTTATTGATAGGAGAAGAGAGTGTATACTAAATTCCTCTTGCTAGTCAAATTAGTGTGGGTAGTGGCACTTGAAAAGTACATATCCCATTGCTAATTGACTCAAAAGGAGGAATATTTGGGAGATGATTAGAGCCAAAGTTTGTATGCAATGCATGGGAAATTTAGTTAGCAATTGCAATGGCTAAGAGGGAGAGGGCCAATGCAATCTAGCATAGAGAGTATGCCTAGGACTTAATTAGATTAGGAAATGCTAATCTAAGCCATGCTCTGATACCACTTGATGGGTTAAGGTGGGTGGATTAGTGTGCCATTCATGCTAATGGCATGCTTGTAGAGGTTAGTGTAGAGCTTGAGAGAGACATTGTTGCAGAATATAATAGAGTATTATTGCACATGATAGACTTAATTTTTGTTCAGCATAATGTGCCTCTATATAGGCATATACAAAGAGACAACCTTTTGACACATGAGCATAAGATGTGGCTGCCTATGCACAAATACAAGTGGATAGTCTTTATACATGGGTTGTAAGAGGTTCTTCACATGGGTCTAGGTGGAAGAGGTTGTTCACACAACATATGCAACAACAACCCACATCCCAATAGATAGCATATTCCAAACTATGGCAACCGCTATGCCAAATGCCAAAAGGTAAGCCTTGCCAATTTACAATTTTATAGCAAAGAAAGTCGACCTTGTTGAGCATTCACAGAGAATCGACCTTGTCAAATTGTAGGTAATGGTCGGCCTTGCCTAGGTCCTTGAGCCTTCTTCATCAAGGGTAGTAACAGGCTGTGCTGATCTCCATGAGATTCTCAAACACTACCATGCCTTGACCTTTACCACGCATCGTGTATGCAACATGCCTTGCATGAGCACTGTGGCATTTGTCCTTGACAAACATCCCTTGGAACAAGCTCCCCCTCCACCATAAGTCATGGTCTCGAAGCTTCCTTTTACTAATGCAAATTTTTTTTCAAAATAAACTCAAAAACAACTAAGCTAAAAATAATTTTTCATATCAACAACCTTGTCGCAGCGACCTTGTCAACCAACAAAGCTAGTTAAAAGCTTGCATGTATATGTCGTGCTTTCTTGTGAATTGTCTATGGTTGCTTGTAGCTACACCAGACTTGAGGATACCTTTCTGTTTACCTTGATTTCTTTCAATGCTATGGATAGACTCACTGTCAACAAAAATATCATGCTTCTCTTACTCTTCATCTCATGAAACTGATAAGACACAGGCCATCAAAATCTCCCATTTGTGTTGCTTGCAGTCGTGTCGATTTGCCCGCTAAAGATCAAGTCTTGCTCAACTTTCTTGACCCGATCACTATGATTTTCAAACTCATAAAAGCTTGGCACTATTTGTGTGCTGATCATCCATATCTCTGTTTCAATACGAATGCGGTTTGCGAATGCCCAGGCTCGATTCCCCTTCATGGATTTTTTGTTGCCTTGGCCTCAACATATGATAACAACGCCCCCACCTTGTAGACTTGTGCGTGCCATAGTTGCATGCCATACTACTATGATCTCTGCAATCATTGTTGCTGCCATCCATGGATTGCTTTCTTGCATGGCCTATCCACCAAGGGATAAGTCCCTTATCTTTTGCAATTTCTTGTAGCCAAGTTTGTCCCACTGATGTTGTACATCAAGCCTATCACAAAGCATGTTTATCGGAGGTGGCCACCATCTTGATGGATTTTTCTGATCATCATTGGCCATGGGTACGACCCGTATGGGGTAGGGTGCCCAACTTAGGGCATCCCCTTAAGGTGAAAAGGGGGAAAAAAAAGGTTGCAACGATGGCAACAGACTGTGTGCAGACAAAAGGAGAGATGGGAAAGAGTGTTTGAGGAATTGTGAGCATACGATGCAGTGACAAGAAGCCACTAGTTCATCTAGGTGACACCGACAAGATCCTCTTGGTGATATTTTCTCATGGTCGACTTTCGACCCCTTCCCGACACAAGAGCCCCTACACACACTTGCCTGCTCCTCGACTACTCCTCTTGCTTAGCTTCCTTCACACACACACACACACACACACACACACACACACACACACACACACACACACACACACACACACACACACCATGCATGCCTCATTCAACCAATCTCCTTGCCCCCTCCTGCATGGCTCCTCTTCCTGAGCTCTAATACCAATATAATACCTAGGACATTGAGATGTCGGATCCACCACCCTACCACCCTATATATAGGCTAGCTCCTAGCCCTAGCCATAATACGGATCCCCAGTCCACACGGGTCTAGTCCAAGCCCTTGGCTCAAGTCCCTGACGACCTAGGTCAAGCCTTGCTCTTTAGGATGCTTGTCTTGACATGTGGAAACTCCTTTGTAGTAGTTGTAGTAGGAATCAGAACTACAAGCTATACAAGTAAGGATAGTCTAGGATGTTTGCCCCCTTTGACGTATTCTTTCTTGGAAAATTTTATGCTATGGCTCTTTGTAACCTTATGTGATTAATGCAATTCAATCTCAACTGAGAACTTTTAAACAAAATCAAACTTGAGAGTGGTGTGCTTCATTTTGAAGTCCTTGAGAAAGTATTGAATTCTTATCCCATGGTCTAATAGGATTACTTGAAAGTGATTTTGATTTGAAGGTCTTACTAGATTATGAAAATACCTCTTTTTGGCCCGCTCATAAGGGTTGATACCTAAGTGATGATCAACGTTTTTGGTAATGAAAAACGAGCACCACTTGAGGAAAGAGAAGATGGGATTGAAAGGGGTACCGCTTGTAATACAAATGGCCTTGATGCTTGAGCTTGTGTACAGTCTCTGTGCAACCTTGGAGGGATAGCTGAACCTTGGTGCATAGATTTTAAAAATATATATACCCATGACCATAGCATATACCCACTACCAAAACTGAGATCGTCATTGAATTATGGAAAGGAGACTCATGATTCATCTATGTAATATATATAATTAGTATTATAGTTGGACATTTATAGGAAAGCCTTGTGATTTTGTTTTAACTAGAAAAGGGCATGAATAATATATACTTATATACTACTATATAATGGCAAGTAGAGTCCCTTTACACATGTCAACATATGAGAGAGAGAGAGAGAGAGAGAGAGAGAGAGAGAGGTAGGAAGGTATCCATGAGTTGGGCATTCCTAGGTGTTAACACTAGTTTGGTACCCTGAAAGGACATAAAAGTGTTCTTTCAAGGTTTTGAAAAAAAATCAAATACTCCTATCATATGTATGTGTTTGTAGAGGTCCTTACTTCAGCTCAAAGCTAAGATCACACTTTACGTGGGAAAATTAAGAAACATCAACAAATCTTGAATGTATGGTCACAAGAAGCTCTCCAAGCCAAAGGAATACTCAATTTGACCAAAAACAACATATTTACAGGTGAACCCCACTTTACACAAGGTACAAAAATTTGCAAAAACAAGCTTAAATTTCTCATAAACATCAACTTTTTCTTGACTAAATTCTATGGTTTCTATAGGCCCAAACTATTTCATTTGAACATAGAATTAAGTGCAAAAAGTGTATTTTTTCATTCTATTGACCTATCATTGATGTTTCAATGCCTCCAACTAACATTCCCTTTATACATGCTTCCACTTTACAGACTTTGATATTTCATAAACTAGTGTAGGCTGCGTGGAGTTTTCATTTGCTTTCATGGTTGTTATTTTTTTTATGTCACTAACGTTGTGACTTTTGTCTACAAGTGGAGGTCACTATACATTTGAGGAGGACTCATGTCAATCCTCACCCCGGGGGATTCACCATGGAAAACTTACCGCACTACGTAAGTGCAAGGGAGTGGGATTTTTTTACAAGTTACATAAGTATGTAAGTTAGGGGTATGCCCCCAATAATTTATCTCCCAAGCTTAAAAATAAGGGAGGGGGTATCAAAATTGGAAGTTTTTGTGTTTCAAAATTATGGCTTCCCAAAAGAGTATGCCCTCGAACTTGTGAGTCAATAGCTACAAAGATACATGCAAGAACTAACAATGCTTTGTATCAATTTCTTGTTTTGTGATTATAGTTCATTGGTTGAGGGATGAAAGCTATAAAGAGTTTGTATAGATGAAAATTCACATGGAGAACCTAACACAACTTTATAACCATGTTTTTTGAGTAATTTAGATGGGTCAGAATTGGACGAGTAGCTAGAGTGCAGGCTGAATGGACACATAATTTGAAAGTCAAAATAAGACACATTGAGGGTACATCTAGTTATCAATAGAAGTGGTTCATTATTACGTTGCCGGTCACTATGTTGTACGCTCTTTAGCGAGATTTACTCAGCTAGATCATGTGAGACCTAAATTTTATATCTAAGATAGGGGTATGATAGTTTTCTACATTGATTGTTATATAAGCGTAAAAAGGGGGGGTCATATTCCCTAATATAATTCATATACAGGGGTCTTATCGAAGTTTTCTGCTCGCAAGTGGCGTCCCGTTTTGTATATAGAGTGAAGCCCCCGGGATCCTCACATATTTCTCTCTCTCTCTCTCTCTCTCTCTCTCTCTATATATATATATATATATATATATATATATGACAAGCTATCCGATTACAATCAAAAACAGTGTGGGTTTCTTGCAAGGTGGAAGAGACTAATCTCTACTGGAGGAATTGGTAGACCATAAGCAACAAGCACATGATGAGAAATAGTGATGGTTACATTGAAAAATGGTGCAGACTGACCATGACAACTTGAGGTAGAAAATATTAAAAAAGGTGATGGTGAGCTAGAAAGTGTCGCATCAAAAAACATAGGAAGGCTCAAGTAAGCAAAAATAGCACCACTTATCAACAATAGTTTTGTAATTGGACACTTAATGTATTGAGACACAAAAAGTGTCCTCTTTTTCAACCAAATTTTCATAATTATTTAGCGAAGATAGAAACAAGATTTGTAGATTATACTCATTATCTCTATAGGTTGTGAGTTGAAAATTGGAGTCAAATTTTGTGCGGAGAAAAACCTTTGCAAAACTAAGATTTTTATGGTAATTTTTAAGATGCTTTTTATCCATTGTTTGAAGCTAGGGTGGGTACTTTCTTGCCCAAAAAGTAGCTTATGAGATCTAGCTTAGATATCAAGGTGTGCAATCTGTCGAACATGGACAAACCCATTCCAAAAAATTGGATCTCAGTATGAGATGCTTTTGCACTTATCGATAGGATTTATTGTTTGCTTCTTTTCACACTAATTCATTTCTGTACATCATAGTGAGAATGAGGTATCATTCTAGTGTTTTGTATATAAAATAGTCAAGAACAACTTATTCTGAAGTGAAGGAGGCCAGGTTCGACAATGATGCACAACAGCTAAGCCAAAAAGATACTAAGTAAAGATAAATTCCTCACCTGCATCCATAGAAACAAGACAACATATTCATTATCCTTGAATACGTATTACACGTGCAAATGAACCTATCAGTTGTTATCTATCTCCTACTTAGAACTTTTTTAACTTATACCTACCATCCATGTAGTGTTAAATATCAACAAGTATCCATTCCTAGAATAGCAAGCCATAGATGAAAGTGACATGTGTGTACAGTGTGTGAGTGTGTGTGTGCGTGCGTGGGTGCACCCACTCTTACCCAGGCACCATTCTCAATGTTAAGACAATAGACACCATACTTAATGAAAGTGACATGTATGTGTACAATGTGTGTGTGTGTGTGTGTGTGTGTGTGTGTGCACCCACTCTTACCTAGGCACCATACTCAATGTTAAGGCAGTAGGCCCATTGAGTATGGGCCTACTGTGTCATCAAGTCGATGAGAGTAAACTAATCAAGTATGAAGCTTAGCGGAGATGTACCACATCAAAATGCCTCTAAATAAAGTTCTTTTTCCAATCTTTTTGCTCAGGATCACGCGAAAAACTCATACGTGCACTCTGTTTAAAAGTAGTATGTTCGTGAAAACATCAAAAATAAGTTAATTATACATGGGCGAGTAAATTTAAATTAACTTGGAACCTAAAATTGGCTGAGCAAAAAGACTACAATAGTCGTCAACAGGAACCTAGTCTATAGCCAAGGAAAGACCACCTAGGACCTGTCAACCTAACAAGGAATTATAGACAATGGGTCAATCAAAGCCTATAGATAAAGAATAATCTAAAGGTAGTTTCACGGTCCGCCCAGTTGTCTGGGAGGGCCTTGTGTTTCAAACTCGTGTGTTGATGTATTGAACTAGATACATATACACAAAAGAACATAATATTCAAAAGACAACTGGATTTAAATAACTGGACAAAGATTTGTACAAAAATGACTCAGTCTTATATTCATTTTTGTACAACATAATAAGAATGAGACATCATTCTAATGATTCTATTCAAAAGTAGTAGAGTTGTTGAGGTCATCCCGGTTCAATCATTAGGGATCTTCAAAGTCAAATTGTAGCACGCTAAACCTTTTTAAGTCAAGATAGAATTCTCACCTACATCCATATAGTCAAGACAACATATTTGTTAGACTTGGCTACGTATGGCAGAGGCTTCAAAGAACCTATCAATTGTTATCCATGTTAAAAATTATTAGACTAGCTACTATCCTAATTAGTACTTTAAAGTATTTAACAAATCTAAAGTATTTCCCACATTTTTTTGAGTTACAGTAATCCTACCAAAACTACACCATCTGATCCTAAAAACTACTTTTTATAGTAACCTTTTGTTGTAAATCCATAAGCTCACCAAAACTTGTATGGAAAAATTTTAAATGATTTGAGAAGCTTTGTGTTGTAACTACAACCATATTGTATGGACTAAAGGAGAGCCTTTCAAATAGTGGGACAAATATTACTCAAATGGAGAGAGTATTCCTAAATGCAACTTAGGAGAGCTAATAGAGAGACTATGTCTAACAACAACGACTAAGGAAATCCAAAGCACAATATTGTAAACTGATAAACTAAAACTTAGGTAGACCATATCACAGTCATAGACCCAGATGAAAAGCCACACCAATCTTGTCAAGGTTAGAAAGATATCATATTTCAGAGAAACGGTTAACTAAAAGTTCCCCAAAGTGAAGTTTCTTATCACATAGAGATTTTTAAGAGTTAGTGTTATCAAAGAGTCACCATACCAAAAATATTCTGAGACCAATACTAAGCACATCATCCTAGCCAATCAACCACCAATAATAAGCTAGTACCACCAAATCAGAGCCAACCAAGGAGAAAAACGAGGACAAGAACATCAGAATAATAAACCTAAATGAAGAATTATATATTTAGAAAATAATATTATATCCTAACATCAGATTGAAGAGACTAAAATAGTTCAAGGTCAGCCAATACATATCCAACAAGGAACCAACTAGCTCATCACTTAGTTGTCAGAAACCCAACAAAAAACTGCTACAATCAAGATGATATCCATACTCATCAAATAGGGGTGGTACAAGAAACATCCATAATGCATTTACTATCAAAAGAACCATCAAAAGGCTAGTGCTATTCATGAGAACTCAATTCTACAAGGATTAACATAACTAGAAAAATGCTAGTATCGGCTAGAGGACAAAGAATTTAAGATAGTAGGGAAGCATACATCCCTATCTTTTATTGTGCCCAAGATTTTCAGCCCATAAACCCACCAAACCATGCATTTCATGTTAGTTGGGCAAGGAAACTATCATGCCAGGAAAAATATGCAAGCTACAAAACAACCAGATGTGACTATACAAGAACAAAGCTACACCAGTCACCCATTTTCTATGTTTTCTGAACCTAAAACTGTCCATAAATTATATTAATTAATGTTGGGTCGTCTGTTTACCAGGCCCACTATCTTATTGTAATGATAGTGAGAACCACGGACACGAATGTCATACCATGGGACGGACTCAACCCGACTAGTGCTGCATGGTGGCTATGAGAGGTTGTCAGACTCTTGAAAAACACATTCAATCTCCACTTATCCAAAACAACACTCAAACACATGTCAAGCAGCGAAAACTAGCTACAACATCGCAAGGAAATCTCATCATTTCACTAAGCAAACGAAGTCCAAACAAGATAAAACTTATAGGATGGGAATACAACACCTAAGAGAAATTCTCATACAATCAGATCCCCATTTTGGCCACTTGCCAGAATTGCAATTAATAGTTGTAAGGCAGATTTGATCTTAACTTTTTTTATCCCAAATGCACCTACTAGCTTAGCAATGATGCCCTATTACCATGCCTATGCATAAAATGTAGGTTTGATATGTAAAATGTGAGTTATGAGCAGATCTAGGGAGAGGTTAGTGACAAAAAAAATTAGAGATTCATTGCGAGAAACTTACAATGTAAGTTGCATAGAGATTTCACCTGTGAATGCGATGCAAGAATTGTCACTTCAAATAGACCATCCATTAGGAGATTTTGGAGGTCTTTTGGAAGAGAGAGGAAAATAAGCTCCTCCAATGAGAGAAGAGCCTACGTTACGTAGAAGAATAGATTGATATTAACAAAAATATAAAAGGTGTCCCTCTCCTCATTTAATAATCTAGCGGTCCTTGAAGACGATCACTCTCTTTCATTTAATGCGAGCACCTTTTTCAGAAGGTAGATGCGGTGCATTTAATACGGCTTACGTCATCATTGGAACTCAAAAAGTCACAAAACTATCAAGTGGTGGAAGATTTTGAAACTTTTGATACTGTCAATGCGTCCGGAACGCCCAAATATCCTAGAAATGAATGTCTAATTGCCTCGCTCCGACATCCAAAGAGGCAAAAAATGTCAAAAACCCCTAAAAGAACATTTTACTAATGGCGCGCGAGGGGGCATTCCAAAATTTTGGAATGCCTCCTCGCGCGCCGTTAGTAAAAAGCCCCTTTTTTCCTCTTTTTAGGGAGCTTTGTGAGAGGAAAATGTCAAAAAACCTTTAAAAAGGGGCTTTCTTGAAAGATAAGTGTCCAAAAACCACTAAAAGAAGCTTTGTACTAACGGCACGCAATGGGGCATTATAGAATTTTAGAATGCCTCCTCGCGCGCCTTAAGAAAAAAGCCCATTTTTTGGGGATTTTTGACATTTTTTGCCTCTCCGGATGTCGGAAGGAGACAAGTAGACATTCATTTTTAGGATATTTTGGCTTTCGGGACGCATTGGTGGTGTCAAAAGCCTCAAAATCTATCACTATTTGACATTTTGTGACTTTTCAAGTTCCAGTGATGCCGTAAGCTGCATTGAATGCGCAGCACCTGCCTCCTAAAAGAGACGCTCGCATTAAATAAAAAAGTGACCGTTTTCAAGGACGATTGGGAATATAAATCTACTTTTTAGAGTGTCTGGTTGTCCTTTTGGACATACTCACAAGGTGAAAGTGCATTTTAAAAAAAGTTTCTAGAGAGAGAAATACAATTTCTTACAAGGCCCTCCAAATTACCTCCGAAATTTTCTAATACGTGAGGGAGATATGGGCTTCAAACAGTAGAGGGAGAGTACATAGTAGTGTTGTCTATGAATGGATGTAGTTTCATTATCCAAAGTGAACTTAGAAAACCCTTACAAAAGTTGGCTTTTATACCTTGCCACAAGGTTTAGGGTCAAAAATAAGGAATTAATGGATCAAGAGTTACAATTTGGAAGCTTACAACCCAGCAGCAGAGTTACAATTTGGAAGCTTACAACCCAGCAGCTGCTGGAATAGACTTGTAATTACATTTTCAATAAATTACTTGCTTCAAGAATCAATAAATTACAATAGCCTTGAAAAAATAAAATAATACATCCTCATTGGGTCTCCAAATCATCCTATGTTGGCTAAGCTGCTAACATTCCCACCTCCTATTGTGGGTCGTCGACAACACAGCTTCAAACAATGGGATAGTGGTTGGGCTTCCTAGATTTTTTTGTCGCTTTGTTAGGGCCTCAAGGGAATCATAGTACTTGCTTCGCATCTTTTTGTTGGCTTTGGTCAAGAAGCTGCATATCAATCAAACGACTCAGCTCTAAAGAAGTGTAGTCAACGAAGCACGCTCGCAGGTTCTCTACCATGGGATCCAAAATAGAAGATCTGAAGGTGAAGAAGCCGGTGTAGAAAGCCTCTTCAAACGTCTACATATAGTATGAGGGCAAAAACAAGACCCTGGAAAAAATTCTGTAGAATACTTCGTCACTTGGTCGATCAAAGACATCGAAGCATAGCCCTTGATTTCCTTCCAATAAAATCATCCATGAGCATCACATTTTTATGCACGGTGGAAGGTCTGTATGCATGTGAGGATCATCTTGGCTATCTTGATCATCATGATACATCCAAGATGAGGGATACGCTTTGTTGACCGTTGGGTCAACAACACAACATAACTCAAGTTTCGTACCAAAGTCTTATCTTTGGCGAGTTATGAAATGCTGCGGATTATGGCTATAAACGTCATTTGTAATGAGTAGTTATTCTAGTTTCAGAAGCCGGGGTGCAATGGGAATTCCACATTGTAAATACAAAGCCATTTGACCCTTTCAACCCCATTTTTGGTTAAACCTAAGGTAGCCTTAGTATACAAGGTACCTAGGTCATTTTGTAAAGGAGACTTTTAATCATAATCAAAACTTAACGCTCCCGTCTACTGTGTGTGAGAGAGAAAGAGAGTGAGTGTGAGCTTCATCCTCTCGCTACGCCCAGCTCGCTCAACACATTGGAGATCCGACTGCACCATTGCTGTAGGTTCGAGGAGAGCTACGCGACAACGCCAAGCATTCCACGTGAGACAAAGCGCACACGCCGACGCATCTACGAGCTATTTGTGGCCGTAAGTGTATCAAACGATGTCTGTTTTTTGCGTGCTAGTAGTCTATAGAATCGTGGCGACATAAGCTACGCATATGTACTCATAAATTTCATTTTCGGGCACTTTCAAAATTCAGCTCTATCATCCTATGCATTTTTCGCAGATGGGTTTATAGTGAGGGTTTTGAGTGTAGAAGCTTAGGGACAGGTGTATCCTAGTAAGGGGATGGTGTTCCTTAAGTTTCGTATGAATCTGGCATGATTAGGTGAGTTACCTTCCGTATGTGTGTATGTGGCTATGTGGTGTAGTTGAGGGCAATGAGGTTCTTGATTGTGATTTAGTTGGCCTTCCTGAGTGTTGTATGTGTAGGATGGTCTCAGCCTGACAAGATAAAGAGATTTCCTCCGTGTGCCTATCGTGTCATCTGTGTCATCGATTGACATTATGTTGATCTAGGGAGTGTTTGCATGCACTTCATGGGTGTGTGAGTCGCTCCCGTCCAACCTTGGCGCCGCTGCCGGGGACACAAGGACCTAAGTAGGTTTCCTACTAACACTCGTGTGATGGTTGCTTGATTTAGTTTTGGCTAAAGAAAGCGTTTCTCTTAAGTGGATCTGGAAGAGGATATTCCGCGATCAAGTGGATAGCGAAGAAGCGTGTGTCTTGCCGAGGGTCTGCGACTAGATAGGTTTAGTTAGGATCTGTGGATTAGAGTAGTTGTTGGTGGTCGAGTGATTTGTGAGGTGATAAAAGCGTTTACTAGTCCGTGTGTGGCAGTGAAGAGTTTTTCAACTCATATATGCAAAACCCCATATGATTTGTAGGAGTAGCTTTAGGTAAGTGATCTGATTCTGATCTAGAGCTATTCAACACTGAATTATTTGCTAAAGTGCTTGATTGCATTTGAAATCACGAAAAAGTGTACTTCTGAGGGAAAAAATGCATTAAACAAGCTTCTGTGGATATTTTTGTATGACTGACTGATGCTGTGCATATAAAAGAGCATTTGCAAGGGTTCTGTGAAGAAAACCTACAATTCTGTAAACATAGACATCCTACGTGTAGGATGTCTCAAGGGGGTTTTGGAGAACAAATTTTAAAATTCCCACTACACTAGGTGTTCAAGTAGTTTTACCTCTAACATATTGACTTGGGTGTTTTTCCCCTATTTTTGTTGACCAAAACCAAAAAGACTAGTCCAGAAAACGTAAAAATTCAGAAAAGGCTTAAGTGAGTGATTTTGCATGTTTTTGGACATGAAAATTGTAAGCACTGCACTTACTGAGAGCATAAGGAAGCATCAGGACACTCAGTGTCAAAAATCAGAAGTAGACATCCTACGCGTAGGATGTCTACAAGGTGATCTGGGCATTTTTTTTGAAAATCTGAGGTTACCAGTGTGTTTAGAAGGTAGGTTCTACCCTATTTTCACCTGGAAAGTGGAAATTTGACCAAATTTTGACATATCAAAGCCAAAACATGAGAATTGCCAGACATCCTACCTAAATTGTGTCCAAGGTATAAATTTTGAGACCAAATCATAGGGTGACTTCATGTGCATGTTATACATGATGTTTTGAGTGCCTGTGATAAATTTCATCTCATTTGGGTCAGTGAAAGTGAAGATTGAACAGACTTTAGCGTTTTTGGACAGACAAAAGGCAAGAATAGCTAAATTTGGGACTTTGAAATCCAAACCAAAATCTAAGCATACCACTGGGTTACTGACATCAAGGGGAAGCTGTGGGACAAGTCTGGGGTTAAACAGGCCAAAAAAAAATCCTACGCGTAGTATGTCTTCTGTGTGATTTTGGACTCTAAACAAAATTCTGAGCATACCACAGTGATCAGCACCTTAAGGAGAGTCTGTGGTTCAAATTTGGGTTCATTCTGAGCAAAAGGACATCCTACGCGTAGGATGTCTACTGCATAATTATGAAACCAAAATTCTAATGTGACCATACCATGCTGTCATATAGCCTTAGATAAGCCTCCTAGGAAAATTTAGTCTAGTTTGGAGTTGATTTGACTTAGGAATTCATCAGAACAGACATAAGGCTTTTGGAACAGATTCTTGATCATTTGACCAACCTATAGGTGTCAGAATCAAAAAGTAAAAATAGCTGTGAGCTTAGCACATCAAGGGGAAGCTACAATGCAAGTTTGAGCTAAAACAGAGCAAAAAGACATCCTACGCGTAGGATGCCTCCAGCTTGATTTAGGACTCCAAACCAACTTATGAGCCCACCACTATGATCAGCACATCAAGGAGAAGCTGGGGTGAAAATTTCAAGTCATTCTGAGCAAAAAGACATCCTACGCGTAGGATGTCTCAAGTCCATTTTTAGGTCCAAATGAAATTTTGAGCATACCATTGTGTTGCTGGACTTAAGGGGAGTCTCTGGACCAAATTTTGTTAAATTCTGAGCATATAGACATCCTACGCGTAGGATGTCTCCAAGCTAGTTTTAGGGTCCAACTGTAATTTTGACCATTCAGGAGTGTTCTCAGTCTCACAGAGATCCCAAATCTTTTTTAAAATTGAATTTGGACTCATTTTGACCAGTCTAAACTGCATTTCACTGTTTTGGCCATAACTTTCACAAACGGTATCGAATCAGAAAAGTTTTTATATCAAAACGTAGCCTGAGAGCGGATCTATAGATCTTAGAGCAAAACATGATTTAAATGTTTGCCTACAACAACCATTTCGGTCAATTTTGAAAAAAAAACGTCGTTTGAGGCCTCAAAATACATCCGCAAGTCAGGGGTGTCGAAAGGGACAATTTGCGAGAATTGTGACGAAACGGTTGCAGTTTTGAACACAGTGGACTAAGTTTACTTGAACCAAGCAAAAGCTCTTAAGCCCAGAAATCATGTCTACCCTAAATTCAAACGCAGCTTACACAAGCTTGGAGATCCCGACGATAGAGGAATATCCTCCCACAATGGATCTACCAAACTTGCAATTGATAAAGATCCATCTTGTTGATAGAGTTTGGATGATTGGTCATGAGAGTGAAGGACTATATAGATACATTGACGACAATAAGGTCAATCTTTATAGGTGCTCAGATCCATACCTAGAAGAGATAACGGATTACAAGCTCTTATATGTCTACACATACGGAGTCGAGTGTCAATGGAGATCTATAGTTGTCGACAAGTATGGACGAGAATACAGAGTTGTAGAAAGCACAAATCCACAGACTGTACTAGAAAGAGGTGGATATTTGGTCAATGAAGGACCACAAATGCCTCCACCAAACACGAGAATTCCTGTAGGAATTCCAAGAAGAGAGCCACCAGGATTCCCTTCAAGAGCGATAACGAGAGAAGGATTGGGAGAGTCTCTGGTTAGACTTGTAGACAATCCACGAGTTAGACCATCCCAAGTCCAGAAATGGGTAAACAAAAAATACTCCGGAGATAAAGATCCGAGAGATCACGTAGCGACTTTTAGAAGAGTGATTAGAGCAAAGGAAGTTTCAGATTTTGCGACACAGTTTGAGGGATTTGGATTGACTCTAGAAGATGATGCAGCTACATGGTTCGACTCGGTGGAAAAATGGGATTTTGAGACCCTAGATGAGCTGTTTGAGGAGTTTATTGAAGAATTCTCGCCAAAAGGCATTGCTCACAACACGGTCTCGCAAATCCATAGATTCAAACAAAAAGAGAATGAATCAATACGCAAAGCATCATTACGGCTTAAGAGATATGTTAAGCTCTGTCCGAGAGCGGAATTACCTACACAAGCACGATTGATGCTGATCTTTATCCAAGGAATGAGACATGCGGGCCTTCAGAAGGATCTGCATATGATAAGGAGGATGACGCTAAACGAGTTGATCATGGAAGCTCTTTATCTAGTGGATAATTGTGAGGCATACAAAGGAAAGGACTCAAAGAGTCAAGGAGATGACACATCCTCTCAGCATAGTGTTTCACAAATAAGTGAGTCCATTGCCAAGCCAATGGCACCTATTGATCAAGAAAAGCTTATCGACGACTTGGTCAAGAGGTTGATTCCTCTTGTAAGGTCTGATTCGGGAGATCAAAAGTGGTGTGAAATTGAGAGAAAATGGACGAACCATACGAGGGAAGAGTGCTATTATAGCATGGAAAATGCTAGGGAGAGGTATGTACAGCCTGTTCCAGAAGCACCTACTCCACCTAGATACATTACGGGGAATGCGCCAAGACCAGTAGGAGTTTTAAGGCCACAGCTTCTCTTAGGACAACAACCTCCGCTGCCAGGTGATAGAATGCAGGTAGACATGATATACATGCCAATGATGGAAGCATCAAATAAACCAACGCCAGTACCAGCTACAATGTGGTATAGCAACCAAAGTGAGTACTACCCTTCGGAGCAACAAAATGTGAGAGAAACACATGGAGTGGTGAGGCCGGTACAACCTCCACCTCTTGGGTTTCAGTCGAAATAAAGAAGGTATGAAATGGATGAAAGGACATTGCGATTCATTGCAAATATCGGCTTATTTAGGTCAAAGCTTACTTATAGCCAAGAGGAAATGCTAAAAGAATCTCCTCAACCAGAGACAGATTATCACAAAAGTCGTGACAACCACTTGGTCAAACAATGTCCTCATACGGAGATCACTGAAGTAAATTCCTATTGTCTTGAGTGTGGCATCACTCACTTGATCCCCGATTACCCGAAAAACCCAAACCAAAGCAGGAAAATCACGACAAATGTATCAGGGATTGTTCAGCTACCTAGTAGCTCAAAAAATGAAAATGTCGTACCAGTTCAAGTGGTTACGAGAGCACAAGCTCAAAAGAAAGCTGATGAGAATCTAGAGACAAAGAACACAGAAAGTGACATGAGTCCAAAGACAGATGATGGACCAAAGATAGACTCACCTAGTCAGAAAACCAAGAGCAAACGAAATAGTTGGAAAGCTAGAAAGACTAGGATGAAAGCACATAAGGAACGAGAGAAAAAATCCCTAGCTGCGAAGCTTATCGAAGCTGAGGAGAAGATAAAACAACATGAGGAAAAGGAGGCACCTTCTCTTACACAGATGGTTAAACCTCTAGAAGAACCATCCACGGATGAGAAGCCGAGAAGTGCTAGTTCAGGAGGATTTGTGTTGGCAGAGAAGGTTAATGAGACATCAGATGCCCTCTTGAAAGCCTATGATGTGAGGCTAAAAAACAACCAAACCCAAGAACACAGGATGATGACATATCCCTATGTGGAACTAGAAAAGAAAAGGTTTGAAATGTGCCAGAAAATGATTCAAACAACCCAAGCTTTACTAGAACCACCAGTTGCAAAACCTGAGGATGTGATCTGTGGCATGCCTACACAAGTAATCCCACCAAACCAGGAACTAAAAGAGCCAGATTCTAGTCATGAGCACAGACCAAACCTCAAAGACCCAGCATTAGAACCAAGGATAGTACTGAATACCACGGATAACTCTTCCGAGGGATTTCACCAAGCTATACCTGAGGATTGTAAAGAGGTAGATGGTCTTGACGAATTGTGGAAACAAGTCAAAGAGGCCAATGAAGCCGAGGACCTAAGAAGACGAGTAGACAAGACTGGTGATGAACGAGGAGTGTTTCTACCACCAATAGAGGAATTTGAGACTAGATCTCAAATGAATCTAGACGTTGTTGGGCGCATTTCTGACACCCCGTTTTTTGTAAATTTGTACATACGGACATGACGCCCGATGTCAAAAGGGCGTGTGGGCTTTATTTTTGTGGGTTTTTTAGCTTGCTTTAGCAAGTACATGTACATGCCCTGCAAGTCGCTAGTCTAGTGACAGCTTTCGGGCTACTGTAAGTGCCCATGAGTGAGTTTTTTGAAGTGAGCCTTGTATATAACTTAAACTCATGTACAAACTAAAAAAATTTCATCCAAAGATCAGAAATTTGCAGGTTTTAACTCGTTATGTCTCCTTGGTGCTCTTGGATGCAGTTTTTTGAAGTGCTCTCAAGCTTTAAAGTGCCCCAATTGGAGTTGTGCTCATCAGATTACGACTAGTTCTCTGCAGGGTTATGGCTATGGCAGCCTAGTGGCAAATTGTGTGTAGACAGATTCGGAGGGCATGTATCTATGAATTGTGGAATTGATGTTGAAGTTGTGGGTTTGTGATGTTTGATTGTGAAAGGAGAGGCTCTTGTATTCATATGCATTGGTCGGCGTGTGCTGTAAATCCATGCTTTGGCAGGGTTTTGCTCCTATGTGACATAGTCTCTTGGGTGGGCGACAGCTAGTAAATTCCCAAGGGTCTACTCCTATTGGACTTGTGGTGTTTTAGAAGGATTTGGCAAAGCTTTTTGCGTCTTGTAGTTCTCTTTCAACGCTCTTGGGTGACATCACTATAGAGGTGTTTCAGTTTGCTTGTTTCCCAACAGTGTTTTGGTGCCCGCCACCGAGGAATCGCTTCAAGTTACTTCAGTTTACAGGTTTTGAAGACATGGCGTTTAATTTTCTGGAGTTTAGTGGGAAATCAAATGAAAGTTCCAAATCTTTCATTGAGAGAATGGAGTTTGCTTGCCTTCTTGCTGACAAGCAAGACCCAGCGTTGGTGCTACGAATCTTCTACTTCTGTTTGAAGGGAGATGCTAGGGAATGGTTGGAAGGCTACGAAAAGGAGCTACAATCAGCCCAACCTCCTCAAGTCATGACTTATGAAATGGTAAGGCATGCTTTTCTTACACACTTTCAATAGGGGGAAGACCCACAAAAGGTATGGCAGTCTATTCAAGGCTTAGTACAAGATGAAGGCCAAATCATAGAAGACTTTGTCAAGGCATTCAATGCGTTATGGACAAAGTGGTGTGCATCTTTGGCATGGTACCGAGAGCTCGATTGATGCACATAGATTGCAAGAGATGGGGGTGCCCATAGTGTTGATTTGGGGGATTATGGCTCTATACAGATCAATGATGGGACATGTACACACTCCGGAGGGGATATCTGGTTTAGTTCACTCCACCATTGGGGTGAAACAGGGTTGCCCATTGTCTCCTACTCTATCTGGTATGTATGTTGATGAGGTGTCTGATTACATTGACAGATAGGGTGACAGAGGTGCCCAGCTGGCAGGGACGTGGATCCCATTATTTTTATATGTTGATGATATTGTGTTGATCTAACACCACACCATAGTGGATCAGGAGATCAACATCGACTTTCACATATGGTAAAGAGATTGTAGAGTATATAGATGCATACAATTACCTTGGAGTTGTCTTCACTGGGCCGAGATTTTCTTTGGGGAGAGCAGTAGAGACTAGACTGACTAGAGCTTTTGTGGCCTTGGGAGGCTTGGAGAGGATGTGTTTGTCGCAGGTTCACTTCTAGGAACCTGAGACAAAGTTATGGCTCTTTGATACCTTAGTAGCCTCAGCTATGTTGTATGGGGTGCAAACATGGGGACCTTCTGTAGGCCAGGATGGTTGGGGGCTGAAATTCCTCCAACCATGTTGAAGAAGGACAAGTTTCTTGCAAGCTTGAGGAGTAACCTACGCTTGAAGGTAGAGCTTAAGCAGCCAAGGACCTTTGAGGAGGCATTTGAAATTGTAAAGAATAAAGAGTGGAAAGCAGATGGTCTTCATCAACTTGGAATCAATGTGGAGCCAAAGCTTGAAGTGAAAGCGGTAGAGCAACCAAGGGTCCTCATCAGGGAGCCAGGTTATGATCAATAAGCTTCTCATGATGTGAATGCCTTTCGCAAGGAGATGCAAGAGGTTGTAGGTCTTATGAAGAATCTTAGTGTGCATATGATGGGAGGTGGAAGAGGTCAAAGTTATGGATATGGACGTGGTTATGGAAGCAATGAGGGTTATACAGGTGGAAGAGGAAGAGGCATGGCTAGAAGAGGGGATATGTTTCAATGCTACAATTGTGGTGAATGGGGTCATAAAAGCCCTCAATGTGACAAGCCAAAGAGAATGGGTGGCGACATGTTTCCTCTTCCTCCACAAATTCCTTCTCGAGCTCAAGATTATGGTATTGAGATTAAAGGGGAAGCAGGACCAAGTGGATTGACAGCAGAAGAGAAGGGCAAAACAAAAGTGGTAAGCATAATCCGTTTGGAGAAGAAAGAGGATGATTTGGGAGCTATGGTCATTCTTGTAGGTAAGAGGGTTACAAGAGATCATGACATGAGTGATGCAAGTCCCAGCCATAAAAGAGGGAAACAGGTACAGGTAAAGAGAAGAAGAAGAGAAAGCCTTAATGCTTTAAAGGAAGAGGTAGACAAGCTTCTTGAAGCAGGTTTCATATGTCCTGTGAGCACTGCAGAATGGGTGAGTCCTGTTGTTTTCACACCCAAGAAGGATGGAAAGTGGAGGATATGTGTTGATTTTAAGCCTCTAAACGCAGCCATGAAGAGGGATCCATACCCTCTTCCTTTCATAGATGACATACTTGATTCTATTGCAGGGCATGAGAGGTATAGCGTATGTGATGGATTCTCTGGATATTTTCAGCTCACCTTGGCTTTGGAAGATCGAAAGAAGACCACATTTATCATGCCATGGGGATGATTTTGTTATTGTGTGCTTCCTTTTGGTCTTATGAATGGTTGTGTGTGGTATCAAAAGCGCGTCAACAAGGTGTTCTCTCCCTTTCTTGGCAAGTTTGTGAAGGATCTTATTGATGACTTTTGTGTTTATAGCTCTAGAAAGGATCATTGTGCAAATCTTGGGATGGCATTGAAGCAATATGATGAAAGTGGAGGTCAACTCAACCCAAAGAAATTTCATCTTGCTCAACCAAGAGTGAAGTTTTTGGGGCATATGATCTTAGAGAATGGGATTGAAGCGGATCCTGACAAAGTGAAGGCTTTGGTGCTCCTCCCATCACCTGAAGATACAAAGAAACTTTCTACTTTTATTCAAAAGGTGAAGTATATGGCAAGGTTCATTCCTTTGTCCTCTCAACTTCTTTATCCTCTACAACAAGTAGCAAGGTTGGATCCTCTACAATGGACAAATGAATGTGAAGAGGTTTTTCAAGGTATCAAAGAGGTTCTTGGTTCTCTTCCTGCTATGCAAGCTCCTAATTGGGATAAGGAGTTTTATGTGAATCCATCAGTAGGTGAGGATGCTATTGCAGCTATGCTTCTTCAATGAGGTAATAATTCCCACTACATGAAGCCTATCTATTGTGCTAGCAGGGTGAAGCTAGAGGTGGAGAGAGGCTATACTGAGGTGGAGCTCATTATGGTAAGTGTGATTTATGCATGTAGAAGGTTTAGGCACTACCTTCTCCCTAAACCATTCACATTCCTCACAGGCTACACTCTTCTACCTGAATTGGTGAATAGACCTACTTTGTCAAAGAGGCTCATGAAGTGGATTGTGGAGCTACAGGAATTCCAATTCTCTTTTCTTGTTGAGGAGAGTACAAGGGCTACATTGGCTGATTTGCTTACCTATAAGGAAAGCCCTCTTCTTCTTAAGGAGGATGCAGTGAAGAAGCAACACATGGAAGCTCCTGACATAGACAATGCCTATCTATTGTTTTTTGATGGCTCTTACAGGAAAGCGCATGGTCAAGCTTCAGGAGGTGTGTTAGTTTATGATCCTCAAGGTGCTTTGGTATCTAAAAGGAGTTTGAAGCTTACAACACAAAGCAACAATGAAGCTGAGTATGCTACTTTGGAGAAAGGTCTCAACCTTTGCCTTGAGCTTGGCATCCGTCGTGTGAGGGTAAGAGGTGATGCTCTTTTGGTAGTGAAGCAAGTACTTGGGGTGTGGAAAAGTAAGAATCCAAGGCTGAAAAATATGTGTTTTCAAGTGAAGAATCTGCTTAAGCATTTTGAAGCTTGGAGTTTAAGGCTTGTGGACAGGTCTCAAAATGAAGAAGCACATGGTGCAGCGCAAGCTTCAATTGGGCAATTGTATGTGATAAGGGCTTATTCTCCTCTTTATTTGGGAAGGGAAGCTTTAGAGAGGGAGGAAGAGTTTCTACAAACAGGTATGCTTCCATCAGAGTTGGAAAAGCCAAAAAAGTACGCCTTCCTACGTCGTGCCAAAAGGTAGTGCTACTTGGTGATGCCTTGTATATGAAGGGGGCTGATCTTGTGATGAGAAAATTTCCTTGGAAAGAGAAAATTTACAAAATTTTAGAGGAGAATCATGAGGGTTCTTGTGGTGGTCACTTTGCTGCAAAGATCACTTTGCATAAAGTCTTGCAGGAGGGTTATGTGTGGCCAAGTGTTCAACGTGATGTTCATCATTGGTGCAAGTCTTGTAAAGAGTGTCAAAGCATGGCAAATATGGTTCTCAAATCATAAATTAGAGGCACCATCATGGCTTATGATGTGTTTGAGAAGTGGGGTATTGATGCAAAAGGTCCTCTACCTATGACAGCTAGAGGCAAATGTTACATACTTACTGTTGTTGACTATCTATCTAGGTGGGCCGAAGCCAAAGCTGTTAAGCACATCACGAGTAAAGATGTTTCCTTATTTATATATGAAGATATTTTCTACAAATTTGGCATGGCATTGGAGTTACTTTCTGACAAGGGTCCCGGTTTCAGGGGAGAATTGGTGGATTATCTATGTGAAAAGCTTCATGTGCATCGCAGGTTTACTACTCCATATTATCCCCAATGCAATGGCATGAATGAAAGGTTTAATGGAGAGCTCATAAGGATGCTTACAAAGATGACAAGAAACAATGTGAAGACTTGGGATTTAGAGCTACCTTGTGCTCTATGGGCTTATAGAACTGCCATCAAATCAGGTACTGATTTTTCTCCCTTCCATCTAGTTTTTGGCAAAGAGGCTTTACTTCCTATTGAGGTGGAGATACCATCCTTGAAGATGATGCTAAAGCTTGAAGAAGAGCCCAAGGATGCATTCAAGGAAAGACTTTTATATTTGCAATGTGTACAATTGGATAGGGTGTTAGCTTTTGAGCATTATGAGTAGGTCTTGAAGAAGAGTCAAGCAAAGGCAAATGAGAAGGTAAAGAACAAGGACATCAAGAAGGATGACATGGTGCTTCGTTACAATAGTAAGCTTGATAGAACTTTTCAAAAGAAATTTCAAATCAAGTGGCAAGGTCCTTTCTTGTTCTTAAACAGGTTTTCGAATGGCACATATCAGCTTGCTGACTTGGATGGTACCCCGCATAAAGCACGTGTGAATGGCTACAGGTCGAAGAAGTATATTGCAAGGTTGATGACTGTGATTGAGGATGAGCCTTCTTTTGAAGAATTTTCTGATCATGTGGTTAATGATGAAGATGAGTTGAAGACTCCCTCATGTGGTTTACAGGATCTCTTTTGTGTTGCTGATCATGAATGATCTAGCAGGCTGGGGTGTGGCAAACTATGTTGGGCGCATTTCTGACACCCCATTTTTTGTAAATTTGTACATACGGACATGACGCACGATGTCAAAAGGGCATGTGGGCTTTCTTTTTGTGGGTTTTTTAGCTTTCTTTAGCAAGCACATGTACATGCACTGCAAGTCGCTAGTCTAGTGACAGCTGTCGGGCTACTGTAAGTGCCCGTGAGTGAGTTTTTTGAAGTGAGCCTTGTATATAACTTAAAATAATGTACAAACTAAAAAGAGTTCAGCAAAAGATCATAAATTTGCAGGTTTTAGCTCGTTCTATCTCCTTGGTGCTCTTGGATGCAGTTTTTTGCCCCGACTAGCCTTCTCTACATGTAGTCGTGCTGGGACAGCTCTCTGTTCGCGTCAATTTTGCTCATGGGGGCGTATGGAATCAATTTTAGTCATCTTCAGCTTTCTCTCCATTCATTTTTCAAGATTTATCTCAATCTTTAAGTGCCCCAATTGGAGTTGTGCTCATCAGATTACGACTAGTTCTTTGCAGGGTTATGGCTATGGCAGCCTAGTGGCAAATTGTGTGTAGATAGATTCGGAGGGCATGTATCTATGAATTGTGGAATTGATGTTGAAGTTGTGGGTTTGTGATGTTTGATTGTGAAGGGAGAGGCTCTTGTCTTCATATGCATTGGTCGACGTGTGTTGTAAATCCATGCTTTGGCAGGGTTTTGCTCCTATGTGACATAGTCTCTTGGGTGGGCGACAGCTAGTAAATTCCCAAGGGTCTACTCCTATTGGACTTGTGGTCTTTCAGAAGGATTTGGCAAAGATTTTTGCCTCTTGTATTTCTCTTTCAACGCTCTTGGGTGACATCACTATAGAGGTGTTTCAGCTTGCTTGTTTACAACAACGTGAGATCGTATTGGGGAGAAAAAGGATATGTACAATCTATGGATAGTCAACCCCATTCGCTAAGAACACTACCGTCCTACATGGGAGAGTACGAGACCAAGTCACATGTGGTTGCAGTCCCATCACAGAGACTGTCTCCCAACAAGGCCATTGATTCAAAGGGGCTAGTAGATATTCTATCTACCCTAGTCACGTGTACAATAATGTTAGCCGAGTTGCTCAGAATAAGAGCAAACATGTGGGCTAATGTGGGTAAATGTCTAGAGAAATTTGGTGTGAAAACCTCAATGACTCAAATTGCGGGAGGCATCAAAGAGCTTGAAATGCCTCAACTAAATACTAGGCCAGTGCCATTAAACAAGGTAGGCGAGTATTACGAGGGAGAAGAGGGAAACACCACCCTTCCTGTGGAATCCAATAATGTAAAAACCATGGCAATCCTTGACAGCGGAGCTAGTGTGGCCATTGCAACCAAAGAGGTTTGGAAAAAATGGGGAAAACCTGCCTTGATATCCACACGAATGACCCTGCAGCTTGCAGACGGACACAAGGAAAAGCCCATAGGACTGCTAGAAAAAGTACTTGTTACTTCTTGTGGCATTGAATATGAACACACTTTTGCTGTTGTTGACTTTGGCAAGAAGAATAACTATGACATCATTCTGGGAAGACCATTCATGCAACAATTGAAAATGGTCCAAGATTGGGGTTATGACCATATATACCTAAGACATATGGAAACCATAACAAAGGTAAACTTGAGGGACCATAGTTGTAGGAATGTGACGAGAACACCGGTTGAGGAGTTTGATTCCGCCACAGTTGCAGGATCAGAACTTCCATCTTGGTTAGGTAAGCCTAAATAACTGTGGATGTGTGGAGCTTCACAATGTGGTAGCTTGAAACGTGAGGAATGTATCCTAGAGCGGGTTATAGAGGATAAGGACTATATCCCAGAACCATTTCCTAAAGAAGAGTTAGAGCCTTTTGGATGGGAACACATCTTGGCTACTATGGACGTGTGCGCCGTGGAGGATGCTCCCACAACAAAGTTTTGTGATGAAAATGGCTATGATGTCGTTCCTTATTTTGCAGTGAGTGTAATCCAGGAAAACAAAGAGAACTAGACATCAACAAGCTCTCGAAATAAAGAGCAAACAAAGAAATGTGGAGAATCAAAGATGAAGAAGACGACGAGTTCTATGACTCTGTAGAACACTTCGAGATTCAAGAAGATCAACAACCCAGGAATCAATGTCATCGCTACATGAATAAAGTGCATCAAAAGTGGATTCCAAAGTCCTCGGTGAAGACACAGCCACCACAAGCATCCTCATACATGGATCCTAATAAGGATGCAAAGACTCAGCTAGGAGAAATACGATCAAAGCAACGAGCTAACAATGCTCCAATCAATGGGCTAGAAACATCCTCCAAGAAACTACCACCCACGAGAAAACAGACGTAAATTTCCAATACCAGCCAAAAAATCAAGGGAAAGTACAAGAAGTCAACCTTGCTGAGGATAGTAGCGATAGTGATGAATCTTACGACATCCCCTGTTGAAGATGATAAAACAGGAAACAGAAGGAAGACAACAACTCATAGTAGGAAGAAGATGGAGAAGGAGAAGACACAGAGCTTGCGTACGAGATCTCTATAGTCTATCTCTCTGTATTAGAATAATAGAGTATCTACAAACTCAGAGCTACAAAGCTTATATGAAACCCTAAGAGATAAGGTGTCCTTTCACACCACATGTCCAGGGGGAAAAACCCAGTGGGAGAAAAGTGCCCCTGGTGAAGCGCGTATACACACTAACACTACTACATGTCTACAAATCCCCCCTGTAGTGATAGTGTGAATCCGTACAAGGTAGCAGGTCATCATGTGTATGAGAGTAATCCCAAATCTTTTCGGAAAGCTTCAAACTTTTCTCGTGATAACGCCTTCGTAAATAGATCTGCAATGTTATTCTGTGTAGGACAGTAAGTTAGTGTGATCTCCCCTGTATGTAGCCTTTCCCTGACATAGTGGTAGTGAACCTCTATGTGCTTTGTTCTTGCATGAAATACTGGATTCCTTGTAACTGCCATAGCACTCTGACTGTCAGTGAAAATGGTAGTGGGTGCTTGTTGACACTCACAAAGATCTGCCAATAACCTGCGTATCCATACACAATCAACTATTGCCGTGAAAGATGTCCTGTACTCAGCTTCACAAGTTGATGTAGCCACTGTGGGTTGCTTCTTGCTTAGCCAAGATATACATGCATTTCCCAAGAAAAAACAATTGCCACTTGTGGAATGTCGTGTGTCAAAATCACCAGCTCAATCTGAATCCCTGTAACCAAGAAGCTGCATAGAACTGTGCTTTCCATACATATCCCCCCTTGGAAAGAACATGGCAAGATTAGGGGTACCTGAAAGGTAACGAAGTATGCGCTTCACAGCCTGCCAATGATGCATACCTGGGCTGTGCATAAATCTGCTTGCTTGTGAAACCCCAAATTGAATGTATGGACGAGTGTTTCCTGCCAAATATATCAAGCAACCAACGGCTACTGCATAAGTATGTACATCAAAAGGTTCTCCAGCATCATGCATGCTCAACTTTGATCCAGTTTCTACGGGTGTAGAGATTGTCTTACAATTTTGCATACCAAACTTGTCCAAAATTTTATGCAAATATTTTGCCTGCAACATGTATATGCCATCCTCTGATTGCACAAACTGAATACCCAAGTAATAATGTAGCAAACCAAGATCAGACATCTCAAAGGTTTTTCTCAAAGGTTTTTCTCAAAGCATCTTTAAATGCTTCAATTTCATCTGCAGTATTGCCTGTAAGAAGCATTTCATCCACATAAAGTGTTAGCATAATGAGAACTCCATCTCTCTTTTTGGCATACAAAGTACTTTCTGTTGGACTATTCTGAAATCCCTAGCCAATCAAATAAGTATGTATCTTCTCATACCATGCTCTTGGAGCCTGTTTAAGACCATACAAAGCTTTACGCAATCTACATACCTTTTGCTCTTGACCTTTTACAACAAAACCACTTGGTTGACTTACATGAACTTCTTCCTGCGAATCACCATTCAAAAAAGCAGTTTTGATATCCAACTGATGCACTTTCCAACCATGATGAGCAGCAATTGCAACTAATGATCTAACTGTGGACGCACGAGAAGTAGGAGCAAAGGTTTCATCATAATCTATGCCTTTCTGTTGTGCATAGCCTTTTGCCACAAGCCTTGCTTTGTACCTGTCAACAGTACCATCTTGTTTCCTACCTTAAAAACCCACTTTGTACCAATAGGCTCTTTACCTGTAGGCAAGTCCACTAGATCCCATGTATGATTCTTATGAATAGAATCAATTTCTTGCTGCATAGCATCTTTCCACTGAACACACTCTAAAGCTTGTTCAAATGAATCAGGCTCATCTGCATCACAAAGAGTGCTAAAGCAAGCCAAATCTACTTGCTCTCTACCAAAAGTAGTACCAGCACGTGTTTTTCGTGGCAACGGTGCATCCAACTTGCTATCCTGCAAAGTTTTCTGAACCCATTTCGGCAAGGTTCTTTCTTCCCTGAGAACTTCTTGCTCTTCATGCACAATTTCCTCTACATCATGAGGTGTCACATGCTAATCAAAAGATTGATCAAGATTATCAACCTGTTGTGATTCTTGATTCTCCACAAAAGAAGGAAGCAAACCTTCAAACACATCATGTGTCTGCATATGAGGTACATCAAAAGCAACCATAGGTTGAGCAGTAGTTTCTGCAAAAATTACATCACGACTTTCAAAAATCTTGTTGTAGCAGGATTGTAAAGTCTATAACAATTACTTCCACTACTGTACCCCACAAATATACATTTGATTGCCTTATCATCAAGCTTCCCACGTAACTGCTGAGGGATGTGAGCATAAGCAAGACAACCAAAAACACGAAGATAACTGACTGAAGGTTTTCTGTCATACCAAGCTTCATATGGAGTAATGGTCAACAAGGCACGAGTAGGACACCTGTTCAAAACATGTGTTGCACAAGCAACTGCCTCCATCCATAGCTTATGAGGCAAACTCTTAGCCTTGAGCATACATCTAGCCGTCTCCATTAAAGACCTATTCTTTCTTTTTGCAACACCATTCTGTTGTGGTGTGTATGGCATAGTGCATTGGTGTTTAATGCCTTTCTTTCCCAAAAAATCCTTAAATGCACCTGACATGTATTCACCTCCTCGATCGGTACGAAGAGTCTGTACTTTGCAACTTGTTTCATTTTCAACCATGGCGACATAATGTTGAAAAACTGCAAACACATCTGACTTTGCTTTGAGTGGATACACCCAACAAAACCTGGAAAAGTCATCAATTAAGGTCACAAAATAAAGGCTGTTTCCTATAGATGGCATCCTCATAGGACCACATACATCACTGTGTACAAGCTGCAACTTTAGTGTCCCTCTAACTGAACCATCCTGCGAAAATGCAAATTTGTGCATCTTTCCAAGAACGCAACCTTCACATACATGTCTTGGTGGCATCTCCAATAAAGAAAAATCATGCACCATATTATGAAGTTGTAAAGTCATCAAACTGCCATAACTAACATGCCCAAATCTAGCATGCCACAACTCAGCATCCTGCATGGCCTGAGTCTATGTTTCTGCAATACATACCTGAATCTGCTTTTCATAACGATCTAGCACAAATAGTCCATTTTCCAGCATACTTGTAGTGATAAGGGAATAACCATTCTCTCGATCTCGTACAACACATCTGTCATCCTCAAAAATGACCCGAAGACCATTTTTTGCAAGAGAGGATACAGACAACAAATTCTTCTTGATCCCTGGAACATATAAGACATCTGGCAAGCATAAATCTGAACCATCTAAAATGGTAATCAAAATCTTACCAACGCCTTTGATTGGATAAGAAGCATTATTTGCACATGTCACCTTCTTTCCTGCTGGAGCTGCATCCAATGAACAAAACAAATCCTTCCTTGAAGTAATATGCCTGGATGCACCACTATCAAAGTACCAAATCATTTGTGTCTTGTCAACACTATAAGCAGAAAAATCTGAACATACTACGAAAGCATAAGAATCCTGCACAAAGTTTGCAGACTCTTCTTTAGCTATAGAAGAATCACCAGAAGCTGAAACAACCAAACTTGACTCTTTCTTCTTTTCTTTAGCAATTCGCTTTTTACACTCACTAATGTAGTGACCAGGTTTCTTGCAGTAGTGACATTTACCTTTCTTCTTGGACTTGTCGGAATCACCTTCAGACTTCTCTGAAGATTGTCCTGCACTAGACTTGGAGTAATGAGCACTCTCTTTACCCTTGTTTTTGTTCTGTACAACAAGAGCATGATCCATACCATCCACCTGTAAATACTTGTTCTTACGTGATCCTCCTGCAATAGCAAAGCCACTAACTCTTCAAAATGAAGAGGCTCAAGATTAGCTCGCAAAGACAGAGTCAAAGAAGTCTGAAAAGTCAAATAAGATGGTGGTAGTGAATTGAGTGTTTTGGAAACCAAGTCCTTCTCTGGAATCACTTCATCAATGCTATGCAATTGCTCTTTAAGATCCCTGATTTTTATAAGATGCTCGACGATATCGTCACCTTCGTCCATCTTTATTTTGTCAAGTTGTTTCTTCAAAAACTCTATTCTGGCAGCATTTCTTCCTCCAAACATAGCTTGCAGAGTGTTCCAAGCATCCGCAGAAGTTCTGCAAGATCTTATATGTGGTGTGATTGTCCTCTTTATGGTTATTGCAATCACAGCCATAGCCTATGCATCTTTAGTATCCCATCTCTTTTTCTCTGGAGTGACTTGTGAGGGTCTTGCACCAACAGCTGCACCACTACCAGGTGTGGCAGGTGCAATGCTACCTGAATGAACTTCATCTCCAGATGCATAATCCCACAATCCTTTACCAACCAAAACATTTTTGGCCATAAAAGACCAAAGAGAATAGTTGGTACCATCCAATTTGTCTTCGGATGTAAACGCACCAAAAATCTCTTTCTCTGTAGATTGAGCCATACTGTGGATGCACACAATAGAGCAAAAGAACCTCCAAGAGATTCACAAATCTCCTCTCCAATCCAAGCAAAACCTCTACACAAAATCTCAGCACAAAGCTAAGACAAGCTGCTTCCCAAAAGAACTGTTTACCTGAAGAAAATCTGTCAAAAAGCACACCCTCTTGATCTAAACGCCTCCGAAAAGTAACTTCTGCTATGTTGGTCAGAACAAAATTCTGAGGGCTCGAACGGCTTCGAAAGGGGGGTAAAACCGCAGGTCACCTGTTCAGAATAATCCCGGAACGTCGAGGATGCTCCCACGAGAAAGTTTTCCAAAAACTGCCTGAAAACTGCGATTGCACGCGCGGACGCAAAAACGCAAGTAGAGGCTCTGGAAATCACCTCGCTCTGATACCAATTGTTGAAGATGATAAAACAGGAAATAGAAGGAAGACAACAACTCAGAGTAGGAAGAAGATGGAGAAGGAGAAGACACAAAGCTTGCGTACGAGATCTCTGTAGTCTATCTCTCTGTATTAGAATAATAGAGTATCTACAAACTTAGAGCTACAAAGCTTATATGAAACCCTAAGAGATAAGGTGTCCTCTCTGTATTAGAATAATAGAGTATCTACAAACTTAGAGCTACAAAGCTTATATGAAACCCTAAGAGATAAGGTGTCCTTTCACACCACATGTCCAGGGGGAAAAACCCAGTGGGAGAAAAGTGCCCCTGGTGAAGCGCGTATACACACTAACACTACTACATGTTTACATCCCCTATCATCAACTCAGACCATCACTATCACCAAACCCTTCAGCAACAACCATGACAGGTCAAAAGAACAGGACTGATGGGGGCTTTTAACAAGCCAAGCTCCCATACCCCTCTTCTCTCGGCCCCACCCCATGGAAAGCTCCTCTTAGGGAGGGAGTGATAAAAGGCATTGGAAAAGTAAGAAAAAAAAAAAGTATGATTATGTGAATATATGAGAAAGGTAAAATAGGCCACCTCATGCATGTGGGGCAGCCCATCCCCACCTTGCCTCCTTTTTCTTCATTGATGCCCCGTCGTGTGTCCCTTTTCCTCTCCTCCACTCAAAAGGTCAACCCCCTCTGTCTTCCTCTTGTCCTTTCTCCTTTCTCTCTCCCCTCAAGCTACCCCACCTCTCACCGATAATGCATTCTAACTCACCAATAATGCACCCCAACTCACATGCAACTTATCCTATCTTCCAAAATAGTATACCCCACCCCCCCTTTCTCTCTCCTATCATATCCCATGACCCAAATACCCCCCTCTCTCTCTAAAGGGCGCCATATCTCTTGTCTTGTAGCTAAATAACCTTCCCCACACTCACACACACTAAGTTTCACTGAAAAAGGTGCCCACAGACCCATCCCCACCCGGTGGTTACCTGATTTTTCTTGTGTTCACACACATCTGCACACAGATTCACCTCTGAACACACTCCCCTCTTGTAATTACTTTATTCTCCATGTCACCTCTCACGTTTTTTCATCAACCCATCTCTCTCTCTCTTAGTCTCTCTCTCATGAGACTGTTGTTTTGGCACATATACACACAGCCAAACAAGTGGGGCCCGCAGTCACATGGCCTATGTAGATAATGATTTCTTCATTTCTAAATTCAAGAATTCCTCCCCCCTCCTCCCCTATATAAAGAGGGGTCACCTTCACACTAAATACACACACAACATCACCAAAGAACACACTATGCACTGTGTGTGCCTAGTGCACACACACACACACACACACACACACCCACACCATCACCATCACCGCAATCACCATGCTTGTCTTGAGCATGACCTCTACACCCTTGGCTATGGAAGATGAAGGGAAACTAAATGAAGGATGATGGCCATAACCCTCGTGTGAGTCTTCGCCATCAACTCCCACCTATCCGCCATGTGCTCTACCACTCTCTCCCTTCTCATTCCCCTACCCTATGCTCCCAATTTCATCACCTTATTCTCTAAATAAAGCTTGAGGTTTTGTGAGTATGTTTTCTTGCAATGTTTTGCCCATGTCAGGTGTGCGGAATCGCCACCTAGTCTTGTTTTTGGAGTGAGCTTGTGTATGTGTGAAGGGTGTGCGGATTCGCCATCCTTTTGTGGTGCCTAAGTACTAAGCCGCTATACCCCCTCCCTCACTCTCTCTCTCTCTCTCTCTCTCTCTCTCTCTCTCTCTCTCTCTCTCTCTCTCTCTCTCTCTCTCTCTCTCTCTCTCTCTATCTCTATCTCATTCCCTTTCCTCCTCATCACTACTCCCAAGCATCCATCTATCTTGGATGAAAACTTTGTTATGGTGGTGTGTTGTTTGCGTCCTAGCCGCTGAAGCTAGGTGGTGCCCCCTGTTTGCTTTATCGTGACAGGCTCGAGGCGCGCCATTCGGTCCCCGGTGTTTTAGAGGCCGTCAGGGGGTTCGGGGTTCGCTTTGCTCCCGTCAGGACAACAAGTCAAATCCAAAAAGCTCGACAAATCTGGATACCAAAAAGCCAGATTGGCCAAAAACAGATATGGATCAAGAATACAAAGATCTCTAATGAAAAATCACAAGATCCAACACCAAAACAAAAACAAGGAAAGCGTGCACGAACGGGTAAGAATATCACAAAGTCGCAAGCTTTCACAACTCAGGTTTGGGCTCCAAAGAAGTTGATTCAAGCACAAAAAAGTAAGGAATTCATTTGGATTCCAAAACAACCACAATATCAACTTTCAAAGCCTGAATCTCGTCCCCAACCAAGCGTACAAGGGCTGAGGCAAAGACCACTGTTGACTCACACAACAAAAAGGTGGATCCCAAAGAAGTCTCTTCAAACACAAACGAAGCACGGGCAAGTATGGGTTCCCAAACGAGAGCCAGCAACAAAACAGCCAATAATCGCAAAGAAATGGGTCCCAAAGAAGAACAACAAAACTGCTGTCAGTGCATCGCCGCTTGAATTCTTACAATTATTCCTACGATTACAGTACAGTTAGAAGAGATCAAGTCGCTTCAATCAAGCAACGATACAGGAACTTCAAAGACCATTACATTGCTTAGAATAGGAAGCCTCGCCAACAAATGCCAATAAGAAAATTGCTTATACCCACATCTTGCACAACATAAATCTTTTCCATGCATTGACTGTGTATGCATAATAGGGCTACATTACAAGGCCTGCATAGGCACAACTTTTAATTGCCCAAGCACAACACATACCCTTTGCGATACCCTGTCGTAAAGGATGACTCCAAATAGGAAGGGGGGAGGCATTCTGAATGCGGACCTAATATTATGACTATTAGAGGGCAATGTTTTGTGAGATGCATTGAATTTTTGCGTTTTATTGTGATAATTTTTTGACGAAATTTAGAGTATATGCCCTCATAGTAGTGTTACAGAGGAGTATGGGGACAAAATCCATATGTGAGCCCCTAGGGACATGTGTATAGTGTACATAGTATTTAGATTTCTATTTGAATGATTTTTCTTTTGTTGAGTTGTTTTAAGATTTTCTTTGTTTATTATTAAGAAAAAATTAAAAAATCCATAATCCACATGAAGAAAAGACTGACGAGAGGCTTGAGGACTACAAAGAGAAGAAGGTACAGGAAAACGATGAAACTTCACGAAGTATGTCTTAGCAGCCACTACAACAGCCGAAGAACTTGTCACAAAGCAGTGTCAACATGCAACCGACAAGTCATAAAAGTTAGAGTCGAGTAGCTAAGCCACAAAATGAGTGAGGTGTTAGTCCCAAAGCTTCAAGTAATATTCTCTGTGGTCTAAGCGTCTTAGCTATTCTAGGTACTGCTCAAGCTGGAAGAGTTGAGCATATTTAAGTTGTGTCGCTCATGCTGGTATAGGTGAGCAAAAGAGTCGAAGTCTAAGTAATTAAGTCTGGTGAAGTGAAGGAGAAGGTCCAAAAGACACTCATGTACTGAGCACAGTGAGATACGAGTGGAGAAAATTCTACATCGAAAACCCTTCTTGGAAAGGTGGAAGCTATTGAGACATCTTTTGATGTCACATGTGCTACATTTATTCCTCGAAACACCCATCATCTCCTTCTTTCACATTGCATGTTTTTGGTGACAAATTTCTCATATGCATATATAGAGTGTCCCATAATTGGCACTTGCATCAGGCACTCTTTTTGTGTTTCACCCAAGCACTCACCTTTCATGAACATGTACTTCACGTTCAACAGCTCAACTCCAATAAGAGCGTATACCAAAGGCATTTTTTTTCCACTGGGTTTTTTCCCGTTACTCATCCAGGTTTTAGACCCTCATCTAAGGACACCTATCACCATCCTCTTGTACATATTCCTTCTACATCAACAATAAGTAAATGCTACTCAAATCAATTGACAAATGAATTGGAGCACCAATTTCAGATCATAGCATACTTCTCCTCAATGGCAAGTTGAAGAATGGCCTGTGTTAAGGCGGTTACGTCGCTAGCGGAAGCTAAATAGCGAGAACTCAACCAACAACAGAATTTGTCAGACGAGGACGGAGCTTGACCCGCAAGCGCATGGAAACAACTAGGTGGGTGTCAATTCACCTACTCGACCTTCTAATGACAATCACTACTAAGGAAATCAAATCTAAGTTCTAAAACACGCAAGTGACTGAAATCCGTACTACGAACGAATGCTATACGAAACAGGATCTAGAATCATTGAATCGATCTCAAACTCAAGGGGAAGTCTATACACTAGGTAAGAACAACACCCTAAAGACTTGAACTGCAAAATCAACCTATAACCACTCCGTGCGGCAAACGTGTGTGAAGACAGGCCGAAAATTACAGGTGACCAAAACTTGACCCCGATGGTACTAATGCGTAGCTCTACTCGTTGTGGTTCTATTGATATGCTGCACGCTCTATTCCGACACACGAGTTGGAAGAAAACTCACACCGAAGCTCGTAGGAACTTACCACACGTAGAAGCCGATAGCGCGCACTCTTGGTATCTGTGCGTAGCTCTCACCGTTGCTAACACAATGGCGGTGTCGCTTCTCCAATGGCGGCCCCGTAGCTCGCGTAGCAAGGAGATAAGACTCTCTCTCTCTCTCTCTCTCTCTCTCTCTCTCTCTCTCTCTCTCTCTCTCTCTCTCTCTCTCTCTCTCTCTCTCTCTCTCTCTCTCAGACACAGTCACGGCGCTCAAAACTCACTTTGATTAATTATTGAATCTTTTCTCAGGTTACAAAACTTTGGCTTATATACCTCAGCCTTGGAGGTGAGAACATTTCTAATTATTTACATCAGCAGGTGAAATTACGTCGGGATTACAGGCTGGAAACTCAATTGAGTCCCGTTACTTAATGAATGGCTCAAATCAAAATTAATGTCGGAAAGACATTTATTACAATCAATGGTTACAAAATGATGGGTGTGAGCAAAAATGCGGGTGTGATCCTCTGCTGGCTCAACACTCCCCCCCTCCGCGTTCATGTCGTCCCTGACATGACTTTTAGGCTTGATCAATAGAGTCCTGTCGTCTTGAGCATCTGCAAATGTGATTCGTAGCGTAGGTTGCCGATGGTCAAGGTTGGGCCGAATATTTTGCTTTCGTGAGTGAAAAAGCCGGTGTAGAAAGCTTCTTCGAATGTTTGCATGTGGAAGCTAGGCAAAAATATAATTCTTTGGTATAAGAGATGTAACACCTTTGGTGATGGCTGCAATGAAAGATCATACATCATATCCGTCACTGTGTCGGCCGTCGATAGTAGACTCGAGGTCGTGGCTTTATCTGGCGCGAACACTTCAATGCATGCTAAGAGAGTCCTGCAGATTTTCTTTAGCATCTGACACGAAAGGTCAGGAGAGCCAGTAAAGAGTTTGATGGTGCCCGTTAGGGTTTTCACCATGTAGGCTTTACCTATTCTCTCTCCTTCCTTTGGTCCTGGCATCCTGGGATAATTAAGCCAATTTGGCTTCTTTTCTGCAATCCTGCCATGCTCTTTCCAGTTTCTGACTCTTGGCACCGGGCAGAAGGTTGCATCCTCCCGAATCTCCTTTGGAGCCTCTACCAAGTAGATGAGGTAGGCTGGGTATTTGTTCAGCCAACCTTTCCTCCATCTAGGTTGAGAATCTACAATCTTCTTTGATTGTTCATCTTTTGTGATGTCGCCTTCGTAAAGAGCGACATACTGCTCCTCCTCTATTCTCTTTTTTGCCTTTATCACTTCAAATTTCATCAGAGGGAAAGGCAGGCTGGGTTGCATCCACTCTTCGTGGAGCACTTTTGTGTCTAAACCTTGAAGTCTAATGGAGATGAGGAGTCTCCTTTCCCATTCCATTTCCGCCTTGGCACTTTCCTCTGTTGACTTTTCTATTTGGTCCTGGAGCCTTTGTTCTTCTTCTTCAGAGATTCCTGAAGTCGAGGCCACTTCTTGAACTGGGGCTGGATCTTCAATTGTGGTTGCCTCTCCAGTTTCTGGTAGCTCTATGGCTGCTCCCCCTGCTTCTTCTTGTGGTGGCTCTGTTTCTCTTCTTTGTTGCTCTTGGAGGTCTTGGAGCTGTTTGCGGAGGGCCTCATTTTCTGTCCTTAGTGTTTGGTTTTCTGATGTGAGCCTCTCCTCTGCAGCCAATGATCCCTCCGCCATGTGCAATCTTTGCACCTGCTCTAACCTCAGCTCTCTTTGCAGACTTCTGACCTGATCTTCCAGAGCTGGTACGAGGGCTCCCTCTTGTTCTGTTCCTGCTCTGCTAGCTCTAGGGGTGGTCCTGAGTCTCATGATTGTCCTTTCTTGAAGTTCGACTCTTTCCCTTAGCTCAATGAGCTCATCCTTGGCTGCCTCCAGCTCATCTTCTATTCGCTCCTTTGCTTCCTGTGAACTTGTTACCTCTCTTGAAGCTTCGGCTAGTTGGAGTATCAAGCCGTCTCTCTCGTTTTCTGCGTCGTAGAGTGATGCTTTATGACTTTCAGATTCAGTCATAGCATTCTCTAACTGCTTCTGCAACTCTGCTTCCTTTTGTTTTGCTGTCTCAAGTGCTACTTCCTTTGCTCTGGATCTTTCTTTAATCTTGCTGAGCAGTTCATGCACCATGTGCATGTCTTTTTCATCTTCATCTGTCAACTTGACAGCTCTTTCTGCCACCACCTCCAATGGCTTCGGCTCGTCCATTTTCTCTTTACTCTCCATTGTACCCTTCGTCTTTTCCTTCGTCCCTTTCCGATCATCTTGTTTCCGTAGGGATATCCCATAAACTGCCTCCAGGGCCTCTTCTTCACTGTATCCGATCGCTACCAGATCCTCGTAATCATCTTTCTTTTGCTGAACTGGATCTATCTCCTTTTCCTTGGTCCCGGCCTCCGGCTTTTCCATAGCTTCTGTTTCTATTTCTATTGTGGTTTCCTCCACAATAATTTCCATCTTCTTCGGGCTTGGTACAACAGTAAAAGAGGGCTGATTGTCCTCAGTCATCTTGGCTTTCCCTTTGTTTGCTTGCCCGTCTTTCTCTTGAGGTTCAGTAGACTCATCTACTTTCTTCTTCCCCTTGTCGTCCTTTTGCAGCTCAGCTGTTAAAAGATGTACTTCCTCTTCAGTATAAGGCTCGAGAGGTTGCTGCTCCAGTATGGCCTCCGACTCCTCATAAGCTCTAATATATTGATCATATTGATCAACATGTGGCCTGGCTGAGCTGGTTCCGACTTTACTGGGGTCCGGCACCCACATTTCTTCGAAGTCCCCCTTTAGAGCTCTTTCCGCTCTAAACTGCTCTACCAGCCTTTCCATTCTTGCGGCTTTTTGACTTTTGGTTTGCTTGGGATCGGCCTTCTTCTTCACTTTCTTCTTGAGCGGCTCGTCCACAGCCTCTTCAGGTTCTGAAACTATTTCTAGTTTTCGGCGTGCTCTTGTGGACGCCCTCTTGGATACTTCTTGCTGTTCTTCCTCCTCATCGGCTTCTCTAAGCCACTCATTCTGGGAGGGAACCCGTGGCCCTTGATCTCTGGCTCCAATAGCTTCATAAGCTATTCTTGTCAGAACTTCAGCTCCTCCTATATACTTTGGCCTCTGGTTGTGCATGGCGATTACTTGCTCGTGGATGTATTGAGCATAATTCACCTCTTTTGGCACGTTTCTCTTCAGTGCCCATGTGATGGTTGTCGCAATGGCATGGGGTGGTGTAGTATACTTCTGCGGTCTTTTACTGCACACATGGAAAAACTGGTTGTATAATCGGCAAAGGGTTGCCGCTCGTTGATCTGCCATATCTCCGTAGGTTGTATTTTGTTTCTTTGATCCATAGACCTCTATGGCCTCTCTTCTTTCTCTGACAGAACTCCCTTTGTTGTGCAGCTTCAGTGCATCTGCAATGAGCTGTGGAGTGATCTGTACTTCAACTGTTTCTCCATCCATGGCTGTCAACGTGGCTTTCCCATCCTTCTGAATGGATGTTGCCAACTCATACACTCTTCTTGTGTCTACACCTGATGGTCTCGAGGTGAAGAACCTGTGTAAGTCAGCCTTCTCCAGGTATCTGCTTATGTTCTCTGATCTGCTATAATCCACTAATTCTCGTGGGATCATAGGTACATCGACCGATTGCCCTTGAGGATCTCTGAAAGTTCCCTGGTAGATCTTTATTCCCTCTTTTTCTAGTACTGCTTCCTCCACCCAAGTCTTGGTTGGCTTTAGGGTTTCTGTTGGAATATCAAAAGGTTTTGCTTCTGCAAGAGCGTCCTTGATGGTTGGTCTTTTTCTCTTAGTTGCCGATGACTTATTGGAATCCATGGATCCTGTAACTCCAATTACAGAAGTTAGCGTCTTTTTAGTTCTGAAAGCCAAAATGAAGCTTTTAACTATTCAAATGACTTGAAAATTGAAACATGAGCTATTCAGGGCCTAAGGATGCAATGTAGGTGAAAAAATATGCAAACTGGGCTCAAAATCATGTTGGAGACATCATACGCGTATGATGTCTTTTGTGTCAGAATGACTTCATATTGGTTGTGCTTGTAGCTGATAGTGTATACATGAGTATCATATGCTTGGATTTGAGTTTGGATCCCATTTGGTCAAGTTTTGGCCAGTTTAGTCCAGTTCAGGCTCTTGGCAAAATTTTGAAAGGGAAATGGATTTTATGATCCAAATTGGATAAAACTTGGTGGATTACCTTCAAATGGCATGTAGAACACTTCTGTTTGGTGGTTGAAACCCTGAGGTGCCAAAATCACATAGTGAGACATCATACGCGTATGATGTCTTTTGGTGCATTTTTGGACCAAATTTCTCTATAAGCTTGGATTTGGCTTTAGATAGGCTTATTCAGTGGATTTATCAAGTTTGGATAGAATTTGGGCTAAAAATGGCTCTGGAGACATCATACGCGTATGATGTCTTTTTTGTCAATTTTTCATGGGATTGGTTCTGTGGACTCCCCATGTGCTAGTGAAGGACTGTTTATACTCAAATCCTGGTTTGGACTTGAATATGTTGGATTTGGGACAAAAATAGGCTTTGTATGAAGGATTTTCTCTTAATTGGGCTAATGGGGTGATCCACTTGACCAAATGGTTCCAAACTTCATATGTAGCATGTATTAGATATATATAATGGCTGTATGATGACAAATGAGCATTTTTGGCTCTGTAAGTGCAAATAGACATTATACGCGTATGATGTCTTTTGTGTCAAAATGGTGCTTTTTGGTTCCAGATAGCTTGTAGATGTGTTAATCAACAATCCTACAAAGTCTCAATGAGTTTGGAGTTATTTTGACAAAATTAGGACCAAAAATCAATTTTATGGCCTACTTTGCGTCTTTTTGGTTTTCCTTGGGTTTTCTAACTCCAATTCTCATGATACTTGGTTCATAGGATGTGATTAACCTGTGGAATGAGGCTATGCACTCAAATGTTGAAATGGATGTGAAAATCATGCTGTGAGACATCATACGCGTATGATGTCTTATCTTGAAATGTTGGTCTTTTTTGTGCAAAGAATGCTTTGTGCTAGTGCCCTAAGCCCTGCTAACTAGTTTTCAACTTAAAAAGTCATCAGTTTAGCTAAAAAGCCCCCTTGTAGACATCTCAGTCTCCGAAGTCGTCTTTTTGCCTTGGAGTTGAATTTCTTCAACTTTTCTTCTCGAGAGTTGCATTTCCAGCTCATTGGATATGTTGTGAAGCCACCTATTTGGTTGAACTTGACTTTGGCTCCCCGTTCTCCATCTTTCTCCATTTGGTTGCCCGAAAGCGTCTTTTTCACCATCGGTAAGTGAATCAGCTTTCTTTTGGGTTTCGCTTGCAAACATAAGTCATCCATGTATATTTGAAGCTGCTTGTGAAGTTTCATGTCATTTGGTCGTCAATTTTAGCCGTTATGCCAAAATGACGCTTTGTGTGTCCGCAGCCGAATTGGTTGTTCCGACCTACTTTTGGTGATCCAAACCCGGAGATACTCCATGGTTGCATTGCCCTCGATGTTGTTAAGCTTCCTGAGAAGTTTTGTGTCGTTCCGACAATTTTTTTCTGTTTGCCTCTTGCAGGCTCTGTTGACCTAGGGTTTTTCCAGTCGGTCTTTCTTGAGCTTTGAGTGCTAGAAACTCATCTCCTATACTAGGGTAACCCACCTCTAAGTTCTTGCAAAGTTTGGTTAGGCGGTTGTGCCCCTACCTAGCGTTCTTCCCCATTCCCCGTCTGCTCTTGTTTCTTGGATTTGGTGAGTTTTCGCGACAAAAGTTAACGATAAGCATCAAAATCTTATGGCAACGAGTCTACCTCTCATGCCTGGTGTCCTCTGAGCTCTCGTAGCCGTCGTAGAAGGCGGTAGAAGGTCGGATGCTCCTGTGTGCTCTTTGCTCTCTCCAAGAAGGTAATAGTGGAAATGAGCTTGATAGTGAAGTGAAAAATACTTAACTTCGGGCTTCCCGGATCACTTGTTACCAAATTTGACATGTGCTCCTATCTCGTCATGAAATGCACTTTAGGATTTGAAATTTCTCAATTTGGACTCCATTTGACCTGTTTCTGAGAAATCTGTCCACTTTGCCAAAATTCTGTCATTTCGGGCTTTCCGCAACTTTTTCAGAATTGTACCCCATTTTTACCATGGGTTGCCCTTGTCATTAGGATCATCGCCGTCTATTCTTTTCTTTTTTCCGATCTCATTTCACCTGCTTTTTTATTTTTCTTTTATTTTTATTAAGAAATCATAAAAAATAAAGGAAAATAGCAAATTGAAGCCAAAAAAAATTCCAAACATACACGATAAATAGCTGGTAACCCTGTGTATATGAATATACACTTCTTTGTGATTTTTGGACTTGGATTACCACTTTTTTCCACTTTTTAGCTCCAAAAACACTCTTATTTAGTGATATTTACACATCTAGAGACCCAAATTCATCATTTGATCTCTTCTTGTTGCAAAACAAGGTATATAAGGGCATAAATATTATCAATATCCGCAATCAAACATAAAAAATTGCAAAATCATGTAAGACACTGCCCTTGTAATATAATTTTTGTTTTTCTTTGTTTTTTCCGCTTGTAGCTGCTTTGTAGCTCCTGTATACCTCCCCCCCTCCTAGTCTGAGTCCTCCCGGACGACTATGAAGTGTTTGTGGGTGAAGCATTGTAGTTGTTTTGGTCATAAGTTCCCAATGCAATTGTAGAGCGACGATACAACATTCTTTCCAATAAAGCTGCTCTTTGTTTGATTGAAGGATTGGTGGTTGGGTTTTGGGTTGGTTTTGGTACTTCGGTAGTAGAATCAGTAGATGGGTTCTTCATTACCTTGTTGTCTTTTTTCACAATCCAAATCTGCCTCCGCTTTGCTTGTGCTTGCCACAAACTCTTTGCGACCCAAACTTGCTTTGTTATGTGTGTTGATTCCCTCGCCTTGAAATACCTAGGAGTTTTCGTTGATTGTATTGAAGGGAGTTCCTGTTTACAAATCTTTGGGATCCAAATTTGCTTGCTGTAGCTTTGTGCCGTCATGACCTTCTTTGGAATCCAGATCTGTTTCACTTTCCTTGATTGTCGGGGATCACTCCGTTGTCTAGTATTGAAGACTCTGTTTTCCACCTTTGTGTTCTCTGGCACAGCCTTTTTTGGTCTCCATACCAACTGTGACTCCGTTTTTTTCCAAGGTTGAGCTGTTATATTATTGCTTGTCTTCCTTATCCACTGTCGAGAATTCCTCGTCGAAGAGTAATTCGGTTGTATAGAAACTTTTGGTTGCCATTGCTTCTTCTTTTTCTCTGGTTGTTGTTTATCTTTGTCTTTGGATTCGTCCTTTGGAGTTGGCTCTTCTCCTTTGGTGAACTTAACTGATTGACTTTCACCTTCGTATTTGATAAGCATTGATTTAGAACTCCAGTCAATCATTGCATTGTATTGCTTCTGCCATGGTTGTCCTAGCAATAATGGATGTTGTGTAGCTTGGTCTTCAACCACGTAAAACATATGAGGATACACATAATGGTTAATCTGTATATGTAAAACTGTGCATCCGACAGTTTTGATTGAGTTCTCAGAGTAACTTTTTAACTCTTGCTTGGCAGTTTGTAATTTCGTGTCAGTTGTCAATTGTCTATACAAACTGAGTGAAAGTAGGTTCGCTTGAGCTCGTGAATCCAATAGTGCTCTGGCTTTAATTTGGTTGGTCCCTACTTTGCATTCAATGATGGGTTCTTCTTTGTCATTCCCCATTTCTGTTATACTAACTGCGTTTATTCGTATTGCTCCTTCATTGCGCTGTTTCTGACGCAGTAGTCTTCTTTTCTCCATTCTTTCCTTCGCCTCAGCTTGCGCTTCCTCTACAATCTTTTTCTTTTTTTGGACACGCAGCTTTTCTTGATGTATTTTGAGAAGCATGTCTTGTGTTAGCGGCAACAGATACTTTTTCACTCTGCATCCACTAATCCAATTGGGCATTTCTTCTCCGTCTAATGTAGCAAGCTTGACGGCTCCACTTGGTGATAGATCTTTAATCACCAGAGGTCCCATCCCTCGCTTTTTAAGCTTCTTAGCATGCTGTTTCAGAGTGTAAACTAGGACATAGTCCCCAACTTTAAACTCTTTAGTCCGCACATGCTTATCAAAAAATTCCTTTTGTCGCCTTTTTTGAGCGTAGATGGAAGCTACTGCTTTTAGGCGAAGCTCATCTAGCTTTTCCAGGTCATCTATTCTATCAGAGAGCTCGTGCCCTGTCCACTCTAGATCCTTAGCCACCCTTAAGGTTGAAATCAAGAATTCTATTGGTAAGATAGCATTTAGCCCAAAAACCATGTTATATGGGGTCGTTCCTATTGATGTTTTATATGCTACCCTATATGCCCATAATGTTGAATGCAACTTCTGGTCCCAGTCAGTTCTCGACTCAGATACAATCTTCGTAAGGACCGTGCATATGGTTTTGTTTGTTGCTTCAGCTTGTCCGTTTGCTTGTGGATGATACGGGGCTGATTTCCTATGGATTACCATGAATTCATCTAGAAGGATCTCTATCACTTCATTTATGAAATGTGTGCCTCGATCACTCACAATTTCTATTGGCAATCCATATCGTACAAAGACGTATTCATATAGAAATTGTGCCGTGGTCCTGGCATCTGCTTTTTGAGTTGCCTTTGCTTCGACCCACTTTGTTAGATAGTCTGTAGCCACAATGATGTATTGTGCATGAGTCTTATATGCAGGAGGTGAAATGGGTCCAACATAATCAATCCCCCATTTTGCAAAAGCTCTTGCCCCCATCATTGGTCTAAGCGGCATATCATCTCTTTTAAGTGGTACTTTGGTCCGCTGACAGTCATCACACCTTTTAACGTATTCCTCAGCGTCCATATGTAATGTTGGCCACCATATTCCTGCGGCTAAGACAAGTTTTGCTGTCTTATCACCTGAGAAATGGCCTCCACCTACTCCTCCATGAGCTTGCTCTAGGATTATCACATACTCAGACTCTGATGCGCAAATCCTAAGCTGGTTGTCTTTACCTCTCTTATAGAGTTGATCTCCTATTAAAGCGTAATCTCTAGCTTCTGTCTCTACAGATTTCTGACGAGCTTTTGACGTTCCTTCTGGGAAAGTTCTATTTGTGAGATATTCAACAATATACTGACTCCATTCTGGAGCGATCATTATCTGATATAATGTCGAATACTCGGCTGGCGGTTTTGATGAACATACAATACATACAGTGACATATTCATGTACGCTTTCTTTCATTCCTGGCCAATAGACTCCCAATTGTAACAAATTCCTATATGTGTTCCTTCTTGAACAATGAAATGCACATTCCTGAACATGTGCTTCGCGCAGATATATACTATATTCCTCAGGATTGATGCATAGTCGTAAAACATGATCATTTCCCAATTGATACAACCTTCCTGCAATCAATTGAAGATTCTTGGATTGCTGAATAGCAATATGTTTCAGGTTGTATTCTCTTCTATCGAACTCTCCTCCATAGGTTAATAGGTTAACGACATTTTGAGACCACCTCGGTATCATTTCTATGTTGAACAAGTACGCGTCTGGCATGTCGTCATCTACTCCTATAGGGTCTTCTCCATTCGTCAATCGCGAAAGATGATCAGCTCTAAGATGTGTTTTTCCTTTCTTTACTACTACCGTGAAGTCGAATTCCAGTAAGATAATGAACCATCTCACTATTCTCCCGGTATTGCATGGTTTATTCACTAGGTAGAGCAAGGCTTGGTGATCCGTAAAAAACACAAACTTGTTGGCTAGAAGATAATGCCGAAATTTCTTCACAGCATATATCATTCCTAATCCTTCTCGCTCTGTTGTGGTGTAATTCTTCTCTGCATGGTTGAGCTGTCGACTGGCGTAACAGATAGGAAAATCCATGTTTCCTTCTTCTGGCTGAGCCAGAATGCATCCTATTGCATATGCCGAAGCATCTATATGCACATGGAATATCTTCTCCCAATCTGGTGATTTCAAGACTGGAGCGGTAATGAGTGCCTCTTTCAATTTCTTGAACGATTCCTCACACTCCTCTGTCCATTCAAAGTTCACTATTAGCCTGTAAAGTGGTTGGCCTATTATAGCGTACATGTAAATGAATCGTCTATAATATCCACAATGTCCCATAAAGCTCTGTACTTGTTTCGCATTGGTTGGTCTAGGCATATCCACTATAACTTTTATCTTCTCTAAATCCGTGGATATTCCGTTTTGTGAGACAATATGTCCCAGAATTCTGCCCTGTCGGACCATAAACACACATTTCTCAGGATTGAGACAAATGCGATATGTCCTACATTTCTCAAATACTTTTCTTAGGTGTTCTAGATGCTCATCTCTCAGAAGAGAATGTACACATAAGTCATCCATGTAGATTTCTAGAAACAGCCTTAAGTATTCTTTGAAAGCATGCGTCATCAGCCTCTGGAAGGTTGCGGGAGCATTGGTTAGACCAAAAGGCATAACCCGATAAGCATAAATTCCCCACTCCGTTGCAAAAGCTGTTTTATGTTGATCTTCCAGTGCTATGGCTAGCTGGTTATATCCTGAAAAACCATCAAGAAAGGAGTATGCTGTTTTCCCTGATACATGCTCTAGAACATGATCAGTTATCGGCAGGGGATAATTGTCCCTGATTGTTGCAGCATTCACTTTCTTTAAGTTGACACACACTCGGAGTTTTCCGTTCTTCTTAGGTACTACCACAATCGGAGATACCCAATCAGTGTGTTCAATCTCGTATATGAATTCAGCTTCCATTAGCTTATCTATCTCTTCCTTGATTCGCTTAGCAAAAGTATCATTATATGTGTATGGTCTCTATCTGCTAGGCTTTGCGTCTTGTTTCAGTGGGATTGAGTGTTGGTATATCGATGGGTCAACTCCCTTTAAGTCCTTATAAGACCATGCAAACACATCCCTGTACTCTCTGAGAAGACTCAAAAGTCTCTCTTCCTCGCTTGGAGACAAATCTGTGGCTATGTACACCGGTCTAGGCGTCTCACCTGGAGCTGCTAAATAAATTTTTTTTGCATCCTCCGGTCCGTCGTAAGATTCGTTCTCCTTCCTCTCTCGAATAGGTGGGGTTAATATCACCTTCCTATCCTCTATTGTGAATTTCCTATAGTGAGAGGGAACATCCATGTTTTCCTTGATTTTGACGTTTTCGTCCTCTCCACTCTCAATTTCTGTCGTCCAAACTTCCTTCAGAGTTTTCTTGAGCTCTCTGTACTTGTTTCTACGTTCTAGCTTGGACTCCGTGTGTTCTCTGTTGCGCTTGTTCTTTTCTGATTTTTCTGTTTCAGTTTTCGTTCCATTATTTTGAACTTGATTTCTTGAGCCTCTTTTGTCTTTTCGTAAGCTCTTTTGATCACTGCCTCTCATTCTTCCAGAAATCTTATCCTTAACACAATCTTCAGCCTTTACTAGCATTAAGAATTGATTTTTTCCTCTTATTCTAGGCATCGGATTGGTTCTAACCCCTTTTGTTTTTTTCTTTGCTCTATAGTGTTTCTGGCGTTGTTTAGTTTGGTTCGGAAAATCATAAAATCGGACATCCATTATAGTTTCTTCGTTTCCACTTGAATTGTCCGTTGACTCGTTGTCTGCTTCATTTCCCCACTCTGGATGATTGGGAATGTCATGAAACACCTCTTCTTCATCTTCCTTTTCCAGTGTATCGTTCTTTTCAGTTTCTTTTTTGAGTACAGTTCTCAACATGAAATACAGAACCACGTCGTACCCGTCCTTGTCGCAAAATTTCGTTGTGGGACCATCCGGAGTTGCACAAACATCTAGGGTTGCTAGAATGTGTGTCCATTCTAATGGTTCAAACGTGTCCTCTGGAAAGGGTTCTCCTACATAAGTTTCGTCTTCGATAGCCCTTTCTAAAACACATTCTTCTCGTTTCAGACTTCCACATTTCGAAGCTCCACACATCCATAACTCCTTGGGTTTACCTAACCAAGCTGGAAATTCGGATCCCGCCAAAGTAGCTGAATCAAACTCCTCTACCGGTGTTCGGTTCACATCTTTGTAGCTATGGTCTTTCAGGTTCACACGTGTAGTGGTTTCCATACTTCTCAGGTATATGTGATCGTAGCCCCAATCCTGGACCATTTTCAACTGTCTCATGAATGGTCTTCCCAGTATGATATCATAGTTATTCTCCTTGCCAAAATCGACAATAGCAAAAGTATGTTCGTATTCAATGCCGCAAGAAGTCACTACAACTTTCTCTAATAACCCCATAGGTTTCTCCATGTGTCCATCTGCTAATTGGAGTTTCAACCTAGTCTTCCTTATTGCTGGTTTCCCCCATTTTTTCCAGATTTCTTTTGTAGCAATGGCTACACCTGCTCCGCTGTCTAGTATTGCCATCGTCTTCACTCCTTGGAATTCAACTGGTAAGGTTGTATTCCCCTCTTCACCTTCGCAATACTCTCCGACCTTGTTTAAGGGTACAGGCTTAGCGTTCTTTTGTGGTTTGCTCAGCTCCTCTATGCTCTCTTGCAATCTCGATGTTGGATCTTTTATCCCGAATTTCTCCAAGCATTTTCCTACAGTGGTCCACATATGTGGTCTTAGCCTCAAAATCTCAGCTAGAGTGATAGTGCATGACACTGGTGTTGACAAAATCTCTATCAATCCTTGCGAGTCCATGACTTTTTCTGATGAGATTTTTCGTGAGGGAAGTGCTCTAATCTCGGATTTTGCTTCATACTCTCCTAAGTATGAAGGTAAGGTTTTCAGTGAATGAGGTTTGCTTTCCATTGTTCTAACAGAGCCCCCATCTCCCCAGTAAGATTGCAAATCCAAGTCCACTTGAGATCCTGCCTCAAATTCCACTATGGGAGGATTCCTGATGTCCTTTTCCCAATTTGTCTGATTAGCTTGGCAACTTAGCTCGTTTGCAAAGTTTGCCTCTCTCACTTGTTTCCAAAATTCATTGTAATCCTCATCTTTTCCGCAAATCCTCTGTATGACTGGATGAAAACTCTCTATCTCCTGATCGGTTGTGTTCAATACTCTGCGGTCATCCTTTTGTGTATTTTCAGGCTTTTGTGCACTGGGAGTCTTTTCAGATACCCGTGAAACGATAGTCTCTTGCTGAATTGGGTTTTCCTTTCCACAAGTCATTGTTTCTTTTGGTGGTTCTAATAAGGCTTGTGCAGTCTCGATCATTCTCTGGCACATTTCAAGTCTCTGCTTTTCCAATTCCGCGTTTGGGTATGTCATCCACCTCTGTTCTTGTGTTTGGTTGTTCTTTAACCTAGCTTCGTAAGCTCTCATCAGTGCGTCCAATGGTTCGTGTACTTTGTCGACTAGCACTGATCCCCCTGAGCTTAAGCTCGTTGTTTCTTTGATACTCTTTTGTTTCGTTCTTTCCGGGCTCATCTCTCGTTTCCCGTTTTGACTCTCAAGTTTTTCTAATCTAGCTTTAGTTTGCTTTAGTTCCTCAGCTAGAATAGCGTCTTCACGTTCTTTTCTCAACTTCATGCGTGCTTTTCTAGCTTTCCATGTGTTTTTCTGACTCCGCGGTCCTTGACTAACCACTTCAGTCGCTAACTTTCCATTCTCAAGTTCTCTAGTGGTTTTCTCAGCTTGAGCTCTAGTAACAACTTGCGTTGGTATCAGAGTTTCATTTTCAGACCCACTGCTGGTAGGAATAGTTTCTAGCATATTCAATGTCGTCTTTTGCACTTTGTTTGGATTCTTTGAACAATCCTCAATGAAGTGAGTAACCCCACACTCAGTGCAATAAGCGTTAATTCTAATGATTTCCGTATGTGGGTAAACATTCATCAAATGGTCACCTCCACACTTGTAACAGGGTCCTAGTGCTGGTCTTGGTCCCGCTTGATTCGTCCTTTGTGGATATGATGGTCTTTGTCCTGTTAACCCTCCATGAGCTATGAACATCAAGGTTCTTGCATCCAAATTGTATCTCTCTTCATCAGAAGCACTTGTAATTGTTGGTATTCCAACATTCCCCATCATGCCCCATGGTTCTGGTTGTTTTGGTTCTTCTGGTGGGTAATACACTGTCGGAGACATGTGTGCACCCGATTCTTCATAATAGGCTTGAACAGGCACTAAGGCTTGTTCTTCCTGATTCTCTAAGGTTGGTGCATATCTAATGCCCACTGGTCTTGCTCCTGGTAAAGGTGGTTGTTGTCCCAATACCGGTTGCGGTCTTTCTATCCCCATAGGTCCTGGTACATTTCCCGTTGGGTATCGAGGTACTGGATGTACTTGAGGTGGTGCTAATAGAGCAGGAGGTGCGTACTGGTGCTCCCTTACATACCCTTTGTTGTAATAGCACTCCTCTGTTGGATGGTTTGTCCATTTTTGTTCAATAGCACACCATTTCAGTGTTTTTGGCAATGGTTTTTGGTATGGTGCCATCCTTTTTAGAGCATCTTCTATCATTTGCTCTACATTTGGCATGGTTGTTGTTTGAACATTCTTTTTAGTGGTAGTCTCGATCGCTACGGAGGAGGAGCTACTGGATGCAAAATCTGTATCCGCTGACACCTCTCCATAAACCGTACAGTTATCCACTAAGTACAATGCCTCTCTCGTTACTTGCTCGAAACTTGTACAAGCTTTCAAGTGCAAGTCCTTCTTGAGAGTATCGTTCCTCAGTCCCTCAATAAAGAGAACAGATAGTCTGTCATCTTGTGGTCGTTCACGTACTGGACATCTCTCAATGTATTGTTTGAAGCGAAGTGAAGCTTCCTTCACTTTTTCGTGTTCTCTCTGTTTAAAAGCATATATTTGTGAGACCGTATTGTGCTTAATCCCTCGTTTTGAGAATTCCTCAGCAAACTCTCTTAGCAAATGGTCAATGTCATGGAATCCCCCAATGTTCATTGGTTGAAACCATGTCAATGCGGTACCTTCTAGAGTAAGACCAAATTCCTCGTATTGTGTATGGAAATCTGTTATCTGCTCAGCTCTTAAGACTTGCTTAAAGAGTGACACATGTGCATACGGATCTCCTGAACCACCATACTTCTTTGGCATACACTTGGCTACTTGAGATGGTCTCATACGTCTATGATCTGCTACCAATCTCATTGCTCCTGTGTCCCGGCTAAAGCTTTCTCTAGCATTATGGACTTCATGGGTTACCCTTGTTGGTTCCCCCGCCCTGAATCTACTACTAGGAGGTAAATGTGATGGTTCCGCTTCAAACCTTGGACCTGGAGTGGTATAGGTGGGGATTGGAACTGCACTACCTCGATTCGTCTCCATTGACTCTCTGGAATGTAATGATCCCATTGGTCCGAGCTTCGAGTCCCAAGGTTGACTGAAAGAGTCAGCAACCTGAGTTCTTTGTCCTCCTGTTGTCATTGAGTTTTGCACTCCATTTGTTGGTGCTGGTCTATGTGAGCTAGAAGTAACATAATACTGATGTAGTGGTCCCCCAAAGTATGTATATCCTTCTAATTCTTTCTTGCCCATTGTTGAGTATTGCCTGCCATACTTATCGTAAGCGGCAATTTTCACTTCCGATCCCTCTGTGTAGGTAAAGACATAGAGTCTTTTTTGGTATGTCAACTCTCCGGTGTAGGGTTCTTCACATCTATAATAGAGATCTTGCTCCCCATTATTATATTTGTACAGCCCCACATAGATGTTATCAGTGTTGATCCTTGTAGTTTCATTCTCTCTTCTTAACCTCGCATTAGGGAAGTTCATTATTGGTGCTTTCTCCTCGAGTTCTTCATCTATTTTGGCTTTGGTGCCCATCAATCCCCACTTGTCCACAATGTTAGGGTTTAGGACTACCAAGTACATGGTACCCTCGTCATCTAGATATCTATCTCCGCTATAGCTCACAGGCACTAAGTCCTTGAACTCACTAGGTCTATCTTCTATCTTTACACAATAGCGGTCCATTCCATCTTTGTAGATCTTGGCACCTTGTTCATTGTCGTACTGGTATTTTATGAACAATAGCTTCATGGTGGCGGAAGGGTTTGATGATCCTGCTGCCATATTTTCTCTGTTGTTCAGGTTCAAGTGTTCGGTGAAAATCTCGTAAGATCTCTCCGAAGAAGTATCAGAAACACTTCCTTCAAAGATCGGCTCTAATGGTTGCACCCAACTTTGGTTTACACTTCCCTCGGTTGATATGGCACTTGCTGGTTCCCCTTGTTTTGGTTGATTATTCCGGAGATTCCTGCCCGATCTCAAATTCATCAATTCCCCTAAAGGACTGTAACTTTTCCGTCTTGGCAATTTGTTTTCCCCAAGTTTTTGTGGTTAGAATTGATCCAAACTGACTGATACTTGGTCAATTGTTTAATCTTGTCAGTTGGACAACTTCTCTTTCATCAAGTGAGAATTTTGTTACCGTTATGCTGAAAAAGACATTATACGCGTATGATGTCTTTTTTTCACAGATTTTGACTATTTTGGTTATGCTCACTCTCAGTGACCCCTTTATGCTCTGTTCACTCACAAAATTCAGTTTGAACTCTGTTTGAGCAAGTTATGGCTAATTTAGGCTTTTCTTGGCAATTTTCCGCTTTTGACTTGATTTTTGGATCAATTGTGATCCAAATGGGATGAAACTTGAAATATAACCTCTAGACAGCTATTACAATGGATCTGTGTTAGCAAAGTATCAAAATATGTCCAAAATTAGGTCAAAGACATCATACGCGTATGATGTCTTTTTCATCAATTTGGGTCCAAACTTGATATTTATGCTTTCTACAGTGTTTGTAACAATCTTGTCAGGTCAGATTTCAAAAATAAGCAGTGGAAGTGCCAAAAGACATTATACGCGTATGATGTCTTTTGTCCCAGATTTTGACTATTTTTGGTTTTAAGCCTTCTCCAATGTTTATAATTGAGTTTCAAGTGTTTTTGTCAGGTTTGAATGTAAAAACAAGATTTGAATCCAAAATTTCCTATTCTTTGCGTTTCTTGGACTCCGACTTGTCTTTTTGGGTTCTTTGAGTGTTAATGTTCCTGTTTTAAGTTGATCTCAGGGTAAAACCCCCCTTCTAAACACTCTGGCAATGTCAAATTTTCAATTTTAGGCTCTGTTTAGGTCCTAAGACATCATACGCGTATGATGTCTAAAGCTGCAGATTTCCAGCTTTTCAGCACAGAACTCTTCCAATAGCTCTTCTAAGTGCTCAGCAACAATCAGTTACACAGAAAATTTTTATGAACTTTGTTTATTGCATATTTCATTACCAAAGCGACTTTTTCAGTGATCTAACATGCAATCAAACACATCAAGCAAATAGAACACCAATTGATAGCTCTAGATCAGGATCAAATCAGGCCCTACCTAAGCTACTTCTAATCATAAAATGGATTTTTTGCAATTGAAAATATAAAGAGATTTACTACCACACAAGGAGTAGCAAATGCTTTTTATGTCAACAACCACTTAAACACCATAAAAAACAATCTAATCTAAGCTAAACTAAAAATACTGTCAACACGGAAGACCCAGGAATACCCCACTTCCTAGTATCTCTCGAGACCTTCGGAGTCCACCACTCCTAGATCTTTTCTAACTAAAGTATACAAAGTAGTTTATACGACTCACCTCGTAGGATTAGTCTAAGGTCACCTACTTAGGGCTCTCGTCCCCGGCAACGGCGCCAAATGTTAAGGCGGTTACGCCGCTAGCGGAAGCTAAATAGCGAGAACTCAACCAACAACAAAATTTGTCAGACGAGGACGGAGCTTGACCCGCAAGCGCATGGAAACAACTAGGTGGGTGTCAATTCACCTACTCGACCTTCTAATGACAATCACTACTAAGGAAATCAAATCTAAGTTCTAAAACACGCAAGTGACTGAAATCCGTACTACGAACGAATGCTATACGAAACAGGATCTAGAATCATTGAATCGATCTCAAACTCAAGGGGAAGTCTATACACTAGGTAAGAACAACACCCTAAAGACTTGAACTGCAAAATCAACCTATAACCACTCCGTGCGGCAAACGCGTATGAAGACAGGCCGAAAATTACAGGTGACCAAAACTTGACCCCAATGGTACTAATGCGTAGCTCTACTCGTTGTGGTTCTATTGATATGCTGCACGCTCTATTCCGACACACGAGTTGGAAGAAAACTCACACCGAAGCTCGTAGGAACTTACCACACGTAGAAGCCGATAGCGCGCACTCTTGGTATCTGTGCGTAGCTCTCACCGTTGCTAACACAATGGCGGTGTTGCTTCTCCAATGGCGGCCCCGTAGCTCGCGTAGCAAGGAGATAAGACTCTCTCTCTCTCTCTCTCTCTCTCTCTCTCTCTCTCTCTCTCTCTCTCTCTCTCTCTCTCTCTCTCTCTCTCTCTCTCTCTCTCAGAAACAGTCACGGCGCTCAAAACTCACTTTGATTAATTATTGAATCTTTTCTCAGGTTACAAAACTTTGTCTTATATACCTCAGCCTTGGAGGTGAGAACATTTCTAATTATTTGCATCAGCAGGTGAAATTACGTCGGGATTACAGGCTGGAAACTCAATTGAGTCCCGTTACTTAATGAATGGCTCAAATCAAAATTAATGTCGGAAAGACATTTATTACAATCAATGGTTACAAAATGATGGGTGTGAGCAAAAATGCGGGTGTGATCCTCTGCTGGCTCAACAGCCTGCAGTGACAAAGCTACAGACAACACTAACAACATGATTGCACAGGAACAAAGAAGTCCCCAATGAAGAAGAGCAGACATAAAAGTAATCAGAGGATCTCAAAAGATGAATGGTTATGATGATAGACGTCCGCTCTAATGGATCATAGTTCTTGTTGTGGTTCGACAAAGATACAAGCAGTGCAACAGATGAAGCCAAAACAACATAACTCAAGAACAAAGAAGTCCTCAATGACAAAGAGCAGACATAAGGGTAATCAAAGGATCTCAAAAGCTTGTCCTTGATAATGCGCATCGAATGTTCGGCAAGGTTTTGAACCTCAAATTAGAATAATAAAGTCCTGGATTCGGCTTGACAGACAGACTTTGCATTGGAGTGCAACTTGGCCTAAAGAAGTTACGAGTTTAGCCATACAATTTCTACAAAATCCTTACAAAGTTGTCATTGGCTCACAAGATCAAAAATCCAATCACTCAATTCTACAGATTGTAGAAGTTGTTTCTGAGAATCACAAATACTCCGAATTCGCAGATTTTTTGGAGCAAATGATGGGTGGAGCTTTCTCTATCCATGATGATAAGAGTCAAGTTAAACGACATTGGGTTCTTTTTGAATTTAGATCTGGCAGTAGACCTATAATGACAGAAACAGATGCTGCAGCTCGGAGCGTGGATGTGAAAGACATAAAGTTCGTCATCAATTATGATTTTCCTGAATCATGTGAAGACTATGTACATCGGATTGGACGAACAAGACAAGCTACTGCAAAGGCTATAGTCTATACTTTCTTTACCACAATAACAAAACGACAGCAAAGACCACATAGCCATCGACAATCAGGTCATGTAGGGGACGACATAAACGCGGAAGAGGGGAATGTTGACCGTTGGGTCAACAACACAACATAACTCAAGTTTCGTACCAAAGTCTTATCTTTTGCGAGTTATGAAATGCTGCGGATTATGGCTATAAATGTCATTTGTAATGCGTAGTTATTCTAGTTTCAGAAGCCGGGGTGCAATGGCACTTCCAGATTGTAAATACAAAGCCATTTGACCCTTTCAACCCCATTTTTGGTCATTTTGTAAAGGAGACTTTTAATCATAATCAAAACTTAGCGATGCCGTCTACTGTGTGTGAGAGAGAAAGAGAGTGAGCGTGAGCATCATCCTCTCGCTACGCCTAGCTCGCTCAACACATTGGAGATCCGACTGCACCATTGTTGTAGGCTCGAGGAGAGCTACGCGACAACGCCAAGCATTCCACGCGAGACGAAGCGCACACACCGACGCATCTACGAGCTATTTGCGGTTGTAAGCATATCAAACGATCTCTGTTTTCTGCGTGCTAGTAGTCTATAGAATCGTGGCGACATAAGCTACGCATAGGTACTCATAAATTTCAGTTTCGGGCACTTTCGAAATTCAGCTCTGTCATCCTACGCGTTTTTCGCAGATGGGTTTAGAGTGAGGGTTTTGAGTGTAGAATCTTAAGGACAGGTGTATCCTAGTGAGGGGATGGTGTTCCTTAAGTTTCGTATGAATCTGGCATGATTAGGTGAGTTACCTTCCGTATGTGTGTATCTGGCTATGTGGTGTAGTTGAGGGCAGTGAGGTTCTTGGTTGTGGTTTAGTTGGCCTTCCTGAGTGTTGTATGTGTAGGATGGTCTCAGCCTAACAAGCTAAAGAGATTTCCTCTGTGTGCCTATCGTGTCATTTGTGTCCTCGATTGACATTATGTTGATCTAGGCAGTGTTTGCATGGACTTCATGGGTGTGTGAGTCGCTCCCGTCCAACCTTGGCGCCGCTGCCGGGGACACAAGGACCTAAGTAGGTTTCCTACTAACACTCGTGTGATGGTTGCTTGATTTAGTTTCGGCTAAAGAAAGCGTTTCTCTTAAGTGGATCTGGAAGAGGATATTCGGCGATCAAGTGGATAGCCAGGAAGCGTGTGTCTTGCCGAGGGTCTGCGACTAGATAGGTTTAGTTAGGATCTGTGGATTAGAGTAGTTGTTAGTGGTCGAGTGATTTGTGAGGTGATAAAAGCGTTTACTAGTCCGTGTGTGGCAGTGAAGCATTTTTCTACTCATAGATGCAAAACCCCATATGATTTGTAGGAGGGATACGCTTGAAGATATCCATGGCTTTTGTGAGCGTCTTGATCATGTGATCCTGGTTTCCTTGTCCTCTGGGTGGTGCGAGCCTTGGGTAATTTAGCCAGGTAGGATGTTTCTTCAATATCTGTAGATGGTTACCCAACTCTTGACTCTAAGCATCAAGAAAATAATAGGATCCTTGTGGATCACCGTTGGAGCTTGAGTGTACAAAATCTTGTATCTAGGATGCCTCTTTAACCATATCTTTCTCTTTAGGGGATGTGGGTCTGATGGATCTGCATTCTAATCCTTGATTAGTCTTTCCTTTACTTTGAGCACCTCGTACTTGATGAGTGGATAAGGTAGGGATTGTTGATGCCAAGTAGCAGTTATTTGTTGTGAAGTGAGTTGGGCCACATTAGAAGAATGCAATATTCAACCTTCCCACTTCATTGCTTCCTTCCAGATATCTATAGTCTCCTGGACTATCTGAACCTTAAGTTCCTTTTCAGCTTTTGCAATGAAGTTGTTGAGGGGCCCTTTAGGAATTGGATCCATTGTCTCTTCTTTAGGAGCAGATGTGGAAGCCTCTGTGCGGGTCTATACTTGGAATAATTAAAGGGCTTCCATTTTTTGCATTGTTGTTTCACTGGTGTCTTTTTCTAGTAGAATAGCCTTGTCTTTTTGTGCCTTGGCAGCTTCTAGATGTGCTTGTAGCTTGGCTATTTGCTTCTGATATTCTTCTTCCTTGTTCATGAAACCGAGGGAAAGTTCCCTTGGTAGCATTTGTTTCAACTTCAATTCTATCTCCAAGTCCTTGCATTCCTTTTCCATAGCATGATAGGCTAGGTCATAGCCTTGAAGTATGAGTATGTAGGGTGTGATTTCAACTTGGTTAGCAGCTTGTTTTGATCCTTGCGTCTTGCTTCTATCTCTACCACTTGCAAGATGGCAACATCCAACTGCATATGTAGCTCCCTCAACATGTGCATTGGTGTCAAGTATAGTAGAGTCCAATTCTTTGATCTTCTTTTCTTGACCTTCTACTAAAGCTATCAACTGCTCCACTAGCCTTGTCATTTCAAAGAGGTCCGCTTGTTGCTTTGTGTTGAACTCCATATTAGATAGTTTGGTAATTTCCAAATGATTTGGGAATCACCAAAATGATAAACATTTGGCCTATTGTCGAATTTTTGTGCCTTATTCAAAAACAAAAACCTCCATAAGTTTGAGTGAGGCATACATTTCCACATTCCACTTTGAATACATGCTTAAGTGGGTTGGATAGTTGGTCCAATGTCAGTCTCAACTTCCTTTGGTGACTACTCTAGCATCTTTTGAGCTTCTTCTATTTGGTGAGATTCACTGCTACTTCTACTTTAGCCATTGACTGGCTGACATGATGTATCTCTTGTGCTGCATCCTATTCAAGTGTTTGTTCTTGAGTTGGTTTCTCAGGCTCTTGATTCTTTTCAGTCAAGCCTCTTTATATGGTTGTGTTTCATTGATCGATGAGGGGAACCTTGTGGTTTCTTGATTTTCTTCTTTTAGCTGCAGGTTCTTCCACTTTTTGTTTTCCCTTAGACTTTATCTTCTTCTCTTCTTCGATATCTGACGGGTTTGGATGCACTTTTTGAATCTTGATCCCCGTCAGATTCGCCTTTTTTCTCCTCATCACTTGCTTCACTTTCTTCTTTTGAAGGTAAAACCTTTCTCCTTGTTGATCGTCTTAGCTGGGGTGCTTGTGCTTCCTGTTCTTCTTGCTTTTCTTCCTCATTCTTGACTCTAATGATGAGCCATGTGTTCTGGTTAGGAGCAAGTGGTAAGTTATCTATCATTCCCACCGCATGGTAGGCTATCCTTGTGAGGACTTCTGGTGCTCCCAGATACTTGATGCATGCACTCTTTTTTGTTCCCTTGAGTGCGTTGAGAACATATCGGGTGTGGTTAAGTGGTGTCGGTAACTTGGTCTTTAAACTGATTGTGAAAGCTAAGGCCACTGCATGGTTTGGAATTGTACCTACTTGGCTTCTTTGTTGTGAAATGAAAGTGTTCATAGAAAAGCCGCGTTCGGGTCTTCAGTTGGTTTATAGACCATATCAAAAAATGTTGATGCTCGTGTATTTTTGGAGAAAACTCCTATCCTTTTCTTTTTCCTTGACTGCAAGTGTTCACCATCTGTTGCAGGTAGCTTGAGAGCTTTTGCAATAATTTCCTTGGTAATTTGTACTTCTACTACTTGTCTTGCTAGATTTGTCAGCTTGGCTATGCCATCCTCTTGACTGGAGCTTTGGAGTTCATAAGCTCTTTGAAAATCCACTCCACATGGCAGCAATTCATAGTATTCCAATAGTCTGACGAGAATCTAAGTCGCATGTGTGCTTCGGCCAATTGAGGCTCCTTTGCTACACCATATATCTCTATTGGCATGAGTTGCATTGGCGTTGCCTTCCCTTAGGTTTCTTGAAGGTTCCATGAAAGATTTCCACGTGGTGTTTCTCGAGCAGCTCTTCTCCTACATATTTATTCTTTGCAACCCCTATAGACTCTTCTAGTAGTTGGTAGGGGGGAAGCTCTTGCAATCTCTGATTCATGAGCTTCTTCTTTGCTGGGGGCGGTGAGCTTTGCATTGATCCTGGGTGCAAGAATACATAATTTTATGATTTAGTACAATTCAGAGTTGAAATACTAAACTTTCTCCCACTTGAATTGAGATTGACCATTTTGAAGTTGAATGCCAAAATATTATTGCCAAAAGCTATAGAAACAAACTTGTGAACTTTTCAAAGCACTTTTCATAATGGGCTATTAATAGAGATTAATAGATACTTCACCAATTAGGCTCCATTTTTGGGTTTTTCCTGTGTACTTGGGTGAAAGACATTGAATAAGGATAGGATTTAACTCTTGGAAGCATTTGGCTGCAAAAAAAAACCATATTCTGATCAGTTTTTGTGAAGGTCTTTGAAAATGAAAAAGGGAAGATGTACAATTTTGGAATGTCCATTTAGCTTGAAAGTTGATCTGTGGGCTAGTGAGAGTATGTAGGAGTAGGTGATGAGTATGCAGGAGCAGGTGATGACCAAAATTTTCCAATTCCTATCATTTTTTACTCCTGAGCTATTAATTACAATTAATAGCTAGAATCAATGTTTGTTGACTTTTTGGCACTTTGAAGTTATGGGGTGTTTGTTCATGATGTCCCAAATCATTGAATGTGGTTTGAATATTTTTGGACACATAAGATGTGTTTTGTGTTAGATGTTGGCTTTGGTGCAAAGTAAGTGCGTTTTTTGTCTCAGAGTTCATGAATAAGCGATTTTTGTGCACTAAGTGAGTTTTTGGCTTTAACTCAATGTGAAAGAGTGCTAAATTGGAAAAGTGCAAACAGATGTTAGATTAAGCCTCAAACTTGTTAATTGCAATTAATAGCATGTTATGAAAAAGTCAGCCAAATGCAATTTTGACGATCCACAAGTTGTCCTATAGTTTTAGCAAGCAATATTTGGCTCTTCTTTAGGTTTCTTTTGATCTTCTAGCCCCTCTTGGCACTTTACACTCTGACGTTGGTGATTTTTGGATCTTGCACTTTGTGAAGGTTTTTTTCTACACTCCAGGCATATGGACCCCTCCCATATGTCATCCTGACTTAGCTTGTCGAGTTGCATCCAATTTGCAGCTGATTTGTGATTGTAGGTTAAAAAATACACTTTATGGCCATCTGAGCCAATTTTCCATATCCACGGCATCAAATTAGCTTTACTTTTGGTTTCACCTAGGTACATTGGTTATAATACCTATGGGGAAGCCATCTGTGAAGTCATAATGGAATTTTGACTCGAGCCAAAATTGAGATTAATAGCTATAGACCCCTCCCCCCCCCTTGACCCTGGTAAACTGGTCATCTGGTCACGGGGGAATGTTCTATTGATCTTTGCTATGTCCCCTATCAGTTTTAGTCATATTTGGTGGATTGAGAACTGGCCTGTACAGTCATTTTTCCACTCGCTTTCTTGGCAGGGGTTCTGCTAACCTAGGGTTTTTTCCGGATTTCCCGACCACAGAGACATGAACAAAACTGATTGTTAATAGGTTAGGAAATTACCTCTCATGTATCATGTGAGGCGGTGTATTATAGTGGTCGCTAGAAGTTGCCAATGCGCGCACCAGAAAGTCTCCGAAGTTCTCTCTAAAGTGGACAAGTGGAAATGAAACTATTTTTAGCCTACCTTGGCTATACATAACCAAGTTTCCCAACTCATTTACTCCCAAACTTCCCAATTAGTCCTACTAGATCATGAAGTATATTTTCCTTTCAAAAAATTATGAATTTGGATTCCGATTGCTCCTATTCCAAAGGTTTTGTAGAATCAGGTGTTGCGGGCCCAAAATAGGCCTTTTGTCACCATCCTTAAAATTGTACAAGATTTGACATGGTTGTCCGTCTGATCATGATGGTCTCCATGTGATTTGTTTTAAAGAAAATTTAAAATCTCACTCCAAAAAATAGAATTTCAAACCCAAAATATTAAAACACACCTAATTTCAATACTTGGCCATATTTTTGTGGATTACTCGATTTTGATCATATGTTTAGCCCAAAAACACGCAAAAAGAGTAAAACATTACAATATTTTTGGCTTTTTTGACAAGTATTTACAATGTATACACACACCTATGGGTTATCATATTACATTCTCCCCATTCACTTAGTTATTTAGGGCATTCTCATCTAATTTTCCCTGAAAAATTCACACGTTAACACACAATTACTTCAAGCATTTTCATTTTCTCCATTAGATTCTTATGCTTTGGTCCGCATTCAGAATGCCTCCCCCCTCCTTACTTGAGTCCTCTGGGACGAGAGAGTATAACCTGGGTTGTGTAGTGCATGGGTGATAAAATCGCGTTTCTACATGGCAAAGATTGTCGCTATCGTGATACTGATGTCAATGCATGTGAAAACATTATATGGTGCAAAAGATGGGCCTTGAGTAGTATACTCAAGGGTTGCTGATGGCAAAGCAGTTTGTTTTGTAACTCTCTTGAAGAGTAAACCTTGTAGCAATTGAGCTTGCTTTTTGATAGTGCTATACGTATTGGTCATAGTCATTGTGTTGGAAGTGGTTGAGTTTGCTGGTGCTGGTGGAGTCTTGGGTACCCATGGATATATCAATTCCCCCGGATGTACCTTGAAATGTCTTTTACGGATAGTTGCTAGCTTGGTTTTAGGTTTAGATTCCTGCTTAGGTTCCATACCCATTTGGTTGTCTGTAATTGCAATTTTTGTTGTTGAAGAGGCTGTTTCTGCATTGTGACACTCCTAGTCCCCCAATCAATAGTGCATTTGGTTGTTATCATCCACGTGCATCCTAGGTTTATATGACCTTCCATAGTTCTGACAGGCATGACCAAAAAGTCTTGAGCTACAACCCCGTTGTCATAACTGACAGAAGTGTGCCAGATACCAAAAACTTTAGTTCTTTCTTGCTGACACCCTTGACTTGGATAGTACTCTCAGATAGAGATGGATTTCCCAACTAACACCACACTCTGTATGACAACAGATTATATTTAGCACCCATGTCTAACAAGGAGGTATACTTAGAGGTGTGTCAGAGTCCAACCAATCATCCTCTAATTCAATGTGGAATGCATGTGTGATTTCAAGGTTGGCCTCTCGTTGGCGTCGTTGTTGTCTCTCCTTAGCCTCAGCTTGATCTTGTATCTTCTTCAATTCTGTTTGTGCCTTGGCTGACTTTTTTTATGGATGACACGTAGCTCCTCTTGGCTTAACGGATCATAATATCTTTTAAATTTTCTCCCATTGAGGAATCCAATGGTTTCAACTCCATCAAGAGTCTCCACACAAATGGTACCTTGTGGGGTGATTTCACACACTCTATATGGTCCTTTTCCCGCATAATTCAACTTTTTCTTCTCGTTTTTCACTCCATATACAAGTACTTTATCACCAACATTGATATCTTTGTTCTTTAGATGACGGTCAAACCATTTCTTCCTCCTATCTTCCTCCATAAGTGCATTTTGCACAGACAATTGTCTTTCTTCATCTAACCTTTCAAGGATATATAAAATCTCAACTAAAGGGTTACCATCCCAACCTTCTTGTAACGCTATGTGCAGACTAGGAATTACAAAGTCCCATGGCATAACTACTTCTTGGCGATATACCATTTTGAATGGTGTACAATTAACAAAAAATTTATAAGAAGTACGGTAAGCCCATAGAGCTGATGTCTGATTGATTCTAGTATTACACCTTTTTATCTACTTTGTGTACTACGCGAGACATGGCCCAAGGAAGAGAACACGAATCTCCAATGCCATGCATGAACCTCCAATGAACCCTCAACCTGTGGTAGTAGACAATGAGTTTTTTGGAGGCCATCCTCAGCCATAGATTGTTGTTGCAACCTCTAGTGAACCCTCAACTTGTGACACCGGAGAGTGAGGTTGTTGGAGACCATCCTCAATCGTAGGTTGTTGTTCCACCGGCCCTCTCCTAATTTGGTAAGTCAATTGTCAATTTTTGCATTGTTCATACAATAAGTTGAACTTAGAAAGGGAAGCCTAGGATGTCCTAAATTGACCAAGAATGTGATTATCATCAAAAGAGACAAGCATGTGTTTTCATAAATTTATTTGCAAAAATTGTGTGGCAAAAGAACTATTTGATCTAGAGTAGATTTTTTTTATCACTATGGCAAGTTGTCCCTATAAAAGGAAGTTATTGATAGGGCATTCTCTTTCTAGATAGAGCTTTCAAATAGCAAGAAAATGCCATGGTTAGCAGATAATAATCTATGGTTAGCAGCACTTGCCTCTCACGGTGAGAGAATATTCCTAGCGGTTAGCAACATGAAAAGTTTTAATTGCTAGCTTTACAATTAGCAAATAAGAAAACCTTTGCAAAGGCTCTACTGGTTAGACAGAGAAAGTTTGCGAGTAGTGGAGAACTCATAAAATTGGATAATTCTTTTTATTAAAATATGCAATTGTCTTCAGAAGACCCTATTTGAGAAAGAATTGTTTGGGTGATGTTTCAAGGGCTATCTGCAAAAGCCTGTGCCAGGAATTAATGAAGGAACCTTGATTGTATATGTAAAACATTGTGGTAGTAATTAAAGAATATGAGTAATGGGTGAGCGTGGTGTGTAAAGTGGGATACTAGCATCCAAATGGAACTGTGTCTACGGATGGGTGGACCCGATTAGTTGGGTACTTTTCACAAGTCTACTTGTTAGTTAAGGATATGTCTCATATCACATCAAGGACTTATAAACAATGATAAACCACTTTTGGTATGTGCATATTACTATATATATGCATGGACGTGTGTCCATAAAAATGTGAATACATGTATTTGGAAGGTTTTCTAATGTGATATCGGGTTTCAAACATGGTGGACAATGAATGCATTGTAAATAGTCATGCTTATATGTTAGCACTCGGACATATGTACATGCATGGACAGGGTGTCAAAGCCTTAGATGTGGTTCCAAGTGGATTCTTTTAGATTTTCAATATGATTTTGAGCTTTCTAGAATGTAAATAATGCAAGTGGATACTGTGGGTACTCAAATTTCCCTCGGAAGTTTGAGACATACGATAACTATCTATTTGCAACACCCAATATGAAATGATGCGCAAACCACCTTAGAGGTCGTCAAGAGTATAATTTTGGTATGTGGACATGAGTTCTGGGTATTAAGGACCAAGCCTACAAAATTTGGTGGATTTTGGAGTCTATTTTGTATTTTTCCTATGAAAAATGCCTATCAGGGGTCAAAACTGGCCAAAAGTGGCCTTAAAAAGGACAAAAAATGGTGTGGAATGGCTGGAAATTTCCACACCACTCAGCCATGAGTATAGGCTGAGGGAGAGTGTGGGAAGTGGGATATGAGCACTTTTACCTCTCTATGTGAAGGAGAAAGTAGGGTTACTACATATGGTCCTATGTAGTCCCGTCTCGTTTGTGTCATGTTTTCGAGTGTGTGGAAAGCGAATCAGAGTATCTTCTCTTTGGCTTGGTGGGAGAGTCACACACCGAGGAGGCTGAGGTGGAATTTTTGGTGCTAGTGAACTCTTGTAAAGGAGATTTCTTTCCACTCCAATGATCCTTGATAGGCTCGCCAAGTCCAAAGGCTTCTACTAAGGGAGCAACTCAAGGGTCAGCCTTCGTCTTTGTGTCCTCCACTCCTACTGTTTGCTTAGGTGGCACACCAATGTCAGCTATTGTAGGAACATGGGGAGAGGTTGTATCCTCAGGCAATGATTGAATGGAGGCCACATAACAAGGCATAGACTTGGTAGCTTCCAACCACTCCAAAAGATCTTTGTCAGGCCCATTAGGTGGACTCGGCTTCTCGAAATCAGGATTGGACTCCAATGATAGAGAACTATGATGCACTATTGGGTCCATTCCTCCTTCAAGACGAATAGGTTTCATAGGGGAGCTAGGTGTGCGTATCCACATTGTGTCATATCCCCAATCATGAAGTGATTTTGTGTGTCCTAGCCATGGTCTACCACCGATGAGCAATGGGGGAAGCCTCCTTCAACCTGTGGAACTCGGACCACTACAAAATCCAAGCTAATGTCACGTGCACATCTAACCCTACGTGCATGTGGACAAGCTACTTCATGACAAGGGTTCAATTAGCTTAGGAAGTGTTCTGGCACCTTTCTGAGTCTGTTCGTAGGCCGTGCATGTACAGGCACTTAGAGTAGCTGCATATCCTCTGGTTGCACACAGCATGATCATCAGCATTAAAGTCAGTAGCCATCAGGAGCCTACTTTCCCTATTTTAGTCATTTTTCACTTATTATTAGTAAGTGACTTTGTTGGGAAACTAGGTAGGGCAAATTGGTCAAGATACTATATAAGAAAACTAGCGCTAGCACTTTCTAGCAAAAGAGGCACCAGGGAACCAAGTTGTGGCAGAGCATCTTCTCAGCAAGACCGGCAGGAGGACTTAGCATTTTTTAGCCATCAAGAAAAGCCTAGCATTTTTAGCAATTGCAGATCAACCCCATGTTTTGCAGATAGCAGATCAGCCTGGCGTTAGCAGTTTGCAAAAAATTCCCTAGTGTTTTTGAGACAGTAGATTGCCTCTAGCGTTTGCAGTTTCATGACAATAGATTCCCCATTTGCGTCACCGTTTTCAGTTTTCAGTAGGTCAGACTCCGCACTGCAGCCCCCAAACCTCGCAGATCTCACCTTCCTTCCACACGATTAGATTAGCCAACGTTTGCAGATTCAGCCAGCTATTCGCAGATTTTAGCATCTGCATTTTCAGCGCATCATCGTCGCATTGTCATCATCATCGCCGTCGTCACCGACATATAGTCAGAATTCAGCAGATACAAGATTTGCAAATTTCAGCCCTTATCATTTTCAGATTTTAGCCCGTCTTGTTGCCGTCCTCATCGTCGTCAACATTGTTGGCATGTCCATTGCATTTAGACCATTGTACGAGATTTGTGCAACCAATAGCATAGACCTATCTCGCCATAAAGAGTGGCGCCCTTGGAGAAGGGTTTGACAACATTCTAGTGTCGTATTCTTCTCTCTCTATCTCTCAGTCTTAGCACCTTCATTCACAGTGTTTATCCACTTTGTTTGTGATCATTTGCACTCTCTCACTAAAGGAACGGAAGGCTCTCCCTTTCGTAAGTAAAAGGAACCCTTGAGCACAGTTTGGAGCACCTCATCTTGAGCAAAGTTCAACAGTCACTTCCCCTGCACCTTACATTGGTATTAGAGCTTTGGAAGTGTTTTGTATCACTCAAGGAAAGAACCACAATAAATTTTTTGCTTGTTGCGGTCGCACGTAACCCAAGTCCACTTGGGCGTGTCGATTCCTAATCGCGTTTTTGAAGAGTGACATGTAACCCAAGAAAGAAGGGCTTGTCTAGCCTCCCGTTTGTTTCTCTTTTCACTCATTGAGAGCAGACCCTGTACTTAGCAGTCGATCAATCAACGTGAGGTGGAAAAAAGAAACCTTGGTGTGAGCACGAGGCTGCCAAGGGGTGCGCCCGCAGGAAAGACAAGAGCTCAGGTAAGAGAAGATCCTTCTCTTACACACATTGCAAGCTAACAAAAGAACCTCAAGAACTCAAGAACCCAAGAACCACAAAAACCCAAGTTTCTCGTGAACTTAAGAGTCCAAGACTTCAGTGTATGGTCATCGAAGCAGAATGGATACTTCGCATGGAGATGATGAGCATGGAAATGGCAAAGAAGAATTTTCCCCACCAGGAGGTTTTTCCGACCCTCCCCCTTCCCCATCTATGCCAAGGATTGCACCAAATACTATGGATGCTTTGGTCAAGATGATGATGGACATGATGTTACAACAAGAAGCGCAACGGTGCGTACCTCCCCGCTCACACCCTGCATACCCCCGCTCACGCCATCGCTTCCCCGCTCCACCCGCCAATGCTTGCTGCCCAGCCCTGCCTACCGGATAACTACTCTCGGCCCCAACGCACAACAGTGCTAGTGCGTAGCAAATCCACCCCACCTGCCATGTCATAGTGCAACAGCCCACCCGCTCGCTTGCCCTAGCCTCTGCCCATGCCACCCCAGCTTTGCACTCCCACTGCTTCCGTTTTGATACCCTCTCCCTCTCCCCCCAGGTCTAGCTCTGCTGAAATCGTCATCATTTTCGGTGTGCTCGTCCAATAGAGGACCTTATCTTGTCACCGCCATTTTTCCCTGCTCCACAGAAGGAGACATAGACGGAGGCTCATGCTCTGCCCCAGAGGGACTCCTCAGAAGCCCCCTCGCCTGACCCTGCAGATCCCACCATCTGAATTTCTCTTTCACCGACAGAGCAAGCGAGCCTTGTAGCAGTCAGAGGTGAAGCGCCTCTAGGCGATCACCATCATCTGCAAGATTCTCGGCACGAGACCTAGTAGAAGAGAGCTGTGTGACCTCTCCAGGCCCGCCTTCTTGCAGAGGTGGCCAAGATCTTGGACATCCAATTCCTCAAACGGGGCTACTATCAGATCGAGTTTGAGACTTCTGAGATGGCATCCAAGGTCATCGCCATGAGCCCCTTCACCATCCGAGCAATTCGAGCTCACTTTCGACAGTGGAGACATGGTTTTGACCCTGCTTCAGATGTTCTAGTAGAGGAGGCAGACATTCCCGTCTCCGTCTGCTTTCTAGGTTTGCGGAGGGAGTACTTACCACTTTTGTTTAGGATAGGCTCAGCGATTGGGATGGTCCTGGAGACACCTCGCACAGTAGCCTCAGTAGTAGCTGCCAAGGCGGGCGGCATTCCCTTAGTTCCTTTTTTGGTTAGGGACACTCACACTCTCCCGAAGGTCATCCTACTTCCTCGGGTGAGTGGGGGTTGGTTTTGACAGAGTGTGGAGTATTCGGGCCTCTCATTTCAGTGCTTCATTTGTCGAAATGGGCCATCTTGCGAAGGCCTGTCCATGGAGGAGGCCCCAACCTACATCACAGGCCCCCATACCCAGCCTACTAGGGCTGGCCAGCAGCCATGGCTAGCATCCAGATCCAGAGACACAGAGCACACTGGCAGATCCACCCTCCGAGCCTAGGGTCCAATGGAGGAGGAATGGCATCAGGTTCGTGGCCAACGACGGGGGCCACAACGATATCAAAGTGGTCCTTAGGCGCCTGCCCAGCAGCAGAGGGATCCCACGGGGATAGGATTTGGTCCTCTTGAGAAAGACGAGGTCCCTGCTCTAGCTCCCACCTCAGCTTCACCCTTGACAGCCCCCCTCCTCCCGAGTTCCCCCCTCCTCATCAGTCCCCCCTCCGCATCCTGCTCCCAGCACCTCTCCTCCTCGCTCCTCTCCTCCCCCACCTTCCCCCTGCTCCTACACCCCCCCCCCCCCCCCCCCTCCCGCTCAAGTTCCACAGTTGACCCAAGGGACAGGGCCATCCCTGGATGCTAGGAGATCTCTTGGCAGTTCCTTTGCCATGAGTCGCTTGGTGAGAGAGGGACAGACCTTCTTGCGACCCCCTCTATAGGTTCAGACGTCTCCCTTTGCAGCAGCCCCTCGTGGTCTAACGAGTTTCGACATTCGGCACCAATGGGACTTCTTTGCCTACGATTTTACACGCTTTCTTGGTTACTCCTCATCAGGCCTTGAGGCAACCTGCTTCAGGGTTCGTGTTCTCTTCCTTGTAGCTAGGGGGATAGAGGCCTTGGACTCAACGGTTGGCTTCTTTTAACCCCTTTATGGTAGGGACCAGAATGGGTGGACTCTCGACTTAGTGTTGGAGTGGCTCCAGACACAGGCCCTAGAGTTCTCTCACCACATGGGAGACCTAGAAGTTACAAACATTCTTCAGATTCTGTGGCCATTGGCCAAGTTTGTTGTGACCTCTCCAGATGCAGCAGGATGTAGACACATTGTGGTTCACTTCTTTACTGATACGCAGTGCCCGCCATGCTATGTACACATTCATGAGGACTTCTGGACAGAGGATCTTGCTTTATGCACAGCTCGGTCTACTTGGGCTTGGGCCAGGCGCTCTTTGCAATCACGCCTATCTAGAGGACGCTCGGATACGGATTACTCCCCATCCAAGTTAGCCTCAAAGAAAGCACGTTTACCTACTGCGGTAGCATCTATTCTCTCTCACTCCCCATGAGGATCGTCTCATGGAATGTGCAAGGATTAGGTGGGCCCCAGTTTTAGCGTCAGAGGGGCCGACTGCAACATGAGCTTCAGTGTTGCCTTGTGGGAGGAGAGACGATATGATACTTTTTGTTCAGTTGCTTTTGGACCTGGAGGCATCCAGGGTGGGGTATGTATGACTATTGTGGATTGTTTGCAGTAGACCATTGTGGGAAGAGGGATAATTGTGCCAGGCATGGCTCAGTGGATCACTATTGAGATTTTGGGTTGCCTTGTGGACTTCCTAAAAATATATGCACCCAATGTGGCGAGTGCACGATCAGAGTTCTGGTCACAGATTGTTGAGTCTCTGCCAGGCAGAGGAGTGGTGCATGGGGGGGACTTCAACATGTTGGAGGACCCTTTTGACAGGATTGGTGGTAGTCATGCTACTATGTATGGAGTTGATTTGGAAGCTTGGGAGAGGTTTTGTATGACTTTGGGGGTTTCAGATGTGTGGCAGTACTCTAGCTTTGTGAGGCCCCCATACAGCAGCTTGGCCTTCTCCCATTTGGACCGCAAAGTGGGAGGAGTGAATCTATCGCGGATAGATCACTTCTACACTAGTGACCATTTCTTGACTTGGGTGGGACAGCTGGCATTTTGGCAGGGTATTTCTTCTTGGACCATGCACCAGTGATCCTCACAGTGGCAGATAGGCAGAGGAGGGGGAGCAGGATGCTTCACATCCCTCAGAGGGTCTTGCTAGACTCTGCACTCAGAGAGCGAGTAGAGGCTCTTTGGACAGAGAGCTTGGACATGCAGGATTCTCCTACTGATGATAGAGTGGCCTCGGGACTAGCTCAGCTTAGTTGTTTCTTTCTCTAGGAGTCTATGGCTCACCTGGCTATAGTGAGAGAGGAGGAGCAGCGTTTTAGATGGGGCATTGCTTCCTTGCTCGGGACTAGCTCAGCTTAGTTGTTTCTTTCTCTAGGAGTCTATGGCTCACCTGGCTATAGTGAGAGAGGAGGAGCAGCGTTTTAGATGGGGCATTGCTTCCTTGTAGAGGATGCAAGAGCAACATCTAGAGAGCCCTTGGTTGGAGGAGCAGTTACAGCAGGCTCGCCAGGAGCTTGTTAGCATAGAGGAGCGATGCCATGAGTTTTCTTTCCATCAACACGCATCTTAGTGGATGCAGGTGGGTGATAGAGTGACTCGTGCTTTATTCAAAGCTGTGGTACCTAGGCATACGCACGCCAAGGTCAGTCAGTTGAGGAGGCTCGATGGGTCAATTTCTTTTGAGAAAGAGGACATGTGTGCAATTGCTCTACTGACTTTTACTGCCGTGAGTTATTATCTGCAGAGCCTCGGTCAGAGCGTCAGGATACATGTAGAGAGCAAGTGTGGGCATAGATGCGTTGCCTTGTGACTGAGGAGATGCATTAGAGGCTTGAGCTGCCACTTCAGCTTGAGGAGTTGCACATGGCTCTTAGTGCACTCCCTCGTGGTAGCTGTCTATGTGAGGATGGCTTGACTCCCAGTTTTTTCTTGGAGTATTGGGACTTGCTTGGCACAGATCTCTGTAGTGCTTTTCAGTACATCTTGCACACAGGAGAGATGCCTGACCACATGAGTGAGGTTTTGATCTACCTCATTCCCAAGGAGGGTGGCTCGTTGGATGAGATTCGACAGTGGCGCCCCATCACCATCCTCAACTCAGCCTACAAAATTCTTGCCAAGGCTGTGAGTTTGAATATCCAACCACTTCTAGAGAGCCTTATACATGGGACTCAGATAGGTTTTGTCAAGGAGCGCAGTATCCTTGACAACATCTTTACTTTTTGGGACGCTTCTACGCTAGCGAGGCTCCGTGGTGAGGATCTGGTGATTCTTCCTCTTGAATTTGAGAAGGCCTATGACAGAGTTGAATGGGACTTTCTAGAGGGCACTCTACGCAGGATGGGCTTGTCAGATGCTTGGATTAGAGGGGTGTCGCTTTATACAGACGGGCATATAGTCAGGTACTTTTGTCAAGAGGTAGAGGTGATCGTTTCATGCTCACACGTTCAATCAAATAGGGATGCCCTCTTGCCCCCTTCCTTTTTTTGTTCTATGCTGAGGCAATGAGCAGGTTCTTGGTGTCGCAGCAGGTTGGTTTATGGGGCTTAGCACTCCCTATTCGAGGAGATGAGCTACTGGATGCTGAGTTTGATGACGACACGGCCTTGTACTTGGATGGCTAGGAGGCCAACCTTCACAGGTGTGAGCAGGCTCTAGAGACCTTCTGTTGTGCATCTGGCGCACTGATCAATTGGATAAAGAGAGTGGATTTCTCGGTTGGTAGTGCTCATGTGCCCGATTGGATGCCAGGTGAGGGTTTCAGGTGGATTCCTCAGGGACTACAGTTTGTTAATTGGGTTATCAGGTTGGTTTGGACTTGTCTCTTAAGAAGCAGATTGCTCCCCTCCTCCTGTCTATTAGGAGGAAGTTGTTACATTGGAGCTCCGCACAACTTTCTTTGGCTGGTAGAGTTGTAGTGGCCAACCAGGTGTTGTTGGCTACTATGTGGTACATCACTTCTTGCTGGATCTTCTCAATTTCTTGTATCAGCCAGGTAGAGAGGCTGATCAGGAACTTCCTTTGGTCAGGACGTGACACTCAGATAGCACGGGCCAAAGTGGCTTGGCAGGTCATCGCTCTTCCTTGCTCACAGGGAGGGCTTGGGATCATAGACCCAGCACAACAGAGTAGAGCCCTTCTTGGGAAGTTCATTGTCTGAGGACTTCTTCTAGGTGAGGAACTCTGGAGAGTTCTTGCAACAGTGGCTTCGTGCTAGGGTACCTGAGGCAAGATGCCCCTGGTGACCTTCAACTAGATGGATCTTCACAGAGATGCGCAGAGTTGGTTTGAGCAGGAGACTGGACGACCGCTTTGCTATGAGTTTGCTTCGATCTTGGGAGCATTTGTGGTGAGGCCTAGAGCAGTGCAGCCTACTTTCACGGAGGAGCCTCATGTTTCCTGGGGTCCCATGGCAATGGGTTCAGTACTCTCTTTAGGTGATTGGCTACAGTCTTTAGGCTTGTTATAGGAGTTGCAGGGCTTTCAGTTATTATAGGGCATGAGAGGGGTGCAAAGCATGTGCAAGGACATCTCAGAGGCTGAGTGGATCACACCTCTCGAGCCAGCAGCACCCAGATGGATGGGAGCCTTCACGCGACTGGAGGTTCTCATCTCAGTTTGGGCTTGCTCAGAGACTGTTCCCTCCCTGTTTTTTGAGTAACAGAGTGAGGGACGCTTACAGCGAGTTGCAGTAGAGGCCCCACAGGTGGCATAGTGTTGTTTTCAAAGCATCTGAGTGGTGGGCATCTATGGGAGGATTTGTGTCATTGATCCTGACCCAACAGCTCTTGAGACTGGACATTGGAGACTGTGGGCTTGGGAGTGCTGTCCATTGGCACAAGTACATTGGGATTCTAGAGAGTGGCTTTGGCGGGACCCTATCTCTTCTACAGACCACCCAGGTGTCCCTTTCTTTCAGTACACTGTTCGACTTGGACGTCACATACTGGCAGCACAGAGAGAGGCTCGCCCTGCTCTGCAGCACCTCTTTGGCAGGAGGAGGGTCTCACAGCTGAGTTCTTCGCAGCTTTTTGGGAGAGGTTGTGGGACTCCAGACAATCGAGGCAAGTCACTTTGTTTTAGTGGCTGGTTGCACACAGAGCTACAGTACTTGGGAGTTGGCTTGTGCATAGTGGTCTCTCTGCCGCACATGTAGCTTGTGACCATCTTGTGGAGAGTCAGCGTCACTATCTTTGGGACTGTCCTGTGGCACAACAAGTGTGGATTTGTGTTCTTTGGTTTATGCTTTCTCTTTCCACGGCTCGGCATTACACTTGGGGGGCAATCCAAGTTATCCAGGGGGTGGGGCAATCCACTTGAAGGTTTAGGTGATAGAGTGCAATAAAACATTGTATATATGGTTTGAGTTTTCTCATAATGTGTGCCAGGTTTTTGCAGTTTATAGTAAAATAAAGCTTTTATGTGGTTGAGCTTAAATGCTCAACAGGGGGTGGGGCAATGATGGTGCAGCCAAAGTGTGTCGACGCTAGAAGATGGCATGGACAGGTGTGTACAGGCAAGTAGAAGCATGGAAAAGGACTGGAGCAGCTAGGAAGTTCATGGGATGACAGGTAGCAGCGGGAGTGTATGCATGATGCGGCTTATAGGCCAAGAAAGGCTCCATAATGTGCTAATTGGGGTAGCAGGTGAAGGAGATGTAGAGTGCAAATTTTGGGTCCAAAAATGAAGAGCTTGAAGTGCTGAAGGAGCAGGTCCAGACGGCTCATCAAACCGAGCTACGAAGCCCAAGTTATTGAAGGTTAAAGTTTTGGTGGTTTGCAGATTCTGGCCGGATAGGGCAGCTGGAGGTAGGTGGTCCAAGTGGAACTTAAGGTACAGGTGTGTAGAGCTCAATTTATGGAGCCTACCCGTCTTTTCCGATTGTGGATCGGGGCCACGGTTTGCAAGCTATGGTCAACTGAAGTTTTTTCGGGGGTCGGGTCTGAGCCCACTTGGCCGTATTGGAGTACGTGCCATCTGGTGTCTTTTGAGTACCGACGAAGTTCTAGAGTAAGGTGTACATCATATGGAGCTAACAAGAAGTGGCTGCATGCCAAACGGAGTTCGGAGCAAGAAGATATGGCCGTCAAAAAACTGGGAACCTTTGCCCGAAGTTGGTTGCAGATGGTTTTTTCCATTTTTGAAAGCTTTGGTTCGAGGACGCTGAGAAGTCAAAGTGCAGGTACACAGATAGCGTTTGGAGCCAGGAAAGTGGGGCTTCAAAAGGTTGTTACGGCTCGGCAATGTGACTTTAGAGCAGAGCATGGCGTCCTGGCAAAGGAAGGTCCATAACAAAAAGTTTTTATTAAAAATAAAGGGGTTTTTGAAGTTCAAAGGTTGGAGGTCTGTGGAGCTGCTACGTGGCAGCCTATATAACCCACATGCGAGGAAAAGCAGCAAGAGCGCATGGTATTTAAGCTGGGCCGTGGCCCTCCATAAGGCATCCAAGAGGAGTGAGGGGAGCTCCCCTCCCCCTAGCTATGGCGTCCGCGCGCATGGCGCTGCTGTGGGCGTCCGGCGGCGATTTTGGTGGCAATGGTCGGCAGTGCTGGATGGTGGTGGCGCCCATGGGCGGCCCACGCTGGTGATGTAGTGATGACGTGGCAGGCCTTGCTAGAGGCGGGTCCTGCGGCTCCAAATTTTTGAGAAGGAGAGGGAGAGCAATAGCGAGGTCTCTATTGCCTCCCCCCCTCGTGTAAGAGAGAGGTCCCGCAGCAGCGTGCAAGGAGGTGCCGACAAGCAAATGAAGTGCAAGGAGAAGGGAGTTCGGGCGGCCGGCAAAAAAAGTGAAGGGAAAGGGGCCAAAGGGCCAATGTGTCTAGCATACAAAAGTTTCCAAGAATAATTAAGCCAAGTGTTGGCAATGCATAGAACTTCTAAATGGAACTCCAAAGGGAGTGCACTACATGGAATCACACCACCATTTTTCTTTTTTGAGATTTCTAGGAACAACCTTATAAAAGGGTGCTTAGGTTGATTTGTAAGGGTCTTTTTTTGGGACCAGTGTCTTTTGCCAAGGAGGGCTGTGGACCAAGGAGGGTTTTTTTGCCAAGGATTTTGGAGCTCTTGTTTTTGGTTGCCGAGGTTCATGCCGGCGGTGTGTTGGATGTACATGATATTGCCTATGCTAGTAGACTATTCCCTACTGTTTCAAGGCGTCATTCCCCCTTCCCCCTTCTCTTCTCTGCTAGTGTGCGTGTGTTTCCGGGCGTGTGTAGGCGTGTGTGCCCCCCCGAGGTTTGTCGTGCAAAGAGAGATAGAGAGAGGTTGTGTGAGTGCGGAAGGCTGTGAATTGAGCGGAGCGTAGTGATGGAGTCTGTCTGGTGCATTGCAAGGCGTATGTGCGTGCGGTTGTGTGAAAGCAGTGGTTTTCTTGTGGGTAGTGTTGAGTTTTGAAGGTGAAATCTAGTGGATTGGGGCGCTGTGTATACCCTGGGCTATAGTGAGGCATTGTGTTGTGTGTTGGGTGTGTTCCCCTTTCCCCCTCTCCATCTTCTAGTGCCCTCACTGAGGAGCTGTCTGATGCTCCAATTTGCGGTTGAAAGTGGTGTTTTTTTGCCAACAAAGCGGTTGGCGAAGGGTCGAGATGTTTGATGGTCGAGGTTGAAGCTGACAGAGATGGTGGAGCCAAGTTTTGGCCCCATATTTACGGGCGTCGAAGATCCCGAGGATTGGTTAGCAGATTTTGAGTTATGGTTGTTGCCGATGCGTATGTCGACGGATGCGCAGAGATTACAGATGGTGCCGTTGTTAATGCGAGGACGAGCCAAGGTGTGGTTTGATGGCCTGGAGAGAAGTGATAGAGAATCATGGCAAAAGTTGCAGAGTCAGTTTCTGGAGTGGTTTCGAGAGGTGATCACAGCAGAAAAAGCTGGTGCAAAGCTGAAGGCGGTACACCAGGATGTAAGTAAAGATTTCTCTATTTTCATTGAGCAGTTTGAAGCTTGTTGGAAGCAGTTAGAGATATCTACTAGGGTCAAAAGCAATCAATCTTTGAAGCTGTCAAAGCTGTTAGAGTGCTTGCATCCGAGGATTAAGGAAAAGGTCGAAGATGGTGCCGATACCTATGAAGACATGGTCTATCTGGCAAAGATAAAGAGCAGAAAGGTGAAGCGGAAGTTGGAGTTGGGAATGCTAAAGCCAGCAGAGTATATGCCTGTTGCGGAGGTGGCGAAGTGCTCTTTGGTCCAACCAAAGGTGGTTCCAGTTGTGCGAAATGCAAGGCCTATGGAGGTAAGACCTACTATTGGTTATGTTCCTTGGAGGTTTCCAGTTTGTGATGTGCATGTGCCGAGAGTGGAAGAGCTTGTCAACGAAGAGAAGCTCCATGTCGATGTGAACCAAGATGCAAAAGCGGTAGCAGATGTGGAGGTTTCAGTAAGGATTGAAGAGGTAAAGCATGGTCTTGTTGAAAGTTTGCATGAAATGGTAGCAGAATACAATCGAGATGCAGATACCAAGGGTTCAAAATCTGATGAAGAAAGTGAGCAAAGCTGTGAAGATGGTCAAGCTTTTGTGGAGCAACAAGTGGATGCAGATGCTGATACGGAGTCAGTATATGATGCCGATGCCGATGATGATGCACGCTCGATTTGCTGGGAGACAAGCGAGGAAGATAGAGCCGATGAATATACATCCTATGAAGAAGTGACGGAATCTAATGAACCTGAACCGGTAAAGGTAAAGCTGCCCTCTTGTATGTTTGATGATATGGTGATAGCACATGTGCAAGAAGACCAGGGAACAAAGCAAGCCGAGATGTTTGATGAAAGCCAAAAGGTGCGGTCTAGACCTACAGATGATGAAATGCAGGTGAAGGTGGTATGTGGTGCCATGCTAATGGCTGTGCTGATGAAAGTAGCGGTGGAATGTGCCATGGTGGTGCAACATGTGCAGACTTTTGCCAATAGAGATAAAGCGGCTGTGTCTATGGAAAAACTGGAGATGGATGCGGTAGAGAACGAGTTTCTCTTTTCCTTAGAGGGGCATGATGCAGCTGTAGGAGAGGTGATTGAAGAGCAGGAGACTGAAGCTGGACAGAAGGAAGTGTTGAGCGACCTTGAAGGGCCAATCGATGATGAAGGGCTTCATGACAGTGTAAGTGAGTTTGAAGAGGAGGTGCAAGAGAGCATGAAGCCAGTGCAAGAGATGTGTTCTATGGCCTATGAAGGAGGTTCCCAAGATATGTCCAAGCTTTCAAAAGAGGTATGCAACCCATGGTTGAAAGGTATGATTCTAAGTGCAACTGTACAGTATGTTATCCGTCAGGTACGGGGTTCCTTTGAGAGGAGCTCTCCTTTACATGGCTGGGAGGGAGGGTCAGAAGTGTTGGTTCATACAGATGATGTGGTTGCAGAGCCATATAGGGTGATGAAGCAAGATGATGTTCGAAGAGGTGCTAAAGTGCTATGGGCCTTTTGTGTGCATGGATGGCTACGTGCTTGGGTAGGGCACTATTGGAGGTTGTTGCAAATGGATGAAAGTGAACAGAGCCAGGTGTTTGATCCAGGTGGAAGCTATTTTATGCAGGGGGTGGGGCAATCCACTTGAAGGTTTAGGTGATAGAGTGCAATAAAACATTGTATATATGGTTTGAGTTTTCTCATAATGTGTGCCAGGTTTTTGCAGTTTATAGTGAAATAAAGCTTTTATGTGGTTGAGCATAAATGCTCAACAGGGGGGTGGGCAATGATGGTGCAGCCAAACTGTTTCGACACTAGAAGATGGCATGGACAGGTGTGTACAGGCAAGTAGAAGCATGGCAAAGGACTGAAGCAGCTAAGAAGTTCATGGGATGACAGGTAGCAGCGGGAGTGTATGCATGATGCGGCTTATAGGCCAAGAAAGGCTCCATAATGTGCTAATTTGGGTAGCAGGTGAAGGAGATGTAGAGTGCAACTTTTGGGTCCAGAAATGAAGAGCTTGAAGTGCTGAAGGAGCAGGTCCAGACGGCTCATCAAACCGAGCTACGGAGCCCAAGTTATTGAAGGTTAAAGTTTTGGTGGTTTGCAGATTCTGGCCGGATAGGGCAGCTGGAGGCAGGTGGTCCAAGTGGAACTTAAGGTACAGGTGTGTAGAGCTCAATTTATGGAGCCTACCCGTCTTTTCCGATTGTGGATCGGAGCCACGGTTTGCAAGCTATGGTCAGCTGAAGTTTTTCCGGGGGTCGGGTCTGAGCCCACTTGGCCGTATTGAAGTACGTGCCATTTGGCGTCTTTTGAGTACAGACGAAGTTCTAGAGTAAGGTGTACATCATACGGAGCTAACAAGAAGTGGCTGCATGCGAAACGGAGTCCGGAGCAAGAAGATATGGCCTTCAGAAAACTGGGAGTCTTTGCCCGAAGTTGGTTGCAGATGGTTTTTTCCATTTTTGAAAGCTTTGGTTCGAGGACGCTAAGAAGTCAAAGTGCAGGTACACAGATAGCGTTTGGAGCCGGGAAAGTGGGGCTTCAAAAGGTTGTTACGGCTCGGCAATGTGACTTTAGAGCAGAGCATGGCGTCGTGGCAAAGGAAGGTCCAAAACAAAAAGTTTTTATTAAAAATAAAGGGGTTTTTGAAGTTCAAAGGTTGGAGGTCTCTGGAGCTGCCACGTGGCAGCCTGTATAACCCACATGCGAGGAAAAGCAGCAGGAGCGCGTGGTATTTAAGCTGGGCCGTGGCCCTCCATAAGGCATCCAAGAGGAGTGAGGGGAGCTCCCCTCCCCCTAGCTATAGCGTCCGCGCGCATGGCGTTGCTGTGGGCATCCGGCGACGATTTTGGTGGCAATGGCCGACGGTGCTGGATGGTGGTGGCGCCTGTGGGCGGCCCTGGCTGGTGATGTAGAGATGATGTGGTAGGCCTTGCTAGAGGCGAGTCTCGCGGCTCCAAATTTTTGAGAAGGAGAGAGAGCAATAGCGAGGTCGCTATTGCCTCCCCCCCTCGTGTAAGAGAGAGGTCCCGCATTAGCGTGCAAGGAGGTGCCGACAAGCAAATGAAGTGCAAGGAGAAGGGAGTCCGGGCGGTCGGCAAAAAAAGTGAAGGGAAAGGGGCCAAAGGGCCAATGTGTCTAGCATGCAAAATTTTCCAAGAATAATTAAGCCAAGTGTTGGCAATGCATAGAACTTCTAAATGGAACTCCAAAGGGAGTGCAGGACATGAGGACATGGAATCACACCACCATTTTTCTTTTTTGAGATTTCTAGGAACAACCCTATAAAAAGGTGCTTATGTTCATTTGTAAGGGTCTTTTTTTGGGACCAGTGTCTTTTGCCAAGGAGGGCTGTGGACCAAGGAGGGTTTTTTTGCCAAGGCTTTTGGAGCTCTTGTTTTTGGTTGCTGAGGTTCATGCCGGCGGTGTGTTGGATGTACATGATATTGCCTATGCTAGTAGACTATTCCCTACTATTTCAAGGCGTCATTCCCCCTTCCCCCTTCTCTTCTCTACTGGTGTACGTGTGTTTCCGGGCGTGTGTAGGCGTGTGTGCCCCCCCCGAGGTTTGTTGTGCAAAGAGAGATAGAGAGAGAGGTTGTGTGAGTGCGGAAGGATGTGAATTGAGCGGAGCGTAGTGATGGAGTCTGTCTGGTGCATTACAAGTCGTATGTGCGTGCGGTTGTGTGAAAGCAGTGGTTTGCTTGTGGGTAGTGTTGAGTTTTGAAGGTGAACTCTAGTGGATTAGGGCGCTGTGTATACCCTCGGCTATAGTGAGGCATTGTGTTGTGTGTTTGGTGTGTTCCCCTTTCCCCCTCTCCAATGTCAAGGGTCACATTAAAGCGGCTTGTCCTAAGACAGCCCCATCTAAAGAACCTAAGGCACTCGCAACAACCACCAGCACTTTAATGAACCATACTAAAACTTCTCATGTCTCTGACACGCACATTGATGAGTCACTCATGAAGAGTCACGGTCATGTGAAGGGTCAAAGTTTTTTCATATTTATTTCCGACGGACATTTTCAAAGAAGAAGAACCGGAGATCATCGATAAAACTGAAGTCATGGAGCCGGAGCGAGTGTTGTTGCATCGGTTTCACCATGGTTCAAAGAAGCAAGTGAGACAGTACTTTTTGAAGTTCAAGGATCCAGGAACCCACGGGGCAGTGTGGGTCGATGAAGAGTTCTTCAAAGATTATCTCAAATTGTTGGCACCCCACAAGGAAACCATGCAGATGGGTATCAGTACCTCACTTCGAAAAGGAGGGGATGTCACATGCACATCTAACCCTATGTGCATGTGAAAAAGCTACTTCATGGCAAGGGTTCAATTAGCTTAGGAAGTGTTCTGGCACCTTTGTGAGTGTTCGCAGGCCGTGCATGTCCAGGCACTTAGAGTAGCTGCAAGTGGTTGTATGGGTGGTCAAAGAATTTCGACTGGTGGAATTGGCCCTGGTTTCCTGGGCGGTGGTGGTCTCGCCCTTGGTTGGCCCTTGGTTGGACAAATCTGATTCTACCTTCCTCCTCTATTGAAGTACTACCTTCTTGGATGAGGACAATAGTACATGCCATGGCCATCCTCTCCACAGTTGTAACAATGATAGTCTTGATTCTGTCTTGGTTGCTCTCTTTCTTGCTCTGGATTTTTGGCAGGTGCATGCACTTGCTGCACCAGATGTATTGAAAGATTCTCTAGTTGGTTGGTGATTCGATTGATCAGGTCTTGTTGATCTTCAGTCAATTTCTATGGCTGATTCCTCTAGACGGCTACTGTTGGTGCAGCTAGGTGTGGTCGGGACCTTCTCGGATCCTCTTCCTCGGTAGTTCTGGCTTGTAGACGCAACTTCTTATCTTTAATGCGGGCTACTTCAACTGCTACCTCATATGTAGCAGGAAACCTTCACTTCACCTTCTCTTTAAGAATTGGCCATAAACCAGCCACAAACCGGTCTTTCTTTAGGAAATCGGGTGCCCCTTCACCCTCCCTCAGCGATGCAACCCATCATCCCCATAAAGCCACAAACTTTGATTCGTATGCTGCATATTCAGTCATACTTCCTTGCTTCAACTCCATCAGCAATTTCCATAGATTCTCCAATGTGGTGCCTTCTCCAAGACGCCTTAGGAATGATGCTCTTAGCAGATTCTACCTCTCCTTGGTGGCTGGCACCAAGGTGAACGTCTGTGCATTTTCATTAGGAAATCCATGAAACTGTGGGAGCTCGTCTGGCATGTTTGATTGCCACAAAAACACTTACATGTGACGTCGAAAGCTCAAGGGATGTCGATGGATCGCTCCAGTACCTAATCCACCTCACATTGGGTAACATGGACCCTAGTGCTTGTCTTCACAAAACCTCACGACCTCCAAAGGTTGCAATCCAATTATACGACCACCTCAAGTGTTGTCCACAATTTGCACATACATAGGCGGTTGTCCATATGGACCCACATCCCTTTTACATTCACTGCCTACATAATAGACATATTTCACAGGAATTGGAGCATAGGAGCACTTGCTCCTCCGTGGGGGCACCAAAATGATGTTATCGTGCAAACAAGAAGGAAAATGAGAACCCTTATAGCCTTGCACACACCACACCGTCGGAAAGAAACACCACAAAGCTGCGGAAAACACCTATATCGAACACCTATAGAGTTGGACAGGAAACAGCCCTAACCCAAACCATAATTAAAATTGATCAAAACCAAGACCATAAAGATGAATCTCATGTCGTGTAGACCTTCGTACAATATCCATATGCTTGATTCCGACACCAGACGAGATAGCTACAAGCTTTCGAAGTTGGGGTATCTCTCAAAAGCTCCAAAAAAGCTAGTATCTGTTAGGAAAAAGGGTGTGCAAGGAATTGCAGCTATTAAAAGGGGATCTTTTTTGGCTCTTATCTCAAGGTATTTTCTTTCTCCTCTTAGCCGACATGGTTCTCTCCTTGGGCACCTTTTAATTGGTCCAATTTTGGCTTTTTTTGGGTCAAAAATGAGCTGTCGGTGACCATTTGACCAAGGAATGAGGTGGGAGCAAGTGTCCGGGAACCAAAAAGATGACCAGGCGCCTGTCCAGGTAGTGGGAACTCAAAATGGGCACCCCTCCCTCCCCCAGAGTCCACGATAGCTCCTTTGATACACCCTTAGGGGGTACCCACTCCCCCCCTTATACCCTCCAATTTCCACTTTCACCCCCCCATTTGGGATTACTCCATTGCCACTTGGCATCATCCTCCAAGCTTCCCAACTTCCCCAAAAATTCTCAGCTTCTCCCAAAGCATTAGAGGACTTCTCTACAATTTTCCTCGAGGCATACCTTGCTGCTCCGGTCACCGAATGACGCACCGTAACACACAGCTCAAAGCCCATCACCTCCACTATCTCTAGAAATATAAAACTCCAGCATTTCTAATCTAAGACCCCCAAGTTTTCCTAGTTTCCCTTCTCGCATGCACCCGTAATCACCTTCTAAGTTGAGACCGCCTGCTTTGGATGCTCATAACTCATGATGTACAAGTCCGATTCACAAGCTATAAAGCACAGCTAAAAATACTTGTTAAAAACCATATTGTGGAGTCTCGAACAACCCAAAACATCAGCATTCAAGCTTGGAAAAATCACACCTTTGTACATGAATTTTTTACAAGGCCACTTCCAAAACTTGTAGGGCTATGTACACATATATACATGAGGCTAGTAGGCAAGAATTTTGGCATGACTTAGTAACTTCATGCTTATCCAAAACATGCCTGACAATGTTTACATGCATGTGTTGCAAGAATATTTTCCTATTAATGTACACATTTACATGCATGTGTGTGTTGCAAGAAACGGAAAGGAAAGACTTCTGGCCTATTGTTATTATCCATGTCGGGTGTAGGAAAAGGCTCTGACCACTAGAGTTGCATACCTTAAGTTTTGACAAGGTGACACCTTCACCACATGCCTCTACCTCTTGTTGAAGTCCACATAATCCTCCACATTGGGTTCAAAATAGACTGGGCAAGAAGAGTCTACCTCAATCGGATTTCCATTTTTCATGCGGCGGCGACTCTTGGGTGGTCATACTTCACTTGAACTCTCTAGGCCCAGAGAGAGCGTAGGCCCACTTGCTTCCAACAAATGCTTTAGGCTTTGTGGCTTGGACTTAGTGGTTGATGTAGCTGACAACTCTTCTCTCACCATTGGAGAGAAAACACTTGGTGCTACACAAAATCTGACTGATGTGAGAGTTCTAATGCGGTTCTCAAAAGCAAAACTCATCGTTCTTTCTTCACCTCCTCTGTTGGCACTCATTGAAAGAATGCTTTGGTTGAAAACAGTGATGACATTTCATAGCCTTCCCTCTTGATGCTCTTGATTTGTGATTGGCACGAGCAATGCGAGATGTGGAGCTTACCTCTTGGATATTGACGACGCTACAACCTGGCAACATCACTTTGATGAAGGCCTTGAGTGCCTCTTCAATTTCTTTCTCCTCCATTCTCCAATTGGAGAATTCCCGCAGCCACTCGTCCATGGTCAATGACGTGAATCAATTTTAGAGTTGCAAATTGAAGGTTTTTGAGAAGCCCTCCTCAATGGGGACACCAAATGACGGATGCAAGCGCAAAACGGACCCCGATGGCCTCAACGCCACGGACGTCCACACCAAACTCATCACGGGAAGTAAACAGGGGACACCACCTAGCTTTGAGCGGCTAGGAAGTTGACAATAGTGGTTAAAATAACATTAGCACTACACAGCCTAGAGAGAGAGAGAGAGACGTAGACGTACATGATGAAAACCCCTCGGGATGTGAGGGCAATCTTGATTCAAAGTGGCATTTACAGAAAACTCAGTATTGGCGAGATGGAGATCGTGGTGTGTGTGTGTGTGTGTGTGTGTGTGTGTGTGTGTGTGTGTGTGTGTGAGAGAGAGAGAGAGAGAGAGAGAGAGAGAGAGAGAGAGAGAGAGAAATGAATTGAAATGAAATGTTATATTAACGTCTTCAAAAGGCCAAAATGACCTATGAGACCAATCTTTTACAAAATGGTGAATCTAATACCATGTCTAGGTACAAAAGAACTAGATACTACTACTAGAATACATCCTCATCTGCACTCTGGATATCGAGAGAGTATGGCTCAAATCCTTTGCTCTAGTCTCCGTCGATGCTATGTAGCCCCTCTCTTCAATCGTGGCCATCAGGATCTTTGTGGGCCAAGCTCTGCAATGATGACTGCTCCTCTAGCTGTCCCATATATAGTGAAAAGAAATCTGTAATCTGTCTCTGGGACTGTCTCTCTCTATCTCTCCCCAGTAAAGTGTCTCTATATCTGTGTAACTCAAGTAGATATAGCCCAAGACATCTCTGATCCTCATAACTCATGACCCTAGAGAAAGGACTGAAACCCTCTCTAAATAAGCAATGGAAACGGCCCTGTATCTCATAGTACATTGTGCAATGACATATGTAATGTAGCTGTGTCTCTGGCTCTAACTAGCATAAGCGTCATATCCTGCTATCTATTGGTATCCCTCTAAAACTACCAATCTCAATCTCCAGCTCATTTCAGGATGTGCGTATTAGACCAATGGCACACTGCAAACCATGAGACATATGTGTGTCTATATAGCTGGGTCGAATCACAAAACCATCTCCTGTGAGGTGGAGAAGATGCTCTCTATAGAAAGCCATCTTCATGCCCAACTCCTGTGGTAGCTCTATCCATGTCCTCCTGGTATCCAGCTGGATCAGGTCTTGATGAATGAGTCTAGTAATCTCCACCCGTGTAAGAGACATCAAGGGTGCCTAAAGAGAGTATTGGAAATGGGGTAGTCTGTCCATGGTGAAACCATGTATCTGAAACCATGATGTCATCTGTGCATACCAGCATGAAGTGTCCCCTTGAAGAGCCAACTATTTGGAAGACACAAGGGCCAATCTAACATATCTGTCTCTAGTAGTATCCCACAAGCTGTGGACAAAGGAGACTGATCTGGTAAGCGCCTCAATCTCCATAGGAGGGGCAGCTAGATCTGCTTGAATAATAGCGTGGGGTACGGAGGACTTGGCTTTGATAAGCCGAGAGATCATAGATACCAAGGTCTTCTCCATACATCTCCAAATGCTTCAATGCGGAAATCCACAAAGCTACAATAAATCTGTCTCCCATGTGACCTGCCCTCCTCAATGATGGCTCTCAGTGTTCGAATATGATCAGGAGTGGAGAAACTCCTCCTGAAACCGGCCTGGCCCTTTGCTCGTACACCCTCACCCTCTGTCCAATTTTTTTCCTGGGAAAAAGATCCTTCTATTAGATAATGAAACTGCCCATAGGGCTACAATCACCTCTTCAAGAGAGGGCTACAACAACCATGATGGGGAGACTCTCTGAAGGAAAAAACACCATACATACAATGAAGCTAAATCAAGAAATGGGAGGAGGGAAAAGCCACACGTGTGGACGATAGTGCCATCTGAGTACACCCTGGACCATGGTGAAAAAAGGCCCAGGATGCTAGAGTCGAAGGAAAGCCTCTTGGTGCTCCCACATGTGGTCGAAGCTGCCCTACAGTCTCTCGAGCTTTCCTCTAAGAGTATGGATCAGCTCTAGCCATGGATTGCGAACATTCTTTGCTGGTGGTATAGGGCAAGCCTCAAAGATGTGGAAGTAGCGAGCCCACTAGATGAACCAGAGTGTCAGGCCATTGATGAGCTTCTAGCACTCCTCTCTCTCTCTGCACCGCTACTGTGGAGTAAGCTCTGTAGAGCAGGCTGGAGTGTAGGTCGCCTCCCTGCATCACTATCATCCTGCTTGTGGAAGATAGCTCAAACTGAAGTTTCGGGCCCGTGAGAATGGACCAAGCACTTTCCCCCAAGTGTACTGCCGAGCCGTGGAAAGAGAAAGCATCACAATCAAAGAACATGAAGCCACACCTGCTGTGCCAAAGGTCAATCCCAAAGACAGTGATGATGACTCTCCACAAGATGGTCGCAAGCTGTACATGCGGCCGAGAGACCACTATGTACAAGCCAGCTCCCAACTGCTATAGCTCTGTGTGGGACCATCCCCACTGAAACAAAGTGACTCGCCTCGGCTGTCTGGACTCCCATAACCTCTCCCAAAAAGCTGCCAAGAACTCAATTGTGAGACCCTCCTCCTGCCAATGAGGTGCTACATCAGGGCGAGCCTCTCTCTGTGCTGCCAATATGTGACGTCCTAGTCAAACAGTGTACTGAAAGAAATGGACACATGGGTGGTCTGCAGAAGAGAAAGGGTCCCTCCAAAGCCATTCTCTAGGATCCCACTGTACTCGTGCCAGGGGACAGCTCTCCCAAGCCCACGGTCTCCAGTGACCAGTCTCAAGAGCTGTTGGGTCAAGATCGATGGTACAAGTCCTCTTATAGAAAACCACCACTCGGATCCTCTAAAAACAGCACTCTGCCACCTGCAGGGCCTCTACTGCAACTCACTGTAAGCATCCCTCACCCTGTAACTCGAAAAACAGGGAGGGTACCACCCTCTACCCAATTACTCAACTGCTGCTCAGGAATGGATGCATACAACCATGCCAATGTGTGCCCAACCGTAATAGTGTGGTAATTCCCAAGCTTTGTAGGATCACGTGCTTTGAAGATAGGCACAATAGTAGACAATCTCCAAGTCTCAGGTAACCCCTCACACATGGCACGATTGAGCAACACTGCAAGAACCTCTACCAACATATCTCTAGAATGTGTAAAGTGCTCTACTACTAGACCATCATGATCATATTCCCTGCTGGTCCTCATCCTTTCAATGGCTCTCTTTACCATCTCAGTGGTAATGGAGGTGCTGGTAGGTGGGCATGGCTCTGTAGGATCTAGAAGGGAGTCCTTTCCAGGAACCGTATATAACGATGAGGCATACTGGCCCCACACGTCAAGAGAAGTAATCACTGGGGGAGGTCAGTGCTCATGAAATAATCGCCATGCCTCTCCTGAGTCTCTACTCAAGAACAATTGATACAAGTCTCGCTCCATCTGGACCAAGTAAGCTCGTTTCTTCCGTCGCACAAGGCATCGGGAAGCAATCCTAGAGAGAGCTTATAGTGCATTCTCTAGGGAAAATCCCGTATACACGGAGATTCTACTTTTGTGTGTGGTGACCCTTGGAGTCACGGTGTCTGCATGGCTTCCTTCTCAAGTGTGGACTCCCAAGTGCTGCCCCCCCCCCCCCCCCCCCAAAATGCTCTCCTATCTTTGATAGTGACCTCTTAGTGTTCTTTTATAGGTGCTGGCTGCATTAGTTTAGGATTAGGTTAGGGCCCTAATCAGGAGAGACAAATCAAGGATCTGGGTCCTAGGTGTGTGTGTGTGTGTGTGTGTGTGTGTGTGTGTGTGTGTGTGTGTGTGTGTGTGTGTGTGTGTGTGTGTGTGTGTGTGTGTGTGTGTGTGTGTGTAGATAGCTTTCAAGATAGAGGGCAGGAAGAAATTAATATACACAATACAAAAAGAATCCATTCCTCAGAGTATTGATGGCTGCTTCCATTAAATTGGACATGTACAACAAGTTATGAGAGAACTTCAGAGATTTAGAATGTAGCAATCTCCATGTATGTTACCTGCGTCCATTATGAGAAAAAAACATGTTAGCTTCCAACTCATAGACTGCAGGTGTCTAGTACATGGGGCACTTGTCATCGATGTCAACTACATGCTAATCATAAGAGATTAAAAACTTGTTGTTTGTAACACCTGATTAAGAAGCTCCATGTAGAGTTGTCTGGTAGAGTATGGGCCAAGGAGAGATTCATGTACATAGTTAGCCTTAGTGTCCAACACCAGCACCCTCATATATACTTGAAGGTGATCCATGTGGTGGGGGAGAGATGAAGTGGGAAGATGACAGTTTTGTTTGAGCAGAGTGGGGTGGTGAGGGAGTGGAGGAAGCAAGAAGGTGATGGGGTGGTAAGAGGTTTTCTGCCTATAGTTCGCCATGCCGGGAGTGGGGTAGTGCATTCGTGTGAGCCGGTATGCTCAGTGGTACTGCCTGCATGGTGTGCGCTCCTTGCCGCACTGTCGAAGCAAGGGACTTGCCAATACACCGTGTGCGAGCCACAAACGGCTCCAAGCACACAACAAGCCTAAACTAGCAAGCTCAAGAAAACAAAGGGTGTGTCACTCACCGCTCTACGCTCGCCTTCGTGGTGGATTCCTCGCCGTGATGAAGAAGAAGCTGCAGTCGTACCGCGCTCAACCGCTTCGCCGCCGTCGTGCCTTCGTAATGCTCGATCGCACACACACTCTCCCTCTCTCTCTCTCTCACACACATAGGATTAGTTGGCTTTTATAGGAGCTCACCCCATTCACACTTGGGCGCCCATGCTTAACCAACTAATCCCTTGAATGTCCAAGTTAAAGTGCGCCTCTCATCGGCGATCACTCTACCTTTCCCTATTGGTCCGACAAGCCCGGTACCTGACTCTACCAAATACATAATACGCGTCCATCGTAGGTGATAGGGTGTCCGTGTGCCGTGAGGGTTAACATGCCCCCCTTCCTGATGTAGATTCCGTCCTCGGAAGCTATTGAGTTGAAGCTGGTTCGTCGAGGTGGAAGAGCATTTGAGATGAATGTCCTTAGTCTTCTTCAGTCACTGCAAAATCAAACAACATTGGCACAGTAATGGCATTCTCTTAAAAAGCATATGCAGTTTTAGGTAGACACATTGATTGGAAAAAGAATTTCAAACAATTTGTCAGCAATGAACATTAAATTGCAATGTAATCAAATGCATAAACAGATGTAAAGGCAAAAAATTAAACAAGTCTGGGGTCACTAATTTGACGGTCGAAAAGCACTAGAGATCAAGTATTAATACCATGGGTAAGCTTCTTAATTTTCAGTGGTCAATTAAGTTGTTTAATCGCGAGAGCCAAGTATTCATGTTCAAGGGCTGACTAGAGGCTATATCTAGAAAACCTTGTAGTTAAGCTACCATAAAAGGAATTTCTCATGAAATCATCGCCTGACTGATTACTTTTTCTTTGACCCCCCAAGGTCTTTTCACAATGATTCAATTATGATGTGTGTGCTTATTTTGTATGCCTTGGGTTTTTTGCTTTTCAAGGAAAAGCGCCCACACTGGGAACCTCTAGGGCTCTAGTACCATAGGCAATACATGTGAGTGAAGTACCAAATCAAGCTGAGATTTCTCTTCCAGCTTAAAATTTTACATTGTGGCACTTTGATTTTTTGTTTGTTCATTTTCATCATTTTAATTTTGTAACTTTGGGGGGTCATATAACATTGTTACACTCCCCAGGCTCATCACATTAGTAAACTCCCTTTATAATACTTAAGCTAAAGGTCAATAGGGTTAAGCCCACTAGAAAGCCCTAGTACATTTCATACAATGCTGCCTAAATCGGATTAAGAACCTAAGTAACCATTCTTATTAGGAAGGCATTCCCCATGGTATTAAGAGAAGATTTCTAGTACCTAGCTTGGTCAAACTAGCTTAGTCGGACTGCTTGATTTTTACACCTAAACAAGTGATTATGACAAAAGATTGCATTGAATTAAATGTTTGATACTAAGCAAATGCACTGAATATTATGCTACCAATCACAATCAAAGCAGACAAACATGGATGCAAAAAAGATAAGGGCAATGCTAATGGACAAGAAACACCTGTTTGTGTTGATGGTCGCGCTTGATTTGAAGTGTGAACGAGAGAAAGGTTCCATGAAGGTCCAAATCCTATCAATAGCAACACGCTCCTGTACACACTATGAAACAAAAGGAATACCTCCAGGAGGCACATTAGTGGGAAAAGAGATCTTTGCTAATCACTCAACTCTAAAACAGAAACACTCCTATTGTACTAATCTTACCTACCCTCCATCACTCAAGTGATGAGGATCGAAGGTGTTTTATGGCATAGGTTTCTGTTTCACTGTACCAAATGTGACATGTGTAGGTCTGAGTCAATGTTTTGACTTTTATTGTGCATACTCGTTTGCTAATTGCTCTTGCTCTTTTTTTTTTTTTTTTTGTGAGTATAAAGCTTTATATGTACATTCCCTAAGATTGGAATTGAGAGGTCAGGGAAAAAGGTTGAGAGGGAAACAAATGAATGAGGACTGTCAGCAAACACTCCCCCCTTCCTTGGGTAGATCATACCGTTTGAAATGAGCTTGTCACCCTTTGAAACCAATTGTTCCAGTTGGTAATAGGTGAGGATTTTTGCCAGTAGTTTTCTATTACCCTAGGTGCCTTGTCAAGTTGTAACGGTGGTAAGGTACTCTCCCAGGATCGAACTTGAAGTGGTTCATCAGGTGATTCTTGAACACTGGGAGGTGTGGATTCTTTGGTAGCTTCATGGAGGTCCACTACTATAGATGGAGTCTGTGTAGAAGCTTTTACCTCTATGGATGTATTACATGAGGAGCTAGAATCTTCATGGGACTCCCCCCTTCCTGAGCTAGGTGGAACAAATCGTTCTTTCTTTGGTACCCAAACTAGCTCGGGACTAGGTGTGTAGCATTCTGTGATTTTTTTCTTTCCACGATTTTCAATTTGTTTTGGAGCCACAGGATTGGGTTTACATGGGCCAGGTGACAGGTAAGAGTACACTTTACGTTTGGGCACCCAGATTTGATCATTTCCTTCATAGTATCCTTGGGCTTCCAATAGTCGTTTAGGAATCCAACGCAGTGTTTCTTTACATTTCTTGGAGTGAGTGGTACGGTTCTTACTAGGTTTCCGTTTTTTTGCATCAACCATGCTCACTACAGAGGTTTTAGGGACCCACTTGTATGTTTTCTCTGTTATATTAGGATGGTTCTTGTGTGTCTCAAGCTTTCTTTCAACTACATTAGTTGAAGCTCTAGAGAGTTGGGCTATGGGGACGTATGGTTCAACCTCCTGGACATGCAATGTCTTGGGTTTTATTTCCTTGGGCAATATCTCAGGGACTATGGTTTGAGTGGTAGGGCTAAGAGTTGGTTTTTGCGTTGTAACACCCCCAGTCCCCCAATCAATAGTGCATTTGGTGGCTATCATCCACGTGCGGCCTAGGTTTATATTACCCTCCATAGTTCCAGTAGGCATGACCAAAAAGTCTTGAGCTACCACCCCATTGTCATAACTGACAGAAGTGTGCCAGATTCCAAAAACCGCAGTTTTTTTCTTGTTGACACCCTTGACTTGGATAATACTCTCAGATAGAGGTGGCTTCCCTAACTGACACCACACCCCATAGGATAGCAGATTGTATTTAGCACCCGTGTCCAATAAGGCGTTATATAGCACTTTTCCATAGGCACTATTTAACTCAATGGGGTATCGTAGAGGTGTGTCAGAGTCCAACCCATCCTCTTCGTGTGCTTCATTTGCATCAGGTTCCGAGCGAGTAGCTCTACCTAATGTTTCCATGAAACGGCTAAACATACTAGTGCTAGGCTGCGGAGCTTCGGGAGGTGCATGGCCTTCTCTCTCAGTGTTTTGGGTAGGGTATGCTTCCATGATTTCTGAGTCGGAGGAGGAATCACTAGCGGCTATTTTAGGGTCTTGGGTGGTACTACCTTGTGTCCCCGCTGAGGGTCTAGAGCTTATCGTGGATGGGTAATGGGTGTCCGTATGAACAGAGGCACCCTCAATATGCTCGTGTTCTAGCACCCGCCAAGAGCGTAAGTGCATGTGCTTTTGATACCTTAAGGTGTCAAAAAGCTGCTCTAGGAGGCCTTGTGACTAGTTTTTAGCGTGTTTTTTGTTTGTTTTTTTGCTAGATTTTTTAGAGCGTGTCGTGGAATGGGCCGTGTGATAGCTCGAAACGAGCGTATCGGTCAGAGGGTCGTGCCGTGCTTTACAGCCTTCCGTTTGGTCACTCTATGCCCTCGGAATCCCTAAAACTGTCAATTTCCAGTAGGGAACTAGGCCCAAACTAGAAAGTCTAAGGGTGCAAGTGGGAAGAGAAAGGAGGAGAGTGGAGGACTTGTCCCACATGCTCTCATTCTCTCTTGAGGGAGTAGGGTATATATATAAGAGTGAGTCTAGTATATATCATAGGATTGAGGCTTGGGCTTGGGCTTGGGCTTGGGAAAATGATCCCGATCCCGATCTATCTTTTATACAAACCAACCCGTACGTTTTAAGAGTCACGTTTTTTATTTTCGAAAAATTTTGCCACCCACTCGCTCGCGTTTTTAATTTCCGGAATTTTTTTCCTTTTAAAATTTTTTTTTATAAAAAATTTAAATTTTTTTTTTTCGAAAATACTTTTTTTTTTTTTTTTTTTTTTTGCTACAGAAAAAACGCAGAAATTGAAAAAATGCAGGACAAACGCGGAAATTGCAGAAAATTGACAGAAATTGCAGAAACTGCGAAAAAAACGCCGAAATTGCAGAAAATTGACAGAAATGCAAAAAATTGCAGGAAGTGAAAACGCCGAACTTGAAAACGCGGAAATTGCAGAAATTGAAAAACGCAGACAATAGCAGAAATTGAAACTTGACAGCAATTGCAGAAAACGCAAAAAACAGAAACCTTCCACACACTCCTTCCCTGCCTTTCCTATGATAGAAATTGCACCACAAGGAAGCGTAAAGTGCTAACCGAGCTTAGTGTAGGGCATATCCCCGGCAGCGGCGCCAAAAATGTGCGCTCCTTGCCGCACTGTCGAAGCAAGGGACTTGCCAATACACCGTGTGCGAGCCACAAACGGCTCCAAGCACACAACAAGCCTAAACTAGCAAGCTCAAGAAAACAAAGGGTGTGTCACTCACCGCTCTACGCTCGCCTTCGTGGTGGATTCCTCGCCGCGATGAAGAAGAAGCTGCAATCGTACCGCGCTCAACCGCTTCGCCGCCGTCGTGCCTTCGTAATGCTCGATCGCACACACACTCTCCCTCTCTCTCTCTCTCACACACACACACACAAGGAGGTGAAGAAGAAGAAGAAGATGGAGATGGAGCAAGAGCACTCTTCAATTGCACAAATGAGAGAATGAGTAAAAATTAGGTTTAGTTGGCTTTTATAGGAGCTCACCCCATTCACACTTGGGCGCCCATGCTTAACCAACTAATCCCTTGAATGTCCAAGTTAAAGTGCGCCTCTCATCGGCGATCACTCTACCTTTCCCTATTGGTCCGACAAGCCCGGTACCTGACTCTACCAAATACATAATACGCGTCCATCGTAGGTGATAGGGTGTCCGTGTGCCGTGAGGGTTAACACATGGGTTAGCTTCCACGTCTTCCACTATCTCTACTTACTCAAAAAAGCCGTTCAATGATGGTGTTTAATAGAGTGTTGTTCCCATATGCTGCCTCCCCATGGGGTGTTTGGAACCTTCCCAAATACACTAGGTTAATACATATCGTGTGTGGGGAGTCCACTAATGCGGGCACTAGGCCCCCATTAGGGACCTAGTGCCCACCCTTTGAGACAAGTGCTAACTTTCTTAACCTCTTTACAAGATTGTAAGTCCTCTGATGATTCAAAGTATTTATGTATGATACGACAGAGTCTGATCCTTTCAAATCCATTGTTGCAAAAGGTTTGTACACGATCCCTAATATCTCTGCTTGCCTGATGTATAGAGTGATTGGAGAAGATGATTGGTTTGATTTGGGAGAGGATAACTTTGTGTGCCCATCCTGATGGTCTGTTGCTGCTTTTGTGGATGAATTTGATGACCTTAGCTGGACCACCAATCCTTTATCAATTCTGGTTCTAATAAGTTGATCCAGTTGTACCACAAGTTGCATGCTTAGAAAAGACGTGCTTACACAAATTCTTCCTTCAAAGATGGTTGCACTGTCATCAATGGAGAGGCAAGAAGGGTAGATAGGGTGGGTGACAGTGAAGTACCTTGGTGACTGGTTATTGATCCAAAGGATATCATCAAAAAAACGAAGGGGGTCTTGAAATTTGGAAGGTTTTTTCGTAAGTCGGGGTTACTCATACCATTGTTGATGTAATCATATTCTAGTGCATGTAGGTACAGATTGCACCAGATGGGGGAGCAGGCCAGGCCCATGGGGATACCATTGATTTGCTGAAAAATTCTTCCATTACACTGAATAAAAATGTGATTGATCCGCCAGGTGTTGAGTTCAATAACCTGAGTTTTGTTGAAAGATAAGAGGTTTTTGTATGTTTGTTGAGACCATGTCCCACAGATACATTTGCCTTGAAGGATAAGAAAGGGCCCATCGGATCAAAGGTGTAGCTAATTAGGTGGTTGATAATTGTAATTAATCCCAAGGTACCCTGGTGAGGAATGTTCTCATAGCACTTTTTCCCATCAGCCGAAAAGACAGAGGTGACTTTTTCAGGTAGATTAAGTACCATTTCATATAGGGAGTCAACAATCCACCAGGATTGAACTTTTATATTAAATCATAGGAGAGCTTTTTGGTTCAGTAGGTGAGCTTAAGCTGAGGGATGCAGATCTTTAGTATACATGCCAATAAGAGTGATGCATTTGTAACACAATAGTTGGCCCCACACGTGATCCATCTAAAGGCTTTTTTATGAGATTTATAGATTGCCATGATGTAAGGGAGAGGAAGAGAATTATGTGCCTGAAATTTACCCAAGAAGCATTGGATCTCTTGAAGGGTAATGGTGATAGAGATATTGCTAGGCAGGAAATCAGATCCTTCTAGTCTTCTCCAAGCCTCTTGATAATGAAGGTAGGGCAAATAAAGATAGGGTTGTTGGTTGCTTTATCAAGGTAGGTGACAAAGTACCTAGTCTTTAGCTCCTCAATATAATTATCAAGGGGGATTATCATTTTTGTGGATACTTTTGGGGGAAGTGAAGTGTCAAAGTATTTCCAAAAGAGACTTCTAACTAGGTCCTCCTGTAGGTGATGAGGTAGAACTATGATCCCTTCTTTAATGACTTTGAGGAGACATGTCCATAGTTCATTAGTTGCAATGTATCTGCATAAGGGTTGGGTAGGGATATGATTGAGGACCTTCATGAGTGTGTTTCTTAATAGAGGGTTCTCAAGAATCATGAGATCATGGAACAAAACATGCTTAAAGTCTTTATGGTATCCAGATAGATTCATCACACTGACACATAGGCACTGTAGTGCAAGTAAACACATCTTTGGCATTGCATATCTTTAATTTGACAGGGTCTAAACATGACCATGCAAAACAAAGATCATCCCACATTGCAGTAGTTTTAATATCAAGGCCATACAAAAAGCTTCCAAAAAAGTTGTGGATAGACCTCAAGTCCATGAGGGCATTGTGGTAAGTGATATGAAAAAAGAGGGTTTTGGGGGGGTGATTTGGGGTGAGGCGTCTTCTTCCTACTTTGTCCATGATGACATCCTGTATCAATTCAAAAATATAACAGATTCTTAGCACTAGGGGCACAACCAGGGGTAAAAAAAGAATGAGATTGGGAGGTGGGGGTGGGGGTGGGGGTGGGGCTTGGATTAGGGTTGGGGGTTGATGGGGAAGGTCTAGCAGAATAGGTAGAAGGTCTATTTACAGTAGTAAGGCTGGTCGAGGATTCAAAAGGAGAGAATATAGGATTCTGGAGTCAGAGCTGACTTCCCTAGCTGTTAGAATAGCTTTTTGGAGAAAAGATTCCAGTTCCCTAGATTAAGCATCAAGGGGGATTTGTTGAAACAAGGCAGCATGCTTTATGTATGTCTTCAGCCTTTCTCTAAACATATAATGGATTATAAGTGCTTTGATGCCTTCTTGTCCTTCTGTGGAGATCCATTTGAGCAATTTGAGCGTGCTTTTATTCAGAGAATCCGCAAGAAAGAAAGATGTGATCTTGAAAATCATGAGCCACAAGGCATGGTCAAACCACAGCACGTTACCATCCCGACATTGGTCCCCTTCTCCATTGAATTCACAACCACATTTAATGAATGGTCTGTGAATATTCCAAAGCTGAGTGGTGTAGCTAGGATCCCTGCCGGTTAGGGAAACAACTCCTTTGACACCAAGCACACACCCAAGATTGGTGGAGCACCTTTGAGTTTCAAATTGTGCCATGGTGAATGGACAGCCAATGAGATAAGGCTCAATGATGTTAGAGGAATTGGTCACACAAATATGATGTAGACCAATCTTGGCTGCTTCCTTATCCTTGTCATTCAGCAAAGTGAGCAAAAACTTATCATTGATGGGTGCTAATAAAGCATAGTTGCCAAAGCCCCATACCTTTTGATTAGTATCATGTAGCAAGGTTTCCAATATTCTATGTGGAATGAAAGGATCTATATAAGTTTCCATGGGTTTAGACACCTTATCCAAGATTGTGTCGGACATAGAGAACTCCTCCTTTACTGTTTCTCGTTCATCCTCTTCAAGCTCATCAGGAATGAGGCTGCTGATGGTTTGTGAAGGTTTGGAGAAGGCGTACATGGGGTCTCCTTGTAGCATGCTCCTCTTCCTTTCTCAGATGAGAGGGTCATTCCTGAGTTTCTTTCCATGCATCTCCATAAACCTTCTCATAATGGAAGGAGAATGTTCCCACCATTCCTTGATTTCTCTGGTATCTTCACTAAGAATGGTTGGTATGCTGGCAATGATACCCCTGATTTTTTAAATGTCAAGTGAGGGGTTTTCTCTTGCTAAGGCGTATACACACAACCATGCAGGGACATCCAGGATATGCAGGAGAAGAGTATCAAAACCAACTCCTGAATTGATGCATCCCAAATCATGTTCAATGATATTGTTGTGGAATTTGGGTTCTCTGATGCACAATAATAATCCTTGAATGAAGGCAGCAACAACAGTGAATCGATAAGAATAGCCTATGCGCATGAGATCCTCATGCCAAGAGGTCCTGAAATCCTGCACCATATGAGTCAGAGTATTGTAAAGTTAAGAAAAAACTTTTATCAAAGGATTTTGGTCAGCTATGAGCTGCCAAAACCATAAGTGTGTGTAGATAGCTTTCAAGATAGAGTGCATGAAGAAATTAACATACAGAATACAAAAAGAATCCATTCCTCAGAGTATTGATGGGCTGCTTCCATTAAATTGGACATGTACAACAAGTTATAAGATAACTTCAAAGATCTAGAATGTAGCAAGCTCCATGTATGTTACCTGCATCCATTGTGAGAAAAAAACATGTTAGTTTCCAACTCATAGACTGCAGGTGTCTAGTACATGGGGCAATTGTCATCGATGTCAACTACATGCTAATCATAACAAATTAAAAACTTTTTGCTTGTAACACCTAATTAAGAATCTCCATGTGGAGTTGGTTGGTTAGAGTATGGGCCAAGGAGGGAGTCCTCTACGTAGCTAGCCTTAGTGTCCAACACCAGCACCCTCATATATACTTGAAGGTGATCCATGTGGTGGGGGAGAGATGAATTGGGAAGATAACAGTTTTGTTTGAGCAGAGTGGGGTGGTGGGGGAGTGGATGAAGCAAGAAGGTGATGGGGTGGTAAGAGGTTTTCTGCCTATAGTTTACCATGCTGGGAGTGGGGTAGTGGATTCATGTGAGCCAGTACGCTCAATGGTACTGCCTGCATGGGTTAGCTTCCACGTTGGTGCAGCCAAAGTGTGTCGACTCTAGAAGGTGGCATGGGCAGATATATGCAGGCTAGCAGAAGCATGGCAAAGGGCTGGAGCAGCTAGGAAAATCATGGGATGGCAGGTAGCAGTAGAATTGTATGCATGATGTGGCTTATAGGCAAAGAAAGACTCCATGATGGGCTAATTTGGGTAGCAGGTGAAGGAGATGAAAAGTAGAGCTTTTGGGTCTAGAAATGAAGAGCTTGAGGTGCTGAAGGAGCAGGTCAATATGGCTCATCAAAGCATTATTGAAGGTTAAAGTTTTAGTAGTTTGCAGATTCTTGTTGGACAGGGCAGCTGGGGACAAGTGATCCAAGTAGAAATTGAGGTATAGATGTGTAGAGCTCAATTCATGGAGCCTACCCGTCTTTTTGGATTGTGGATCAAAGCCATGGTTTGCAAGATATGATCAATTGAAGTTTTTTTGGGGGGCGGGTCTCAGCCCACTTAGCCGCATTGGAGAACGTGCCATCTGGCATCTTTTGAGCACCGAAGAAGTTCTGGAGCAGGGTGTGCGCCATGTGGAGTTAGCACAAAGTCACGGCTCGTGATTTTGAGCCCCGAGCATTGAGTTACAGTGCAGAGAAAAATGGAGCAATTGGCGGTTGAGTGCAGGCAGGTGCATTTCCCGTTTTTTTGCGGCTTCAGATCTTGGGCTTGGAAAAGTCGAGAAGTGATGCAAATTATGGAGAAGCAGGCCGGCAATGCAAGCTTTCACCCGGGCTTGAAGGCTTGGCAGTGTGACATTGGAGCAGAGTATGAAAGCCTGGTAAAGGCAGGCTAGCAAGAATTTTTGTTAAAAAGATAATGGGGTTTTTTTTTTTTGAAGCCTTTGAGGCTTGAGGCCTGTGGAGCTGCCATGTGGCAGATGCTTAAACCCATATGCGCAAGGGGACATTCCGGGGACGCAGTATATAGAGTGGAGCGGTGGCTCCCCATTGATACACAAGAGGGGAGAGAGAGGGGAGCTCTCCTCCCGCTGGCTATGGCGTACATGTGGGCGGCCCTGCCAGGCGCTGCGCTCGGCGCTGCGTGGCGGTATGGTGGTGGTTTTGGCATGTGTTGGCGATGCAGGGAGGTGGCACGCCTGCGGACGCCCGCATGGAGTGGAATTCACAGTGATGATGTGTCATCTAGGGGCTGGTGCCCACGCCCGCTAGGGGTCAAATTTTTGGAGGAAAGGGGTGCAGTCCCCCCCCCCCCCCCCCCCCCCCCCCCCCAATAGCGACATCGCTATTGCCTAGACAAGGGAGGGATCTTGCTGCAAAGAGGTGCCGACAAGGGCAGTTAAAGGGCAAGGCCAAGGGCATTCAAAGGCCCAAGGGGAGCTCCGGGGGGTCAAAGGGAAGGGACAAAGGACCAATGTGCACACCATGCAAAGGTTTCCAAAAATCAAATGTGCCAAGTGTTGGCAATGCAAACAAATTCTAAATAGAGCTCGAAATGAAGTGCACAACATGGAAGCTCACCCCATTTTTCTTTTTTGGGTCTCCTAGACACACCCTTATAAAAGGAGGTTGTTCATTTTTTGGGGTCTTTGACCAATGTGGGCTTTTTTGCCTGAGTGTGTAAGTGGAAGCTTGAAGCTTGTGTGTTGCTAAGCTTGCCATTGAAGCTGCATACTTGATTGTACTACTCCCTATGCAGTGTGGGTGCATTTGTGCTGTGGAGTATTTTTTGCAAGGTGTGAGATAGTTGTTTTGTATGCTAAAGTGGAGTTGTTAGTGCAAATTAGTCAGTTTGAAAGTGTTATTTGAGAGGTTAGGGGTGCTGTGGAATCGTTGGGCTATAGAGAGGCAGATATTTTGTGTGTTGGGTGTGTTCCCTATTCCCCCTCTCCATCTTCTGGTGCCCCCATGAAGGAGCTGTCTGATGCTCCAATTTGAGGTTCGAAGTGTGTTTTTTTTCCAACAAAGCGGTTGGCTGATGATCGAGATGTTTGATGGTTGAGGTTGAAGCTGACAGAGATGGTGGAGCCAGGTTTTGGCCCCATATTTACAGGCATTGAAGATCCCGAGGATTGGTTAGCAGATTTTGAGCTATGGTTGTTGTCGATGCGTATGTCGACGGATTCAAAAAGGTTACAGACAGTCTCGTTGTTGATGCGAGGACAAGCCAAGGTGTGATTCGATGGCTTAAAGAGTAGTGATCGAGAGTCATGACAAAGGTTGCAGAGTTAGTTTTTGGAGTGGTTTTGAGAGATGATTACGGTAGAAAAAGCCGGTGCAAGCCTGAAGGCGGTACACCAGGATGTAAGTAAAGACTTCTCTATCTTCATTGAGCAGTTTGAAGCTTGTTGGAAGCAATTAGAGATTGCTATTGGGGTCAAAAGCAATTAATCTTTGAAGCTGTCAAAGTTGTTAGAGTGCTTACATCCGAGGATTAGAGAAAAGGTCAAAGATGGCGCAGATACCTATGAAGACATGGTCTATCTGGCAAAGATAAGGAGCAGAAAGATGAAGCGGAAGTTGGAGTTGGGAGTGTTAAAGACAGCAGATTATATGCATGTTGTTGTGGAGGTAGCGAAGTGCTCTTGGGTCCAACCAAAGGTAATTCCAGTTGTGCAAAATGCAAGTTCTGTGGAGGTAAGACCTACTATTGGTTATGTTCCTTGGACGTTTCCAGTTTGTGATGTGCATGTGCCGAGGGTGGAAGAGCTTGTCAACGAGGGTAAGCTATATGTCGAGGTGAACCAAGATGCAAAAGCGGTAGCGGATGTGGAGGTTCCAGTACAGATTGAAGAGGTAAAGCATGTTCTTTTTGAAAGTTTTCATGGAAAGGTAGCAGAATGCAATCGAGATGCAGATACCGACGGTTCAAAAGCTGATGGAGAAAGTTTGCAAAACGGTGAAGATGGTCAAGCTTTTGTGCAGCAGCAAGTGGATGTAGATGCTGATATGGAGTCCGTATATGATGCCGATGCCGATGATGATACAATCTCAATTATCTGGGAGACAAGCGAGGAGAATAATGCGGATGAGTATACATCCTATGACGAGGAGATGGAATATGATGAACCCGAACTGATAAAGGTAAATCTGCCCTCTTATATGTTTGATGATATCATAATACCACATGTGCAAGAAGAGCAGGGAACAGAGCAATCCGAGATACTTGATGAAAGCCAAAAGGTGAGGTCTAGGCTTACATATGATGAAATGCAGGTGAAGGTGGGGTGTGGTGCCATGCTAATGGTTGTGCTAGTGAATGTAGCGGTGGAAGGTGCCGTGGTTGTGCAACATGTGCATAATTTTTCCAAGAGAGATAAAGCGGCCGTGTCTATGGAGGAACTTGAGATGGATGTGGTAGAAAACGAATTTCTCTCTTCCATAGAGGATCATGATGCAGCGGTAGAAGAGGCGATTGAAGAGCAGTTGGTTGAAGTTGATGAGCAGACGGTGTTGGTTGACCTTGAATGGCCGGTTGACAAGAGAGGGCTCGATGATGCTGGATTTGAGTGTGTGGCCAAAGAGGAGGTTGTGATGCCAAAGACTGAGGAGATTTCGATGTGGCAGACATGTCCAATGGTGGAGAAAAGAGAATCTCAAGTAGTGGCTTTGCTTCTAGTGAAGGTATGTGAATTATGGTTGATGAAAAAGATGGTAGATACATCTCTATGGAGGCTAGTTCAGCAGGTATAGGGGTATACGCTCAAGGAATCCACTTTATTTGGTTGGGAGGGAGGGTCAGATATGTGTTGTAGCTTGATATCAGGTACATGTTTTTTTGATGATGATATGCTTGGTGTTGCTTGGTATGGAGTAGACAGGTTGCAAAGGAATGCATGGAGTGCAGAAGGTAGGCTATGGGAAGCCTACACACATGGTGGTCTAGGTGCTTCGGTAGGGCACTATTGGAGATTGTTGCAGATGGATGAAAGTGAAGAGAGCCAGGTGTTTGATCCAGGTGGAAGCTATATGATGCAGGGGGTGGGGCAACCCACTTGAAGGTTTGGCAATAGGGTATAATAAAACAGTGTACATATGGTTTTAGTTTTCTCATAGTGTGTGCCAGGTTTTATAGTTAGAAAGAGAATAAAGCTTTTATGTGGTTGAGCATAAATGCTCAACAAGGGGGTGGGCAATGATGGTACAGCCAAAGTGTGTCGACTCTAGAAGGTGGCATGGGCAGATATATGCAAGCTAGCAGAAGCATGGCAAAGGGTTGGAGCAGCTAGGAAAATCATGGGATGGCAGGTAGCAGCGGAATTGTATGCATGATGCGGCTTATAGGCCAAAAAAGGCTCCATGATGGGCTAATTTGGGTAACAGGTGAAGGAGATGCAAAGTACAACTTTTGGGTCCAAAAATGAAGAGCTTGAGGTGCTGAAGGAGCAGGTCTAGACGGCTTATCAAACCAAGCTACGGAGCCCAAGTTATTGAAGGTTAAAGTTTTAGCGGTTTGTAGATTCTTGCCGAACAGGGCTACTGGGGACAGGTGATCCAAGTGGAAATTGAGGTATAGATGTATAGAGCTCATTTCATGGATCCTACCCATTTTTTCGGATTGCGGATTGGAGCCATGGTAAGATATGATCAATTGAAGTTTTTCTGAGGGCAGGGTCTAAGCCCACTTGGCCACATTGGAGAATGTGCCATCTGGCATCTTTTGAGCACCGAAAAAGTTTTGAAGCAGGGTGTGCGCCATGTGGAGTTAGCACGAAGTCACAGCTCGTGATTCTGAGCCCTGAGCATTGAGTTACAGTGCGAAGAAAAATGGCACAATTGGCGGTTGAGTGCAGGCAGGTGCATTTCCCATTTTTTGCGGCTTCGGATCTTAGGTCTGGAAAAGTCAAGAAGCGATGCGAATTATGGAGAAGCAGGCCGGTAACGCAAGCTTTCACCCGGGCTTGAAGGCTTGGCAGTGTGACATTGGAGCAGAGTATGGAAGCCTGGTAAAGGCAGGCTAAGAAGAATTTTTGTTAAAAAAATAATGGGTTTTTTTTTTTTTTGAAGCCTTTGAGGCTTGAGGCCTATGGAGCTACCACGTGGCTGATGCTTAAACCCATATGCGCAAGGGGACGTGCTGGGGCCGCAGTATATAGGGTGGAGCGGCGGCTCCCCATTGATACACAAGAGGGGGGGGAGAGGGGAGCTCTCATCCCGTTTTCTATGGCGTACGTGTGGGAGGCCTTGCCGGGCGCTGCGTGGCGCTATGGCGGTGGTTTTGGCGTGTGTTGGTGGTGCAAGAAGGTGGCGCACCCGCGGACACCCGCGTGGGGTGGAATTCACAGTGATGACATGGCATCTAGGGGCCGGTGCCCACACCCGCTAAGGGTCAAATTTTTGGAGGAAAGGGGTGCAACCCCCCCCCCCCCCCCCCCCCCCCCCCAATAGCGACATCGCTATTGCCTCGACAGGAGAGGGGTCTCGCTGTAAAGAGGTGCCAACAAGGGCAAGGCCAAGGGCACTCAAAGGCCCAAGGGGAGCTCCGGGCAGCCAAAGGGAAGGGACAAAGGACCAATGTGGACACCATGCAAAGGTTTCCAAAAATCAAATGTGCCAAGTGTTGGCAATGCAAAAAAATTCTAAATAGAGCTCCAAATGAAGTGGATGACATGGAAGCTCACCCCATTTTTCTTTTTTGGGTCTCCTAGACACACCCTTATAAAAGGAGGTTTATGTTCATTTTTTGGGGTCTTTGACCAATGTGGGCTTTTTTGCCTGAGTGTGTAAGTGGAAGCTTGAAGCTTGTGTGTTGCTAAGCTTGCCATTGAAGCTGCATACTTGATTGTACTACTCCCTATGCAATAATACCACTTGTTTGCCCCAATCTCTTGTGTTGCTTCTCCCCACTCCCCTCCTTTTCTCTCGCTCTTCGTGTATTGACCATTGCTTGCAGAGGGTTTGCCTGCAACTCGAAAGGCGCTACCAAGAGTGCAGATTAGGAGTGTTTTGTGAGTCGGAAAGGGTGAGTTGAGCAGTGTGGGTGCATTTGTGTTGTGGAGTGTTTTTTGCAAGGTGTGATATAGTTGTTTTGTATGCTAAAGTGGAGTTGTTAGTGCAAATTAGCCAGTTTGAAGGTGTTATTTGAGAGGTTAGGGGTGCTGTGGAATCCTTGGGCTATAGAGAGGCATATATTTTGTGTGCTGGGTGTGTTCCCTATTCCCCGTCTCCAACGTCTTCCACTATCTCTACTTTAGTCAAAAAATCCATGTTACATTAATGATGGTATTTAATAGAGTGTTGTTCCCATATGCTGCCTCCCCATGGGGTGTTTGGAACCTTCCCAAATACACTAGGTTGATACATATTGTGTGTGTGTGTGTGTGTGTGTGTGTGTGTGTGTGTGTGTGTGTGTGTGGGTGGGTGGGTGTGTGTGTGTGTGTAGGGAAAATGAGAGAGATTTTTTATGACTCGCCTGGCTGCCAACACAGGGAAGGGGAGAGAGAGAGAGAGAGAGAGAGAGGGAGAGAGAGAGGTCCAGGGAGTGTGTGTGGGTGTGAATGAATTAGAGAGAGGGAGAGCACGCTTATCCCATGCATGGTGGCCCCCCTCGGGTTTGCCGAACGAGAGAGAGAGGGATATTTTATGGTTGGCTCACGGCAGAGGAAAGGAGAGAGAGATAGAGGGAGTGTGAGTGATCAAGAGAGAGATGGGGAGAGAGTGAGAGGGTGAGAGTGTGTGTGTGTGTGGGTGGGGAATGAGAGAGAGAGAGAGAGAGAGAGAGAGAGAGAGAGAGAGAGAGAGAGATTTTTTGCGCCCTGCATGGGCTGGTGACGAACAAGGGAGAGACAGGGTTTTGGACCGATTGTGGTAATGGAGGGGGGAGAGAGAGAGAGAGAGAGAGAGAGAGAGAGGGTGTGGCCAAGCAAGGGAGAGGCGGCCCAATGTGAGTGCATGAGCACGGGAGGGGTGGCAGCGGTGGGCAGGAAGATACAAACATTCTTTTTTAAAATTTAACTCATTATTAAGCTCTCCCCGATTGTGTTTGATTCCCGCGGCCAGGCTCCAAAAGCCGGCCGTCAGGAGCTTATGGATCCTGTTGCTCATATTCCCATGGCACAGTGATTCTCTTCTTCCTCAATAGAATGCCTGCGGTTCAGGATATAGACCAATGGGTTAATTTTCTACTCAAACAACATGCAATCCGGGAGTTTACTTTGGCGTACGAGGCTTTTATTAAGTATTGCTAGCTGACATGGATGCTCGAGATGCTTTGCTCCAAATTTCTCCTCTTTTCTTCAATATGCAGATGACTCATGTATTGTTGTGGGCTCTCACCAAGGATTACCAGAGTCTATTCGTCATAAGTGTCCTATCTGGGCCTTCAGCTATCCCTTCTGCTCCATCCCCACAACCTCTAAAATCTTCTGCCGAGCCAATGAACCGTCAATTTCCACCATCATGGCTAGGACGACTAAAGGAAAAGGAAAGCAAACACAATTGCAGCCGCTTCCTGCTTCCCTGAATGCTAATGATAAAGGCAAAGAACAGGTTGCAGTTCTTTAGGCTTGGCTAGTGCGGAAGAAAACCATTAAAGCACGCACTTTGACATCTTTTCGTAACTATGTGCCCCCGTTGAAGAATGTTCCTCAGAAAAAACAATCTTGTAATGATAACACTTCTTTGGCTGAGGCATAAGATAAAATTGTTTCATTCCTACGAAGACTCTTATAGGGTGGAGGTTTAGACCCGCTTGCTGCTCTCTGCTGATCTCCCTGCGCACCCCCCTTCCCGCTCACCTGTTGACAGCCACCTTCTCCCTCATTGCTTGCTGCCCCCTCCCCCCCCCCCCCCCCCCCCCCCCCCCCGCCCCGCCCCCATCCCTTCCCTTCAACCACAGGGACAGGCTCACCACATTTCCCCCTTGTTGGCCATCCTCCTACAGTTCATCAGCTTTGGGTTCCAACAAGGAACCGTTTTGACCTGCTCTAGCAGGAGTCCTCTGAGGAGGCCCCCTCCATTGCAGATCCTTCACTTCCATCGCCTCCACCTTCAAAATCCTCTGCTCTGCCTCCTCCTCCTCCCAAAACCCCACCCCCACCTCCTCCTCTCACTCCTCCTCTCTCCTCGGTGGAGCCTTGAGCCTCATTTCCCAACCTATCCCACACTCCTCCTTGGATGCAGGGGACTGGACACACATCCGCAGCAAGACGATATCTTGGTAGTGCTTTTGCTATGAGTTGCATGGCTCAAGAGAGACAACTCTACTATCTGAGGACGCCTCTTCTGGTCTAGACCACTCCTTTTGTAGCAGTTTCTCGTGGTTTGAAGAGCTTCGACATTCGTAGACGATGGGACTTGTTCGATTACAGATTCATGCGCTTCCTTGGTGACCCTTCTTCTGACTTGGAGGAAGCTTTCTTTTGAGTTCACATCCTCTTCTTAGCAGCTTGAGGCACTAAGGCTCTAGATAAAGCGGTAGGTTTCTCCTTTCCATTGTGTGGTAGGGACCATACAGAGTGGAACTTGCACAGAGTACTTGACTGGCTCTAGGTCCAAGCTGTTTAGTTCTCACACCACACAAGGGACCTAGGAGTGACAGATCTGGTACACACACTTTGGCCTTTAGCCAAGTTTAGTGTGACACTGTCGCATGTAGCAGGTTGCATGCACATTGTGTTACACTTGTTTACTGACACTTAGAGCCCTCCTTTCTATGTATTTGTACATGAGGATTCTTGGACAGAGGAAGAGGCCCTACAAACTGCACGCTTGGCTTGGGCTTGGGTGCAACAGTCAATTCAATTGCGTTTATCTAGAGGTCGCTCGGATGTGGATTACTCCGCATCCAAGACGGCCTCTAAGATAGCAAGGTTGGCTACTATTGCAGCATATGTTTTTCCTCACTAACTCCATGAGGATCATCTTATGGAATGTGCAAGGATTAGGAGGACCCCAGTTTCAATGTCAGAGGGGTTGGTTGAGTCAGGAACTTCAACAATGCCTTGTGGGTGATGAGATCCATATTCTTATGCTACAAGACCATCATCTCTATGAGAGCCACATTAGACGATGTGGTCAGATTTTGTGTGGTCTCTATGAGACATTCTGGTTAGCTGCATTTGGACCTGGAGGTATCCAAGGTGGGGTATGTATGACTATTACGGACTCATGGCGGCAGACCATTGTGGTGGACAAAGGTATTATTGTGCCAGGCACAGCTTAGTGGATTACAATGCAAGTTCAAGATTGAATCATGGGTTTCCTGAACATATACGTGCCCAATGTGGCAGGTGCACGAGCAGAGTTTTGGTCTCATATTGTAGTCTTTTCAAATTTCCGCATGTAGAGTAGTGGTGTGTTGGGGAAGACTTCAACATGTTGGAGGATCCCCCGGACAGGATTGGACGTGGCCATGCTACTGTGCACGGGGCTGCGTTGGCAGCTTGGGAGCGCCTATGTATGACTGAGGATTTTTGATGTTTGGTAGCACTCAGGTTTTGTGAGACCCCTAGATAGCTTGTCTTTCTGTTGCTCTGACTGCAAAGTAGAAGGAGTGGATCTATCTCGGATAGATCGCTTCTATGCCAATGACCACATCTGTGACATGGGGGGATTTGTTTGCATCTTGGTAGGGACTACTTTTTTCGACTATGCACGTGGGATTCTTTTCGTGATAGAGAGATAGAGGAGGGGGGTGCGATGTTATGCATCCCTGAGAGGATCTTGCTCGATCTACAGCTTAGAGAGCGAGTGGAGGCACTTTGGATAGAGAGCTTGGACACGCAGGACACCCTTGATGGTAGAGGCCTTTGGACTGGCACTGAGCTGAGTCGTTTCTTCCTCCAGAAATCTGTAGCTTGCTTGGCTGCAGCGGCTATAGCCAACAAGGAGCAATGTCTCCGATACGGGGCATTGTTTCCTTGCAGAGGATACGACAGCAGCATCCAGAGAGTCCTTGGTTTGAGGAGTAGATGCAACAGGCTAGACAGGAGTTAGCTAGCATTGAGGAGGGGCGGCATGAGGTTACCTTCCATTGGCAGGCATCTTAGTGGACCTAGGTGGTTGACAAAGTTGCTGAGGGGTTTTTTGAGACTATGGAGCCACGCCATGCGCACTCCAGTGTTAGCCAATTGAGAAGACTCGACGGGTCAATTGCTTCAGAGCCCGAGGATATGCGAGAAATTTCAACTGACTTTTATCGTGTTCTGTTGTTAGAGATGAGCCTCAGTCAAAGCGCCAGGATACATACAGAGAGCAGGTTTGGGCACACATACTGAGAGGCATATTTGCAAGATAGACCAAATGGCCTCAACACAAGGTCTAACGCACGACGGCCTCATCATGAAAGGCAAACAATAGGGGCATCACCTAGCTTGAAATGCGGCTAGGACGGAATGACAATACTAAACAGCACACCATGCACCATGTCACGTAGTTGAACATGTTATGAATTTTGGTATGAGGTGGCAGAGAAACAAGTGATAGATAGTGAGAGTTGTGAATGTAGGTAGGTGGACTACTATTCACACGAGAGGTGGCGAATATGCACACCGATACATGCAAATTAGAAGAACAAAACAACCATAAGGCGGTGAACCCGCACACCTCTACATACAAAGCAAACGAAATAAGCAACTATGTGACATACTCACAAATCCAGCACAATAGAAAGAATGATATAGCAAAAGAGTAGATTATTTGTGGGGGAGAGAGGGGCTAGAGAGGAAGGAGGAGACCATGGTTGCCTTGTTGATGGGTGGAGATGATGTCAAGGAGTAGCGTAAGGGTAGCCTTTACTCTTGTTGAATGCCGAATCCTCCACTTTGAATTGCAACAAGGCTTGGCGGTTGATGATGATGAGTAGGTTGTGTGTGCATAACCTCCTTACCATCGTGGTGTGATGGTGTTTCCCAATGCCCTTCTACATGGACTAACACTTTTAGCTATATTAGAAGTGTGGAGGCATGGTGCCTACGACTCAAAATAATCATAACTTCCAATAACTTAGAGCTTGTGTTGTGGTGAGAGAGTTGTTGTGTTTTGGTGATAGAGACCCCTCCTTATATAGAAAAAGAGGGTGGAATTTTCTTATAAATTTATCGGGACGTTACCTACACCATCTGACCGTGGGTCAGCCATGTCTGATGCAATGATTCTTGTGATAGAGGTCCACACAGAGAAACTAGCAAGAGAGGAGAGATGGAGGGGAAAGGAGTGTAAAGGAATGGGGTTTTTACAAGGTATGCCAGTTGTAGCTAGCTTATTTGAGAGAGGAGAGGGTTTTTTACAAGAGGTTGCCGAAGGTGGTTTGTTGTTGGAGAAGATAAATCCGCCACTTATAGTGGAAGTGTCTCTAACTTTGGCCAAGACTTCATTTAATGTGGCTTTGTTTCTCTCACTCATGCCCTAGAGTTCAAATCTAGAGTAAAAAATATACAACGATCTTGTGTTAACACACAAAAGAGAGATTATGAGGGGCATAGGTGGAGTAAAAGATGATTTTACGAGGTTGATGTTGCCGTTCAAAATTGATGAACATAGGCATGGCCCACCTAATTGGCGCTTCCATAACTTTACGATTTTCTCAGACAAGCCTCCCTTGCGTCGTATCGTTTGTAGTGGTCGTAGTCGAGTGCTTTGTGGTTGTCACAATGGTCGTCACTTCATTGAATCCGTTGGCATGAAGCGCGTATATATGAGAGCATATGGATGTCTGCGAATGATGGTGGCTATAGTTTGACTATTTTGGGCTTATGGGCTAATTTGTGAGAGTGTTTGGTGGTGATTATGAGAGTGGGGTGCATGTTGATGGTAGGTTGTGTGCGTGTATATGTGTGTGTGTGTGGCTCAAAAACAAAAATTTTCAGCTATAGAGAGCTTCAGAAAGACATGAAAGTGAGAGAGGAGACTCTGTGTGTGTGTGTGTGTGTGTGTGTGTGTGTGTGTGTGTGTGTGTGTGTGTGCTTGTACTCTATGTGTGTAGAAAATTGGCTATTTTCAGCTTTGTGTGGGTGTGGGTGTGGATGGAGATAAAGTTTTTTTTGTTGGTCAAAGAGAGAGAGAGAGAGAGAGAGAGAGAGAGAGAGAGAGAGGGGACAAAAAAGTGAAAATTTCAGCCAAGAGAGGGAGTGAGAGGGAGGGAGAAGACGAGGAGAGGGAGGGCTCCATGGATGGAGGAGGACAAGGGGGAAAGAGATGATAATGAGAAGGAGGTCCCCTTTATTTGCTTTTGTAAGAAGATGGTGGCCATGGTTGTACAAACCATTGAGTGCCCTCTTATTTTACTAATATAGTTATCAATTATTATGAAAGTGGATCCCTTTGAGGAGAAAATAAAAGAGGGAGAAAAATGATTACCAGTGGCTCTGCCGGTACTTGGAGACAAAGGCTCCTTACCATACAAGAGTTTATGCCTCAGTGAAAGCTTTTACTGAGGATTTTGTTTATCTTGATTCTCAAGTGGTCGTTCACACGCCCAATGCTTGAGAACTTTTTTTTTTTAAAGAAGGGGGGTTTTCCATAGAGAGAGATGGGTTGATTTTAAAAGGTGGCCCTTTGTCTACAGACATTTATACCTCTAGCTCCATGCTCAATTTATTCTTCTTCATTTGAAGTGTAAGAGTCTCCCTCCTCAGGTATATCCATTATAGTTCCTTGATTAAACCTTAAAAAGTACTTCTTCAGCCTCCATCCATTAACACATGTTTTGTGAAGTCTACCATCTGCATCTATCAATCGAAAACTGCCATTGTTGTAGCGCTTTCTAATGACAAATGGCCCCTCCCATTTATGTGAAAACTTTTTATCCTTCTTAGTGTCAAACATGTTATCATACCTTAGAACCAACATACTTTTCTTGAGACCTTTCTCCTTGAGCCCTTTTTTGAAGGTGAGGTGTCACTGCTCTACCTAAGTTGCGTAGTAGTTGATAGCCTCTTCTTTGTCTATTTGGAGCCTCTCTAGATCGAGAATGTGGTTGTGGAGATGAGTATTAGGGCGTTCCACGTGCCTAGCTAGCACTCTGAGACTAGCCAATTGAACTTCGATGGGTAAAATGGCCTTCTTACCATACACCAAGTGATATGGTGTGAATCCAAGGGATGTGCGAAATAAAGTGCGATAAGCCCAAATTCCAACCATAAGGTGCTTATCCCAATCACTTTTGTGATTGTTTACCTATTTAGTGATGATCTTGCAGATCATACCATTTATCTTTTCCACCAAACCGTTGCATTGTGAGTAGTAGGGAGTTGAGTGGCGTCGTGAAATGTCCAACTTTTCCATCAGCTCTCCTACTAGTTCTCCTCTAAAACTTGGTCCCCTATCAGAAATTATCTCAAGAGAAGGTCCAAAACAGAAGAAAATATTTTCAAATACAAACTTTGCTACTTTCTTAGCCGTAATCCGGGTGGTAGCTACTGCTTCATCCCACCTAGTCATGTAGTCTACACCCATGATGATATACAATTTACCTAATTGGGACCTTGGCAAAGGCTCAATAGAGTCAATTCTCCATTTCTCGAATGGTCCATAAGAGATTATAGGAGTCTGTGTCTCATAGGTGAGCCTCCTATTCCCTACTTTCTAACATTCCTTGCATGTTTTACACCAATGGTGTACATCCCTCTGTACCTAGGCCATACAAACCCGGCTTGTAGAATCTTTCTACTAGTGATGTCAAGTGCAAAGTGTCCTCCATAAACACCATCATAACAACCTGAAATGATTTTGGTGATTTCTCTAGAGAGAGGTACACACCTAAGAATTTGATCCTTACCCTTGCAGTAGAGGTCATCATTGATAAGGCAGTATTTCATTGCCTTGCACACAAACCATTGCTTGTGGCCCTTGGTAAGATCTCCAGGACACTCTCTTGTGTCTAGGAAACTCAGGATGTCAAGCATAGTATCGCTACCTTGGAAGAGAGGCAACTTTAACTTGATCGCACCCACTGGAACATCTTGTAGTTTTTTCTCTAGCTAGAGCATCTGCTTGTTGATTTTCTTCTCGGGGCACATGATGTAATTGCACAACTTGAAACTTCCCTAAAAGTTCCTTAATTTTGCACAAATGGCCTAGCAAACTATGATTTTTACAAGCCCAATTTCCTTGTATTTGTTTTATTAAAAGCATGGCATCACCAAAAACATTTAATCGTTGAATACCTCGTGTCACACACCACACCAACCCAGGAGTTAAGGCTGCATATTATGCCTCATTGTTGGAGTGATAATCCAAGAGATTCCTAATGGAGAAAACCTTATTCCCTTACTCATTGAAGATGACAATGCCAGCTGTAGCTTTGTCCAATGTCCTCTTGTAGGCTCCATCAAAGTAAAGAGACTAAGCCCCCTCTACCATAGGGACCTCCAACACAGGTGTAATCTCTTGATCATTTGGCTTTATCTTTAGCTTCTTTCATAGTGGTGATGAGTGAGAATACCTCCTAGACTGGTCCTTGTGGAGTTCTCCACTTGCATTGTGCAATTAAACTCTTGCAACCTTGTGAGCCATTTGGAAATCCTAGAAGAAACATCCATGTGCTGCATCACATAAGGAAACACTTCTTCCATTTTTAAGATTATGAATGGTCTAGACAATAAATAGGAGCAAAAATTGGTGGTAGCGAACATTAATGCTAGCACTATGTGCTCCACTGCCGTGTATCCCTTTTCTGATGAATTCATCATGTGACTAGAGAAGTAGATAGGATGCATAAAAGAAGTTTGAGGATCCTTTTGCATCAATACCGCCCCAAGTGTGTCTTCGCCCACACTAGGGTTTACATAAAACGGCTCGTCCCACTTTGGAGGTTTAACGGTGGGAAGTGAAGCTAGAATTTGTTTTACCTCATTGAATTGTTGTTCATTTTCTTCACTCCAAGTAAAGATCTCTTGATGGGTAACTTGTTGTAAAGGGAAAACCACTTGAGAGAGCAGGTAAATGAACCTACTCAAATACCTTACCTTTTGAAGGAATGAGACAACTGTTTGGTCGTGGTGGGTGATAGTAAAGACACCAAAGCTTGAACTCCTCAGGTATATCCATCATAGGTGCTTGATCAAACCTTAAAAAGTACTTCTTCAGCCTCCATCGATCAACACGTGTTTTGTGAAGTCTACCATCTGCATCCATCCATCCATTGTTGTAGCGCTTTCTAATGATGAATGGCCCCTCCCATCTAGGTGAAAACTTTTTATCCATCCTAGTGTCAACATGTTATCATACCTTAGAACCAACATACCTTTCTTGAGACCTTTCTCCTTGAGCCTTTTGTTGAACGTGAGGCGTCGTTGCTCTGCCTCAGTTGCATAGTAGTTGATAGCCTCTTCTTTGTCTAGTTGGAGCCTCTCTAGATCGAGAATGTGGTTGTGGAGATGAGTATTAGGGCGTTCCACGTGCCTAGCTAGCACTCTGAGACTAGCCAATTGAACTTCGATGGGTAAAATGGCCTTCTTACCATACACCAAGTGATATGGTGTGAATCCAAGGGATGTGCGAAATAAAGTGCGATAAGCCCAAATTCCAACCATAAGGTGCTTATCCCAATCACTTTTGTGATTGTTTACCTATTTAGTGATGATCTTGCAGATCATACCATTTATCTTCTCCACCAAACCGTTGCATTGTGAGTAATAGGGAGTTGAGTGGCATCGTGAAATGCTCAGCTTTTCCATCAGCTCTCCTACTAGGTCTCCTCTAAAACCTAGTCCCCTATCAAAAATTATCTTAAGAGAAGGTCCAAAACAGAAGAAAATATTTTCAAATACAAACTTTGCTACTTTCTTAGATATAATCCGGGTGGTAGCTACTGCTTCAGCCCACCTAGTCATGTAGTCTACACCCATGATGATATACAATTTACTTGATTGGGACCTTCGCAAAGTTCCAATAGAGTCAATTCCCCATGTCTCAAATGGTCCATAAGAGATTATAGGAGTCTGTGGCTCATAGGTAAGCCTCCTATCCCATGCTTTTCAGCATTCCTTGCATGTTTTACACCAATGGTGCACATCCCTATGTAGACTAGGCCATACAAACCGGGCTTGTAGAATCTTTCTACTATTGATGTCAAGTGCAAAGTGTCCTCCACAAACACCATCATGGCAACTTGAAATGATTTCAGTGATTTCTCTAGAGAGAGGTACATGCCTAAGAATTTGATCCTTCTCCTTGTAGTAGAGGTCATCATTGATAAGGCGGTATTTCATTGCCTTGTGCACAAGCCACTGCTTTTGGCCCTTGGTAAGATCTCTAGGACACTCTCCTATGTCCAGGAAACTCATGATGTCAAGCATAGTGTCGCTACCTTGGAAGAGAGGCAATTTCAACTTGATCGCACCCACTGGATCAAGTTAAAATTGACTATGACCCACTTAATTGGCGCTTCCATAACTTGACGCTTTTCTCGGACGAGCCTCCCTTGCATCGTGTCGTTTGTAGTGGTCATAGTCAAGTGCCTTTGCGGTTGTCACAGTGGTCGTCACTTCATTGAAGCCGTTGGCACGAAGTGCGTATATACAAGAGCATATGCATGTGTGCGAATGATGGTGGCTATAATTTGACTAGTTTGGGCTTATGGGATGATTTGTGAGAGTGTTTGGTGGTCATTATGAGAGCGGGGTGCGTGTTGATGGTAGGTTGTGTGTGTGTGTGTGTGTGTGTGTGTGTGTGTGTGTGTGTGTGTGTGTGTATGGTTGAAAAACATCAATTTTCAGCTATGGAGAGCTTGGGAAAGACATGAGAGTGAGAGAGAAGAGTGTGTGTGTGTGTGTGTGTGTGTGTGTGTGTGTGTGTGTGTGTGTGTGTGTGTGTGTGTGCATGTACACTATGTGTGTTGGCAAATTGGATGTTTTCAGCTTTGTGTATGTGTGGGTGTGGAGGGGGATAAAGTTTCTTTTTGTTGGTCAAAGAGAGAGAGAGAGAGAGAAGGGACAAAAAAGTGAAAATTTCAGCCAACAACAGAGAGACTGAGATGGAGGGAGAAGACGAGGAGAGGGAGGGCTCCATGGATGGAAGAGGACAAGGTGGAAAGAGATGATAATGAGAAGGAGGCCCCCTTTATTTACTTTTGTAAGAAGGTGGTGTCCATGGTTGTACAAACCATTGAGTGCCCTCTTATTTTACTAATATAGTTATCAATTATTATGAAAGTGGAGCCCTTTGAGGAGAAAATAAAAGAGGGAGAAAAATGATTACCAGTGGCTCTGCCGGTATTTGGGGACAAAGGCTCCTTATCATGCAAGATTTTATGCATCACTGAAAGCTTTTATTGAGGATTTTGTTTATCCTGATTCTCAAGTGGTCGTTCACACGCCCTATGCTTGAGAACTTTTTTTTTTTGGAGAAGGGGGGTTTTCCATATAGAGAGATGGGTTGATTTTAAAAGGCGGCCCTCAAAGCCTTCCCTTGTTACTGAGGAGATGTGACACAGACTAGAGCTCTCGCTCCTGCTAGAGGAGCTCCATGAGACCCTCAGAGCACTCCCCTGTGGTAGTTGTCTAGGGGAGTATGGTTTGATTTCTAGCTTCTTCTTAGAGTACTAGGACTTGCTTGGTTTAGATCTCTGCAGCGCATTCCAATACATCCTGCACACTGGCAAGATGCATGACAGCATGAGTGAGGGCATGATCTACCTTATTCCCAAGGAGAAGGCCTATGATAGAGTTGACTAGGACTTCCTAGAGGGCACTTTGCGCAGGATGGGTTTCTCAGATGCTTGGATCAGAGGTGTGTCAGCTCTCTAGAGGTGTGCGCACAATTTCGTGCTCTTGGCAAGGGGAAGAGGTGAATACTTCTTGCTCACACGTTCGGTCAGATAGGGTTTCCCTCTAGACCCCTTCCTTTTTCTTTTCTATGCTGAGGCAATGAGCAGATTCTTGACTTCTTAATAGGTTGGCTTGCGTGGTCTATAGCTCCCTATTACGACAGATGAGTTACTTGACAATGAGTTTGGTGATGACTCAGCCTTGTACTTGGAGGGCCAAGAGGCCAATTTGCACAGGCATGAGCGGGCTCTTGAGGTGTTTTGTTGTGCATTAGGAGCACTGATCAACTGGAGGAAGACATTAGCTTTCTGGGTTGGCAGTGCTCCTACTCTTGATTGGTCGCCAAGTGAGGGTTTTATATGGATTCCTCCAAGGACTGCAATTTTCTATCTAGGTTGTCAGGTTGGCCTGGACTTGACTCCTGAGCAGCAGGCTACTCGCCTCCTGTCCATTAGAAGGAAGTTGCTACATTGGAGCTACCCACGTCTCTCTTTGGTAGGTAGAGTTGTAGTGGCCAACCAGGTGTGTTGGCTACTATGTGGTATATCATGTCTTGTTGGATCTTCTTGAGTTCCTATATCAGCCAGCTAGAGAGGCTGATCAGGAATTTTATTTGGTTAGGGTGCAACATCGAGTCAGCACGGGCCAAAGTAGCCTGGTAGGTCATCACCTTAGCTTGTTCTCAGGTGGGGCTTCGGATCATAGACTCAGCACAGCAAAGCAGAGCCCTTCTTGGGAAGTTTTTTGTTAGAGGACTGCTTCTAGGGGAGGAGCCCTGGAGGGTTTTGCTGCTTCATCGGCTTCGAGATCGAGTCCCTCATGCAGGAGGCCCTTGGATCCCCTGCATAAGGTGGATCTTTACAGAGATGCGCAGAGTTGGTCTGAGCAGGAGGTTGGAGTATCAGTTTACTATGAGTCTACTTTGGTCTTGGGAGCATCTGAGGAGTGTCCTGGAGCAGCACCAGCCCACTTGCACGGAAGAGCACTTAAGGCAGCCCCTGGTTTGGAACCCCATGGTTAGCACTCATAAAGGCCACCTTGTTGGTAGTAGGCCTCATGTTTCTTGGGGTCCCATGGCAGAGTGCCCAACCCGCACTCTTGGTGATTGGCTTCAGTTCTCAGGTTTGCCTAAGGAGACACAAAGCGTCTAGCTACAAGACATGAGAGGGGTGTAGATCATATGCAAGACATTACAGAGGATTTACCAACTTATTGGCTCACCCCTCTAGAGACAGTAGCTCCCAGATGGATGGGGACCTTCACACGACTGGAGGTCCTCATCGCGGTTCATGCTTGCTTGGAGTCCGTACCTCCCATATTTTTCAAGATCCAAGGAGAGGGTCGCCTACACAAAGTCTCACTAGAGGCTCCACAGGTTGCAGATTGTTGTTTTTAGAGGATACAAGTAGTTGACATCTGTGGGAGGACTTGTGTCATAGATCCTGACCCAGCAGATCTTGAGACATGCCACTGTCAGCTTTGGGCTTCTGAGAGCTGCCCTATGACACGAGTGCAATGGGACCCTGAAGAGTGGTTTTGAAGAGACCCCTTCTCTATAGCCGATCACCCTACGATCCCCTTCTTTGAGTACACTGTTCGACTAGGAAGCCACATACTGGTAGCACAGAGAGAGACTTGTCGTGCGTAGTACTTCATGGGCAGGAGGAGGGTCTCACAACTGAGTTCTTGTCATATTTTTTAGAGCAGTTGTGGGACTCCAGACAGCCAAGGTGAGTCACTTTGTTCCAGTGGTTAGTTTCACACAGAGCTACAATAGTGGGGACCTGGCTAGTATATAGTTTCTTTTCAGTAGCCTCTGCAGCTTGCAACCATCCTTTGGAGAGTCAACATCACTGTCTGTGGGACTGCCCCATGGCACAAGAGGTTTGGCTTCAGGTTCTTCGATTGATGCCAACTCTTTGCACAACACGATAGTACACTTGGGGTGCTGCAGTCTGGTCCACCCTCAAAGGCCCTGTGCTCCATTTTGAGCTAGCCTCCACTAGCAAGATGATAGTGATCCAGGCCTGGGGGATTCACTCCATATACAAAACGGGATGCCACCTGTGAGCGAACAACTTTGATAAAACCCTTATATACGACTCATATTAGGGAATATGACCCCCCTTTCTATGCTTGTACGACAATCAATGAATAAAACTAACATACCCCTATCTTACAAATAAATTTAGGTCTCATATGATCTAACTGAGTAAACCTAGTCAAAGAGTGTGTATCATAGTGACTAGGAACGTACTAAGGAACCACTTATGTTTATAACTAGATGTACCCTCAATGTGTCTTAGTTTGAATTTCAAACTATGTGCCCAATCATCCTGCACTCTAGCTACTTGTCCATTTCTAACCCATCCAATGCTGGTGTAAATCAACCCTTGACTTGCTCCAAATCAACCCTTATCTATGACCAACTTCATGCAAAATTTGATGTATGACTTGATAAAAAACTTCTTTTAAATTCATTTGAGTTCTAGTGCACATCGATGACCAATCGTTACAAGGAATTAACCCAAGTCAAGTCCCCCCCCCCTTCCCCCAGAATATGATATCCCCCTTCCAAATTTAAGCTTCAGAGATAAATTATTGGGGGCCTGCCCCTAAATTATATGCTTATGTAGCTTGTAAACAAAACCCCCTCCCCTACACTTACGTGGTGTGGTAAGTTTTCCATGGTGAATCCCCCGGGGTCCAGGGGGGTCGTTCTACACTTTAGCCTGCCACAAAGCTTACCCCCCCAGGAGTGGTGCAGTGAGAGAGAGGTGTGCGATGGAAGGAAAACTCATGGCACCGCTCCTCAATGCTAGTCAGCTCCTATCTATCCTGCTTCATTTTCTCCTCCAACTATGGGTTGTGTGGATACTGCTCCTCCATCCTCTATAAGGAAGCAATGCTCTTCGAAGACCCTTGTTGGTTGCAGCCAAACAGGTTGCGGACTCGTGAAGGAAGAAGTGACTAAGCTTTGCCAATCTAAATGCCACTCTACCAGCAGGGGTGTCTTGTGTGTCCAAACTCTCCAACCAAAGTGCCTCCACTTGCTCTCTGAGCTTTGGATCAAGCAAGATCCACTCAGGGATGAGTAGCATCACACCCCCCCTCCTCTGTTTTTTTGTCACTGTGAGAATCATTGGCGCATGGTCGGAAAAAGTAGTCCCTGCAAGGATGCCAACAGATCCCCCCATGTCACAAATGTGGTCACTAGCGAAGAATCAATCTATCCAAGATAGATTCACTCCTCCTACTCTGCAATCAGAGCAAGAGAAAAACAAGCTGCCTAGGGGTCTTACAAAGTCTAAGTGTTGCCAAACATAAAAAATCCTCATAGTCATACATAACCTCTCCCAAGCTACCAACTCAGCCCCATGCACCGTGGCATGCCCACCTCCAATCCTATCAGAGGGGTCCTTCCACATGTTGAAGTCCCCCCAACACACCACTACTCTGTGTGTGGCAGAGACTCAACAACATGAGACCAAAACTCTGCTCCTGCACTTGCCACATTGGGCCCATATATGTTCAGGAAACCCATGAGGCAACCCTGAACCTGCATAGTAATCCACTGAGCTCTACCTAGCACATTAATACCTCTTCCCACAATGGCCTGCTACAAAGAATCCGCAATAGACATGGTTACCCCTCCCTAGATACCTCTAGGTCCAAATGCATCTCACCATCTGACCACATCGTCTAATGCGGCTCTCACACAGATGATGATCCTATCGCATAAGAATATCAATCTTTCCACCCATAAGGCATCACTGAAGCTCCTCATGCAACCGACCCCTCTGACGCTGACACTAGGGCCCTCCTAATCCCTGCACATTCCATGAGACGATCCTCATGGAGTCAGTGAGAGAAAACAGATGCTGTAAGAGTAGCCAACCTCGCTATCTTTGAGGCTGGTTTGTTGGATGGGGAGTAATCCGCATTTGAGCGACCTCTAGACAAATGGGTTTGGAGTGATTGTCCCACCCAGGCCCAAGCCAAGCGTGCAGCCCGTAAGGCTACATCCTCTATCCAAGAATCCTCATGTACATATACATAGCAAGGAGGGCTCTGAGTGTTAGCAAACAAATGCACCGCAATGTGCCTGCAACCTGTTGCATCTGGTGATGTCACGTTGAACTTGGCTAAAGTCCAAAGTGTTTGTACCACATTTGTCACCCCTAGGTTCCTTGTGTGGTGTGAGAACTCAGTGGCCTAGATCTAGAAATAGTCAAGAACTGTGTGTAGGGTCCACTCTATAGAACGGAAAGGAGAAACCTACCATTGTATCTAGAGCCTCACTGCCTCAAGCTGTGAGAAAGAGGACGTGGACTTGAAAGCAAGCCTCCTCCAGGTCGGGAGAAGAATCATCTAGGAATTGTGTGAAGATGTAGTCGAAGAAGTCCCATCGTCTGCAAATGTCAAAGTTAATCAAACCCCAAGGGACTGCTACAAAAGGAGAAGTCTAAACCAGAAGTGGCAGCCTCATATGGGGTTGTCCCTCCCAAGCCACGCGGCTTGAAGTGAAAGCACTACCAAGAGAAAGCCTTGCTACATACATGTTTCCAGTCCCTTGTGTCTGAGGAGGAGTGTGGGAGGGTCAACTCCCCCACACATTCTCACAACAGTGGATACCCTGCCTTCAGTTGTTGACAAGCCATCACCCAGTGCCAAGTAAGAATCCAAATCTTTTCTCTCCAGTATTGATGAAGCCTTCTTGGAAGCAGTTTTCAATCTATAGAAGATCAAGGTACTAGAGAAACCACTAGTAGAACAAGAAAAGCTTACAGCAGAGACAATCTTGAAGAACACCTTCCAACAAGTGTCCCTCTATGACATGATGTGGCTAGATGCAAGTTTTAGAAGTGACACCCTTGCAGTTATTCAATCACTTTACCCCGGAGTAGGTCCTAGTGGAAGGCACCTCCCAATGGAACCATCAGTGTCCTTTATGATATCCCATCCCGCTGCCCCCCTCACTGATTATAGAAGCCCTCATCTCACCGTGTCCATCTTGGGGCCGCAGTTCTCAAGACTGATAGTGGATGGTTGATTTGGCATCAACCTAATGCCCGAATTCACTATGATTGCTTTAGGTCTACAACCTACCCACCTTGCTCCCTTCACATTTACATTAGCCGACCAAAGGACAGTCTACCCACCCAGTAGGCATAGTGGACAAGGTGCCTCTACAGGTACAAGACTTCACACTTAACTTGGATTTTGTTGTGGTTTGTCTTCCCCAGGTTGAGGGAGGATTTCCTTTGCTCATCATTGGTAGACCATGGCTGCACCACACTAAAGTGCTTCATGATTGGGAAAACGATGCAATGTGGATACATACTCTGGGCTCCCCAATGAAACCCATTTGCCTAGAAGGAGGCATAGATCCTGTGTGCAGCAAATTTCTCTGTCAATGGAAACTAACCCTGAACAAGAACAACCTAGGGTCAGACAAAGATCTGTTGGAGTGGTTGGACACTACCAAGTCTATGCCTTGTTATGGAGTCTCTATTCAATCTCAGCCTAAACATACATTCTCATCCAACGCTTCTACTGTAATTGAACCCTGCATCCCCCTGGGCCAGTAGCAAGTGTGCCCCCCGAGCTCGTAGCCAGTGTGGCGGTCAGAGTGGCAGTGGAATCCTTCTCCTCAACCTCCTTGGTGTATGACTCTTCCACCAAAACAAAGCACTCCTTTGTAAACAATAACCTTCCCTTCAACAAGCTTCCAATAGGATGGTTACAAGAGGTATATATGGTCTTTATCTCTGTCACCTTTCTAGTCGTTCTCTGCAGTATACAACGCTTTGGAATTGAGAAGGCGGATTTGGTTTTTGCTTTTGCTCTAAGGCCTTTGTCACATGTCATCCTGCCTTAACGTCACCATCACCCCCCCCCCCCCCCCCCCCCAGCCCCTAGCCCCTTGCCCCTATCTACCCTCCCCTCGCCCCTACCCACCCTCCCTCCCCCTATTCCCTCTCAACCCTACCCACCCTTTCCCCCCCTCGCCCCTATCTACTCCCCTTCTTCCCCTACGTCCTATTCCCTCGCCCCTACCCACCCCTTTCACCCCCTCTCCCCTATCTACTCGCCCCTACCCACCCTTTCCCCCCCGTCACCCCTATCTACTCACCCCTACCTCCTATTCCCTTTCCCCTACCCACCCCTTTCCCCCCCCCCCCCCCCCCCCCCCTCGCCCCTACCCACCCCTTTTCCCCCCTCGTCCCTATCTACCCACCTCTAGTCCCTCATCACCCCATCTCATCTCCCCTCGCTTGAAAGAGTGGTGGTAATGTGTGTTTTAGTCTCCATCCAACCGTGCTATCTTATAGCCTCTCCCTAGTGTACACATTGTCCGTCCATGTCGGTGGCCTTGCCCGTAGGACCCATGTCCTTACATTACCCCCCTCTTGGATAATCGTTTTCGTCCTCCAAAACGAACGTAGGAAAATGTTTCTTAAGTGCGGAGACATTCTCCCATGTAGAACCTTCTTCAGGTCTATCTAGCCATTTTACCAACACCTGTCGTATGACATGATGTCTGGTGCGAAGCTCATGAGAATCCAAAATCTTTTCGGGTTCATGAGGGATGCTTGGCGGTTTGATAAGGTCAACTAACACGCGTGTGTCAATGACATTATCATTCTATCCTAGCTGTTTTCGTAAACGGCTAACATGCAAAACAGGATGAACTTGTGAGTTCTCTAGGAAAGCTAACTTATAGGCTACTTGACCTATACGTTTGAGAATGGTAAACGGTCTATAATAGTGTGGTGAAAGTTTAGCAACTTTTTCCATCTTCAGACTTTTTGAATGCTCCGGAACCTTGAGTAAAACTTGTCTCCTTCTTTGAAAGTAGCAAGACGATGATGCTCATCTGTGTACTTCTTATATCAATCTTGAGCTTGCTTAACATTCAGTCTAGCAACTCAAAATGGTCTTGGAGAAAATCCTTCACTTGTTGTATCTTCTCCTTAGCCAACGCCACTGTAACGGGTGATCTAGGTTGAAATCCATTTAAAAGCATAAATGGACTAAACCCTATATTCACATGCTTTGAACTATTATAAGCAAATTCCAACATAGGTAAGTAGTCTTTCCAATTGGTTTGCTTCTTGCTAACATATGCTCGTAGCATATCCTTGAGCACTTGATTAACTCTTTCGATTTGACCATCTGTTTTTGGATGATCAACAGTCCAACTTTTGAAACACAGATCTCCATAAGTGATTATCAAACTTTCAATCTCTTTACTAATGATACTAGCTGGAAGACCGTAGAGTTTATATATATATTCTACAAATAGCCGTGCTAATTTTGGTGTCTTAATCGTAGTCTTAGTGGGAATGAATCGACCCATCTTTGTGAGACGGTCTACAATTACCCATATGGCATCATGGCCACGATTTGTAGTAGGTAGTCCTACTACAAGATCCATAGAGATGCTCTACCACTTACCTTGTGGAATCTCTAAAGGATGTAAAAGGCCACCTACCTTAAGGCTCTCTGCCTTATTAACTTGGCACTATTGGCAGTTTAGTACGTACTCTTGAACATCATGATATAAGCCCGGCCAATAAAATTGACGTCAAACTAAGACATACGTCTTACGAATACCTGGATGACCAGCACTTGGACTATCTTGACACTCAAATAAGATTTTGCGCCTAGTGTCTGAGTCCTTTGGCACACATTCTCTACCCTTGTGGAGTAAGTAGCCATCATCAATGGAAAAATTCTTCCATCGCTTAAGCTCTTCCTGAGTAGGGGTGGAGCTCTGTGTGTTGCAATTTTTATCTACGTGTGCAGAGACATGTTGATCTGGCTGTACAGAGACATGTGAGTGTGAGGGATCCCTTTTTAAAACTGCACTCTACACTTTTGCATATGATTGATCTTGTGCACACTTGCCACATAATGACTCCAAAAATCCACTCTTTATTTCCATGAAAGCAAGTACATTAATCTGAGGCATCCGACTTAGTGCATCCGCTACTACATTATATCGCCCCTTGTGATATCGTAGCTTACAATCATAATCTTGAAGGATTTTTTCCCATCTAGCTTTACGGCCCTTCAAGTCCATTTGAGTAGTAAACCATTTGATACTCTCATGGTCAAAAACTACTTCAAACTCAGCACCATATAAATAGTGTCGCCACTTTTGTAAAGTGTGAATTATGGCATAGAGCTCTCTCTCATAGACATAATAATTCTGTTGAGCTCTATCTAACTTTTTACTTTCAAAGGCTATAGGTCTTCCCTCTTGGAGAAGTATTGCACCAATTGCTTTATCACTAGCATCATCCTCTACCACAAATAGCTTAAGTGGGTCAACGATTGCTAGGATGGGAGTAGTGGCTATAGCTACCTTGAGCTATTCAAAATTGTGTTTTTGGGCTTCTTCCCAAGAAAAGGTCTTTAGTACCTTTTCCTTTCACGTGATCCGTCATATGAGTAGCGATTTTGGCATAATCACGGATATACTGTGGATAAAATCCAGCCATGCCTAAAAATATTTGAAGCTTCTCAACCGTGTTGGGATGTGGCCGTCAAAGAATATCAAAGACCTTGTCAGTGTCTATTTTAATGTCAGAATAAGAGATCACATGACCGAGGTAATGTATCTCTCTTTTAAAGAAATCGCACTTGCTTTGCTTAGTAGACAGCACATGAGCTCCTAGCTATTTGAACACTAATCGTAAGTATTCTATGTGTTCATCTTCAGTCTTACTGTGAATGAGAATGTCATCAAGGAAAACCACAACAAATTTTTCAAGATAGGGACGTAAGACACTATCCATGAGTGTCATAAATGTAGCTAGAGAATTGGTTAAACCAAAAGGCATAACCAAAAATTCAAAATGCTCGAACTGTATTCTAAAGGCAATTTTGGAGATATCTTGCAAAAGGATACACACTCGGTGGTATCCTGAACGAAGATTTATCTTTGTATAGTATCTTGCCCCATGGAGTTGATCAAACAACTCATCCACTCTTGGCAGAGGATACTTGTTCTTGATGGTTATGGCGTTTAATCCACGATAATATATACACATGCACATAGTACCATCTTTCGTTTTTACCAATAGAATTGGTGATGCCCAAGGCAAAGTGCTAGGTCTAATGGAACCATGGGCAAGGCAGTCATCCAACTGACTCTCAACCTCCTTGGCTTCTTTAGCACTCATACGATAATGTGGTTTACTCATCGGTTTAGTGCATGTCAAGACATCTATGCCATGCTGCACATTATGTGTAGGGGATAAACTCAGCGGTAAATCACTTGAGAATACATCACTATAATCCGTGAGTAAGTGAGTCAGCTTTTGCCGTGCAAAAGGAGAAAGTAAACTAGAGTTATGCTGAGATGGATAATCTTGTATTTCTTGTTATGCTTATTTTACAACAGTTGCACGTTGCTCTATAGAATTAAAATTGAGAGTGCTTTGCTCGTTAGATTTGCTAAAACTTTGCTTATCATTAGAATTCATTGCACTTTGTATACCATTACTAGAATTCACTGCACTTTGCTCTTGAGAATTCACAAGACTTGGAGATAAGCAGTAACACAAAAAGACTTCATCTATTAAATCTGCTTTCTACAAAATAGAAAGCTCGGCTGTATATGCAAGAGGTGTAGATGGTATATTTTTCTCACCAAGCAAAAGCACATGCTTACCATTGGCCACAAAGGATAAGGAGTTGTGTTCATAACTAGTGTGCAATGTGTTTCCTAAACCATGCAACCACTCCCGTCCTAAAACTACACCAACACGGTCCATGTTCATAACTTGAAAGTCAAGGGTCATCGTATGATCTTGAACCATAAGCTCAACCCCTTGAACTACCGTGTCCCATACTTCTTTATCATTGACAGACATCTGTTTGACCACATACTTGTGAGAGTAGGGAGTTTGTGTAAGCTTCAATTTCTTGATTAGCTTATAGTTTAGGAAGTTATGAGTTGCACCATCATCCATTAAATATGAACACGTTGTTCGTCAATAGTGACATGCATGCAAATCAAACCATGGGGGCCAAAGGTGGGCTACCACATTGAAGCAGGCACACAACACTTGTGCTTTTCTTCCATACAAAGAATCTCTACAGCACAATATTTAGGAGATGAATCTAATGTGAGGCATTGCACCGTGTGCATGGCCTTTTCTTTGCCTTGCAAAAGAGGACAATCTTTCTTGTTATGTTGGTCCGAAAGATATCTAAAACACAAATTGTGTTTCTTTGCACGTTCAAAATCAACAGTGTTGAGATATCCACGTGGAGTATCTAGTGATTGCTTAGGCTTCTTAGCCTCTCGTGGGCGTGGAGAGGTAGATTGTCTTTTATTCCTCTTGGAACATGTGGGAGATCCACCTCGCCATTGTCTCTTAGCCACATTGCTCTTAGCAAAATTATTCTTAAAGTAGGGAACATTTCCTTTCCTCTCTTGGTCATCATCATATCTTTGGGCATGACTGATGGCTTCTTCTAAAGCTTTTGGATGTTGGGTCTTGACATAAAGACGATAGTCTTTGTCAAGACCCCTATTAAAACCCCGGGTCTTTTGGAATTCATCTAGACCTACTAGCTTCAATATGATTTCCCATGCTAACCAATTCTTATCTTCTTCATTGGAGTCCAAAAACTCTTTGGAGAAAGAAGCTTGAAACGCAGCCCAAGACGGAGGACGAGCATCTAATGGAAATGTTATCCACCACTTATAGGCCTTGCCTTTAAGAGATAGACTTGTTTCCACAGCTGTCTTTTTTTTTGGGGTGTGTCTCAATCTATGAATATCACTCCATTTGTGTAAGAACGTATTGACCGCATCTTTGTTGCGATTACGCTCTTCCTCGTGAAACTCAAGAATGACGATATTCTTAAGTAATGCATTGCTACCTTCTGCATCTTTTGAAGCACTTGTCTCTTGGACTCCTTGAGTTGTGCGAGCTTGGTTTCCTTGAACCGTGTCACTTGTGGCTCCTTCAGCCGTCTGTGAATTCATAAATTTCACAAGTAGCTCCGTAAGATTTGTAACATTTTCATTGAGTGCAGAGAGGTTGCACTCAAGTACGCTTTGGTGATTTTCCAAAGTCTTGAAAGCAGCCATATCTTCAAGGCCATGATCTCCTAGATCATCATCGTCATGCATATTAGTGTCAGCAGCACCCATGGTGCCCTAATTTTGATCTACGTGCTCAAAATCAAAAGTGTGTGTAGGTAGGATATTCTCAGTGGCCATGGTAAACACACACTAATGTAAAGAGAGGAAAAAAAAACGTCAACTTGTACCTTGTGAAGCTTGAAGTCTTTGTGTTTTTTATGCTCCGCGATTTGTGTTGCATGCAAAGCCTTGTGGAAATTGTAGCGCTTCACGTGCCGTTCGTCGTAAGAACACCTTTGTTGATTCTTTGCAAAAACTCGTTGTTTTTGTGAAGGCTTTTGTTCACTTTGAAGCTACCTCCTTGAGGAAAAAATGATTTTTGGAGGAAAACTTGCCTTCCTCCCTCCTAGAAGTGAAAAAGGGTGAAACTACTTTCTTGAAGTTTGAAGCTTTCCCTTTCCTTCTAGCAACACAAGTATGCTATCTTTCCTTGTTATTCACAACAAGGTTCAATAGCTTGATGGTAAAGTGCTGGCCTCTTACCCTCATGGGATGGGTTCAACCCTCCTTCATGCAAGAGTTAAGCGGGCCTTCCTACGCGCGCAACCAACAGTGCCAACGGAAGCCTTCGGAGCCTCGGTGTCGTAGAGTTTCCGATCAAGTTTGCCTTGGTCACCCGCCTTAGTCATGCGTTGCGCACAAGAAATTGTGCCCACCTTCTTTTGCTACACAGGGAAGACATCGTTGTCTGCAGGGTCGTGGGAGAGAAGCAGCGTGTTGCATGTACATGCAACCCGCTTTTCCCCTTTCCCAGAAATAGCTCGAATACTAGTGAAAGAGAGGTGGTAATGTGTGTGCTAGTCTCCACCCAACCGTGCTATCTTATAGCCTCCCCCTAGCATACACAATGTCCGGTTGTGCCAGTGTCCTTGCCCGTAGGACCATGTCCTTACATCGTCCTTACCCACCCCATCCCCTCTCCCTTGCTTTATTCCCCTCCTAATTTACTACCCACCCCCTAAACCCTCCCCTACAACCTCTCTAGTGTTCTCTTGCAGGATCCTCAGTTACTTTTTACTTGCTTTTGAATCAGGGCATTTTCACCAGTTTTTGTGTAATTACCTGCAAAAGCTTCAAATCTTGACATAACTTGGGAGCATTCGACCCATTAATGGTAGCCAACTCTTCGCCTTTTGGCTACTGTTACAATCACTTTGCAACTTTTTTGGGGATTTTGTTCATGATGGGGTAGTCTTCAGTTTTTGGTTCTTTCTGGTTTTGGATAGATTATCTCTCGTAGCGAGGTAAGTACTTCTTCATCAGCTGCATACATCTCATGAGTATACCTTTCAATTAGAACTTACCTATCTTCTCTACACACAATTTCTTAAGTATGGTTGGTCATCGTTCTCTCTAGTCTCGGTATTCTCTTCAAGTTTTTCAGTGTTCTCTCTCACTAGGATGGTGAGTGGTCTTGTGGTGGGCAACCTCTAGTAGCAGGGCTACAGTTTCACTCGCACATGACATGCAGCTAGTTACAGTTGGACTAGAGTTCACACTGGACGAACTCTCGCCTGGGTAGGGACACGTGGCAAGTGATACGGATGGTGGTCCAGTGGACATCGTGGCCAGATCACCACCACCTCAGTTTCGAGAAAGTCTTAGCTGGATTGGGATATCTTCCAGTTGTTGGTGACTCTTTAGGAGATACATATGAGTGGTTGTTGATGACTCTTTAGGAGATACATATGAGTGGTTGGTTCCAGTGGTGGGTACGCATCATCATCTACTTTTTTGTGGTTAGTCTTCTAGAGTCTATCATCTTGAATTGTACACAGCACGTCTGCATCATCCCTACACAGTTGAGCCTCAATACCCCATTGTACCTATGAGAGTTGGGCTGGAGCTGAGTATAGATAGATGGGCCATTTGGCAAAGACTCAACAATATGAGACCAAAACTCTGCACGTGCACTCGGCACATTGGGCGCATAGATGTTTAGGAAGCCCATGAGGCAACCTTGAACCTATATAGTAATCCACTGAGCTCTACCTGACATAATAATCCCTCTGCCCACAATGACATGCTGCCAAGAATCCGCAATAGTCATACATACCCCTCACTGGATGCCTTCGGGTGGAAAGGCAGTTGGATGCCTCCAGGTGCAAAGGCAGTTGACCAAAATGTCTCATAGCGACCATGCAAAATCTGACCACACCAGCTAATGCAGCTCTCACAAAGATGATGCTCTTGTAGCATAAGAATGTCAATCTCACCACCCACAAGGCATCTCTGGAGCTCCTGATGTAGCTGACCCCTCTGGCCCTGAAACTGGGCCCCTCCTAATCCCTGCACATTCCATGAGATGATTCTAATGGAGTCAATGAGAGAAAACTGATGCTCCCACAGCAACCAACCTTGCTATCTTTGAGGCCGGTTTGGATGGGGAGTAATCCGCATCCGAACGACCTCTAGACAAGCACGAAAGGAGTGTCTGTCCAGCCCAGGCCCAAGCCGTGCATGCAGCCAAAAGGGCTACATCCTCTGCCCAAGAATCCTCATGTAAAAATACATAACAAGGGGAGCTCTGAGTGTCAGCAAACAAATGCACCACAATGTGTCTGCAACCCGGTGCATCCGAAGGCATCACACTGAACTTGGCAAGAGGCCAAAGTGTGTGCACCAGATTTTTCACCCCTAAGTCCCCTGTGTGGTGTGAGAACTTAGTAGCCTGAGTCTGGAGCCAGTCAAGAACAGTGTGCTAGGTCCATTCTGTGGAATCCCTACCACACATCAAAAAGGAGAAGCCCACCGCTATGTCCAAAGCCTCAATGCCTCTAGCTGCAAGAAAGAGGATGTGCACTCAAAAGCAATCCTCCTCCAAGTCAGAAGAAGAGTCACCCAGGAACCGTGTGAAGCTGTAGTTGAAGAAGTCCCAGCATCTGCGGACGTCAAAGCTGGTCAAACCTCTAGGGACTACTACAAAGGATAGAATTGGAATTGTGCATGGAGTTGAGTTGGCAGCTTGGGAGAGGTTATGTATGACTCTGCGGGTTTTAGATGTGGCAACATTCTAGCCTTGTGAGGCCCCCAGATAGCCTCGCCTTCTCTCGTTTGGACCGCGGAGTGGAAAGAGTGAATCTATCTCGGATAGATGGCTTCTACACTAGTGACCACTTCTATGACTTGGGTGGGACAGTTTGCATTCTGGCTGGGACTTCTTTTTCGGACCATGCACCAGTGATTCTCACACTGACGGATAGATAGAGGAGGGGGAGCATGATGATGCGTATCCTTGAGAGGGTTTTGCTGGACTCTGCACTCAAAGAGCGAGTGGTGACTCTCTAGATAGAGGGCTTAGACATGCAGGACTCTCATCCTCACACAGTGGCCTCTAGACTTGCTCCACTTAGTCGGCTTTTTCTTCAGGAGTCCATGGACGGCCTGGCTGCAGTAAGAGAGGAGGAGCAACGTCTCCAACGAGGTGTTGCTTCCTTGCGAAGGATGTAGGAGCAGCATCCAGACAGTCCTTGGTTTGAGGAGTAGTTATAGCAAGCTCGCCAGCACAGAGGAGAGGCGCCATCAGTTTGCTTTCCATCGACAAGCATCTCAGTGGACCCAAGTCGGTGACAGAGTGACAGGGGCCTTCTTTGAGACTGTGGGACCCCGACATACGCAAGCCAAGTTCAGCTAGTTGAGGAGGCCTAATAGGTCAGTTGCTTTAGAGCCATAGGACATGCGAGCAGTTGCTACTGACTTTTATCGTGACCTGCTGTTAGCAGAGCCTCATTTAGAGTGTCAGGATACATGTGGAGAGTACGTTTGGGCACAGATGCCTTGTCTTGTGATTGAGGAAATGCGCGAGAGGCTTGAGCTGCCTCTTCAGCTAGAGGAGCTCCATGTGGCCCTCAGAGCACTTCTCCGTGGTAGCTATCTAGGTGAGGGTGGTTTGACTCCCAGATTTTTCTTAGAGTAGTGGGACTTTCTTGGCTCAGATCTCTGCAGCGCTTTTCAGTACATCCTGCACACAGGAGAGATGCCTGAAAGCATGAGTGAGGGTTTGATTTACCTCATTCCAAGGAGGGTGGCTCCTTGGATGAGATTCGACAGTGACAGCCCATCACCATCCTCAACTCAATCTACAAAATTATTGCCAAGGCTCTGACTTTGAGGATTCAACCACTTCTAGAGAGCATTATACATGGGACACAGACAGGTTTGTCAAGGAGCGTAGTATCGTTGACAACATCTTTACGTTTTGGGAGGCATCTACCCTGGCTCGCCTACGTGGTGAGGATCTGGTGATACTTCTTCTCGATTTTGAGAAGGCCTATGATAGAGTTGACTCGGACTTCTTGGAGGGCACTCTATGCAGGATGGGCTTATCATATGCCTGGACCAGAGGTGTGTCAGGTCTCTACAGACAAGCACACAGTCAAGTACTTTTGGCAGGTGGTAGAGGTGATTGCTTCATGCTCACATGTTTGGTCAGACAGGGCTGCCCTCTTGCCCCCTTCCTCTTTCTCTTCTATGCCGAGGCTTCATAGCAGATTTTTGGCTTCATAGCAGGTTGGTCTACGTGGCTTAGCGCTCCCTATTTGGGACGACGAGCTACTGGATGCAAAGTTTGCAGACGACTCAGCTTTGTATTTGGAGGGCCAGGGGGCCAACCTTCACAGGTGTGAGCACTGAGCAGGCTTTTGAGACCTTTTGTCGTGCATCAGGCCCACAGATCAACTAGAGAAAGACAGTGGCTTTCTCGGTTGGTAGTGCTCCTACGCCTGACTTGTTTCCAGGTGAGGGTTTCAGGTGGATTCCCAGAGGGACTGCAATTCGGTACTTGGGATGTCAGGTTGGTTTAAACTTGTCTCTTGACCAGCAGATTTCTCCCCTCCTTCTGTCCATCAGGAGGAAGCTATTACATTGGAGCTCCGGACGACTTTCTCTAGCAGACAGCGTTGTAGTGGCCAACCAAGTGTTGTTGGCTACTATGAGGAAAATAAAGTCTTGTTGGATCTTTTCGAGTTCCTGCATTAGCCAAGTAGAGAGGCTGATCAGGAATTTCCTTTGGTCAGGGCGCGACACTCAGATAGCCCGGGCCAAAGTGACCTGGCAGGTCATCACTCTTCCTTGTTCTCAGGGGGGGGTTTGGGGATCATAGACCCAGCACAGCACAGCAGAGCCCTTCTTGGGAAGTTTGTTGTCAGAGGATTGCTTCCAAGGGAGGAGCCCTTGCAGGAGTTTTTGCTTGGCTTAGTGCTAGAGTGCCTTAGGCTACAGGCCCATGGAGACCTTTGACCAGATGGATTTTCACAGAGATGTGCAGAGTTGGCTTGAGCAGGAGACTGGAGAACCGTTTTGTTCTGAGTCTTCTCCACTCTTGGGAGCATTTGAGGAGAGGCCTAGAGAAACATCAACCTACTTGCACGGAGGAGCGTTTGCAATATCCCCTTGTTTGGAACCCTATGGTTAGCACTCAGAGAGGCCACTTGGGTAGTAGTAGGCCTCATGTTTCTTGGGGTCCCATGGCAGAGGGTCCGGCACGCACCTTAGGTGACTAGTTGCAATTCTCAGGCTTGTCAGAGGAGCTTCAGAGCATCCAGCTACTACAGGGCATGAGAGGGGTGCATAGCATGTGTCAGTACATCACAAAGGCAGTACCAGGTGAGTGGCTCACACATCTCAAGTCAGCAGCGCCCGCGACTAGAGGTCCTCATCGTAGTTCGGGCTTGTTCAGAGACTGTACCTTCCCTGTTTTTCGAGCTACAAGGTGAGGTTCGTTTACACCGAGTTTCAATTGAGGCCCCATAGGTTGCAGTGTGTTATTTTCAGAGGATCCGAGTTGTGGGCATTTGTGCGAGGACTTGTGTCATAAATCCTGACCTAGCAGCTCTTGCATTAGAAAATTCCGAAGGTCTTTTGGAGGGCCTTTTAGTAGAGAGAGGAAAAAGAGGTCCTCCAATGAGAGAAGAGCTTACGTTACGTAGAAAAAAGCCTGATATGAACAAGAATATAAAAGATGCATTCAATGAGAAAACGGTCCTTGAAAACGGTCACCTTTTTATTAAATGTGAGTGTCTTTATCACGAGTTCGGCGCCGCTCATTCAGAATGTCTTACGTCATCAATGAAATTTAAAAAATTCACAAAACTCTCAACTAGTGTCAAAATTTGAAGATTATGACACCAGCAGTGCGTTCGGAACGCCCAAAAACCTAAAAATCGAATGTCTACTTGTCCTTTTCTAACACCCGGAGAGAGAGAAATTACCAAAAAACCCCTAAAAATGGGTCTTGGGAGCACGGTGCACGAAAGACAACTTTTATTTTTGTAAATTGGTCTCTTCACACCGTGATCCACTTTGTTGTCCCTCGCGTGCCGTGATCCCAAGACCCATTTTTAGGGGTTTTTTGGTAATTTCTCCCTCTCCGTGTGTCAGAAAAGGTCAAGTAGACATTCGATTTTTAGGTTTTTGGGCGTTTCGGACGCACTGGCAAGGTCAATATCTTCAAATTTTGACACTAGTTGAGAGTTTTGTGAATTTTTGTATATTTCATTGATGATGTACGACATTCTAAATGAGCGACGCAGAGCTCGTGAAAAAGACACTCGCATTTAGTGCAAAAATGACCATTTCAAAGGAATGCTGAAAACTTAGGTTCACTTTTCAGAGTATTTAGTTGTCCTTTTGGAGGCATTTTAAGAAATTTTCTAGAGAGTGAAATAGAATTTCTTAGAAGGCCCTCCAAATGACCTCCGAAATCTTCTAATGAGACTGGCCACTATTGACTATGGACTTGGGAGAGTTGTCCACTAGCACAAGCGCAGTGAGATCCTGGAGAGTGGTTCTGGCGGGACCCTTTCGCCTCAGCTGACCATCCATGTGTCCCTTTCTTTCAGTACACTGCTCGATTGGGACGTCACATACTGGAAGCACGGAGAGAGGCTCGTCCTACTGCAACACCTCATTGGCAAGAGGAGGGTCTCACAGCTGAGTTCTTGTCAGCTTTTTGGGCGAGGTTGTGGGACGCTAGATAGCCACAACGAGTCACTTTGTTCCAGTGGGCTGGTTGCACATAGAGCTATAGCAGTGAGGAGTTGTCTTGTACATAGTGGTCTCCCGTTCTCTTTAGTCGATCACCATGGGATCCGCTTCTTTGAGTACACTGTTTGACTGGGACGCCACATACTGGCAGCACGGAGAGAGACTCATCCTGTTGCAGCACTTCATGGGCAGGAGGAGGGTCTCATAGTTGAGTTCTTTTCATATTTTTGGGAGCGGTTGTGGGACTCTAGGCGAGTCCCTTTGTTCTAGTGGTGAGTTGCACACAGAGCTACACCAGTGGGCAGCTAGCTAGTACATAGTTGCTTTTCGGCAGCCTATGCATCTTGCAACCATCCTTTGGAGAGTCAGCGTCACTGTCTATGGGACTGCTGCCTATGGCACAACAGGTTTGGCTTTGAGTTCTTTGATTGATGCCAGCTCTTTGCACAACATGACAGTACACTTGGGGTGTTGTAGTCTGGTCCATCCTCATGGGCCCTATGCTCCATTTTAAGCTATCCTCCACCAATAGGATGATAGTGCTCTAGGGGGGTCATCCTACACTTTAGCCTGCCACAAAGCTTACCTCCCCGGAGTGGTGTAGTGAGAGAGAGGTGTGTTGGGAGCACGTCTGTGGCCTGACACTCTGGTTCATTTGGTGCCCCATTGCTTCCGCATCTTTGAGGCTCACCCTGTTCCACCGACGGAGAATGCTCGTGACTTTTGGTTGGAGCTGATTCACACTCTCAAAGGTCAGTTTGAGAGACTTCAGGGCAGCTCAGACCACATGCGGGAGCGCAGAGAGGCTTTCTTGTGACTCTGGTGCCCAAGGACCTTCTTCACTATAGTCCATGGTGCACCCAAATGCCATTACCGGCCACCTGTGTGGCTTTTTCCTCCTCCCATTTTGTGATTTAGCCCCATTGTACATATTCTGCTCACTCACTGAGAGAGTCTCCCCATGCTTTTGATGTAGCCCTCTTTAATAGAGGTGGTTTGTAGCCCTATGGGCAAGTTTTATCAACTAATAGGAGGATCTTTTCTCATTATTCATATATATAAAAAAGTCGTTCATTCCTACAAAGAAGTGGTTACAAAGGGAAGCCTCTTCATTGCAAGGTGTCCCTGTCTGGAGCACTCCTAGTCCAGGTTATGCTACGCCTCATGTGCCCATTGCAGATGAGGATTTGCCAATGGGCACCAATGCTTGAGTCTCTTTTTCTTGTTTCCTCGCCCATTGTGTATACTGTACAAGATGCATAGTTCTTTGAATTGCATCTCATATAATGTGTGGGGCTAATGCATCCATGACAAGTGGCTTCTCACCTAGAACTATGTACATACATGTAACGAGAACATAGTTGTTCTTCAAAAGCATAACCAACACCATTTTTCCAGCGCAAACTTCCTTTTTTGAGGGTTATTTGATAGCTAATGCAGGATCAATTGGCTTTTTTGGAGTGCTTATGCTCGTTCGGTCGCATGAGCTCTTCCCGACTCTGGTCTTCAATGACCCGGATGGGAGATGGATGGTTGTCCAATGTATTGTTAATGGGGAAGTATTTGAATTCGGGGGATTGAATGCATACACAACATTTGTTGATTGAGCACAATTGTGGAGTGTCGTTTCCTCGTATTCTTGGCGTTCCAATGCATTTCTCTATGGGGATTCTGCTTCATGTGGAATGTCAATCATGGGATCATTTTATGCTGACTTGTCATGGTTTGGATTTATGGTCTCTTTTGAATGCGGATGACCCCAGATTCACATCTCAACATAATGCTCACTCTATGTATCACACTTGCCTAGATCACTTGTATCTTTTCAATATGCAACAGTATGATGATTTTGTATGTGACATGAGGATTGATTACACTTTGTGCCTCTCAGATCATGCTCCCATTTGTTTGTAATTGCGCTTTGGATTCTTTTCTGTTGATGGCTCCCTTCCCAGGAAGTGTCTTTTGCATGTCAACAATGCTAATCTTAAGCATGACCTTTTCTGCTCTATAATTGGGGATATCATCCCGCCTTTGACTTCTCAAATGCATCTTGATATGGATACAACCTGGTTTCTCTTTGTTATGTGCATTCAATGTGTTGTCCAAGATTATGGTACGTTTTATTTGTCACAATTGCGACACCAAGTTAAGCAGGAAAAAGATACTTGTCAAAGGCTGATGCACTTGACCAACAATTCCTCTCTTATACTGAGACTCAGTTGACTGAGTTGCTTTCTACCCGCACTATGTTACGTCATACTGATGAGAGGAAATTGGTCAAGTGGCAAACTCGCAATCACCAACGAGCTTTTACTAATAAAGGTTGTGCTTCGAAACAGTTCTTCCAGCACTTGCATCATTCTCGGCAATCTCAAGCTATCAAGAGAATTAAACTTCCATCCGGGGAGTGGACCTCTTCCTTACCGAAGTTGACACAAGATCTGCACTCGCATTATAGCAAGCTCTTTGAGGCTCCCATATCTCCCACATGAGAAGCTTGTAAGGTGTGTCAATTGTTCCTATCGCATGTTACTTCCATTCTTTCACCGCAGTAGGCTCAAGACATGGAAGCCACTTTCACTGAATCGGAATTGCATGCCAGCTTGCTTGACTTGGGTCGTTGGAAAGCTCCCGGTTGGGATGGTCTTACTGTGGAATTTTTCTTGTCGTTCTGGGATGACCTAAACGTTCCCTTGTTGTTCATGATGAATACGGCCTAGGAACAGCAAGCATTGCCCGCCTCTCGGAAAGAAGGCTTGCTCAAGTTGATACCCAAGCATGCATTGTGTGAAGAGTTCTCTCATTGGAGGCCAATTACGCTCATGCCTGAGCTCTATAAATTGATGACTAAAATGCTTGTTAATCGCCTCAAGGGGCTTTCTGCAACAATGGCTTGCATCAATCTCATTATGGCTTCGTTCCTCGCTGTCAAATTTCTAATAACCTGACGAATGTCATCATTGGCATGGAATATGCGAAATACACTCGGCAGGACCTATTGGTCATGCAGTCTGATATTGAAAAGGCCTTTGATACTGTTCTTTGGGACCTAAATTTCAGACACCATGCATCAGTTGGGATTTGGGCCTAAGATTTCCCGTGTTGTGTTTTTCTTATATGCACATAGGACTACGGTAGGTTTGTTGGATGGCTTTCTCACAGATTCTTGGCCTCTAGGACGGTCTGTCAGGCAAGGATGTTCTCTCAGGACTTTGCTTTATGCAATTGCCACTCACCTCCTACTTACGTATTTGGATGTTTCAACTTCTACTAGTAGATAGCATGGCCTGGTTTTACAATCTGGGCAACAATTTGTTGGCCAGGCTTATGCGGATGACTCTCTATTTATACCTCGTAGTCGCTATGATGATGTGGGAACAAACTATGCATACTCTTTGTTTGGATTGGCGACAGGCCTCAAAGTTAATTTTTGTAAATCTAAGCTGCTTCCTTTGAATGAGTATGATTGGCATAAGCTATTGTGGCCAGGGGAGATTGTTCCTCCACACGTCATAGTTCGTCATTTGGGTTATCCCCTCGCTTAAAATGTGTCAGCTGCATAGAAAACGGATTGGATACTCTAACGTCTGCACTCCAAGTTAAATTATTGGAAATTGTCCACTTGGCCTCTGCATGTGCGACTTAGGATTGTCCAGTGTATTATTATGGAATATGTGCAGTTTACTTATCTCTGCTATCATGGTCTCGGTCATACTTGCATTCCCTTATCTCTAGTATTTTGGAGCATTTCTGGCACACCTCAACTCGCAGCAAGGGTCTCCAGTTGTTATCTATGGACAAATTGTGTTCTCCCAAGCGCCTTGGCGGGCTGAGTATTTTAGATTTGCGTAGTCATATTCTTGTTCGGAAAGCTACCCTATTGCCAGTCTTGGTGGCACAACGACAACCTTAGTCACTTATGGTATCACATTTGTGTGCGCATATTGTCACTCCGTCCTTTGGTCATTGGCTCGAGGGTTCACCATTCAGTACCCCCTATATAACGTATGTTCGCGGCAAGCTTGGGCCCTTTTTATTCTTACAAAGGGATGCTAAAAGCAGTGAAACTTAAAAGCAAACTATCCCAAAAGCAACTGGCTCAAAATCTGTCAGTAAAAACAGCCAGCGCAAAAAGAGGAATTTCATACGACAGGCTACGCCAGCATGTCAGCGCAAATTTCAAAAAAAATGTATAGTTGTCTACGTCAGCCTGTCCGTACAATAGACACTGCCACGTCATCATTTTTTGTGTGTGGGTGGTCTGGGAAACTTAAGTCTAGGTTTGTCGTGACTCAAGAGAGATTCACTTAAAACACTTCACAATTTATTGAGTCGACACGGCCTGGCGTATATCCATGCCCATAGGTATAGGCCCCAAAGTCTGGCGCCCCTCGGTATTTATTTTTCATTAATCATTGCAAAGTACAACTCTCGAGGGACCTCTGCTCTCAGACTCTACATCCAGATGCTCTGAGAAGTGAGACCCTTGGGCCCTTTTTATTCTTACAAAGGGATGCTAAAAGCAGAGCCCCCAAAAGCAATGAAACTTAAAAGCAAACTGCCCCAAAAGCAACTGGCTCAAAATCTGGCGGTAGAAACAGCCAGCGCAAAAAGTGGAATTCCGTACAGCAAGCCGCGCCAGCATGTCAGCGCAAATTTTGAATTTGAGAGTGGAGACGTTCATCGGATCCACCCGCAGGGTGGGCACGAAAAGACGTGTCCGCGTGATTGGGGAGAGAGAGCTCCTGGGTTGCATCGCAGATTTGCGGTTTCCTCTTGCTCGAGGCCCTCCAAGTTTCTTTGTAGTCGGGGCTCTACCTTCCTCGTGGGAAGGGTCGCTCATATTTAGGGCTTATTTACTTTGACCGAGTTGAATTGGACAGAAGCGAACTAGTCAAGTCTGTGGGCGAGCAGCGTGGAGCTAGCGCACCCCTGTGGAAGAGCGGCAATCGAGATGCGAGACGCCTAGTAGGGCTTCAAAGAACTGGGCCGGGCCTGGGAGAAGGGGGGCAGGGGCGGAGCTGGGGGCCTGCCCCCCGCCCCAGGAGGCCGACGAGAGAGAGAGAGAGAGAGAGAGAGAGATCAGCCGTTGGAGTCATGTCCCCAATCCTATTCACTTCATTGTGCTTAGGTGAGATGTGGAGAGTTTCTCTACCCTCAACTCAATAAATGAAAGAGACAGAAACATCGGCAATAGTTGGCTCATCGCGGCCTGCATGATCTAGCACAAAAGTATATCGGATCAGAGATATGGAAGGTCGGTGGAATGTAAATGCAGACATTTATGTGCACATACCAACATATATACACAAGAAGTTACATGCATTTTTTACATGTGGGAAAGGAGTTTTTTGCCCTTTTCATTTTCGCATGATGCTCAACATCATGAGCTGCTGCTCGGGAGGGACCGCATGCCTAGCTAGGTGCGGTGTGCGACAGGGGAGTGTCGACGTGGGGTCACTTGCACCCCATCACACCTAGCTAGGCATGTGGTCTCTCCCTAGAAGTAGCTCATGATGTCCTCCTCATCTCTAATGTCTAGAATCATAGTGGTTATTTGTCTAAAGCTTCTTGTGATGAGATATAATACGCTGTGTGCATATCCTATTTATAGAAGTCTAGAAGCGATAGAATGATTGAGGAGCTATAACCACTTAGGTAACCATTGAGTGGCACGAGCGCCATAGCCACCCACACGTGGTTTTATCAGGGTGGTACACCCGAACACGGTGGTAAACTCCTAGACCGCACATAAGCTCTCACATTACCACTCAACAAAAGGTCCCGTATCGGTCATGATCTGTAGAGAAAATCATCCAAAAGACAATGCCTTCTTCTTGTGAGCGACAAGGAAAAGGGAAGGGTATTGTTCTACACGCAACCGATGCTACTCATACCGCACATATACCATTGAAGATGCAGTTTCTTCTCTGAATTGGCACTCCCATAAATAGGCATATCCATATTGGTTTGGTCACCTGCATCTGAATCACATTAAAAAGCACTAATAACAGTATCTTCTTCTTTCTACAAGGCTTCATCATCCATCTCTTAAGCAAGTGGTAAAAGCATAGGCATATTCCTGTATGACTCATACATCTGTCCACAATCCATATTCATTGTGTGTTGCATGGCAGCCTCTTCATGACATACATCTTTCTCTGCATCAAGAGACAACTCAAAAGTAGCATTCATTTTGCATAACAGCTCCTCCGTTATCGATTTCACAGTTTGATGGAGCTTCAGCTATCGCTTAAACCCTTGACATGCTTTCTGGGTTGTCTTACCCTCTCACACATGGGGAAACTTTGCCTCCCTGCCTCCTCCAAAAGCACTTCGGCGCTTCGAGCCTCGTCTGCATCCCATGCTACCATGCTCAAGGTGCCCACTCCCTCTCCAATGTCAATCACATGCATGCCGTAGCAGATTTCTACTCCTGCAGGCAACATGTCATTCCATCACTGATCAGCCTCGACTATACCCTCCTCCATTCGAGCCTGTGACTTGGTGAAGGATTTTGCGCATGATCGCATGTTTACGTTGAGGGAAGCGAATCTAAAAATCATGCGAAGTATACAAATGAGAAACCGTCATGAAGTAAACTTGATAACTGGTGGCTTTTTTATATTATATTGTACACGAATCTTCTGAGATCCGAGATTGTAATTCATTTCCTGGCTTGGCGCAAACAGAGAAGCAAAATTCACAATCAATGTCCCTTGCGCTTCCGCTCCCTTTGCCTTGCTGGTGTCGACGACTGCGTCATCCCAACTGTTGCCAACGCGTTGACAGAAGCACTTTGAATTTACAGCATTTGCTTCTCATCTTAGATTCGTGATATAATAACGATTTTTTTAACATAGTAGGGACATACTTTAAGGAAGAAGACGAAGTATTTTTTACAAGTGCCCGAACAGCCAGAAAGTTGCAAGTGGGCCTACACCTAAACCTAAGGTGTCTCCAAGGTATTGTGGACCATTCCACATCCTTAAGCGAATAGGTGACGTTGCTTACAAGGCATAGGTTCCAACTCATTCTCACGTTCATCGAGTATTTGATGTAGTTGTATATGTAAAAGATTACATCAAGGTGATAGCGTAGTTGATCAAGGGATCTTGGTGGACTATCTAGAGCAACGTACTTTATCACATGAATAAGAACATATCATGGATTCTCACGACTTACGTACACAACATAGTGTGCGCCGTCAAGTTCTCCTCAAGTGGGCATATAAACTTGAGGAAGGTGCCACATATTACCACTCTTAAGAAGAGGTTTTCCACCTTTATTCTCGAGGACGAAAACGCTTCTGAAAGGGGGGAGTAATGTAAGGATATGTGTCCTACGGACATCGTCTAAGAGGAAGAGTTGTCACCTGAACAGATCGTTTTTCATAAGAAATGCAAGGTAGTAGATGGAAAGATTTTGAGACGGTATCTTTCAAAGTTCAAGAACTATCTTTCCATCAATGCAAAGTGGGTTGATGAAGAGTTCTTTACAGATACCCCACACTTGCTTCATGCATATTTTGATGCTTTTCAGTCGAGGACAACTGTTTAGAAGCGGGGGCAATGCCACCTTTTAGCCCGTTCAAATGGCATTTGTGGTTCACACACATTATCCTTGCATTGGGCATAAGTAAAATGACAATTCCTCATGATTCTTAGACGTTAAAAGTTCCGTTGGGTCTTGAACCTAGAGTTTCATGCGTAGAATGGCGAACTTGGCTTTTCGTTGGGACTTGTGGTCGTTTTCACATGCCCCAAAATGGCACTTGGAATAGTTTTCCGCAACGTCTGGTACCATTTGTGTACTCGCGTGGGAACTCCGTCTAGGCATAGGCTCATGAATAGGGACCATCCATACTGATGTTGTGTTCATAGCATAATTTTGTGCTTGCATGCTCTTTTCTTGAATGAATGTCATGAATAGTTTCGGGATTGGGGATGCCCGTTCCAAACCATACGTGTGATGTTTGCTAACACGTCTTCGTTGCTTGTGATAAGGTGATAAGTATATCCTTTTCATTGGGTTGAAGATTCTTAGGATTATAGCCTTGGGTGACTTTAAGTTCATTTAGAACCTTAATAAATGTGTGTCCACACACATTTTTAAAGTTTTGAGCGCACAAAAGTCTTTGTCCAAGCCTAAAATCAAAAGTCTATGGACTAAAATGAGAATAATGACTGGTGGGGCGGGGCAGGTCTAAAAAGAGTTACTTATATGAGGATTTGTGAGTTTGAGCTTCTAGGGAACTTTTGGGAGATGAAAAATCTATTTGTACAACAATTTTTTGCACTTCTAAGCTTTACATAGTCGTATCTACCTTGGGGAAGCCTCTTCTCATCATCCTAGACCCCTTTTTTGTTATGTATGTGGCTATCTTTCATTAAAACAATCCATTATCTAGCCGAATTCTCAAATTTTCTACACTTTTCTCTCAATTTCAGCCATCCCTCTTTGTTAGAGATCTTGGGAAAGCTCTCTCATCAACTTATCACAACAATAGAAGGCTTTTGTCGTCGCAATCGCATGGGAAATGAAGAATCCAGCCGTTCAAAGGCTTTCATCGTGAATACTTTGTTCAATCTACTCTTGTATAGGCATTCTCTCGTCCTATACACTTGCAAAGATGTGGTTTCCACATTGGGAGATAATTGCAAGAAAATGGAAGAGAATGTGGGCACTAATTGCATGGAAATCCAACCGTAAATGCTGTCTGCCTTGCCATTGTGCGTAGAGATCGTCGAAAATCAACTATGGTTTGCCTTGCATCGTTGAAGATCTGATACACAATATGATAGAAAATCTTGGTATTTTCTTTACCACTAGCTTTGACTTTGATTTTGATTCTGAGAAGAAAAATAACACTTGAATTATGTTAAAGATTATTTGCATTCACAATCTTCATTTTGTATGCTACTTCGATTGCTCGTTTTGATTTTTAAAGTGTCTTTACTAACTTCGATGTGTACACACAATCAGGTTGTTTGTGAATACCACCTTGTAGAACTACCCAACAAATAAACCAAACTTCAGAAAAAAATCTGAATCTCCCAAAGCTTTATCAAATTGATGTTGTCTCTATGACTTCAATCATTCAACAACACCCTCATGAACCATTCAATAACACTATAATAATATATATTAGACTTGTTGATCGATGAGGGATAAGACACTAGAAGCGTTATATATAAGGATGAATACAAGAGCTTAGAATGGAGAAAATGTTGTTTGTAGTAGATGTTTGAAAAGTTTTGACAACAACAAGATGGTGCAGTGTGACTCATGCGATAAGTGTTTATGTCCCTATTATCTTACAAGGTTTTCACTCTTACCGTACATGGTTTGAAAGATTCTTTACTAGCCTTTCACAGATGAAGCATGACGTGTTTCATATTCTGCTCCAAATTTCCATAAAGTCTCTGACATTTTAATTAAGCTGGTTAAAAACTAATAATAATTTTTTGATACACAAGTGCAAGTGCTGACTTGGTCTAAAGAAAACTATTTCTAATCCCATAAGACATGAAAGTATATATGGGGCAGTTTTGGATGAGGAGGCATGCAAGGTCAAAAACAGTAAGTCCCACATACAAACACGTGATCGAAGGAGACAACCAAATTTTTTTTAATGTAAACACAACTTTCTTGTAGCTTTTGTGTGCAGCATTTAAGAACTTAGCATTTGCTAGGATGCATGAGGTCTCTTACAACAAGTAGTGCTCTTTCTTACCTCGTAAGAGATCCCACATACCCTAGGAGATACTAAGCTCTTAAGTGCTACAAGTAGTGCTCTTTCTTACCTTGCAAGAGACCCGAGGCATTCTAGGATATGCTGAACTCTCAAGTGCTACACACAAAACCTACAAGAAAGTTTCATTTACATCACATTTCTTTTGGTTGTCTCCTTCGATCGTGTGTTTGTATGTGGGACTTACCATTTTTTACCTATCATGGCTCCTTATCCAAGACTGCCCCATATATACTTTCATATCTTATGTGATTACAAATAGTTTTCATTTGACCAATTTGGAACTTGTACCTCGATGTCAAAAAATTATAATTAGTTTTTAACCAGCTTAATCAAAATGTGAGACTTTATGACAATTGGGAGCAAAATATGAAACAAGCCATGCTTTATCTAAGGCCTTTGTGAAAAACCAGTGAAGAATCTTTGAAACCATGTAGGATATGAGTGAAAACTCGGTAAGATAATAGGGTCATAAACACTTATATCGCACAAGTCACACTGCACCATCTTGTTGTTATCGAAAGTTTTCAAACATTTGCTACAAATAGCATTTTCTCCATTCTAAGCTCACATGTTCATCACGATATATAACGCTACTATTATTTTATCTCTCATTGATCAACAAGTCCAATATATGTTGTTGTAGTGTTATTGAATGATTCATGAGGGTGTTCTCAAATGATTGAAGTCATATCAATTTTGATAAAGATTTGCAATTGGAAGATTCGGATTTTTTTTGTTTGGAGTTTGGTTTATTTGTTAGGTAGCTCTACAAGGTGGTATTCGCAAATACCTTGATTGTACATACGTATCGAATTTAGTAAAGACACCTTAAAAACCGAAACTAGCAATTGAAGTAGCATACAAAAATAAATAGTCTTTAGCACAATTCAAGTGTTTTTTTTCTCTCAGCATCAAAATCAAAGTCAAAGCAAGTGGCAAAGTAGATACCAGGATAATGGATCTTCTATTGTATTAAGTGTCAGATCTTCAGTCATGCAAGGCAAATCATAATTGATTTCCGACGATCTCTATGCACAATGACAAGAGAGACAATATTTAAGGTTGGTTTTTTATGAAATTGCTAGCTTCTGCAGCTTTATGAGTCTCCTTGTTCCATATGGCACTCCCAAAATTTTTAAAGGCATCCATTAATTGTTAAAACCATTCGTAGAAAGGAAGCAATGAAGTATAAATCTGTAACTAATGAATCTATTTGGCAACAATTTTGAAAATTTACAAGTAGTAATCTCTACATTCCTTAAAGACTATCTCTAATACGTTGAATTTCACTAAGACAAACACTCCATCTACTAGACAATCTAAACTTCCTAAATGTAAGAATTCAATTGTGCATCTATAGATAGCTGCATAATGAGAACCACAATGAGAAGTACATCACCCTCACGCTTTACATACAATGTGCTTTTTGTTCGACTGTTACGAAAGCCTCGTTTGACCAAATGAGTGTCAGCTTTCTTATACCAAGCATGAGGAGATTGCTTCAACCCATACAAAGTCTTCTTACATCTGCACACTTTGTCCTCTTTTCCTTTCATGACAAAACCGCGAGGCTGTGTTACATAAACTTCCTCAAATATGTCACCATTCAAGAAAATAGTAACAATGTCTAATTGATGTACATCCCAACCAAAATGAGCTACCAATGCACATAGAAAACAAACAGTAGTCATACAACAAGTGGGAGCAAAAGTTTCTTCATAATCTATGCCTTTTTGCTACGCATAGCCTTTTGCAAGAAGTCGAGCCTTATGGCGATCAACCTCACCATCCGGCTTGTGTTTCGACTTGTAAGCCCACTTTGTACCAATGGGCTTTTTGCCAGGAGGCAAATCACATAAAGTCCATGTGTCATTTTCTATAAGTGTATCATATTCTGATTGCATGGCAGCCATCCAATTTTCTGAATTCTGCGCTTCATAAAAAGAGAGAGGTTCCTCAACATCATGTAAGCTATACAGAGTCAAAGCATAACAATCTGATACATAAGATGCATAGTGAGAGCTTGAATGAGTACGACTAGACAAGGTTGCATCCAATTTACTGTCACAGAATGTATGCACCAGCCATTTTGGCATACCTCTAGCCTGCTCATGTTCAGCCCTTTCCTCATCAAGTACATCATGTACATCTGCATCAGTAATAGGCTGATCTGTAACATTTTTGGAAACCCCCATAGGTGTATATTTGCCTCATTAGAATTTACATTCAAACTTCCACCACTGAAAAGAGGCAACAAAGTGTCATAAATGTCCTGTGAGCTTACATTACTATCTCTAGTACATGACAGCAAGGGTTGAACAGAATCTTCCACAAACACTACATCCCGTGAAACCAGAATATGCTTTGTTTGCAAATGATACAACCTGTAACCTTGCCTTTCAGCACTATAACCGACAAAAATACATTTGACAGCCTTATCATCCAATTTTTTGCGTTGTGTTTGTGGTACCAAAGCATATGCCAAATAGCCAAAAAACGCACGTGCTCAATAGAAGGCTTTCTATCATGCCATGCTTCATATGGAGTAATAGACTGCAAAGCTTTTGTAGGACACCTGTTAAGTACATAAGTGACACACATGATGGCCTCAAGCCAAAAAGAATGCGGCAAAGCTTGACTATTGACCAAACATCATGTCATTTTCGTAAGTGACCTGTTTTTCCTATCAGCTACACCATTTTGCTGAGCCGTATAAGGCACTGTACATTGGTGTTTTATCCCACGACTAGCCAAAAATGCATTAAATTCATGAGACATATACTCCCTCCCTCGATCGGAACGGAGGGTGCCCATAGTACATTTTGAGACATTTTCAGCCATATCCATAAATTTTTTGAAGCACATAAAACTTCGGACTTCGCTTTAAGCGGAAATTCCCATGCATGACTGGAGTAACCATCAATGAAATTCACGAAGTACAGGTAATTGCCCAAGGTCGGAGTTTGCATGGGCCCACAAACATCACTATGCACAAGCTGCAATCTGCATGTGGCCCTAACTGAACCATCCTTTGGAAACTTAGAACACTGCATTTTACCCAAAATACAGCCTTCACAAACATGTTTGACAAGTGCTTCAAGAGGAAGCAAAGAAGCAACCGTATCAGATTTTTGCAAACGCACCAACCTAGCAAAATTTAGATGCCCAAAACGTGCATGCCACAGTTGTGCATCTGAAACAGCCCTTGAATTTGCAATTGCATTTGCAAAATTTTGTCCACACTTGTCATACAAAGTGAGCTTATACAGCCCACAGCACAAAAGGCCAGATGTAACAATTTCATCACCAAAACTGAGATCATGAACTGTACATTTGTTATCCACAAATTTAACTACAAGTCCAAGTCTAGCAAGTGCAAATATAGACAAAAGATTCTTCTTGATCCTAGGTACATACAGTGCATCAACAAGTGTGAAAGAACTTCCATTTGTAGCAGTAAGCACAATCTTTCCAACTTCCTGAACAGGATAAGAGGCATTGTTGACACAAATGAGTGAATTTCCATGAGGGACAGACTCGAGAGAGGTGAACAATTCAAGATGTGAGGTAATATGCTTTGTAGCACCACTATCAAAATACCACACATGTGAATCTCCAGCAACTGACAGACATGCATGCATCATGGAAAACAAGATTGTAAGTTCTCTCTGCACTAAAAGCTCATTCTGCATCAACATCAGCAACATAGTCTCCTTTCACAGAAGACTCAACAATGATTCCATTTGTAGTGGAACCACCCTCTTTCTTCTTAGCCTCTTTGGCCTTCAACTTAGGACACTTCTTGATCAAGCGATCATTAACTTCACAATAATGGCAACGCATCTTCTTTTTGCCCTTATCACCAGAATTGCCATACGAAATGCTGACAGTAGAAGCATTGGGAACATAAGTTTTTCCACTTGCAGTAGAACCATAAGAAGTGGCTGCATTGCTATTACCACCCTTTCTTTGAGAAGCAATAAAAGCCTGTTCACCTGCACGCTGTCTAGACCTGTTCTTTCTAGAAAGTGACTCTTACAACAACATTGTGCACAATGCATCAAACTTCACAACTTCGGGATTTCCTTGGGTCATAAGTCTCCAAGTACTAGCAAAAGTCTGGTAAGATCTAGCAAGGAATCAAGAACAGTCTGCACAAGGGAACTATCTGAAATGACTTCACCTGTAGAAATAAGTTGCTCAATGATATCCTTGACACCAGCAAGGAAAGTGTTTATATCATCTTCCTCATGCATATTCTTCGATTCCATCTCTTTATGCAGCAAAGCAATTTTTGGCTCATTGCGGCTTGCATAAAGACCAGCCAAAATATCCCAAGCCTGTTTTGCAGATTTTGTTGAACGAATGTGAGGAGTAATGGTGTGCTTTACAGACAACAAAATCAATGCATGATCATGCGCATCCTTTACATCCCAACGAGCTTGTTCTACCGTAGGCAAAACAACTCTAATAGCAACAATCCTTGCAGCAAGACCTGCAACATCCTCAATATCGCCTACATCCTCAGAACCAGGAGATACATTAATGCCCTACACAATATTCCAGACGCCCTTTGACACAAGAACATGTTGCATCATGTAAGCCCACATAGGGTAATTGTCCCCATCCAACCTGTCCTTAGTAGCAAACATCTTTAACACATCTGTGTTGTTGTCAACCATGGAAAATGTCTGCACCTGGTGTGAAAACTGCCCAAAATGAGGAGAAACTGAGTGAGACTAGCATGTGCTATATAGCACAACCCTCAATAGACTATATAGGACCTGTTATACAAAAAATGGCACTGACAGAAATTCTACACTAAATGACGAAATTGCATGTGCAGACCTGTCTATAATGGAAACGGAGCCCGAAATGAGCTCGAATCAGAAATCTGAGCAGACTGATCTCTACGAGCCTTCGTAAAATTTATATTGACCTACGAACGCTCGCCAAAGCTCACTGAAATTGGAGAAAGCGAGCAGGTGTGTGCTGGAGCTGCTGGCAACTAAGCCCTGGAGGATGCAACCTGCTCTAATACCAATTGTTGGAATTAGGGTTGCAAGAAAACACACACATCTTGGAGAAGACGAATGAAGCTCAAGGCACACAACTGAGAGTGTATTACTTAGTGTGCTATAGAAAGATAGATAGCCCTAGAGTGATGGGCGTATATACAATGCACGGGGGGAAAAACCTCCTAAAGAGGGAAAAAATGCCCCGTCGGTCCTAGTGTGTTCACACACATCACTACCACATGTATATGGTAACAATGGGAAGCAAGCAAAAAAGTTCAAAAGATGCATAAAAGCAAGATCTTGAGCACGGGATGGATACAAGACATAAAGAAGTGATTTGGGAGATGAGATGCATTACACTTGTTACATGATGCTTCAATTGACTCCCAAGTGAATGAAGCTTTTCTACAACGCCAATGTATTACGGCTTGGGAGAAATCCGGTGGTTCATGCTTCATACATTACACAACCCATATTGCCCCCAACTACAAAACCATGTTCTTCGCTAAAAGAGGAAACCATACTCACATTTACATGCTTGAGCATGTCCCCTTGTCGGCGATACTCACTATCGTAGCTATTCGTCTTAGCTCCCATTTCCTTCGATACAAGATAAGGCGTTGGGGCAATGGAGAAGAGTCAAATCGGCTATGCACATTATGCTCACTACAAGTTCAAGAGTGTGAGTACCACACACTACTAGAGTGCTCAGCTTTTGGTCACATCTGAACTTGCTTCTCTCACGTTTTCAACCATAACGTAGACCTACATACTTTCCTCTCCCAGCCACAGTGTGGGATCTCCATTGTGACTCTCATCACTACAATTTTGGAGCATCGAGAGTAACTCATCAGCCATAAACATACTACATCACATGTAACTTTGGTCCCAGAGGTCATATTTGACCTCCGAGGACGATAATAAAATCTCTCTCTCTCTCTCTCTCTCTCTCTCTCTCTCTCTCTCTCAAAGCAGCAGAGGAAGAACTAAGGAGAGGAATATTATGAAGGCGATCTTGGCAGCCCAATGGAGGCAGATTAAACCGATGTAAGGAGCTTAAACTCCACAATTAACATTTAATTTAAGAAGTGGTACTGTTAATTGTCCGCTTTGGATAATCAAGCTTCAGAATCTTGTTCAAGATATCAATTTTAAGCTTTATCTACATTAATTGTGTCTGCTGCAACTCTCTTCCTCACATCTCTCATAGCCAAAGGCCTCACGCCTTCCTGGCTCACCTTTCGAACACAAATCCCTTGACACCGTGGAGTTTGTGGGCTTGGATTTTAAGCCATTCTTGTGAAAAATTCTCCTCTCTCTCTCTCTCTCTCTCTCTCTCTCTCTCTCTCACACACACACACACACACACACACACACACATACACACACATACTAAGTGTATGTGCAAAAATCATGTCTACATCTTCTCTCTTGCATGCTTTCACTATCTAGTCTATTCTATGTGTGTGTGTGCGCATATAGTGTCCATGTCTAGTTGTATGTACTTGGATTTTGGAAGAGATGGTGAAGGGTCAATGGCTATGTTTGTGAGGAAAGGGTTTTAGCTTCTATTCTCCTAGTAATCCCAAATATTTGTAGAACCTTGGGTCCTCTTGGGTTGGCTAAAATAAATGCTTTAGTAAATCCTTTTATTTTGCCTCTCATTAGATACGACCTTAGTTTGGACATATATATTTTTGTTCTATTTTAAGAGCTAGGTAATGCATAGCTCATGGATAATGATCCAAGAAGAGAGATTTTTTCCTTTCATTTTACTCCACATAGTAGAATAAACGTTGCAATTAGTAGGAATATCCATTTTGAACGAATGGTGTTCATGTTTTGTGCTCAAAGAGTAGGAGAAATTCTTGCATCACCAAACCCCGTCATCTTACCTCTTCTTGACTATCAACATCCTTTGACGTGCATGTTTTCATTACGTTCTAGCACAGCTTAGCAAAATAGTTTTGAGTGCATAGTTTAATTTCAAGACAACAAAAATTTATTTAGCCTTATGGTATGGATTGGCATAAAACTAAAAAAAAACATTTTCACACAAGAATTTAGAATTTTTGTTGAAAGTCCTATCAAGACTCTGTGTGGTTAATTGCATGTCATGTGCAAAAATGATTTTTTGGAACTAACCTTTGTGTGGTTCTAGCATTTAGAGACTATGGCATGCTATACCTTTGAGGATATCTCAATATTCTTTGGAAAATTAAAAGAATATGTTGATGATTTTCTTGATGACTTTATAATGATTTGCCATATCCTTGGCAAAAGGAATGACATTGAGAAAGGGGATTTTCTGTTGCTAAGTCTTAGAAACTACGATGATCAATGGTTTTGGAGTACATATTCTCAGATTGAAGACGGATATACCCAGATCTCCAAGGCCTTGAAGACCATATTCTCTAAAGTGCCAACAACAGAGAAAGCATGGGCTTCATTGAGGAGACTTCAACAACATGGTGAAGACTACTTTGCTTATGAGGAGGATTTTCCACATCAATGGAAAAGATGTGGATTTAATTCTACTTTTCCAGATTATGTAAAGATGGATCAATTTATTTTTGGATTGTCTTCCTTTATAAAGACAAAGGTTACTTGTAGTGAACCCTCTACCTTTGAAGAAGAAATCACTATTTCTCGGAGGAAGTTTCACAAGTACTTCTATATCAAAAATGGTTTCCATCATGCTGGAAGAACCGACCACCAGGAAAGTGTTTCAATCAAGGATTCATCTCCTTTATCGTATTTATTTCTTTCTACTCCGACAAATATTGAAGATGATGTTTACATGCCAACTGATGATTCAAGTGCTAAAGTGTATGATAGAGGTTCAAATGTGGCATCTCTTTCTTCTACCTTATCACAAGCCTGCAACAATCGGCACAAGATATCTCAAATGGCAGTAAGGATGATTCAATAACGGACATATCCAACCTTTCAATGGAGGACCAATCTCTAGTCAAAACAGACAAAGATTTTGTGCAACGTGACTCTATGGAGAATGAAGACCTCAAAGGTAACTTTGATCCTAGGGAAAGTTCTCATGTTACTTGTAGTGAACCCTCTACCTTTGAAGAAGCAATCACTATTGCTAGGAGGAAGTTTCAGAAGTACTTCTACATCAAAAATGGTTTCTATCATCAAGGAATCATCTCCTTTATCATATTTCTTTCTTTCTACTCCGACAAATATTGAAGATGATGTTTACATGCCAACTGATGATTCAAGTGCTAAAGTATATCATAGAGGCTCGAATGTGGCCTCTCTTTCTTCTACCTTATCAAAAGCCTACAACAATCGGCACAAGATATCTCAAATGACATTAAGGATGATTCAATAATGGATATATGCAACCTTTCAGTGGAGGACCAATCTCTAGTCAAAACAGGCAAATATTTTTTGCAGCGTGACTCTATGGAGAATGAAGACCTCAAAGGTAACTTTGATCCTAGGGAAAATTCTCATGGTAGTGTGTCTTGTTTAAAGAAGAGAGCGAAGAAGAACAGGAAACCATAGGTGGGGATATCATGGACTACATTGATCACAGAGAAACGACTGTGGACATGGACTACCTACTCCAAAACACAGTAGAAGAGTGTAAAGCGGATTCATGTGAGGATCATCTTCAAGAAGTATGTGAGGAAGTCAAAAAGCTTTTGTATGAACCATGTGTGCTAAGCATGGAAGACCCTACCATACAAGAAGCCAAGGATTTCACAAGTTTAGAAAGTAATCCATCAACTTTTAAGTCAGTACAACGTGAGGAGTTTCAACCTTGCCAAGGGTGGGGCTTAGAAGTGGATGGCGAACATGGGAGAGTAGTAGAAAATAGGATCATAAAAGAAAACCATCAAAAGACTATTATTCTCTCCAATGGTGTATTAGTGGGTGGCTTTTCATTCATGGGGTTGTCTCCGAGCAAGAAATTCCAAGCTTTTGAAGATCCCATCAATTTAACATTGGGTTTCATCTCTTCTGAGTCAACCTCTTTGCTCTTCACATATGCCTTTTATCCTGGGAATCATACCCTTCTAAGTTTTGAAAATTATAAACACCTGGTGATTGACAGATATTTCCAAACTTTCTACATTTGTCTCTTTAGTGTATGGAGGTCTCACATCGTGATACTTTTGGTCTTCTTCATAGATGAAAAATGTACAGATTGCTACATGTGGATCTTGTGTAGTTCCTTACCAAAATCTATTCTCTTCGTGTTGGAAGCAATAGAAACATTGGTCTATCGTCAACTTATGTAGTAAACTTTTGGCGACACCTTTAGATAGCATCTAGAGGCATGTGACAAACCTTCCTAAATTATGAAGGTCTTGGAGTTTTTGACTTGATGAGCCTACTCAGGTTGAATGAATTTTATGAGCTAGAGTTCAGAGATATGCTCATACAAGCTCTTGAAGATCGTAGCAGATACATCAACTTTACTGAGAAGGAAGAGTAATCTATCTTTTATATCACATTCATGGCGGGGGAAGCAATGATGTACAATAATAAGAGCTACAAGGTTCTTCAACCAAATTCAATAGGTGATTACATACCATACACCTCTCTTTGGGAAAAAAACTTCAAGATCTTTGATCCTGGGGGGTGCTTGTGGAAACTTTTTAATGGAGGTGGTTTACTCAGCCACTTCATTACATCATGCTATTAGTGTTGGAGAGAAACTTTCACATCACATAAGGTTTTCTAACCATACAATAAAGATCCTTCAAGAAAGATGAAAGTAGACAAAGACAGATGTTACAAGATCTACATGTTGTGGATTGGATAAATGGTACATGAATGTACCATTATCTAAGGAGGGGGGTAGGGGGAGGGGCCAATGATAGCCTTTTTACGGCTCTCAAAATATGCCATAGTGAGCTACCTCACCCAAAAGAAAATCACATAAACACTATGAACATCCTCACTTTTTCATTGTACATAGGCATGTGTGAGTTTCCAATATCTCCTAAAAACCACTCAGCTAGCTAGTTGAGCCAAATAAATAAATAAAAATAAAAATAAAACTATATTATGATCCATTTGTGTGTAAATATTGTATTGTATAATGGGCCTAAATATAGGGATTTTTAATTATAATGTTTGGTATTTTTGTAAATATTTATACATAAGTGTGTGTTTTATTTGACCTATGTATGTCTTCTGTCATCCTCTTGCACTATAAATATATTTTTTGTGGCCAATGTGTATATCCTCTAATCTCATAAATATTTTTTTCTTTTATACAAATCACCCCCACATTTCTATACTTACTCTTGTGAAAACAAAAAATCAGTTTCTACTCTCTTAGTCACTTCTATTATATAATTTTCATTCACTTGCATATTGTTTTCTCTTTCACCCAAAATAATACAAAAGAGGGACCATATCAAATGATTTCCATATCTTTTTTCATATCCATAATTCTTCAATATTATTTATATTTTGTACTCATAATTCAAACACCACGTGCTCATTAAGCTAAAGTCCATGAAGAGTCCACACATTTGTCACACCATGTATATATTTCTTTATTCACGAATAATCCTCATCCATGCACGTGCAAAGATACCTTGGATGCTTTGTATTATGATATGACTCATGAAGGGGCTCACTCTTGGATGCATTGTGCAAATTCAACAAGGAGGGGGCCATTGAAGACTTTTGTAGTGAGAAAAACCAGGCGTTTAAGTGGGATTTTTGGCGCTCACCTCCACTCTGAATTGAATAAAGTCTTCAAATAACAAAATATATCACAAAAGCTAAATAATCACCTCAATTTTTTGCATAGTTTTTGGAGCTATCATTGGTGAGATATGAATTTTATTGCCGACCCCAGTCTGTCCACTTCTTCTCACAAGTCACCCTAGTCTTCTCTCACTTTCATTCACACTTCCACATACACACTCATTGCTCTTTATCTCTCACTTAAATCTACACCTTCCATGGTTTCTTTCACCCTCTTCACCGCTAACCTCCCTTCTCACCTCAATTAGCCCTCATATGAACTCTACATGTACATACACCATATCTATATCTCTCTCTATTACCTCTAAATCGTAATTTCATCTTACCTCTTCTCTACGTACATAAAATTCAGCATGTAGGCCATGCTTAACCTCTACAAAATTGGAAAATCCCCTCATCAAATCATCATTTTTATAATTGGTGATTGACATCGACAACGAAGGCGTAAGAAAGAGAAGAAGAAGATTGGCAGTCATTCTTGATAATCTACACAAGGTAAGTCCAAGATTCTTCAAGGCTTCAGCATCTCAAGGATTCCCACTTCATTCACCATATTCTTTTATCATCAAACTCATTCTATCTATTGTAAATTGTACCACTAAGCTTTTAGCGATTACTAATACGAACCACTAACCTTGTTGTAAAAAATGCACCCTCTACTATCCACACTAAAGTAGGCACTCCCATGTTATTCACTCAATCCTTTCTTCTTTAAACCTCAATAATTCTCTCTCCTTGAACACACATTCATGTGACTCAAAGGATAAAAGATACCTACTCTTATTTGAAATTTTTAAAAAATCATAATCCGTGTTTCTCTTAATAAAATTGATTAGGCTTAATCCTAATCGAGGCTTCCAAAAGACTATAAATAGAGTTTTTCTCTTCTTTATAAATGAGATTCATTGCACACATAACATAGCACTCTTCAACCCTAGTTGTGTGAGGAGATTGTAAGCTTTGAGATCTCTCTATCACATATACTCATATGTGCATAGAGATGCTTTGAGGTTATTGAGAGGAATTGAGTGATGCCCTACTCTCCATCACCTTTGTAGCTTTCACTTCCTCATAAATAAGATTGATAGTGTGGGGTGTAATTGTGTACAACGGCTACGTCTCTTCTTTTGTGGCTTTAAGGGACTTGTTGAATTGTTTGCCTAGGACTAATTGTAAGAGGGCTCATGTAACCTTAAGACAATGGTATAATGGCAATAAGATCAAACCTTGTGTTGTATCTCTAATTTTTCTAAGCTTGGAAGCATCTAATCTTTTAGGCAAGAACCTAGTTGTTCAAGTTGATTTGTACTCTCTATCTTAATCTCTTCCAAATCCCTACGGTTGTGGAAAAATCTGTTTGGGGTGTGTTTGTGTGATAATTTTTTAATCGTCTCTTTACATGTTTGGCTGCATACTATTTGCATCTTAGTTTGCATCCATAACTAGGTGATTCCCCTTTCTTTTGTTGGATTTGGATGTGGGTTTGGTGTTGTCTTGTGTGCTTGTAGTCGTCCCATACCCAATTGAGCAGCACATGAGACTTGATGAGTGTTTAGAGGTTGCCTCTCTTGTTGCCCGCCCTGGATCGTCCAAAATTTTGGGTGGTCCGAGACGGGAAACAAGAGAAGTGACGTCTAAACACTCCTCAAAGCTAATTTTGGGTGGTTTGGGGCGAAGCAATAAGAGAAGTGGCCTCTAAACACTCTTCAAGGCTCCCGTGCTGCTCAATTGGAGTTGGAACGACTATAATCACACAAGACAACAACAAACCCAACAAAAGAAAGGGGCACCACTTAGTTTTGGATGCGAACGAGAACGCAAATAGTATGTAGCCAAACATACAAAGAGAGGAATGCAAAATTGTCACACAAACACATTCCTTTACAACCGTAGGGATTTGGAAGAGAGTAAAAATCAAATTGAACAACTAGATCCTGACCTAAAAGATTAGATGCTTCGAAGCTTAGAAAAATTAGAGAGACAACACAAGGCTTGATCTTATTTCCATTATACCAGTGTCTTAGGGTTACAAGAGCCCTCCTACCGTATCACCCTCTTACAATTAGTCCTACGTAAACAATTCAACAAGCCCCTTAAAACCACAAAGCATGAAATGACACAAATAATCTTGAGGACAAGTTCACCTTATACAAGCCATTGAGTCAACTTTTCGAATTGATTTTGAAAAGAAGAGACGTAGCTGTTGTACACAATTGCACCCCAAACTATCAATCTTATTTATGAGGAAGTGGAAGCTACAAATGTGATGGAGAGTAGGGCATCAGTCAATTCCTCTCAATAGCCTCAAAGCATCTCTATGCACATATGAGTATAATGTGATAGAGAGCTCTCAAAGCTTACAATCTCCTCACACAACTAGGGTTGGAGAGTGCTATGTTATGTGTGCAATGAATCTCTTTTACAAAGAAGAGAAGGGCTCTATTTTTAGGGTTTTGGAAGCCCCGATTAGGATTAAACCTAATCAATTTTATTAAGAGAAACACGGATTATTATTATTTTTTTAATTTCAAATAAGAGTAGGTCTCTCTTATTCTTTGAGTCACATGAATGTGGGCTCAAGGAGAGAGAATTATTGAGGTTGAAAGAAGAGAGGTTTGAGTGAATAACTTGGGAGTGCCTACTTTAGTGGATAGTAGAGGGTGCATTTTTTATAACAAGATTAGTGGTTAGTGTTAGTACTCACTACAAATTTAGTGGTACAATTTACAATGGGTAGAATAGGTTTGATGATAAAAGGATATAGTGAATGAAGTGGGAATCCTTGAGATGGTGAAGCGTTGAAGAAGCTTGGACTTACCTTGTGTAGACTGTCAAGAATAACTGTCAATCCTCTTCTTCTTCTTGTTCTTTTCCTTACGCCTTTGTTGTCGATGTCAATCGTCAATTATGAAATGAAGATTCGATGACGAGATTTTTTAATTTTATAGAGGTTAAGCATGGCCTACTTCATAATTTTACGCACGTAGAGAAGAGGTAATAGAGATAGATATGGTATATATACATTTAGACTTCATATGAGGGCTAATGGAGGTGAGAGGGGAGGTTAGTGGTAAAGAGGGTGAAAGAAACTAGGGAAGGTGCAGGTTTGAGTGAGGGATAAAGAGGAATGAGTGTGTGGAAGTGTGAATGAAAGTGATAAAAGACTAGGGTGACTTATGAGAAGAAGTGGGCAGAATGGGATCTAGGATAAAATTAATATCTCATCGATGATAGATCTAAACATTATGCCAAAAATTGAGATGATTATTTAGCTTGTGGGATATGGTTTTTCTTTTGATGACTTTATTTAATTCGGAGTGGACGTGGATGCCAAAATTCTCACCAAAACGCATGTTATTTCTCACAGCAAAAGTCTTCAGCGGCCCCCTCTTTGTTGAATTTGAAGCCCCTATATGAGTCATATCATAATACAAAGCATCCAAGTTAACTTTACACATGCATAGAGGAGGATTATTGGTAATTAAAAAAATATATGCATTGTGAGACTAATGTGTGGACTATTCATGGACTTTAGCTTAATGAACACATGATGTTTGAATTATGACTACAAAATATAAATAATATGAAAAAATTTATGGATATGAAAAAAGATATTGAAATAATTTGATATGGTCCCTCTTTTGTATTAATTTGGGTGAAAGAGGAAAAAGTATGCAAGTAAATGAAAATTATATAATAAAAGTGACTAAGAGAGTAGAAACTGATTTTTTGTTTTCACAAGAGTGAGGATAGAAATATGGGGATGATTTGTATAAAAGAAAAAAATATTTATAAGATTAGAAGATGTACACATTGGCCATGAAAAATATACTTATAGTGCAAGAGGGTGATAGATAGAAGACATACATAGGTCTAATAAAACGCACACTTAGGTATAAATATTTACAAAAATACCAAAAATTTCAAAAAATTCCCTATATTTAGTCCCTATATACAATGATATATTTACACACTAATGAGTCATAATATATTTTTGTTTTTGTTTTTATTTATTTATTTGGCTAAACTAGCTAGCTGAGGGGTTTTTAGGAGATATAGGAAAAGTCCCGTAACAACTCACATACGCCTATATACAATGAAAAAGTGAGGATGTCCATAGTGTTTAGGTGATTTTTTTTGGGTGATGTAACTCACTATGGCATAATTTGAGAGCCAAAAAACGGCTATCATTAGCCCCCCCTCACTACAAGAGGCTATTCATATTAGCGACGCTCAAGAAAAAAATTCCCGGCGTCGCTATGAGTGTCGCTATGAGCGTTGCAAATTTACAAAGAAATTTGCGACGCTCATAGTGACGCCGGCTGGGCTAAAAAAATAACCGAGCACGCCCAAAAACTCAGAGCTCAGATCTGAGTTTTTCGGCGCCCTCAAGCAAGGAGCACGTAACGCTCTCCCTCACTCTCTCTCTCTCTCTCTCTCTCTCTCTCTCTCTCTCTTTCTTCTCCACACACACACACACACACACACACGAGGAGAGGAAGGAGAGCCAGGTATGCTCCTTCCCTCTCCTCATTCTTATGTTCCCTTCCCCTCTTTCTCTCTCCCTCTCTCTCTCTCTCTCACACACACATACACACACACACACACATAGTGTTTTTGAGAGAGAGAGAGAGAGAGAGAGAGAGAGAGAGAGAGTACAAACAAAAACAAAAACGCACACACATATACATAAACAAAGAATTCACACACACATTGAGAGAGAAAAAGAGAGAGAGAGCATGCATAAACAAAAAACGCACGCATTGAGAGAGGAAAAGAGAGAGAGAACATGCATAAACAAAAAACGCACACATTGAGAGAGGAAAAGAGAGAGAAAACATGCAGACGATCCAAAAAAACGCACACACATTGAGAGAGAAAGAGAAAGAAACTAATTTAACGTCGTAGTAAACTAATTAAAATTAAAAGACCTAAAGATCTAGCCGACGAGGAGTTGAACTCAAGACCTATTATTCAAGAGGGAAATGGCATAATCAATCTATCATACTTGGCATGGGTGATAGAAAGGTTATACCATTTATCTCTTTTTATTGGCACACACATCCACACACGCGCACACACACAAGAAGAAGAGAGTTATAACGTCGTAGGAAACTATCTTAAAAGACGTTAAAGATTAGGTTATATGTAGACTTACATTAAATTAGATTTAGGTTTATTTTTAACTAGATTTACGTTTATTTACGCTAGATTTAGATTTACGTTATATTAGATTAGATTTAGGTCTCCATAGACTGCGATGCTTGCATGAAGCGGGTGAAGAAAGCCCTCAATGGAATATAGGGTATTGCTGCCTTCACTCATGGTGGGCTCCGTCGATCCAAAAGTACTGGTGAAATGTCTTCAGAAGATAGGGAAGAAGGTGGATCTTCAGGGCGGCAAGAGTCACTACATCCCCGACACAATGACCATCTAGACAACCTCTAGTCATTCAACAGCAACTTCAAAGTTAGTAACAAGAGCAAGAACGGTCTAAAGGGCCAATTGCTGTCGCCAGATGTGGATGGAGATGAGGCAGCGTCACCGCCGGAAGTTAACTCTCACATCTTTAGTGATGAGAATGCCAACTCTTGCCGAGTTATGTGAAAAATTATGTGTTAAATCAGTTTTAAGGTTCTTATAATCCCTGTTAGTTTAGTTCTTTGTTTTTAATATAACATAATTTACGTTAGATTTAGATTTATGTTATATTAGATTAGACTTAGGTTTATTTAGGTTTACCCACACACACACACACACACAAGAAGAAGAGAGTTTTAACGTCATAGGAAACTATCCCAAAAGACGTTAAAGATTAGGTTAGATGTAGACTTACGTTAAATTAGATTTAGGTTTATTTTTAGTTAGATTTACGTTTATTTAGATTTACGCTTATTTACGTTAGATCGAGTCCACGCAAGAATTACTTACGGTTTAGGGTTTAGAGTTAGATGAACAGTGAAAAGATCTACTGTGAAAAGATGTTAAGATGCTGTGAAGTGCTACAGCTAGAGAAGAGGCAAAGGGGTTTTGTCCACTACATGCAGTATCATGTAGACGTGGGTGTGTAGATTTCTTGTACCCACAAATATAGGTATTGACCAATAAAGACGAGATTATAACCCGGTGGTTCTGATCTCCGTGCACCTCTAGACCGAGGTGTGCGGGGATTGGACATGACTAGAGAATGTGAGGTAAAGAGAGAGAGAGAGAGAGAGAGAGAGAGAGAGAGAGAGAGAGAGAGAGAGATAAGACGAAGAATTCCAATAGAATATTAAATTTGTTGTCCAGGTTATAAGTTTTTTATCCTCATTATGAGTAGCGACGAGGATGTGGGACCGTCCAACCGAAACACCTATCTCTCAACGAGGGTCTTATGTCCTTGTAATCAATGCAAGCATGCTGTGCGACGGACAAGACGTGTTTCTTTGCAGCACGTTCGCGAATTTGGCGAGTTCGATCCATCTATTATAGATCGTGTTGTTGCCAATTATAACTCGTCGGACTCTGACGCTGGCCAACAAGCAGCAATCTTGCAACCCAATAGACGTGTTCGCAGGCGCTTTGGTCAAGCAGCATATGTGAGGCCACAAGATGTAGCCTCTGACAGCTCGAGGGATGATCATGCAGAGCACATTCCCAACGAGGCAATGTTTGAGCCCGAGATTGATGAAATGATCGAGACGATCATGGATTCAGAAAGGCTTATCTATGATGATATGAAAAGTGAAGCCGATACGCCATTGTATAATGGAGCACGTATGTCTAGATTGAAAGCACTCCTGGTTCTTCTCAACATGCAGGCAAAGTTTGGATGGAGTGACACTAGCGTCACAGCGCTTTTCAGGTGATCTATTACAATTAGTTTACTTTAATAAAACTCTAAATGTATAATGATCTGATAGATTTTTACACGACTGTATCATATTTTTATGTTGTGTAGATTGCTGAAAGAGCACATACTACCAGCTAACAATGTGATGCCAGATTCCCGAGATGAAGCAAGAAAGATTTTGCAAAACTTGGGGATGGATTACAATTCTATCCACGCTTGTCCTAATGACTGCATTCTTTTCAAGGGGAATACATAGACATGGAGAAGTGTCCGAAATGTGATTCCGAAAGATATCGAGTAGATCTCCACGGGACAAAAATTCCACAAAAGGTTTTGCGACATTTCCCTCTGCTTCCTCGCATCAAGCATTTCTTCGAATGTAAGTCCATGGCCGCCCTAGCATCATGGCATGAGGAGAATAAATCTTCGGATGGTGTGCTACGAATTCCTGCAGATTGCGTAGCGTGGAAACATATAGATGGAACATGGTCGGATTTTGCCAGGGAAGCTCGAAATTTGCGCTTAGGCCTGGCTATGGATGGCGTAAATCCATTTGGTCAAAGATCAACATCTTACAGTGTATGGCCCGTTGTCATCGTCAACTACAACATTCCCCCGTGGTTGACTACGAAGAAGGGGCACCTATGGCTAAGCTTGATTGTGCCAGGGCGATATAAAGTGGGGAATATGGATGTGTATCTTCGTCCACTATTGGAAGAGCTACAACAATTGTGGATTGGCATAGAGGTGGTGGATATGAGCCGACACACAGGACGACGGAATGCTTTGATCAGAGGCATTCTAATGTGGACCATGCATGACTATCCCGGGCTAAGAGAATGCTCAGGTGATCTATTGACACTCCTCACTCAGACACTGTAAATCTTGTTTTTTCCCATAGTTGATCTATTATCATGTGTATACATGCAGGGCTTCAAACAAGCGGATACAGAGCATGTGTCACATGTGGACCTAGACTGAATGCACGTAGGGCACCCTCACTGAAGAAGAAAATCTACGAAGGTCATCAAGCGTATCTTCCAGAGAATCATGTGTTACGCGACGGCTTTTTGGGAAGAGAGCCACCAAGGATGTCTGCGCAAGCATGGTTAGAGCAGAAGGAGATGTGCGATGACGGATTGCCTCCAGGGATGAAGAGACTATCTCTATGGTACGAGTTACCATACTGGCCCCGACTCATGATCAATCACTTGCTCGATCCAATGCACATATTCAAGAATGTGGGTAATCTACTATGGGACCATCTGACCGGCAAGAAAGATACTTTGGGAGCCAGAGTTGACCTTAGAAATGTGGATCGTATGGAGCAATATTGGCCGCAAACAGCGTCTGATGGATCGATAAAACTCCCTAAAGCACCATGGATTTTCACAGGAGCCCAAGAACGCAAAGTAAAAGAGACCATTCGATCTTTGCGGACCCCCACTGGCGTAATGCACTCGCTCCGAACGTGTTTTACTAAAGAAGGAAAGCTTACCGGTTTGAAGTCACACGATTGGCATAAAATGTGTCAGGTACGTTCATAGTGGACTTTAATATCATTGCATAAAATGTGGACTTTAATATCATTGATGCACATACTTTACAGTTTATTTTACCGGTTGCCATTGAGGGATGTTTTTCTCTCGACATCCGTAACACAATCTACAAACTTGCAAAGCTGGTGCAATGGATCTCACAAAAGGAGATCAACGTAGACTCCATACCATTCGCCAAACTAAATGCTGCGGAGCTTGTGTGCATGTTTGAGAAACATTTTCCTACTACAATGCTAACCATTCAGGTGCATCTTCTTGTTCACATAGTTGATGAGGTGGAAATAGCTGGCACAGTTCATTCCAGATGGATGTTCTTCTTAGAGCGTTTCATGAAAACACTTAAGGAATATGTGCATCAAAAGGCACGTCCGGAGGGTAGCATGGCAGAAGGTTGGTTGGTATCAGAGTCCCTAGTGTACATTGGAGAGTGGCTAGACGGATTTGATAAATCCCGGGACACGCTATGGCGAACCATAGATGATGAGCGCATATCTGGGATTGTCATGTGCAATCTCGGTGTTGAGAAGAAGATGACGGAAGATCTAGAGGCTAAAATCAACCGATTTTGCATGCTTCACAATCCAGTGATGCAAAAGTGGATTTCACAATATGAGGATGCAAAGCAAGAGCGACAAAGGGCACGAATCGAGTGGAGACGGGGAAGACGACCACCGATGCACTATCCAGCGGTTCTGGAGAGCCTACCAACCTTCATGAGCTTAAGATGGTTGCACAACCAATTGAAAAGCGCACAACAATGCGGTGACGAAGTGACTGAAGAAGAGTGGGAGTACTCTCGGGGTTGCACGACCAAGGTAAGTTTGCAATGTACGACTAGCAAGTGACTTTATTTATAAACGTTTGAACGGCCACTCATAATCTTTGTTCGTTGTAGTATAAGTCATACACAGCAGCATGGTGTAAAGGTCGACATTTTAGGGTGGAACGAATCGACAAAAAGCGTTTTACTCAAGATTGTGGAATCATGGCAAAATTTGAACAGTCTAGTCGACGACGTTCCTCTGATGCAGATCCTGTGGTGGCGGAACTCACTTACTTCGGCACGCTGCAAGAGATTTTGAGGATCGATTACAGAGGATTTTTTGTCGACTTGTTCGACGTGCAATGGTTCAAGATAATCATGGAGGGTCGCAACGCTACTGTGCGTAGAGGAGAGTCTGGTTTTCTTGAGGTGGATTCTACTAAGAAATGGACTGACCTAAGAGACACTTTCGTACTACCCGAGCATTGTGAACAAGTAAGTATGTAAATAGTTAACATCCCCCTTTTACAAGTTATGTGCTTGAAAGCTCTCATGTAAGTTATGTGGCTCTGGCAGGTAATATTTCATCCTACAAAGTCTACATCAAACTGGTGGTACGTCATAGAGGTAGCCCCTCGTAGTGCAAGGACGTATGAAGGCTACCATGTGCCAATCACAACGACATCAATGGAGGAGATCAGAGAAGATGCTCAATCAGAAGCCGCTGCGGTGGTGCCAGATGAGCATCAAGATGCTACTACTCTATATGGGGTGCATGCAGAGGAGCTACAAAATCAAACAGAGGATATGTGTTTAAACGGAGAGCTCTATATAGATATAGGAAGTTATGCTGAGTTATGCGAGGATGAGAGAGAGATCTCTTAAAGTCACAAATATTGTATTTGAACAATTTTGCTCCGTGTTGTAAAAGCTCTGGCTCTCTAAGTACCTTCCATGGTGTATAACGCTCTTTTCTACTCGCGCTCACATCTTTTGATTGAAAATTCTGAGTTTTCGACTTGCCTCTTCTATCACTCAATTCATTGCGTCATTGTATTTATATGCGTCATTACGTCATTGTATTTAATGGTCTTTGCGTCATTGTCTACTCTATTCATTCAATATTAAGTTTAAATATTCGTGTGTTTAATGCAGGTATGGATGATGAGGAGTTTCTTTCTTCTTTGTCACCGTAGCAGAGACAGTGGTACGTGGAGCGTCATCGCTCTGGCGCATCATCGCGCGTTCCTACTTCATCCACATCTCCCTCTCTTTTGGAGCATTCGACGCGCTCCGAAGCTTCGGCGTCGACGAGACGAGCTTCACACTCGTTTAGACACCGGCGCTCTAGTGGTGGCGGTGGCGGTTGTTGTGGGGATTCTGCCACCGATGCCTCCACACCGCCTCGTGTTCGACGAGGCTCTTTACCCTCCCCTTCTTTGCCCGCCCCCACACAAGCCACAGCATCGCCATCTACGCCAGGTTTTGCACGGCTGACTGTTCCTAGAAGCTACACACCTCTACCTACTCCGCCAGGAGCCACCCCACTCGACACTCCTCGCTTCGGGGCCCAGACGCCGGTGGAGACACCTGACGTCCGTACCCCCATCGACACGCCGCTAGAGACCCCTGCCGGGACACCCAGGCTCACGCGTCACTGGCCAGAGGGCTTGCCTTACTCCGTCGACATCAGCGGCGACATCATCATGGATGATGACGGCAAGAAGGTGATCTCGCGCATGCGTGGTCTTTGCTCTCAGCTGTTTAGACACTACATACTAAACAAATGGAGTGAAGTACCAAGTGATTTAAAAAACAGAGTCATCAGCATACTTCATGATGAGTTTCCCGTTCCAACACGGGATCAGCGCTTCAATGAAGACCTGATGAAGATTCGAATGCGCGAATACTGCAAACACAAGCGTTCCGAAGTGCAAAAGGAAATCAAGAATGGGTGGAACAGGCCAGATTGGCTGGCCAAAGAAGATTGGAAGAATGCGAAGAAAGCAGCGCGCGAGAATCCCGACAAGTGGAAGCAACAAAAGGATGCAGCCAGAGCGCGAGTAGAGGCAAGGAGCTCGCACCACGTGGGGAGCGGTGGATGGGCATCATTTGAGGCCGATTTTGTAAGTGTTTTCACATTGCTCTTTATGTTCGATAGTTTAGGGTTTATGAGTTTTTTAATTCTAACATAATGAACTCTTTGTATGTTTTGACAGTGGTCGATGACAGGACGTGATCCCACACCGTACGAGCGCGAGTACGCAGGCAGGAAGGGCTTAAACGCCCTGATGGACATTCTCAGTTCTCGCGGCGGCATGGTTAGTATTAGGGTTTACTCTTTTTTATTTTTTGTATTGTTTTATAAATGTCGTTATATGTTTATACTTACTGAAAGCTGTCTTATTGTCTTTTTTTGCAGAATCCGACAGATACGCCGCTTGGACGCGATGAGACGTCTGACTAGACGACGTCAGTTTAGCCGTAGCTAGATAGCATTAGTTTAGGGTTTCTCATAGCTTATGTATCATGAGACGGATTTTATACGTCTTTTTGAACCATGTATATTATTACATTTGTCAGCGCAGTTCCTTTTGCCAATCAATTCTTTATGCCTATGATGTTGTACAATTGTCATTATTACATTTGCCAATCAATTCATTTTGCCTATGATGTGTACAATTGTCAATTTTGCAAACAATGCGTCTTGTGGGTGACTATTTTGGGTCTATTATCTACCCTTGCACTTTTTTTAAAAAGTGAATCAAGTACAATATGGTTGAATGCCCTGCCACCAAAAAAAAATTCTTTCGGGCGTCGCTATAAGCGTCGCTATTTATGGCTCTGTAGCATCGCTATGAGCGTCGCTATAGTCTTCTGTGTAAACGTCGCTATAACCGTCGCTATGAGCGTCTCTATATAGCGACGCATATAGCGACGCTCTCGTAGCGACCTCTTGTAGTGCCTCCCCCCCCCCCAGATAATGGTACATTCATGTACCAATTATCCAATCCACAACATGTAGATCTTGTAACGTCGGTCTTTGTCTGCTTTCATCTTTCTTGAAGGATCTTTATTGTATGGTTAGAAAACCTTATGTGATGTGAAAGTTTCTCTCCAACACTAATAGCATGATGTAATGAAGTGGCTGAGTAAGCCACCTCCATTACAAAGTTTCCACAAGCACCCCCCAGGATCAAAGATCTTGAAGTTTTTTTCCCAAAGAGAGGTGTATGGTATGTAATCACCTATTGAATTTAGTTGAAGAACCTTGTAGCTCTTATTATTGTACATCATTGCTTCCACAACTATGAATGTGATATAAAAGATAGGTTACTCTTCCTCGTGGGTAAAGTTGATGTATTTGCTATGATCTTCAAAAGCTTGTATGAGAATATCTCTGAACTCTAGCTCAAAAAATTCATTCAACCTGGGTAGGCTCATCAAGTCAAAAACTCCATGACCTTCATAATTTAACAAGTTTTGTCACATGCCTCAAGATGCTATCTAGAGGTGTTGCCAAAATTATACCACATAAGTCGACAATAGACCAATGTTTCTATTGCTTCCAATACCTTGGATGATAATAGATTTTGGTAAGGACCTACACAAGATCCACATGTAGCAATTTGCACATTTTTCATCTATGAAAAAGACCAAAAGTATCACGATGTGAGACCTCCATACACTAAAAATCCGAATGTAGAAAGTTTGAAAACATCCGTCAATCACCAAGTTCTTATGTTTTTCAAAAATTAAAAAGGTATGATGCCCAGGATAAAATGCATATGCGAAGAGAGGATAGGTTGACTCTGAAGAGATGATACCCAATGTTAAACTGATGGGATCTTCAAAAGCTTGGAATTTCTTGCTAGGAGACTGCCCCATGAATGAAAAGCCACCCACTAATAGACCATTAAAGAGAATAATAGTTTTTTGATGGTTTTCTTTTATGATCCTATTTTCTACTACTCTCCTATGTTCGCCATCCACTTCTAAGTCCCACCCTTGGCAAGGTTGAAACTCCTCATGTTGATGTATTACTTTCTAAACTTGTGAAATCCTTGGATTCTTGTATATGGTAGGGTCTTCCATGCTTAGCACACATGATTCATACAAGAGCTTTTTGAGTTCCTCACAAACTTCTTGAAGATAATCCTTACATTAGGATCCGCTTTACACTCTTCTACTGTGTTTTGGAGCAGGTAGTCCATGTCCATAGTCGTTTCTCTGTGATCAATATAGTCCATGATCTCCCCACCTGCGGTTTCCTCTTATTCTTCACTCTCTTCTTTTGAATAAGACACACTTTCATGATATCTTTCCCTAGGATTAAAGTTACCTTTGAGGTCTTAATTCTCTATAGAGTCACGTTGCACGAAATCTTTGTCTGTTTTGACTAGAGATTGGTCATCCACTGAAAGGTTGGATGTATCCATTATTGAATCATCCTTAATGCCATTTGAGATATCTTGTGCCAATTGTTGCAGGCTTGTGATAAAGGTAGAAGAAAGAGATGCCACATTTGAACCTCTATCACACACTTTAGCACTTGAATCATCAGTTGGCATGTAAACATCATCTTCAATATTTGTCGGAGTAGAAAGAAAGAAATAGGATAGAGGAGATGATTCCTTGATTGAAACACTTTCCCGATGGTCGATTCTTCCAGCATGATGGAAACCATTTTCGATGTAGAAGTACTTATGAAACTTCCTCCGAGCAATAGTGATTGCTTCTTCAAAGGTAGAGTGTTCACTCTACAAGTAACCTTTGTCTTTAGAAAAGAAGACAATCCAAAAATAAATTGATCCATCTTTACATCATCTGAAAAAGTAGAATTGAATCCATATATTTTCCATTGATGTGAAAAATCCTCCTCATAAGCAAAGTAGTCTTCACCATGTTGTTGAAGTCTCCTCAATGAAGCCCATGTTTTCTCTATTGTTGGCACTTTAGAGAAGCTAGTCTTCAAGGCCTTGGAAATCTGGGTATATCCGTCTTCAATATGAGAAGACATACTCCAAAACCATTGATCATTGTAGCCTCTAAGACGTAGCAATAGAAAATCCCCTTTCTCAAGGTCATCCCTTTTGCCAAGGATATGCAAATCATTCTAAAGTCAGCAAGAAAATCATGATTCAACATCTTCTTCTAAATTCCCAAAGAAGATTGGGATATCCTCAAAGGTATAAATGCTCAAACCACACAAAGGTTAGTTCCAAAAAATCATTTTTGCACATGACATGCAATTAACCACACAGAGTCTTGAAAGGAATTTCAACATAAATTCTAGATTCTTGTCTAAAAATGTTTCTTTTTAACGTTATGCCAATCCATACTATATTCTAGATCAGTTTTTGTTGTCTTGAAATTAAACTATGCACTCAAAAATATTTTGCTAAGCTATGCTAGAACATGATGAAAACATGCACGTCAAAGGATGTTTGATAGTCAAGAAGAGGTAGGATGACAGGGTTTGGTGATGCAAGAATTTCTCCTACTCTTTGAGCACCAAACATGAACACCATTCGTTGTTGAAAATGGATCTTCCTACTAATTTCAATGTTTATTCCTACTGAAAAATGGATCTTCCTACTAATTTCAACATTTTTTCTACTGTGTTGAGTGAAATAAAACAAAAAAATCTCTTTTTCTAGATCATTATCCATGAGCTATGCGTGACCTCCAAACTAATGGGAGGCAAAATAAAAGGATTTATTGAAGCATTTATTTCGGCCAACCCAAGAGGACCTAAGGTTCTACAAATTACACATTGAAATTGCAACTTAGTACTTACAATAATATGCACCATTTGCAATGGAAACAAATAGGTCATACAAGTTTTCCTAATTCATACGATCTACTTGATTATGCTAAAAAACAAGCATCCATGCAATATGAATCAACAATAAACACAAAGTCGTCCTCCGTGGGTGTACCAAAATTGGGGCGGTCCGAGGCGGACAACAAGAGAAGTGACATCTAAACACTCTTCAAGGCTCTCGTGTTGCTCAATTGGGGCTTTTACACACAACTGGCTTTTATTTTTATTTATTTTATTGGCTCAACTAGCTAGCTGAGGTGTTTTTAGGAGATATTGGAAAAGTCCCCTAACTCACACACTCCTATGTACAATAAAAAAGTGAGGATGTCAATAGTGTTTAGGTGTTTTTTTTTTTGGGTGAGGTAGCTCACTATGGCATAATTTGAGAGCCAAAAAACAGCTATCAATAGGTTGCCAATTTTGATTAATTTTTGGGTAATAATCTAAAAAACAAAACTACTATCATCTATGCTTTGAACTTTATTAAGCTTATTATATTTCTAGTTTTGATGCTAATTCTAAGCAAGTACATTAAAAATCTATGACAACTTCTGATAATGTATCTCTTCCTTTCTTTTTCATCGATATTTGTCACTTCACTCTATACTTGTTTCTATCTCATGCATTCATAAGATTAAACAACATATTCATTGATGCCTATATTCACAAACTTATGAGTTATTTTACCTCGGTGTATTCAACATACCCTTTGAACAGCCTACCATCTCTCTTCCCATATCTTTGGAAGCTATCCAAGACAAGGGATAAGACATCTAATCGTGGTGAGACTAATCACATACCATGTCGTTGTGAATATCATTTGTAAGTCTTTCTTTCTTCTCTCTCTTTAGAACAAAATTTATTGACATTCACTCATGATACAATTAATTTTTGTTATCATTTATGGATGATTACTTAACAATTGTCATTTATCATTGATAATTGCGTGTTATATGTTTTTCAATCTTGATGCTACTAATTAAGGAACAAAGCCACATTTGAATCCAATGATTCACAAATTATGAAAGCAATCTCTGTTTAATATAGATCCTTCTCACAAATTTTGAATTTCAAAATTAACAAACTCCAAGTAAGCACCCAGTTTGAAAATGTTTGCGCTCTTTATGGAAAAGCCAACTGCCAAGCTATTGAGTTGTTCGTAAACTTGTATCATTTACCACTTATATGCTAGATTAATTTGAGAATTGAAACATACTTTTATAATGAGATAGACCAATGGTTCCATAATAGTACTATTTGATTATTTGATTCAAAAGTTCTATTTAATAAGTAGATATAGTACCACATCTTTTGAAATTGTTTACATCACAACAAGACTTATGGTTGACCTAGATCATACCTATACAATCTCTTCCTCTGAAGATGCTATGCAACATAAGGCAATTCTTGATACCAGAGCCAACGGCTAACAAAATATCACTGACAGTCTAGCTACGTCTATTGCTGAACTGTGGTGGTGGCATACTGGCAACGGTGTACACTAGACCACCACTCCATGTATTTGCCACGTTGTCGGGGATAATGGGTTCGCGAGGTGAGCCGTGGGTTGCTCGATGTGAGAGATAAGAGAGACAAGATGCACAACACAAAGAAAAAGACACCGACGACACTGTAAATGCTTACAGTTGACAACCTGAATGCTTTAAGCTGCTAATAATTAGCCAAAGTGGAATTCGAATACAAATGTTTGCCGTTAACGGCACTGATAGAGTTAAGAGAGTTTAATGCTCTCAAATTAGAGAAAGACTGCAATTTTTCCGCTTATGTCTGCCATTAGAGCCTTTTGAAGCTAATTAGGAAAAAAGCATCTGGCAAAAATTCCCTGCCTAGTGCCCTTGTATTTCCCAAATACAGTAGAGAGAGGTTATCCTCTCTCCTTCTTGCTTACTGCTCCCTTTTCTTGCCAATTATGACATCTCAGCTTGCTTCCCTTTGTTGCTTCACGGTTGCGAGAGAGAGAGAACTCTCGAGCTTCTTCTTCTCCGCCTTCCTCGCTTCACCAACGTTGAGAGCCAGAGAGAGATCAAGTGAGAGCCCAACCTTGCTTGACTCATGTGCTAACAAAGAGAAAGAAAGAGAGAGAGAACTTCTCGAGCTTCTTCTTCTCCTTTTTCCTCGCTTCACCAAGGTCAAAAGCCAGAGAGAGAAATCGAGTGAGAGCGCGCGAGAGAGAAAGAGCGAGCCACTTCCTTGCCAAGCCGAGCTCCAACTCCTTCGCCAAAGCCTTCTCTTTTCTTCGTGTCGCCTTGCCGAGCTCCGACTCTCGTTCGCCAAGCCGAGCTCCCTTTGTCAAGCCTTCTTCTTCCTCCTTGCCGAGCTCCCGTTACCTTCGCCATCGAGCTCCGCCTTCCTTGCCTTCACCTTCTATTTCTTCGTTCGTTACCCTATCTCCATTACCTTCTTCTCCTTCTCCCCTTATATGCTTACCCTTTTTTTTTAAAGCCTTTCGCAACGACGGCGTCGTCGTTGCTAAGGCGTGTGAACCAAAAAATGATGACGTTACAGGCTCGAAATCCCGTCAGCACAGAATTGCACAAGAGTGCCACCAAAACTGAGCGCTAGGGGCTGCCGTGTGTTTCTTTCTTCTGATGCGATCTCATCCGAGCTTCACAGCTCCCAACACCACTCATTCTCCCCCTCCTTGCGCATCTTGACTCTGCTCGCGCTGTACGCCATCTTTTTTTTTCCTAATTTTTTCCCCTTCACACACACATGCCTTGCTTTTCAAACGGGCGGCCAGTCTTTTTAAGTTCATGGACGGACATTGCCTTTAAGTTCATGGGCGGCCCTCAAAGGGCCTCCCATTTGGCATGCACTTTGTTTAAGGCTAAAGTTACATAGCACCACATAGTTCTCTGATAGCCCCGAGCCGGCAAGGTGAGAGCACAAGCGAATGCATTGGAGAAATATCTTCCCTTCGCATTTGGTTAACAAATCCAAAGGCTCTTCCTTGTCACACCATAATGGGCATATCCCCTAATCAATGTTTTCCAATAGACGACGTTTTGCATTGAAATCTCATCAAGAACTTTATGTGCTTTCGTAATGGCACCACATTGGATATACGCATTGGCCAATATATTGCAAGGCACAACATTTTACCCAGCAGTCCTTGATTAACAATATTATCGTGAATTTTGTTGCCCAACATCTCAAATAATGCCACATGCCTTAAGACGCAAGCATAGGCGACTGCATTTACTGGAAGGTATTCCCTTCCTACTCGGTGAAAATAGCCCACAGCTCCTTGCTGCAGATGTGCTGGGCATTCCCCGCACCCAATGCGCCCCGAGAGGCACCGTTTTAAATTCTTCTTGCCACTACCTTCTGTGGCCCACCAACTGAAGCTGCCAAATCTGCTGAAAGCCATCTGGTACCTCATCATTCGTCTTCGTCACCGACTTCCAACATTAATATCTTTCAGCTCCAGACTCCGATTGGCAAGCTATAAATTCCTACAGACTTCTCAAGCTGCATAGAACACATACAAACCTTGCTGAGGCTGTAAAATTCCCTGATGGCACACCGACCAAGCGGAGCAGACTGGTGTGGAACCGATCCCTAGTGAATCTTTAATGGCTAAAACCTTGGCAATCGAAACTCCGATCACTAATCTGAAAAGACCGACGCGCCCCACAAAGTGATCACTTCAGGCCCATGCGTTCATTTTATTTATGTCTCCTCAGCTATTGCAGTTACCCAATCTGGTACCAATCTACAATTGACTCAAACTTCAAATTGCCAGGCCGATAGAGCACTTCAAGCACTGCAATTCTAGATCATAATCTCCCATCAGTGATCACCTCAAACATACTCCTTTTTAGCATCATCAATCTGTTGGCCCTTTATAACCGCATCTAGCATACATTAACTATAAAACTTGGCATGTTAACAAGCCCACATCACTGCTTAGTAAATGTGTAGTCTTCAAAGAAGCTTAACTTGCAATTCTTTGCTCTTTTTCCCATCATGGAAGCGGAGTGGCATGACATCCACCCCCTCTAAACCTGCACATCCTTTGGCGTGTGCCAATCGTCTTCCCTTTTAATTTGCATCATCAAAAGCTTCATCAGACACATTGTCCGATGCATACATATCATCATCATCCCTTGGCTATTGATTAAGATTTCATTCTCAATACTAAACTCACCTTCCCGTTTCTTAAACAGTTTGATCAATTTCCCTGCAAAATAGGCACTCTAAGCTCAGTGCCATCGAGCTCACATCGTTTATATGTTGCATTGTCATAAACATGAAGTACTACATATGGTCCAAACCACTGCTTGACCATCTTCCTCATAGCAAAGTATTGGTTTTCCAGGCTACTATCATAAACAAGTACCCAATCTCCATCCTTGATATCATAAGGCCGTAGCCTATGCTTCTCATCAAATGCTGCTTTATTCTTCAACCTTGCCTCCTTGAGCTTTTCTTTGGCTTGCTCAATATCTTCTTGACGCCTCTCAAGTTGGCGAATACGTAAAGCGAGCAAATCTTCTGTAAACATATCTGCTTCCCATGGCATTATAGTCCAAGACATGATTGCCTCCTCTGTAGGCATAATGGGTTTCTACCCATGCATCGATTCAAATGGCATATAACATGTAACTGAACTATGCGTAGTGCGATCAACCCATAAAGCAAAAGGTAGCATCTTAGGCCAATCACCAATATGTCCTTGGCACGCCTTTGCTAAAGCCTTAACAATAGGTGGATGCCCTCTTTCACTTTTCCCATTACCCTCTAGATTGTATGTCATAGTAAGAGCCAATTTGATGCCTAGACAAGAAAAGAACTCACGAGCTTCATCTACATCCATCTCTCCTCTGTTAGTAGTGATTTTGCCAACACAGCCATACCTGGAAATTACATCTTCAAACAAAAATTTACATACAACACTTGTAGCCTTTGTACTCAAATCTCTTCCTTCAACCTGATTAGTGAGATCTTCTCTAGCAAAAACAATATACCTCATCTGACAAACACCCACTGGCATTGTAATCAAATCTACTACCCACTTGTAATGCATAGCTAGTGGATAAGTAGGATGTAATCCGTCTTGATGCCGTACATTAGAATATTGCTGGCATACTAAGCATGTCTCCACAAATTGAGAAACATCTTTGTACATTCCCTTTCACTAATAGCGGTCCTTAATTTTGACAAAAGTTTGCCCATACCCCTTTGTGTCCGGCCCATAAGCTTTCATGAAACTCTTTAATCACCTCCTATTGAGTTGCTTTATCACAAACAACCCGTTGCGGTACCCCTCTTGAACGCTTCGGCTGCTTCCATAGATGACCATCCTTTAAAAAGTAGTCATAAGCCTTCTTTCTAACCCTCTTATACTCTTGATCACTCCATCCCTCTTGCCTGGTAAGAGTGCTTAGGTAACAGCCGATCAAAAGCCATTCTCCAACATACATATCTTCAGAAAAGACTTCAAAAACACAAGCATGAGTACCACAACTTGCATGTAAATGAGAAGAGGTGTAGAACTTTAAGCCCACATCATCACTAGTGGTAAGCATCTCCTCTTCATCTTCATATCTGGCCGTTGACAACATATCTGCTACAAGGTTATCTCTGCCTGCAATGTGACAAAAATCTAGGTTAAGAGACTTAATAAAGGCTATCCATCGCAGCATTGCAATGTCCGGAGTAGTACAGTTTGCAATCATCCCTACCAATGGTAACAATTTGTCTCTACTACAACTGAACCACCTATAAAATATTCGTTGTCAGACCTCAATGTAGTAGCAACTCCCCAAAGTTCTCTCTTAGCTTGTGGGTAACGTCTTTGACGAGCATTAAGAACTTTTGCTCCAAACCGGACTGCATACCTGTGACCATCCTCATCATCTTGACCTATAGCCCTAGCCCAACCAATACTTGTCGGGCTAGTGTCAACGGTTAAGATCACTGGCCTTCCACACTTATAGTCAACCTTTCTCAAGGTAGGAGCCTCGAGAAGCATTGTTTTCAATTTTCTGATGGCCATTGTATGAGCTTCTTCCCATACAAACCTTTTACCCTTCCTTAGCAATTGGTAAAGTGCCTCTGCAACATGAGCAAAGTGCGGCAACCAAATACGATAAAATACACATGCACCCAAAAATCTCCAAACCTCTATGACAAATGTGCATGTTTCTTTCATCTTCTGTATAGCTTCAACCTTAGCCGGACTTGGTCGTCTTCCATCTGGGCCACACATATGACCCACAATTAAAACCTCTTTAGCACGAAAAATTGATTTTGGCCCTGAAAGTGTCAAGTTAACTTCTTCAAGCCTAGATAAAATGGCATCACAGTCAGCAATATGCTGGGAAAAAATTGTCGGTACCCCCTCTAGTCTTTTACCTCATCTTTAAACCCTTCTTCACATCCCTTGATCGGTAAACCATTGATGAAAGGCATAGTAACATGAGGAATAAAATCCCTTAGCACTTTATTCAAACCATTTTTCATATGAGCTACAGAGTTAGTAGCACCCTGTGGTAGAGTGCACATCCTTACTAAACCGAGAGGTGTACGCATTGTAGTAAGATCCCTGCTCTCCAAAGCGAGCAAAAACTGATCATATCTTGAGTAAAGATCACCCATAGAGTAGATGGATCTCCCTACAAAGGCTTCAGCAAACTCGTCCATTATTGGACATGTACCCACATTGCGGATTGTTACCTTATTGACTGGCTGCATATCCTGAATGAACCTTAGAGTACCATTCTTCTTTGGAATAGTAAACCACTGATTAGAGTATGGTGTGCATGATGGTTCTAAAACTCCCATCCTTATCTTCTCATTTAACAAATCAATGAGCTTTGGGTACCGGAATAGGGCATAAACTCCATGGCATATGAGGAACAGTAAATATAACCATAGGAGAAACAACATTTGGGTCTTCACACCCAATTTCACCACTCTCAAAAGCAAAGGCTTTACCAATGATCCCAAGCATCTCTTGAAAGCATTTGATCTCCTCTTCAATAAGAAAATCCTCCTCTCTAATTTTTAGCTGCTTCAATGTCTCTTCAGTAAACTTATGGCCAATGTGTTTTGGATCTCTCAGTATAGGCTCGTGAGAATCTTTCTCCATTACTCCATCACTTCCTTCTGGAAGAGGTGTAGCCACCGGCCTCACCTTCTTTGTAGCAGATTTATACTTTGTCTCTACCTGGACTTCAACTGCTTCACCCAGATCCTCCTTTATATGTGTAAGTGCTTCATATAAATCCAATTCTTTATACATATCCATTGAATGTACTTTAACTATGTCAGTTCCACTTTGTAACTTGTATTGCATGATCTTTTCTAGCTCTGACATAGTATCCACATAAGAGACCTCTTCAAAGATCCTTGAAATCACATCATTTGGTTCAAGCACACCACATCCCTGCAATTCACTTTGAATACTTGACACATATTGCTTTTCTTTTTTAGGTAGCTCATCAAACTTCTTGTATGACATCGAACCCTCATATGTTAATCCCAAAACCCCTAAAGAGAAAGTCTCTCTTTGTCAGAGCTTTCCCACCTCCGTACCACCATAGTCCTACCTTATAGTGGCATTCCAAGAAAATCCTGTGAAAACCTGTGTTCTTTGAACTCTTTGTGTATCTTCGGCAGTGGATGATCACGTAGGCTATCTGTGTTTCTGGCATGTTTTACACACACTATCAAAAATTGAACAGCCCTTTTACTATCCCTGCTTTGGATCCTTGCATAGGCCAAGCCATCATCTAACACCTTTGTTTCCATGCATAGCCATAATGTAGGGTTCTCCCAGTATAAGTGGATAGGACGAATGCTCCTGTATAAAAAAAAATTGTGCATCACAAACATCCCCAATTGTTACCTTAACATTTGCACATGCACCATAAAGATCCCCTGGAAGCATATTGGCAACTCAAATCTGCCAACCATGATCAACATCAATAAGCCATTTTCCTTTCTTATGCAAGCTCTTTGCCAATCGTTTTCTGACCCATGGTCCACAAGTGCTAAAACTAGCTGTTCAATGTCCCCAAGCTTCACAATGGTTTTTGTCGTTGCTCTTGTCCAATGAGTCCTAGAAAAGTGACTCCTCGGCACAGCTTCCTAATCTCCATCATCATTAAAATGAACATGCCTTACCTCAGATATGACTGGATTTGAAACCACCATAGCCTTTAACTTTTCATCTTCAAATTCCTCTTCATAAGCATCCAAAATTGACTCAATATGATGGATCATTTGGCTTTTAACCGCATCAGGTTCGTGCTCACTTGGTATTTGATGTTTCCTCTTGATAATGTCAATAATCTCCTCATGAAACTCCCGCTTGGCAATTCCCAAGATGTCACCCAACGTGAGCTCCACTTTTCTATTGAGAATGCACTCTTCAAAAACCTTCTTTAGATCTGTAGCCAACTCAATGTCTGATTTCAGCTTATAGGAAGGTCCCTTGGGCTTACCCTGCTTTTTATCTTTCGACGCCTCTTCCATTAACACTTCTAGAGTAGGTTTGGGAACAGACCCTTCATCTTGCTTACCGCTAGATCTTGTTGCCCTTGTTGATGTTTTGCAATATCCTTATCTCTTTTGTGCTTCTCTTCTAGTATGGCTTCATTAGCTTGAGACCTGGCAATAAATGCATACACTGAAAGTGAATCTACTGGATTTGCCCATCTTGTAGTTTTCCTCGTGCAATTTCCAACCTGACATAATTTTCCATGAGTCACCTTCCCTGCTTCTACAGTCTTCAAAGCATAGGGCCACAAATTACCTTTAGTTCTTGCACCTTCATCATCTGCATTATTGTTACCTGCAACCCATATGTAGCTGCTTCTACCATAGCAACATTATGTTGTATCTCCTCCGCTAGCTTCTTCATACCACCCCTCCCAAAATTCAAGAGGAGCGGCTCACCTATTGCTTTGAGATGAATATTCTCGTCTTTCCAAAAGACCACATTTTCCTTGTAAGCTTCATCAAAATCTTCACAGTCTTTGCGTTCATGATCTTTACTATCACACCACATGCAGTGGTCATCCCAATCCTTGCGTGGAGGTCGTTTCCTAGGCTCTAAAGTGGAATCCTTGGTGCCTACCCCTTCAGGATTAATTGCTTTCAAATTTAGATCTAACTCTTGTATACCTTTGATCAGCTCGTCAAGAATATGCTCCTCTAATTTCTGTTTCCAAGAGGCTGACTTTTCCTTAATTTATTCATCCGTTGTCTCCATGGGATCAACCACAATCAGCTTATCCACCCTCATATTCCGCTTTACAATCATGTTAACACTAGTTTGATACCAAAACAGGACACTTTAAATGTCATTTTTTAACAAATTTAAATTAAATGCTACTTGCACTAGACGGTTTATTTAAGAAAACCCTCTTGATATGCTTAAATATGTTAGCTAGAGCGTCTTTTAAAAATATAACCTTGCATTTTAGAATCTATCATGATCAAGAACTATACTCATCAAGTGGACCCTCGTAAGACTGCGATTGACGCTCTGAAGAAATCGCCTTTATAAGCTCAAGAAAAAATGAAGCGACCTTGTAGAAAATTTTCGGTGACTCTTCCACAATTTTGCTATAGATAATTGAAAGTTTCATGTGCAAAAAAATTGAGTTTGAAGTATATAAAATGATGGAATGTTCCATGTGTTTGATATGGTCATTTCAAGCATATTGTTCTATACAAAGAAAAATATGATTTTGATATATTTGTGAGTTTTAGAAAGTGATAAATTTTGCATGCCCTTTCCATTGAGCATGCAAGGTGGCAAGTAGAAGGGCTTTGGTATGCAACAAGTATTGGATCATTTTAAATATTCAAAACTACATAAGAAAAAACTTTCATATTTTCATTATTGAGACTAAGCATTCAAAACCTCAAATAATATCAAACTTTCCATGTAGATCAACTAAATATATCAAAGTACGTGGTACATACACAAGTGGGGTGCCTAAAACCTTGGTTTCAATGTTATTATGGAGAACTCAAGATTTTTAAGATTTTTTGCACGATAAAAAATTCAAGATAGAGTTCAAGCAACGAGATTTACTTGAGTTAGGGAACCCAAAAAATACGTAGTTTCTTGGTTTAAACATATAAAGTCATTTGTAGTTATCAAACTGCACTAGAATAGTAACAATTTCATGAGGGGACCTTTGGAAGACCAAAATTATGCTCTTATTCAGCACGTGCTCAAGTATGAAATTATGTCTATAGATTACATGTGACTTGAAAACTTATCTTTGAAGTGCATTCCATTGTTTTGTAACACTAAATGCTAACACTTGGCTTTTATAAACATAAAAAATGGCATCTCTACAAAAAGATATAATAATTTTATGATTTTTTTAAAAAAACAGCTTGAAATTTTACTAAAATTTATGTCTTAAAACTTACGAGAATTCTCTGCATACAGATTGTATTTTGATATGGAGAAAAATCCAGTGTTTTCTTTCCCTCATAACCAGTCTATGGTAGAAGCAAGGTGTAAAAAACTTCTTTCTAGCTTGACAAATAAATTGCCAAAACATGGTAGAAAAACACGACACTTTAGTGTTTCAGGACACTTAAGTGTCCAATTACAGAACTAGTGTTAACTACTTCAGAAACCAGCTTCCACTCAAATGTTATACCCAATTCACCTGTTGAATCCTCAAGTAGCTGCACCAAGCTCTTTTGAAGCGGCGACTACATTTACCGGAAGGTATTCCCTTCGTACTAGGCGAAAATAGCCTACAACTCCTTGCTGCGGCCGTGTTGGGCATTCTTCGCACCCAATGTGTCCCGAGAGGCACCGTTTTAAATTCTTCTTACCACTACCATCTGTGACCCACTAATTGAAGCTGCAAAATATGTTGAAAGCCATTTGGTACCTCATCATTCGTCGTCATCACCAACTTCGAGCATTAATATCTTTCAGCTCCGGACTTCGATTGGCAAGCTGTGAATTCCTATAGACTTCTCAAGCTGCATAGAACACATACAAACCTTGATGAGGCTGTAAAATTCCCAGATGACACACTAACCAAGCAGACCAGACTGGTACGGAACCAATCCCCGGTGAATCTTTAACGGCCAATATCTTGGCAATCGGAACTTCGATCAATAATCTGAAAAGACCGACGTGCTCCACAAAGTGAGCACTTCAGGCCTATGCATTCATTTCGTTTCTATGCAGTTTCCCAATCCGATACGGATCTGTAATTGACTCAAACTTCAAACTGCCATAACTTTTTTACCGTAGCTCCAATCAACGAGCCGTAAAGATAGGCCACTAGAGCACTTCAAGCACTGCAGTTCTAAATCATAATCTCCCTTCTATGATCACCTCAAGAATAATCCTATTTAGCATCATCGAGGCATCTGTTGGCCCTTTAAAACCGCATATAGCATACATTAACCATAAAACTTGGCATGTTAACAAGCCCTTAGTAAATGTGTAGGCTTCAAAGAAGCTTAACTTGCAATTCTTTGCTCTTTTTCCCATCATGGAAGTGGAGCGGCATGACAACGTGTCACTGCCTGACGACAAGAGCCCACCCAATGTGAACTGTGTGAACTAGGATCAACTATAACTGTAACTGTAGCTGCCTGCAAGTGACACTGTACCACTCATTGTCTTGGTGAGAGAAGATACTGGATTGCGAAAAGAAACTTCTCCTATACTAATACACTCAAAATAAGGGACAATGTATCTATAGCAAAAAAATGAAGCTATCTGTCACTCAAGAGAAAGTGTTGTCACTACTAGCCCTCATGACCTAGGCGTGTTTCAATAAGGGTGTGGCATCTCTACGTGTCTGCATGACTATGCTAGAGAGGCACTTTACCAAGCAATTCCTTACCATCCACATACGCAATAACAGAGAACTAGCCTTCATCAAATGACACACCCCCTAATCCTGCACTGCGGCGTTACACAAGTAGAAAAAAAAGCCAGAAGGGTCCAAAAAATCCTCTGATTTGGGGCTATGAGCCATTGATACTTCCCCATACACTGTAACTGGAAGAATTGGAAGCTTATCATCCTGCACATTCAACGCAATTCGATACAATGGCTGAAATTCACCTGCTGGCATCATTTCAATCGGCAAGGAGATACCTGATTCGCTCTGTTCATTGTCAGAAAGAACAGCTTTCTCTCAAAATTTTGGTGCGCTGCTGCTCCCGTACGCTCCCCCCCCCCCCCCTCTCGCCATTGTTCTCCTCTTCCCCCTCCACCTTCGCGTCCCCTACCTGCGCGCTATCCCTGTTCCGCGCGCTGTTGTGCTGCACCCAGCTTGCGCGCTATCTAGCCTGCTGCCCCGCACAACCCCCCCCCCCCCCCCCCCCCCCCCCCCCCCCCCCATGCTCACCAGAACTCCCCCCTTCGTTCGCTGCCCACTGTCCCCACATGCCCTGCCCCCTCATTTCCTCACGCCCCATCCCTCACGCTCCTTTAGCCCCCCCCCCCGCCTCCCCCCCCCCCCCGCCTCGAAAGGCTCGCTTGTATAGCCCTGCAGTGGAGTTCTCATTTGGACTCTATTCACGTTCTCAGGTGTTAGTCTTCACGCCCTTCCCTTTTCCTACACAGCAGTAGACACAAATGGAGGCTCATGCTCCGCCCCAAAGGGACTCCTCAAAAGCCCCCTTGCCCGACCTAGTTGAGCCCACCATCCAACTTGCTCTTTCACCGATAGAGCAAGCGAGCCTCGCAGCAGAGGTGGAGCGACTCCAGGCGACCTCCGTCATCTGCAAGATTCTCAGCACCAGACCAAGCAGAGGAGAGATGCGTGATCTTCTCCAGGCCCGCCTTCTCACAGAGGTGGGCAAGATCTTGGACGTTCAGATCCTCGGACGAGGCTACTATCAGATCGAGTTTGAGACATCCGAGATAGCGTCCAAGATCATCACCATGAGTCCCTTGACCATCCGAGCAGTTTGAGCCCACTTTCGACAGTGGAGACATGGTTTTGACCCTGGTTCACATGTTCTGGTAGAGGAGGTAGACATTCCCATCTCCGTCTGCTTTCCTGGTTTGCGGAGGGAGTACCTACCACTTTTGTCTAGGATAGGCTTAGCGATTCGGACTGTCCTGGAGACACCTCGCATGGCAGCCTCAGTAGTTGCCAAGGCGGCCGGCATTCCCTCAGTTCGCGTTCTAGTTAGGGACACTCGCACTCTCCCGAAGGTCATCCTCCTTCCTCGGGTGATTTGGGGTTGGTTTAGACAGTGCGTGGAGTATTCGGGCCTTCCGATAAGTGCTTCAGCTATTGACAGATGGGCCATCTTGTGAAGGCCTGTCCACGGAGGAGTCCTCGACCTACACCACAGACCCAACCCCAACCCCAACCTGTAAGGACTGGCCAGCAGCCACCACAGGCAAAGACGTCGAGTACACAGGCAGAGCCACCCTTCGAGCTTGGGGCTCCAGCGGAGGAGAGATGGCAACAGGTTCGTGGTCAACAACGGCAGCGGCCTCAGCTACAGCCTGGCACTCAGGGTGGTCCTCAGGCGCCTGCCCAGCAGCAGTGGGTTCCCACGGGGAACCGATTCGGTCCTCTTGAGCAGGACGAGGTCCCCGCTCCAGCCCCCACCTCAGCTTCACCCTCGACAACCCCCCCGAGTTCCCCCCCTCCTCATCAGTTCCCCCCCGCCTCGTGCTCCCCCCCCCTCTTCTCCTCGCCCCCCTCCTCCCCCACCTCCCCCTGCTCCTACACCCCCCCTCCCGCTCGAGTTCCACAGTTGACCCAGGGGGCAGGGCCATCCCTAGCTGCTAGGAGATCTCTTGGCAGCACCTTTGCCACGAGTTGCTTGGCGAGAGAGGGGTAGCCTTTCTTGAGACCGCCTCTACAGGTACTGACGTCTCCCTTTGCAACAGCCCCTCGTGGTCTGACGAGCTTAGACATTCGGCGCCGATGGGACTTTTTTGCCTAGACTTTACACGATTTCTCTGCGACTCCTCATCAGACCTTGAGACAGCCTGCTTCAGGGTTCATGTTCTGTTCCTTGCAGCTAGGGGGATAGAGGCCTTGGATTCAGCGGTTGGCTTCTCTTTTCCCTTGAGCGGTAGGGACCAGACTGAGTGGACTCTCGACTTAGTGTTGGAGTGGCTCCACACACATGCCCTAGAGTTATCTCACCACATGTGACTCCTCCAAATGCAGTAGGATGTAGACATGTGGTTCACTTCTTTGCTGATACACAGTGCTCGCCATGCTATGTACACATTCATGAGGACTCTTGGACAGAGGAGGTTGCTTTACGCACGGCTCGGTCTACTTGGGCTTGGGCCAAGCACTCTTTGCAGTCACGCCTATCTAGAGAACGCTCGGATGCGGATTACTCCCCATCCAAGCCAGCCTCGAAGATAGCACGTTTAGCTGCTGTGACAACATCTGTTCTCTCTCTCTCCCCATGAGGATCATCTCATGGAACGTTCAGGGACTAGGTGGGCCCCAGTTTGAGCGTCAGAGGGGCTAGCTGCGTCAGGAGATTCAGCGTTGCCTTGTGGGAGGAGAGATTGATCTCCTTATGCTACAGGAGCATCATCTGTGTGAGAGACGCATCAGACGATGTAGTCAGCTCTTGAGTGGACGATATGATACTTTTTGGTCAGTTGCTTTTGGACCTGGAGGCATCCAAGGTGGGGTATGTATGACTATTGCGGATTCTTTGCAGTAGTCCATTGTGGGCAGAGGGATTATTGTGCCAAGCAGGGCTCATTGGATCATTATGCAGGTTCACGGTTTCCTTGTGGGCTTCCTGAACATATATGCGCCCAATGTGGCAAGTGCACCAACAGAGTTCTGGTCATAGATTGTTGAGTCTCTGCCGTAGGTAGAGCAGTGGTGCATAGGGGGTGACTTCAACATGTTGGAGGACCCTTCTGACAGGATTGGTGGTAGCCATGCTAATGTGCATGGAGTTGAGCTGGCAGCTTGGGAGAGGTTTTGTATGACTATGAGGGTATCGAACGTGTGACAGCACTCTAGCTTTGTGAGGCCCCCACACAGCCTGGCCTCTTCTCGTTTAGACCACAGAGTGGGAGGAGTGAATCTATCGTGGATAGATCGTTTCTACACTAGTAACCACTTCTGTGACTTGGGTGGGACAGTTGGCATTCTGGCAGGGACTTCCTTCTCGGACCATGCACTAGTGATCCTCACAGTGGCAGATAGGCAGAGGAGGGGGAGTACGATGCTTCGCATCCCTGACAAAGTCTTGTTGGACTCTTCACTTAGAGAGCGAGTAGAGGCTCTTTAGACAGAGAGCTTGGACATGCAAGATTCTCCTGCTGGCAGAGTGGCCTCAGGACTAGCTCAGCTTTGTCGTTTCTTTCTCCAGGAGTCTCTGGCTTGCCTGGCTGCAACGAGAGAGGAGGAGCAGCATCTCAAATGGGGCGCTGCTTCCTTGCAGAGGATGCAGGAGCAGCATCCAGACAGTCCTTGGTTGGAGGAGCATTTACAGTAGGCTCACCAGGAGATTGTTAGCACAGAGGAGCGGCGCCATGAGTTTGCTTTCCATCGACAGGCATCTCAGTGGACGCAGGTGGGTGACAGAGTGACTGGTGCTTTCTTCGAGGCAGTGGGACCTCAGCATACACATGCCAAGGTCAGCCACTTGAGGAGGCCCGATGGGTCAGTGGCTTCTGAGCTAGAGGACATGCGTGTAGTTGCTACTGACTTTTACCGTGAGTTACTATTTGCAAAGCCTCAGTCAGAGCGTCAAGATGCATGCAGGGAGCAGGTGGGGACACAGATGCCCTACCTTGTGACTGAGGAGATGCGTCAGAGGCTTGAGCTGCCACTTCAGCTTGAGGAGCTGCACACGGCTCTTAATGCACTCCCCCATGGTAGCTGTCTAGATGAGGATGGCCTGACTCCCAGTTTTTTCTTGGAGTACTGGGACTTGCTTGGCCCAGATCTCTGTAGCGCTTTTCAGTACATCTTGCACACAAGAGAGATGCTTGACAGCATGAGTGAGCATCTCATCTACCTCATTCCCAAGGAGGGTGGCTCCTTGGATGAGATTCGACAGTGGCGCCCCATCACCATCCTCAACTCAGCCTACAAAATTCTTGCCAAGGCTCTGAGTTTGAGGATCCAGCCACTTCTAGAGAGCCTTATACATGGGACTCAGACAGGTTTTGTCAAGGAGCGAAGTATCCTTGACAACATCTTTACTTCTTGGGAGGCTTCTGTCGTAGCGCGGCTTTGTGGAGAGGATCTGGTGATTCTTCTTCTCGACTTTGAGAAGGCCTATGATAGAGTTGACTGGGGTGCTTGGATCAGAGGGGTGTCAGCTTTGTACAGACGGGCACACAATCAAGTTCTTTTGTCAGGAGGTAGAGGTGATCATTTCATGCTCACACGTTCGATCAGACAGGGCTCACCTCTTGCCCCCTTCCTCTTTCTGTTCTATGCTGAGGCGATAAGCAGGTTTTTGGTGTCGTAGCAGGTTGATTTACGGAGCTTAGCACTCCCTATTTGGGGAGATGAGCTACTTGACGCTGAGTTTGGTGACGACTCAGCCTTGTACTTAGATGGCCAGGAGGCCAACCTTCACAGGTGTGATTAGGCTCTTGAGACCTTCTGTTGTGCATCTGGCATACTGATCGACCGGAGAAAGACAGTGGCTTTCTCGGTTGGTAGTGCTCCTGTGCCCAATTGGATGCTAGGTGAGGGTTTCAGGTGGATTCCCCCAGGGATTGTAGTTTGGTACTTGGGCTGTCAGGTTGGTTTGGACTTGTGTCCCGAGCAGTAGATTGCTCCCCTCCTCCTATCTATCAGGAGGAAGCTGTTACATTGGAGCTCTGCACGACTTTCTTTGGCTGGTAGAGTTGTAGTGGCCAACCAGGTGTTGTTGGCTACTATCACTTCTTGCTGGATCTTTTCGAGTTCTTGCATTAGCCAGGTAGAGAGGCTGATCAGGAACTTTCTTTAGCTGGCAGAGTTGTAGTGGCCAACCAGGTGTTGTTGGCTACTATCACTTCTAGCTGGATCTTTTCAAGTTCTTGTATTAGCCAGGTAGAGAGGCTGATCAGGAACTTCCTTTGGTCAAGGCGTGACTCGCCGATAGCCCGGGCCAAAGTGGCTTGGCAGGTCATCACTCTCCCTTGTTCACAGGGAGGGCTTGGGATCATAGCCCAGCACAGCAGAGTAGAGCCCTTCTTGGGAAGTTCATCGTTAGAGGACTTCTTCTAGGAGAGGAGCCCTGGAAGGAGTTCTTGCTACAGCGGCTTCGTGCTAGGGTCCCTCAGGTAGGAGGCCCTTGGCGACCTTCGACTAGATGGATCTTCACAGAGATGCACAGAGTTGGTTTGAGCAGGAGACTAGAGGACCGCTTCGCTGTGAGTTTGCTTCGATCTTGGGAGCATTTGCGGCGAGGTTTGGAGCAGCGGCAGCCAACTTGCATGGAGGAGCGTCTGCGACAGCCCCTTGTTTGGAACTCCATGATTTGCACTCAGAGAGGCCACTTGGTTGGTAGTCGGCCTCATGTTTCCTGGGGTCCCATGGTAGCAGGTCCAGCACGCTCTTTAGGTGAGTGATTAGAGTTTTCAGGCTTGACAAAGGAGCTGCAAGGCTTTCAACTACAGGGCACAAGAGGGGTGCAGAGCATGTGTCGGGACATCTCAGAGGCAGTACTAGCTGAGTGGATCATTCCTCTCGAGCCAGCAGCGCCCAGATGGATGGGAGCCTTCACGCGACTAGAGGTTCTCATCTCAGTTCAGGCTTGCTCAGAGTCTGTTCCCTCCTTATTCTTCGAGTTACAGAGTGAGGGACGCTTACAGCGAGTTGCACTAGAGGCCCCGCAGGTGGCAAAGTGTTGTTTTCAGATGATCCGAGTGGTGGGCATCTGTGGGAGGACTTGTGTCATCGATCCTGACCCGACAGCTCTTGAGACTGGACATTGGAGACTTGGAGTGTTGTCCACTGGCACGAGTATAGTGGGATCCTGGCGAGTGGCTTTGGAGGGACCCTTTCTCTTCTAAAGACCACCTAGGTGTCCCTTTCTTTCAGTACACTGTTCGATTGGGACGTCACATACTGGCAGCACAGAGAGAGGCTCGCCCTGCTGCAGTACCTCATTGGCAAGCGGAGGGTCTCACAACTGAGTTCTTGTTCTTGAAAGCTTGCCAAGTCCTTGGAGTGTGCGGCTTGGTAGCTGTAGACATCAGCATTTGCATGGCACTGCTTTTGAGAAAAACAATGACTCGAAACAAATCTTGGATCCTTCTCTTGCAAGTGATCTTTTTGGCTTATGCCCTGTAAGACATGAGCGATTAAGACGGGAGCGCGCCCGATGCACGATGAAGTAAGGGTGGGAGTGGCTAATAAGTCCAGGGTCGTAGCACGAAGCTACTCCAAATAAGATTCCAATAGACTTTGGAAGCGTCGGTTTTTCTCTGTCTGCTCTTTTGTAGGACCGATATGCTTCCAGAAAAGCACACACCTGATGCGGTGACACCAGTGTCACAAGACGGGTACCACGTGCCAATAGAAAAGAACATACTAAACAGACTATTAGCACTTCAATAACAACTGAACTGAAAGAGAGAGACGACACACGACACGGAGTGGCGGAATTCCACCCAAAGAGTATCGGCCCCAAACCTTGGCGCCCTTTCGGTATTTCTTTATAGTGCATCAACACGGTACAAGCCGGTACTCCAGACTCTGCACCTTCTCCAAGAAGCATGCTAGAGAATGAGCCCTAACCTCATATTTAAAGGCCCTTATCCTGAAAACCGGTTACATTGAAAAGCTTCAAACTCAAAAGCAACTAGTCTAAAAAGTACTAGCGCCAAAATCTGCCAGCGTGTTTTGCGAAAATCCGTACAACTGCCACGTCAGCACTGTCAGCGCGTTTTGCAAAAATCTACCACATCAGCACTATCAGTGGAATTTTAGGGTTGTCCGTACATCTTCCACGTCATCAGTCCACGCGCATGTGTGTGTGGGTCCTTCTTTATTTTAATTCCTTTATGTCACTTGGGCCCCATCGGACGGGGTCCCCATAAGTTGGTAGGACTTCTTCTTCTACTATTGCTTGTTCTTCTTAGGGTTTAGGCCCCTCGGCCGTGATCTGAAGGTTGGCTATGTTCTTCACTAGCTTGACACGTCAGCAGTTTGTGACATCAGCCTTCATCTATGTATCCTCCACTCTTGCTATTCGCTTAGGTGACACACCTGTGTCAGCTATTGTAGGAACATGGGGAGAGGTTGTATCCTCAAGCAAATATTGAATGGAGGCCACATAACAAGGCATAGACTTGGTAGCTTCCAGCCACTCCAACAGATTTTCGTCAGGCCCATCAGGTTGACCAGGATGCTCCAAATCAGGATTGGACTCCAATTTCAGAGAACTATGATGCACTACTGGGTCCATTCCCCCTTCAAGAAGAATAGGTTGCATAGGGGAGCCAGGTGTGTGTATCCAAATCAGGATTGAACTCCAATGACAAAGAACTATGATGCACTACTGGGTCCATTCCCCCTTTAAGACGAATAGGTTGCATAGGGGAGCGAGGTGTGCGCATCCACATTGTGTCATTTCCCCAATCATGAAGTGCTTTCGTGTGTTGTAGCCATGGTCTACCAATGAGCAATGGGAAGCCTCCTTCAACGTACGGAAGTCAGACCACTACAAAATCCAAGCTAAATGATAAGTCTTGTACCTACAGAGGCACCTTGTCTACTATACCCTGGTGACGTGGCCGGCCGCTGAAATGCGCTGATAGGCTGACGTGGCAGTAGGCCCGGAAATTGCGTCGCAAAACGTGCTGACAGGCTGACGTGGCAGGTCGTACAGATTTCCGCTATTTTCGCTGACATGCTGATATGGTAGTGTACGGACGCCCTAAATTATGCTGGCTGATTTTTGGCAGTTTTTGGACTACAGTTGCTTTTGAGTTTAAGAGATTTTGAGTTTGAGATTTTGGGGCTCTGCTTTTGGGCATCCCTTGTAACAATAAATAAGTTTGTAGGGGCCTCGTTACTGAGAGCATCTGGACATAGAGTCTGAGTGTGAGTCCTCGCAGACTCCCTTGTACTTTGCAACAAGATTAATATAAAAAGAAATACCGAAAGGGGCGCCAGTCTTTGGGGCCAATACCTCTGGGCATGGAACTACGCCGGTCTGTGTCGTCTTTTGTGAATTGTTTTAAAGTGAATCTCTGCTATGTCGCGGTAGAATCTTGAGTTGGGGTGTCCAAGTTTGTTACATTGACAAGAGACAACTAGACTAGGACTAGAGACTACTAGACCAAGACGAGAGACACAAGCTGGTCTTGGTAGCGTGATAACAGACCTAGCAACTTTGGCCGTGCTGGGTGCCCATCTTGCCCTGACCAAAGGAAGTTCCCGATCAGCCGCTGAACCTGGTCAATATAGAAACTTGAGAAAATCCCATAGTCGCGAGTAGGGCAGCCACATCATGAGGTAACGTCCTTTGCCAAGGAAGGGACCTTCCCTTTAATTTTATAATTAAATGGGAGAAAACTTTTCTTTTTTTTCAAAATAGAAAGTTTCTTAAACCGACCACCTCCCTCGGTTTAACGCAATGTGTCGGAGGCTCTCTCTCTCTCTCTCTCTCACACACACACACACACACACACACACAAGGCGTTCAGCCTGCCGGAGGCATGATTGCACTCGCTCTCTCTCTCTCTCTCTCCCTCTCCCCCCATGTCCTTGAGCTCGAGGTTGGGCTATTGCCGTCTTCGATTGCCAGTGCAGATCGACGTCGGCGCAGATGTCTCCGCCTATGAGCCTTGCAGGTGTCGCGTCACACTGTCGTTCGCTGTCATCTCGTAGGGTCTTTGACATCTTCAAAATGCCACAGTGGCATTTTGATGCTTTATAACTAACACTATTTATTTGTGTCCAATAAATTATTATATATAAGTGGCAGCCGTCGTGTGAGTAGGGCACACAAACAAATAGTGTTAGTTATAAAGAGTAGGACCTGATTTCCCACCACTCTCCGCCCAACTAATGAGAGGCGTGCTGAGCTATAGTTCAAAAGCTTCTTCCGTATACTCAGAAGAAGGGGGGAGATCTGCTTCTCTAGTGACAAATCAAGTCCAATCGTACAACCTAAGTAGTGAATTACAATGCCAGGGGGAATCCATCGAAAGCTAGGGTCTGGCATCCAAGTAACCGTGGGAGGGTGTATGCAAGATAGAGTGTACCCACTTCCCGCAGTCCGCACCTAAGCGTGACCTCCGCAATGCTGCTAACTCGCCAAGTTACCCTCGTGCCCAAACCACGAAATTGCGACGCGAGGCATACTTCTAGAACTCGTCAAGTTACTAGTAAGAAGCTCCACGTAACTCACCGAGTGACGTGATCATGCCACAAAGGCGACGTGTTATTTCCACGTATATGCACACACGGCATTGCCACCACGTAACTCGTCGAGGAACGTGGCTATGTCAACATAGGCAAGTCACGTAACTCGGCGACTTACGTGGCAAAGCCTACTAGATTGCTACATAGGCAGACCACGTAACTCGGCGAGTTACGTGGATGCCTTCTTGTAAAAACTCTCAACAATGACGTGGCATACACGTCATATGTCCACGTAACTCGGTGAGTTACGTGGACACATCTCCAACCGTTTGCATTTCACGCAACTCGGCGAGTTACGTGGCACTCGATGAGACTTGGAGAGATGACGCCGAGTTACGTGGACACGTCTCCAACTGTTTGCATTCCACGCAACTCGACGAGTTACGTGGCACTCGATGAGACTTGGAGAGATGATTTAACATAGACCCACATGCGTGCATGGATTTTTTTGACGAGAATCGTACTGAGTGTCTAGCTCAGAGAATGTCTAAATCAAATCTCTATCACTCCTTGTCTCTATTGAGACTCTTTTTCCCTCTCTTTCTCTCTCTCTCTCTCTCTCTCTCTCTCTCTCCCCCCCCCCCCCCCCCGCATACAATGTGTATAAGAGTCTCTCTATCACATGATAAATATCATATCATTTTTTGTAAAATTATATACAAATTCATATCCAAAAATACATCTATTTCCAACCTTCGGGGGCACTGCCCCCGAACTCCCCCACCAAGGAGGGGCTAAATAGTTGTCGTCGCCCCCCCTTGGATCCCCCTGGCGACAGAAATAAAGACACACACACACATACACATACAGTTTTCTTTTTTAATTTTAGTTGATGAAAATCTAGTTGTCCATATAGACGATGAGCTAGTTGTTTAAATATACACCAATCTAGTTGATCATATATGCGACAATAAAGATGATGATATAGAAAATAATCTAATCTAGATTATACAAAGAACCATTTAAAAGGGCTTGGAGAAATCCTATAAGAAACCATATAGAGGATCATAGCATCAACCATATAGATTACCATATGTATCCCTATGTAGAAGATCGTAGAATTGGCCATATAGACTAGCATAGAACTGACCATATAGACTTATCTAACTGATGATGATAAGGAATTGACACAGGTGAAATTTGTGGCTTTCTTGATAACACATCAGCCACAACATTCTTCTTGCCTTCCACATGCATAATCTGGAAGTGGAACATAAAAAGAATGTTTGCCCATCACATATGCTTTTCGGATAACTTTGACTATGTCAAGAAGTATCGCAAGGTGTGATGATCTGTTTGGACAACAAAATCAGCACCTAGGAGGTAGTGCTTCCAGCTAGAAAGCGCATGAATCACGGCCAAGAGCTCTTTCTCATAGACTTGCATAGTCTTCTCTGGCCCTTGCAAAATTCGGCTTTCATAAGCTACAACCCGTCCATCTTGCATTAGCACTGCTCCGATGCTAGTGCCACACGTGTCATATTGGACCACAAATGACTTCCTGAGATCTGGCAAGACAATTACTGGATCTGAAGTCAACTTTTCCTTTAAGAGACTAAAAGTTGAAATCTCTTTTTGGGTCCATCTGAAAGTGACCTCTTTCTTTTGCAATGCGTGAAGAGGTGATGCTATTGATGGACGATTTTTGGAAATCAAAGGAAAAAAGAAAAAAAACTTATTTTTCCCTTGTCGAAGCCTTGGCGGCACCGTTGGAAGGCTCGGCAATGCCTGGAAAACTTTATGATGCTAGTTTTTACTGGCATAGCCTTGTCACATAGCTCCGCCCCCCTCGATTGGCCGGTCTTATCACCCCCATGCCCTCGCTTGTCTATGCCCCAGTGCAGCAGGCCGCGCTCGGCTTCACATATCCCTTCTCTCTCTCTCCCTGTAGTTTTATTCCCCCGATGGGCATCGACGCAGATCTCTCTCTCTCTCTCTCTCTCATTTTCCCTACATATCTCTCTCTAATATCCTCTCTCTCTCTTACCGACACCTTGTTGATCCCAAAATACCCCCCCCCCCCCCCCCCTCTTACTGGCCACCCTCGGCCAGGAGCGGCCTTGAGCACCCACCCCCTTCTCTCGCTTTCTCTCTCGCGCTCCCGCTGTGTCGAGCCCATAGAACAACTCCCTCCCTTGCTCTCTATGCAAGCCGGTAACCCGAAAATATTCCCTCTCTCTTCCCCACCCGCTCGCCTCACCCTCGGCCTCATTCTCCCTCCCTTGGCCCACTATCCCTACCTCTCCTCTCGTCCACACCCCCTTCGGCCATATCCCCCCCCCCCCCCCCCCCCCCCCCCTCTGTTTTCTTCCCCAACCCTGGCGGACCACCAGATTTACACCCCCCCCCCCCCCCCCCCTCCCCCTATCTTCACCTAGACCTACCCATCCTCTCTCTCTCTTGGGAGAGTGGCCCCGCAGACCATGGAAGGAATCTCTCTCTCTCTCTCTCCATTCCCTTCTTATTCACACACACACCCCCCCCCCCTATCCTCTCTCACCCATTCCCTATCACCACCCCACACCCTCACACACTCTCTTTCCCCCCCCCGGTGGGAACCCGCCTTTATTATATACTCTCTCTCTATAACTCCCAAAAGGCCCGTTGACTAACCCCCCCCCGCCCCTCATCACCCTCTGTCGCGCCACGTCACCACCTCCCCTCTCCTTCTCTCGGACCCAGCCCGAAGGCTCCAGCGCCACACACCCTCCCACCTACCCATCCTCTCTCTCTCTCTGGCACCCTCGCCTCGCAGGCCGCTTCTCTATCTCCCTCTCTCTCTCGCTCGTCCCAGCATGTGAAGGCGCGCAAAGAACGGGAGTTTCTCCCCCCTTATCTCCACACACACCAAACACACACTCTCTCTCTCTCCCCACTCACCCCCTTCTCTCCCTCGCGCTCTGCACACAGCTCCAACCCGCCCGCTCTCTCTCTCTCTCTCTCTCTCTCTCTCTCTCTCTCTCTCCCCCTGTGACGGCACAACAGAAAATTATCTCCCTCTCTACACACACACCACACACACACACACACACCCTCACTCACACACACACCATTCCCCCCCCCCCATCCGCATCGCGTAGCTGCAGCAGACCGCCAACACGGTCGAAAGAAAAAACTAAAAAAATAAATATATATATATATGTATATATATATTATATAAGCCCCGTTCTCACGCACACACACACATATACATACATACACACACATACGTCCACTCATGCATCAATACGTACACACACGCGCATATACGCACCACACACAAATACAAAAAAAAACCCGAAGGAGGTCTACGACTACGACAACGAAAAAGAAGGAGGACCCAAATCACGCGCCGCGAACAAGGAAAAGGAGAAATGCGCCGAAGGCATGCCCCAGTCGACCCCGAAGAGACGTACGCACTACACTGACGCACCGGCAACACACCATTCTCCGGCATCACGCAACCACGACGCCATTTTTCAATAATTTATAGATTATTTTCATCATTTCTTCAGTTTTCACCCAAGCCATTGTAAATTCCCACTTTTGTAAATTCCCTCTCTCTAGGTGATGGTCACAAAGGCCCACCTAGAGGTTCTCATTTTTTAATAACCCCTCAAAACAAAGCAAGGGTCAACCACACCGGGCCCACCACTTGCTTTGTCTCCCCGATTAGCTTACCCTAATCACATTGGGATTACCATAATCCAAGCAGCCAACACCTATAAATTGGCACTGAGAGGTCACTATCGCCGGGGGGGGGGGGCAGTTCATGAGAGGTCAGCACTTGATAGAGTGTAGTGGGAAGAGTTGACACTATTGGCATCACGAGGAGGGGGCTTGTGTGTTGGTTTGCCTTGGGAATTGCACCATGCGAAGGGAGGCACGTTCATCTCTCGACTTCAATGGTCGATGCACACACCTATACACGCTCTTGGTAGCAAGCTTCACAATCATTGAGTCGTCTTAGAGAACGCACCAAGTAGTTTGCACCATCTTTTCTCCCTACCTCTCTATCACCACAGCGTGCCATTTGTAAATACTGCAGAAATAATTCTCCCTCACACCCCCGAGGGTTTTTATCATTTTTCAATCTGTGTGTGTGTGTGTGTGTGTGTGTGTGTGTGTGTGTGTAAGTTCGCGGTGTTCATATCATCGTGGTCTGCGTCCTAACCGCTCAAAGCTAGGTGGTGCCCCTGTTCGCTTTACTGAGACAGGCTCGAGGCACGCCATTCGGCCCCCGGCGTTTTAGAGGCCGTCGGGGTTCGGGGTTCGCTTTGCTCCCGTCACTATCTCTGCAAAACCATATACATGTGGTCTGTGGAAAAAGGATAGCACTATATTTAGATGACCATATGGATGCCAATGTAGAGGACTATATAAATTCCCATGTAGATAGTCATAGAGAAAACCATATAGAGTCTAATATAGATTTCCATAGAACCATATAAAGACGATCATATCCTAATCCATCATATAGAAAGATAGCAATGAAGATGACTCTATTGATGACATTAGCCGATCATATTAATGATCCACATAGACAACCAATCTTTACAAAGTTAACCATGTATATGTCCATGCAGACAATTGTATAGATGACCATAGAGATAACATTGTAGGTGCACTTGTAGAGGACCATGTAAACACCCATATAGAAACTATAAAGACAAGCATGTCCTAATCCATTATAAAAGGATACCAATGTAGATGAACATATAAAGATCCACATATGTGGCAATCAATCTAATCATATAGATCAAAATATAAACCATATAAAGATCCATGTACATAGACAAAGATCCAACAATACCAGATGATCATATCCTAATTCATGATAGAAGAGCTAAAATGGGCTCTATGAGCCATATGTCCCATTTTAGCACATAGTATGGTCCTTGATCTCCCAAACCATATCGGATGGCTGTGTGACTTTTTAGTAGTGGTTGAATGGTGCTCACATCCATTTTTGCAAAGTCTCATGGTCATCCGATATGGTTTGGTCGGTCCCTACTAATACTATGCGCTAAAATGGGTTATATGAGCCATATGTCCCATTTTAGTGCATAGTATGGGCCTTGATTGCCCATATCATATTAGATGGATGTGAAAATTTGTAGGGGTGGTTAAGTGGTGCTCAAACCCATTTGTGAAAAGTCTCATGGCCATCTAATATGGTTTGGACAGTCCCAAACCATACTATGCACTAAAATGGGTTGTATGGCTCATATGACACATTTTAGCACATATTATGGACTTTGATCACCCATACTATATTGGATGGATATGAAAATTTTCACAGGTTGTGAAATGGTTCTCAATCCCACCCTTGAAAAGTCTTGTGGCCATCCAATATGTTTTGGGTGGTCGAGAACCATACTATGTGCTCAAATGGCCATACGGTCCATTTTAGCACATAGTATGGGCCTTGACCACCCATTACGATCTGGATGGCTATGCAACTTTTTAGGGGTGGGCATGAGAACCATTTTCCTACCTATGAAAATTTTCACATCCATCCGCTATGGTATGGGTGATCAAGGCCGATAATATGCGCTAAAATGGGTTGTATGTGCCAAACGGCCCATTTTAGCCCATAGTATGGAACAGGTTCGCTCAAACCATATTGGATGGCTATAAGACTTTGAAAGGGTGGGGATGAGTTTCATTCCCCCACTTGTATAAATTTGTGCATTCATCCAAACTGGTGTGGGTGATCTAGGCCCATACTACGCGCTAAAATGGGTTGTATGACTCATACGACCCATTTTAGCGCATAGTATTGGTTAAGACCGCCTAAACCATATTGGATGGCTGTGAAAAATTGTACAGATGGGAATGAGAACTATTATTCCACCCGTGCAAAGTTATACATTCATCCGGTATGGTGTTGGCGGTCAAGTCCCATACTATGCGCTAAAATGGATTGTATGAGCCATATATCCCATTTTAGCACATAGTATGCGCTTTAACTGTCCATATCATATCGTATAGTTGTGTAACATTACAGGGTGAACTAATGGTTCTCACTCCCACCCGTGAAAAGTCTTGTGACTAGTTCGGGCGGTCCCGAACCATATTATGTGCTAAAATGGACCGTATATCTCATACGATCCATTTTACCACATATTATGGGCCTTGATAGCCCATACCATATCGGATGGCTATGAGACATTCTAGGGATAGGAGAATATCTCACCCCCACACATGCAAAGTCTTGTGGCAATTCAATATGGTTTGGGTGGTCTCGAACCATACTATGCGCAAGAATGGGTCGTGTGGCTCATATGGTTCATTTTAGCCCATAGTATGGGCTTTGACCACCCAAACCATATCGAATAGCTATGAGAATTTTCACAAGTGAGGAAATAGTACTTAACCCAGCCCATGCAAATTCTTAAGGCCATCCAACATGGTTTGAGAGGTCTTGACCCATACTATGTGCTAAAATTTATTGTATAAGCCATATATTTTATTTTAGCACATAGTATGGGCCTTGACTACCCATACCATATCAGGTGGCGGGGAAAATTTGCAGGGGTGAAAAAATTATACTCTCCCCCACTTGTGCAAAGTCTTGTGGCCATCCAATATAGTTGGGCAATCCCGACCTATACTATGCGCTAAAATGGCCATATGGCTCATACGTCCCAATTTAGCGCATAATATGGACCCTGACCGTCCATACCATATCGGATGGTTGTGTAACATTGCAGGGGTGAAGTACCAGTGATCACCCCCATCCTTGCAGAGTCTTGTTGCCATCCAATATGTTTTGGGCGGTCCCCAACCATACTATGTGCTAAAATGGACCATATGTCTTATACGACCCATTTTAGCACATATTATGGGTCCTAATCGTCCATACCATATCAAATTGCTATGGAAATTTGCAGGGATGGAAAGTTTCATAGACATTCGATATGGTATCACCAATCTTTTCGTTTTAGCGAAGCAAAAACGAAAAGTTGGAGATTGTGCCATCCTAGACCGACGAGACGGGAGCGGATGGCCATGAAACATTTCAGGGGCAGGGAAAGCACCTAAATCCCCACCCCTGCAAAGTTTCATGGGCATCATAATCCGTCTTGACGGTCTACGGTGGCACAATCGTCAATTTTTCACCATTGGGCCCTTAACAAAGCCAAAACGAAAAAATTGGCACAAGTGTCACCCTAAACCGACGAGATGGGAGCGGATGGCCATGAAACATTGCATGGGTAGGGAAAGAACCAAAATCCCCACCCCTGCAAAGTTTCATGGGCATCGCAATCTGTCTAAACGGTCTACGGTGGTACAATCGCCAGTTTTTGACCATTGGGCCCTTAGCGAAGCCAAAACAAAAAAAATTACGAATGTGCCACCTTAGATTGACAAGACAGGAGTGGATGGCCATGAAACATTGCAGGGGTAGGAAAAACACTTAAATCCCTATCCCTACAAAGTTTTATGGGCATCGCAATCCGTCTCGACGGTTTACGATGGTACAATCACCATTTTTTTTACCATTGGACCCTTAGCGAAGCCAAAACGAAAAAATTGACGATTGTGCCACCCTAAACTGACGAGACGAAAGTGGATGTCCATGAATCTTTGTAGGGACAGGGAAAGCACTTAAATCCCCACCCTTGCAAAGTTTCATGGGCAACACAATCCGTTTCGACGGTCTACTCTGGCACAATCGCCAGTTTTTTACCATTGGGTACTTAGCGAAGTCAAAACAAAAAAAATGGCGATTGTGCCACCCTAGACCGACGAGACGGGAGCGGATGGCCATGAAACATTGTAGGGGCAGGGAAAGCACCTAAATTTCTTCCCTTGCAAAGGTTCATGGGCATCGCAATCCGTCTCGATGGGCTACGGTGGCACAATCGCCAGTTTTTGACCATTGGGCCCTTAGCGAAGTCAAAGCAAAAAAAATGGCAATTGTACCACCCTAGACCTACAAGATGGGAGCGGATGGCCATGAAACATTGCAAGGGCAAGTAAACGCGTAAATCCCTGCCTTTGCAAAGTTTCATGGGCATTGCAATCCATCTCGACGGGCTACAGTGGCACAATCACCAGTTTTTTACCATTGGGTCCTTAGCCAAGACAAAAATAAATAAATGGAGATTGTGCCACCCTAGACCGACGAGACTGGAGCGGATGGCCATGAAACATTGCAAAGGGCAGGGAAAGTATTTAAACCCCCATCCCTACAAAGTTTCATCCACCCTAGATTGATGAGATGGGAGCGGATGGCCATGAAACTTTGCAGGGGCAGGGAAAGCACTTAGATCCCTACCCCTACAAAGTTTCATGGGCATCGCAATCCGTCTCGACGGTCTACGGTGGCACAATTGCCAGCCTTTTACCATTGGACCCTTAGCAAAGCCAAAACGAAAAAATTGGCGATTGCGCCACCCTACACCGATGAGATGGGAGCGGATGGCCATGAAACTTTGTAGGGGCAGGGAAAGCACGTAAATCTCCACCCCTACAAAGTTTCATGGGAATCGCAATCTGTCTCAACGGTCTACGACGGCAAAATCGCCAGTTTTTTACAATTGGGTCCTTAGCGAAGCCAAAATGAAAAAAATGGTGATTGTGCCCCCCTAGACCGACGAGACAGAAGCGGATGGCCATGAAACATTTTAGGGGTAGGAAAAGCACCTTAATCCCCGCCCCTCCAAAGTTTCATGGGCAACGCAATCCGTCTCAACGGTCTACGGTGGCACAATCGCCAGTTTTTAACCATTGGGTCCTTAGTGATGCCAAAACAAAAAAATTGGCGATTGTGCCACCCTAGACCGACAAGACGGAAGCGGATGGTCATGAAACATTGCAGGGGCAGGGAAAGCACCTACATCCCCATCCTTGCAAAGTTTCATGGGCAACGCAATCCGTCTCGACGGTCTACTGTGGCACAATCGCCAGTTTTTTACCATTGGGTCCTTAGCGAAGCCAAAATGAAAAAACTGGCGATTGTGCCACCCTAAACCGACAAGACGGGAGTGGATGGCCATGAAACATTGCAGGGGGAGGGAAAGCACCTAAATCCCTATCCCTGCAAAGTTTCATGGCCATCGCAATCCGTCTTGTGGAAACCTTCTCTTACGGCCTTCCCCCAACAAAGGGGGTTTTCCCCGTTTTTCGGCCCGTGGGTCATGGTTCTTGGGGGGTTTTTCGGCCTGCAGCGGATTGTGTACAACTATAAGATAATGGTGCTCGGTTTAGACTAGAACAGGGTAGACCGCGACGTGAAGGACGGGTGAGGTGAGGCGACGAGTTCCCCACACCCCTCTTGTGACTTTGGGATGCAAACCCCCCCCTCGGGCGAGTGCCAAGGCTATCTTCCACCGATGAGCTTGGCTACTTTCAGGCCGTTTTCAGGTCTAGCAGGGCTCAATGTGCTCATGGTGGCCGACGGGGCTCGATAGGCGATGAGTGATGGCAGACCGTGTCCAGGACCGAGGCAACGACTACGGTAAGCTCCCGCCCGGGCTGCGGTGTGATCAAGGAGCGCGGTGGATGTTTTTTTTGCCGTGAGCTACGTGTGGCTTGTATCGATACGGAAGGTCCCGAACCCGTGTGCATAAGTAAACCAAAAGCTATTTTTAAAAAATCTTTCTTTTTGTGATCAAATGATATTTCAAATAAATAGAATTTTATTATTAATTTACACTTTTAAAAAATAAAAAATTACATAAAAATATATACATTTTTTTGCCTAGATTACCACGTAAATAATTAGGTTGAGATATCTTGATTTTTAATTTATTTACATTATTTTTTTTAAAAAAAGACATGGCTATTGAGGTGGCCATGCATGAATGACATGGTCATCCATGTGGCAAGCTGATGTCAATGATTGATGACATGGAATGCATAGGTGGAAAGATGAGGTGGCGGATGGGATCCCCTCATTCGCCATGTCATATGATGACGTTTCAAAATGGTGACATGTAATGATTAGGTGGCAAAAAAGGACGTGATGAGTTGGCAAGGTGGCAATGTAGCATGCTTGGTGGCTCATGAGGTGGCGAGTGATGTGGCAAGCCATGCAAGCAATACTTACACATGGCACGTGAGGTGGTGGATGACATGGCACTTACGGTGAAGTGGTATGCAAGGTGGCAATGGAGGGTGATAGATGAGTTGGCAATTAGAGTGACATGGCAAGCCAAGTGTTACGGTCAAAGTGTTTGACTGTGGTGATGTGGAAGGTGAAATTGGGTGATGACATGGACCTTTGGTGATGTGGCTTCCTCCTTGTATGAGGTGGACTTGCCAACTAAGATTGGGAGAGTAGAACCAAGCCATGGTTGGTTGACAAGTGTCAAAATTTCTAGGTTTTGTATTTACCAAACCTAAGGAGGGACACCTTAAGTGAATGATGCAAGTGAAAAAAATTAAAACAATGAAAACGTGTCTTTCCCTTACTCAAATTGACTCACCTTACACTAAGAGTTATGACATATATGAAAATCAAAATGAGTGGCAATGTACATTATTTATTAGATTTTTAAAAAAACTATATCAAGGTTCTCTAAGCAGTCTTTGTTATTTTCTAAGGTAGATCTTTAAAAAATGAACCGTTGAAGTTTTTTTTTTAATTTTTACATGGGCACATTCCTTAAGTCATAATCTATCAAATGCCCATTGGATATTGCAAAATAAGTTCTACATCATTAGATATCTGGTGTTAGAAAACTAGGTTTTTATAAATAGAAAATCTAACAAAGAAAAATGAAGATTAATTATGAAAAGATTCAAAAAATTATCAATAAATCAAGTTAAATTGCTTGTCAAGTGAACATTTCATGTCCAAGAGGGTAAGTAAAGAAAAAAAGCCCATAAAAAGTTATAAGTATTTCTTCATCAAGGTCACAATGCTGTGACAGACTGAACCAGATTAGTCCTTGCACAATAAAATTACCATTTAGATGTGAACAAATGAAGATAAGAGCTTTCCATTGTGTTTGCAACTATGTGCTTTGTGTGGCTACCAAATCTTGCCTCTTCAAAGTAAGTGCAAGCAAGTCAAATATATGTAGGAATGGCAAAAAAGAGGCTATTTCTTGGCTGTCTTGGTGGGGGAAACTGTTGAAAGTGGGTACACCTTATCATGCATACACCCAGGAGCCTCATTGATCCAATAGGCAATTGTGTTGCGGCAATTGATCAACGCTCTTGAGGCCCCTCCAAAAGTCTACAAGGCCTCCTCAACCCAAGTCAGGGTGGCCTCTTGGCCATGCAAAAATAAACCACTGTCATTAGCAAACTTTGCAAGTTTGCATCAAGCAACCCCCATAACCCCACCTCCTTAGCTTTCAGATACATACTCAGGGCCTCCGCAAAGAAAAGGAAGAGGAAGGGGGCAACACTGTCTCACCAATCTAGTCGAAGCAAAACTCGGTTCCCGCCCGCTTGCAATCAACACCCAGCTCTGAGCCGTACTATACAGAGTTGCAATCTCGTTGATCCAACTTGCCTCAAAACCCAGGGAAAGCATAGTGCCTTCTATAAAACTCTAGTACACTCGCTCATAGGCCTTGTCAAAAATCAAGAAGAAGGATCCTCACCCAACAAGCGTGCAAAAGTAGTGGCCTCTCAAAGAGTGAAGAGTGTTGTCAAGGATACTACGCTCCTTGACAAATCCAGTTTGTGTCGCAGAAGGAGAGGCTAGATCCTCAAACTCAAAGCTTTGGGCAAAACTTTGTACATCGTGTTGAGGATCGTGATGGGCCTCCACTCCCTAACGTCATTAGATACTCCTTTCCCCTTGGGGATGAGAAAGATCAGACCCTCTGAGAAGCGCTAGGGCAACTGTCTTGTATCTAGAATGTGCTGGAAACCTCTAGGCAGGCTAGGTCCCAATAACTCCCAGTACTACATACAAAGGCTGGAGCGAAGCCATCCTCCCTCCCGGGAAGCTACTGCATGGGAGGGCCATAAATGCATCCAACAACCCTGCATCTATCAAAGGCCCAAGGCGGTCCGCATACTATGAGTGACCCTACACTATACATGCATCCATACTCTTTGTTTGCACTCGTCCTGGTGCTGAGGGGGCTTCTATAGTCAGAAGCTCTCGATAGAAGTCTGTAGAAATGGTGTGTAGCTCCTTTGGCTCTACTACTAGGGTGCTGTGAGGTCTCTTGAGATGTCCGGAGCATGTCCCGGTCCCATGATCTCAGAAAACTCCCCTGTCACTCGGTGTCCCAGGACTTGGGCAATGATACCATGTGAGATTGAACACTGCCGGAAGCGTTTGTGTTATATATATATATATATATATATATATATATATATATATATATATATATATATATATATATAGAGAGAGAGAGAGAGAGAGAGAGAGAGAGAGAGAGAGAGAGAGAGAGAGAGAGAGAGAGAGAGAGAGAGAAAACACAAGCAAGATAAGGAGTGCGAAGAAAAACACACCGATTATGTTACTACAATGAGAAGAGGGGGGCACAGTACTCTCTGATATACTTCCATGTAGCGAGTCTGCTTGTGGCGAAACTATCTAAAGAGAGTGAAATTAAGTGGTGCACATAATTTTGATGTGCATGTGTTGGCCCCCCGTTGATAGCGGCAGCCCCTTTCCGCCCTACCTAGCCTCCATATAGGGACCCCAATCCTCCAATCTTATTCCATCTAGATTGGCTTTCCTAATGTCTTTTTAAAACCTAGTTTTGTGTGCACATTCTAGCACATCTCCCCGATGCCCTACTGCTTTAGCGCGAAACTTGATAGGCCAAAATTGCCCATGCGTGGCACATGTTGGCGTCTCGGGTTGCCCACAAACATGTAATAAGACCCCGGTTCTGCCTTGTACAACCATTTCTAGGAGAGGGTTATGCTTATGGGAGACCACTAAATGGTCTTGTTTTGGCATGCGCATCTTGCAAAGTAGCTCACAATATTGCCAGACGTATTCCTAGGATAAACCTAACTTCCCTAGCCTTGACTTGCAATATAGTATGTCAACATGGCACGTAGCTACAATGTGACAATAAGTATGTATGCGTGTGTGTATGTATCCTACATACTCTCTCTCTCTCTCTCTCTCTCTCTCTCTCTCTCACACACACACACACACACACACACACATATATATCCATGCGCGTGAGTATGTATATACAAACATTGACTATAGTTACGATTGTTTTCATGTTTAGTCCTATGGTTTTCAAATTAAACTTATTTCTTGTAATTTTTAACCGGCTTGTTAGAGGAGACTTTTCTCCTCAAAAGCCTCCTCCAGAGGAAACAGGTGGTCATAGGTCTTCTGACCAACAACACGAGCACCTATTGCAACTTGTCGACATGATGGTGCTTCCATTGCAAAGTGCCAATGAATGGATCTATGTGCATTGGGGTATTCCTCGTGGAAGGAATATGTTGTGAAGGCCATATTACATCACTAGTACTTCTTTGCATCCCTCTCTTTCTCGTGCTCTCTCTTTGATTTTCTCATTATTGAAGTGCATCGTTTGACTCGTTTTTTTGGCACCCTGGCATCAGTGATGTGAACTTGATCGAGAAGGTCTCATTCCATGCGATCAAGAGCCGCTTCTCCCTCCCCTGAAACTTCCAAGGAGGAGTATGAAAGTATGGATCAATCACTCTTTGTTTTAGTCGTTTTCTTTCAAACCATGTTTTTGTTTAGTTTACTTGTGTGTTTGAGTATATTTGGCTAGTTTGGCTTGCTATATTTCTTTATGGCAGGGCACATGCTTTTGCCTCCTCTTAATAGGATGACCGGCATAAGGTAGTAAATTGTGAGGAAAAAGGTGTCTTGATTGTTTACTTTGTACCTCCTAAGGCAAGCTTTTTTGTGATCTAAGTATATAATCAAATATACTATGATCATTTCATAACACAATTTATTTAAAGGTACCATAAAGGAATGGCTACTCGGTTAAAAATTATTTCAACTCGCTATTTATTTTGGTAGAGGATAATCCATTGAATTAGAGGACACGTTTAGCGAGGGTTGTCCATAGGTCAATCATTTCACTTGTGACCTCCCAAAACTAGAGTTATGAACTAAATAAATAACAAGTGATAAAATCACGAGGCCTGCCCATTGCTAGTGTGTTATAGCTAAGTTCATGTAGCCCAATTGCATCTCCATGCTTGGTTAGTTGTTTCATAAAACTCGAGAATAGATTCTAGAGCTTACAAATGTGTTGTTAGTTCCACAATGGAAGCAAAAACAACATACACCTTTAAACAAATCAGATTTGTAACATGCGTTAGATGGTCCTAGAGGCAAAACCGATATATTATTATTATTATTATTATTATTATTTTCTTCCTCTCTCTCTCTCTCTCTCTCTCTCTCCCCCCCCCCCCCCCCCCCCCCCCCCCCGGGGCTTCAAATTCATAAATTTCTCCCGTCTTCTTAGTTGTGGAATGCAAACAGCAAACCATGCTAGTACTTGTAGATTGCTAGAAAATCAATAGCACTCCCCTTATCTTGATTATGAGCACACACAAAATACAATAGCACCATTAAAACTATGTTGTAGGGAGTGGTGAGATCTACAATTTTCTAGAAGGGTTATTAGCTTAAACAATAATATATAAAAATGTTTTAGAAAATTCTCTTTTGTGCACGATATGACCCTAGTTGACATTTTCATTGAGGTGATTGTAGGTAAACACTAGGATATGCAAAACCTATTAATTCTTCCGATTTCAAAGATGAAAACCAACCTCTGCTTCACTCTAAGAATAAAATCCAACAAGGCATACTCACCGGTTTGTCCATCGTTGAAAATAATAACTTCAAAACATGCACTTGTGGAGCCAAAAATTAGGACAACACAATCAACGTGGTAGGTTCGAGTAATCATGTTTTTGATGAAGGCACAATGACCGTGTGCATCAATAACTTTGCAATAATAATTTGTGCTCGCAAACTTCCACATGGTAATATCAATCATAATACCACACTCATACTCATCCTTCAGTTTGTCGAGCACACATGCATACTTGGAGGACCTCAACGTCTTGTAAACTCATCTAAGCTGCATCCTTCTAAAATTGCTCTATGACACACTTGTCGATACCACAAAGGTTGTAGGTGAGAGCTCCAATGGTGGTGGATTTTTGGGTCCAGAGACGACATGGCCAATGACCACAATGTTGATGTGAGTCTTTCATTTCCCATGGCTGCAAATAAGACATTGATGCGATTGAGTACTGTGAAGTGCTACTTCAACCTACAATTGAAACATTGCTAAAGAGTCTCTCTCTCTCTCTCTCTCTCTCTCTCTCTCTCAACTGGGGAGTAACATGGGTGCAAGAAAAGGCAAGGATAGGTTGCACCTTAGATCTCAGTATAAAGATGACCCAATGTTGACCCCACAGCACCACCATGGATTTGTGTCCTGTTTCACTGTAAATGAGGGTTTGCATCAACAAAGTGCCAACCACAATAGGCTTCAAGGTTGCAAAGTTAAAGGGTTAGAAGGGAGGGGTGCAAGATAGTGCAAGCCCAGAAGGAAAGACACTAAAACAGAAATCACGGTGGCAAATAAGTAGAGGAAGCGAATGAGGCTGCAAACAGGCTAAGGATGTGAGCGCATCTGATCAAAGGATTTCTACAGTCAGGATAGTCAAGAGCTATGGTTTGGATAATTGTTACACAAATTTTGACCCATCTTTTGTGTTCTAATGAGCCCCTTGGAAGAGATAGAACACTATACGTACTTGCCATAATAGCTCTTGCCACATGAGCCTCACAGACACACACACACACACACACACACACACACACACAAAATATTTCATGGAACAAAAAAGCTTAGCTGATAATTATTTCAGGAGCCGTTCATCTACATCTCTATTATACCGCCCATTACATGATCACACAAACAACTGTCACAGTAGAAGCATGTGTTTGGACAATCGGCCAAAGGTAGGATACGACTCGCCAAGACCACCCCATACTGCCGAGTACGTGGAGTAATGTTAAAATATCCTCTTAATTGATGACCATAACTACGGTACAAGAAAATCTTATGAGAAGGTAGAAACTGGGCTAGCAGGTATACCGATCTGAAAAACCTGGCTTTATCGAATATTATATGTAATAATACTGTGGACCTAGGCCTAGTACCTCAGCAACCATTGCCAATCGGATATTGTTTTTGAAATGCTCTCGACCCCATAGAGTCACTCGAGTCACTCGGTCCTGATAGGTCCACCACTTGGTTTGAGAAACTGAGGTTTCTAACTGCGGAAATAAATGAAGCTCATAGCGGAGTAAGGTTGCTCTCCGAGTAGATGTACTGGACAGATAAAGATGTGCATTTACTATAGAAAAAACCTGTTCTTGATTATATGCCATAATTTAGTAAATACGGCTGGTAAGCAGATTAGCTGAAGATGCTAAGCTCCGGAAAGGGTACTCTGGACTTTGTTTTTTGTAAATATATCTCCCATCTTATGTAGACTCACTGGTTTTTACTCCTAGACCAGAGAGAATGTTTTATACTCTCACCATTATGATAGGTGGATTTTTTACCCTAGTGATAGCTGAATGACATTAAGCTTACTATAGGGATGGGAAGTAGTTGTAAAAACTGCTATGTATGATCATCCGAGGCTTAATACAATAAAATTCTCAACTAATTGACGGACCAAGTATCAACTATGGAATAGTTTGGTATCCGTTACGAATTAGGTATTTTGTATACAATATGAGTTGTCCGTGGATTCAAACTTTATACTATCTTATCATTGTTCACAAAATGCTCTGTAGCATGGCTTGTTTCACCAAGTATGCACTGTAGTTGGAGTGGCTTAGGAAAATTGAATCTGGACTTGGTTTTTTTGAAAAAATAACACTTTCTCTTTTAAACACATTGTACGACCCCGAGACCAAAAGGGAAAATTAAATAAAACTACCCGAAGGGTGGTTTATCTCTCACCTTTTAGTATACCAAGAGCTTATCATATGGTTCGGGGGAATTATATGATTATAAACTCGAGGCCGGTTGCAATCACTCCAACTGGGTGGAGACTACGAAAATGCCTAGTTATTTGGGGGGGGGGGGGGGGGCATAAGGTGGCAGGCACTGCCAGTCCTTGCATGTAACTTAAATCTTTACCTTGTATTAGGGTAAAATTGGGAAATATAGTATGGTGGCTTTTACTCTGTGTGAGCGGGCCTCCTATTACACGCTACCGCCTGTACTATGAGGGGGGTGTCTGCAGCCGATTAGTGTAAGCAAGGTTAGCACGTAAGGTGCCTGATTCTACCGGATCTCGTGCTTGATTTAATCCATAAAGACTTGCCCGCATAATGTGACCTCGATTGGAGGGGCTGGTACTACCGTGGGTCGTGTCTTCTGCAGATGACTTCAACTTGTATAAATAAAGGTGAGTACTCATACTCACTTAGAAGCATCGTTTTCGGTTCACCTCTCTGCGTGTGTGAGTTCATTACTGTGTGTGAGAGAGTATCTGCTGAAGCTGTGGTCGCATCATGCCGAAAAAAATTGAAAAATTGATTGTTGAGGTTCCCTCAGCTCCTAATCTACAGGTTAACTTAAATTTTATTCTGGTCTTTGAACTGGTGTATTGCCGAAATTTCTGGCTGTAGCAGATTTTCTCTGCTAAATGGAACTTTTTGGATGGTGTGGAATTTAAAGGGAAAGTGTTTGTATATGTCTGATGATGAGATCTTTTGTAGAATTGCTACGCAGTAGGTGTAATGAAAAGGATACTGTTGGTTTTGAAATAAATAAGAAATTCAAAAAAAGTGTGCTATATAGGGTGTATAAGATTGGTATGAAAATTGTTTGGGAAGTTGTAATACTACAGGTCATAGTACCATGGATAAGTGGATAAGATCCCGGAATGTTTTGGGTTCTAGCTAAGGTGCATATTTTTGAATCGGCTAAAGAGGTCATTATGTACTGATTTCGGAAATTGGTGTCCTGTCTTTTGATACTCTGTATGTAGTATGTGACATTACATATCCTCGTGTGGGAGTAAATATTGGTTTGTACAAATTGACTTGACCTTTCTTATCGTATTCGCTGCAACTGAAATCGGACATAGAATCTGCGAAAGATTCTGCATAGTTTTATTTCTCAAAATCGTAGGTACATACTAGTGAAATTGATATTTTCTAGTGCAGATACCTATCTTACTGTATAGGCTAATAGTTATATTGAAGTTGCAAAAAACCGCGGCTTCGGATATGTTGCCCTGCCTTTAGAGATTCTGTAGAAAGAGTGTTGCATCTCAGACCGGACTGTGGTAGTAAAATGCTGATATCTAATTTACTTGATTTTTTTGTTATATCACATGCTAGGATGTTTAGTGAAAGATTCTGGTAGATGGTCACTGATTCAGCATGTGACAAATTTCTGCTGGCCTTGGTTAGCTTGAACCTCGGATATTCGATGAATTATGCTAGCCATCATCTGCTCGCTTCTTAGTATCACTCAAGTATATAAGAGTTGTTCTTTACCTAAACATCTAGCGGTACATACAACTAAAATCTTATAATTAGTTGGTGTAAAATGTTCTCGATACTATGAGGAAAGTAATTTTTTTTTCCTTTTAGCTGGTCCGGGCTGTTACACTTATGTCTTCTCATTCTCAAACGAGGGCTAAGCTGGCTCTAGGTACTAAGTTGTCTATGGTGATTATTGTATAAAAGACAAGGTATAACTGGCTTGAGCTACAGTATGTTAGACATGACATCATAGCATAGATATTTCTTTAGAAAAGGAAGTGAATATAAAATGTTTTTTTAAAAAAAATAGGGGAGCTCTGGTTTGTAAATTGGTAAATTCAGAGTTTTTTGGAATATCTTAGCTTGTTTATATAAGGGTTCTTAAAGGAAGATTTGCTCCAAAAGATAGTTTTTTCTATACTTCAAACTATATGGAAGAGCTGGTCCTTAATTAACTAAGATCTGGCTCGAGATTTCTTGTGCCTACCTCTATAGAGGAAAATTCTCTCCAGTCTGATTAAAGTAGAATTTTCTTTCATGTATCTACCTAAAAAATCTCTTATAATCTTAGGTTTGACAAAGAAAGTTTTATAATTATATATATATATATATATATATATATTCAAGAAATAACCTGATATATAGCTGCTCTAAGGGTTTTTTTACTCTCCTTTTTCAGTTTGGCAAAAAAGCCAAGGAAATTTTTTTCAAAAAAAAAAACAAAAAAATACAAGTTAAGAACTGTGTGTTTTTTTAATGGTGACATGGATAACAACTGGGATGCCCAGCATCACCTACGTATAGTCACGTGCTAACGAATTGTTTTCTTGTGGCTATGGGTGCAGGTGAGGGCTACCTTCCTTGATTAAAACGTTCTGTTCTTAACAAATGGTGGATCTCTTATTGTGATGCAAAATTTCCCAGACTTTGGGTTTGAGGATTCCTGAGCTATATTCTGTTATCTTCATTACCTTGTACATAATTTATTTCAAGAGAAAAGAGATTATTGTACAAATCCATTGTACTTTTCTAGAATGGTTGGTCTGTGAACAATTAGTGTTCGTTTGCGTATATATATAGATTTAGAATTGCTACACACACAATAAACGCAAATGAGAGATTGACTTGGCTGTTGATCTCTCTCAGACAATGGCTCTAGAAAATTTTGCCTATTATAGTATAATTTTTATACTCTAATAGGCCGGGGTTCTATCACACAGTCTTAGTGGTTTTTTAATGTGACTGGTGTAAGGTTGCTAGCACTACCATTCCACTTTGTATTCATGACTCTCACTTTACCTTAAATACTATCATTACATAATCTATTACTTCTGTTAACCAGGTTGTGGGAAAGCTCACTGCAAGAATTAAAGTCTGCTCTGACCCAGAAAAAAGAGCTCTGATTTCGGAGAAGTTACGACTCGCGAAAGAAATTGAAAAGACCTTCCCTCATATCTCACTTAGGATTAGGCCTTATCTACATAGGGCTGTAAAATTCAAAAAGATGTAACTCTTTGTGTTAGATCTTCTGGTCTACATTTCTCTTCCAATACTATGGAATTCTAACTACTGATAATTTTGCAGATTGTTTCCCTTTCCCAAGGGCTTGCTCTTCCTATGGATCCCCTTTCCCTTGCCTCTCTACTTGTACTAAAATGTATACAAGATAGAGAAGCCTCTGCCCTAATTTATGATGCTTCGAAGGATTCTAGTCTGTCTCTTGTCCAGCTTATTTCATTTGACCAATGGGTTAAAGTACTAGCTCTCCTTGTAAAAATTAAATCTTATGGTATCAACCTTTTGATGGAATTTACTTCTAATCTGGATGGACTTTCCAAAACACATATTCAAGACTTAGATTCTTTCTCTTCCAAAGGCTCTGAACTCTCCAATCTTCTTAGAAAATTTTGTGGGTTTAGTCCTATCTTTGTTACATCTCCCTCTACGGCTATAGTCCCTCCATCGAATAACCTCTTTTGTAGAGATGCAGCTGCATTAGAAGGAGTAAAACAATTTGAGAAAGACCTTTGTTCACTAAGTGAAGCTTCGCTTTTAGACATGGTACCGAAAGTTCTAGGGCCTTTCCTTTTTTACCTTCACGGCAAATTGAGGTAGAATCCTTGGGGGTAGACCATAGGCTGTGGGTGTTCCCAAATAAAGGATTTCTAGCACCCATATCTATGGAAACCTGGGTCTTCCTTGCCAACTTGGCCCCTACAACTATTGAGGAATGCAAACTTAAAGTTCTGAAAGGGATCCAGCTCTTGGACAAAGGGGATTTGACTAAATCTCCGTTCAATATGAGTTTCCTTGATGATAAAAAATGTAGTTTGAATACAGGTTTATATGCAAGAACTAAAGGGGTGATGACCTTTAGTAAAAGTAATGCTGATTACTACACCGAGACAGTGTGGATGTGTTCAAGCCTTACCTTAAGTGTGCTTGCAGATTCTTAGACCCCAAAGCTATGTGCGAGTCAAGCATAATTTGGTTTGACCATGCTATTTGGTACGCCCTCAACAATCTGCCTAGTATCTTTTCTGATAAAGTAGAAGAATTTCACCTTTCCCTCTTTTGCTCTTGGATTGGTGGACAAGCTAAAGATCTGGTCTTAGCTCAAATTGCCTTTATTCAGTACAGATCAATTATGTGTGACACTCTTGAAGAACTTGGATCGGATGGGTGTGGTACTCTGCTAACCACTTATGGCAGCTTTAAAGGTATCAAAAGTATGGTCGGGCAAATCAAACCAAATATTGAAGAGGATGAATCTCAAGTTTCCAAACGTCCTAATACTCTTGGCTCTCCGGAAGCATCTTACACCTCTTTCTTAACTCCCTCCTCAAGTGAATCTGTGTTTGGAAGAGGGAGAGGTATAAGTTATGTGAGAGGTCGGGGAAGAAACCTTCCAATCAGAAACCTTTTGGATATGTAATATGCAGGATCGAAGGAGTGCTTGTGGAAGACGTTACCTACCTCCAAAGGAAGAAGCGTGTAAAAAGATTATCTCACATTGCTTGTTTTCAAGCAAGATTTTGAATTTCTTTACTCCGCAAGCTATTTTCTCAGAATGTTTTGGACATATTTTTGGATCGAATTTATTACTAAAGGATGTGATGATTGGATGGAAATACTCACCGCCTATTAAGAATCTTTTTTATTCTAATGAATTTCTCCATAATAATGAGATACTTATCTGCTCTTGTCATCTATTTCAAAAATTCTGTAAAAACTTCATTGACTTTGGTTTACATGTTTGTACATCTAACTTAGAAATCGTTTCTGATCCACAAGTAAGGAGCCTCTTGAGTAAAGGCTTGAATCATATTCCTCCTTTTCCACTAAATCCTCAAAGTGCCTTATTTGCACTACTTGAATGCCTGGCCGACTTTAGATGGATTTCTGATGCTTCAAAAAGCCTGTTCTCTTGTGTTACGAATGATATCACGCACTGCTTAAATTTTGTTCTACTAGAAATCGAAGATATCTGTGCCATCAAACACAGAGATATAAAGAGATTCAGAAATAGAAATTATTGCCCTTTTTGGGTCATAAAAACGCAGCCGAGGTATATATCAACGTCCCAAAAAACATTTACTCTATCTTCACGGCATACATAACTCAATGTTATGAAAATATCCCTTTAGATGGACCGTATGGGCTTGTTTATACCTTATCATGTCTTATAAAGATTGCCTTTGCCCACAAAAAAGAGCTTGGGTATACTTGCATCTCACAAAAAGGGAATAAAGGATGGGTTAAAAAATCAAAAAAATCCGCACCATTCATCTTTAAAGAGGATGATTTATATAAATATATCTTTTGGCTACTTAATAACAGTTGTATCCAATTAGGTGATACCTGCTACAAACAAACTCTAGGGATCCCAATGGGTTTTGATTGCTCTCCGATTATGTGTAATCTATATCTCTGTTACTTCGAATACCAATGGCTCCTAAGAATATTAGAAAACCCAGCGAGTAATTCGCTACTTACACACTTTGCACATTCATTTAGATTTATGGATGACCTGTGTAGCCTCAACAATCCCATGTTTGAGATTACTCTTAATGATATTTATCCACCGTGCCTTAGTATTGAACCTACATTCTCTGAGAGAGTTCTTTGGCAGGGTAAATGGATCATTTCTAGGACACACTTCTTGAATATTGAGTTTACTTTAACTCCCCCATTTTTGGGAAACTTTTACACTCGCTTTTTTTGGAAAAGAGAAAAGCTTAAACTTGTGTCACCTGAATTTACAAAGAAAAAAAGCAATAGACCTTTCAAGAATTCTCTACACACCTGTCTAGGAATGCTTTTTCTTATAATATATGCCTCTTTCGACTGTTTTAGAGCATATGAAGAAATCAATACTTTGATTACCATATTCATTTATAATGGGTTTACAAAGAAAGACCTTGTTGCATGCATTTGCAACTACCTAGAAAAACACAACTGGACCTACCTTAAGTTTGACTTACAAAATTTGATAAGTCTACTTAAATCAGAATAAAATCGAACCACAACATAGCAATTTTTCAAATTAATACAAACACTTCATGAGGTGGTAGGCCCCTATTCTATGGGGTCTACTACCTCATAGGATAAGGTGCCTCGGAATGGGTGGGCACACACACACAAAAAAAAAATCTTTCACGGAATAAAAAAGCTTAGCTGATAATTATTTCAGGAGCCCTTCATCTACATCTCTATTATATCGCCCGTTACATGATCAAACAAACAACTGTCACAGTAGAAGCATGTGTTTGGACAATCGGCCAAAGGTAGGATATGACTCGACAAGACCACCCCATACTCCCGAGTACGTGGAGTAATGTTAAAATATCCTCTTAATTGATGAGCATAACTACGGTACAAGAAAATCTTATGAGAAGGTAGAAACTGGGCTAGCAGGTATACTGATCTGAAAAACCTGGCTTTATCGAATATTATATGTAATAATACTATGGACCTAGGCCCAGTACCTCAGCAACCATTGCCAATCGGATATTGTTTTTGAAATGCTCTCGACCCCATAGAGTCACTCGAGTCACTCGGTCCTGATAGGTCCACCACTTGGTTTGAGAAACTGAGGTTTCTAACTGCGAAAATAAATGAATTTCATAGCGGAGTAAGGTTGCTCTCCGAGTAGATGTACTGGACAGATAAAGATGTGCATTTGCTATAGAAAAAACTTGTTCTTGATTATATGCCATAATTTAGTAAATACGACTGGTAAGCAGATTAGCTGAAGATGCTAAACTCCGGAAAGGGTACTCTGGACTTTGTTTTTTGTAAATATATCTCCCATCTTATATAGACTCACTGGTTTTTACTCCTAGACCAGAGAGAATGTTTTATACTCTCACCATGATGATAGGTGGATGTTTTACCCTAGTGATAGTTGAATGACATTAAGCTTACTATAGGGATGGGAAGTAGTTGTAAAAAATGCTATGTATGATCATCCGAGGCTTAATACAAAAAAATTCTCAACTAATTGACGGACCAGGTAGCAACTATGGAATAGTTTGGTATCGATTACAAATTAGGTATTTTGTATACAATATGAGCTGTCCGTGCATTCAAAATTTATACTATCTTATCATTGTTCACAAAATGCTTTGTAGCATGGTTTGTTTCACCAAGTATGCAATGTAGCTGGAGTGGCTTAGGAAAATTGAATCTGGACTTGGTTTTTTTGAAAAAATAACACTTTCTCTTTTAAACACATTGTACGACCCCGAGACCAAAATGGAAAATTAAATAAAACTACCCGACGGGTGGTTTATCTCTCACCTTTTAGTATACCAAGAGCTTATCATATGGTTCGGGGGAATTATATGATTATAAACTCGAGGCCGGTTGCAATCACTCCGACTGGGTGGAGACTACGGAAATGCCTAGTTATTTGGGGGGGGGGGGGGGGGGGGGGGGGGGGGGGGGCGGCATAAGGTGGCAGGCACTGCCAGTCCTTGCATGTAACTTAAATCTTTACCTTGTATTAGGGTAAAATTGGGAAATACAGTATGGTGGCTTTTACTCTGAGTGAGCGGGCCTCCTATTACACGCTACCGCCTGTACTGTGAGGGGGTGTCTGCAGCCGATTAGTGTAATCACGGTTAGCGCGTAAGGTGCCTGATTCTACCGGATCTCGTGCTTGATTTAATCCCTAAAGACTTGCCCGCATAATGTGACCTCGATTGGAGGGGCTGGTACTACTGTGGGTCGCGTCTTCTGCAGATGACTTCAACTTGTATAAATAAAGGTGAGTACTCATACTCACTTAGCAGCATCGTTTTCGGTTCACCTCTCTGCGTGTGTGAGTTCATTACTGTGTGTGAGAGAGTGTCTGCTGAAGCTGTGGATGCATCATGCCAAAAAATCTGAAAAATCGATTGTTGAGGTTCCCTCGGCTCCTAATCTACAGGTTAACTTAAATTTTATTCTGCTCTTTGAACTGGTGTATTGCCGGAAGTTCTGGCCGTAGCAGGTTTTCTCTGCTAAATGGAATTTTTTGGATGGTGTGGAATTTAAAGGGAAAGTGTTTGTATATGGCTGATGATGGGATCTTTTGTAGAATTGCTACGCAGTAGGTGTAATGAAAAGGATACTGTTGGTTTTGAAATAAATCAAAAATTCAAAAAAAGTGTGCTGTATTGGGTGTATAAGATTGGTATGAAAATTGTTTGGGTAGTTGTAATACTACAGGTCATGGTACCGTGGGTAAGTGGATAAGACCCCGGACTGTTTTGGGTTCTTGCTAAGGTGCATATTTTTGAATCGGCTAAAGAGGTCATTATGTACTGATTTCGGAAATTGGTGGCCTGTCTTTTGATACTCTGTATGTAGTATGTGACATTACATATCCTAGTGTGGGAGTAAATATTCGTTTGTTCAAATTGACTTGACCTTTCTTACCGTATTCGCTGCAACTGAAATCGGACATAGAATCTGCGAAAGATTCTGCATAGTTTTATTTCTCAAAATCGTAGGTACATACTAGTGAGATTGATATTTTCTAGTGCAGATACCTATCTTACTGTATAGGCTAATAGTTATATTGAAGTCGCAAAAAACCGGCTTCAGATATGTTGCCCTGCCTTTAGAGATTCTGTAGAAAGTGTGTTGCATCTCAGACCGGACTGTGGTAGTAAAATGTAGATATCTAATTTACTTGATTTTTTTGTTACATCACATGCTAGGATGTTTAGTGAAAGATTCTGGTAGATGGCCACTGATTCAGCATGTGACAAATTTCTGCTGGCCTGGGTTAGCTTGAACCTCGGATATTCGATGAATTATGCTAGCCATCATCTGCTTGCTTCTTAGTATCACTCAGGTATATAAGAGCTGGTCTCTACCTAAACATCTAGCAGTACATACAACTAAAAGCTTCTAATTAGTTGGTGTAAAATGTTCTCGATACTATGAGGAAAGTAATTTTTTTTTTCCTTTTAGCTGGTCTGGGCTGTTACACTTATGTCTTGTCATTCTCAAACGAGGGCTGAGCTGGCTCTAGGTACTGCGTTGTCTATGGTGATTATGGTATAAAAGACAAGTATAACTGGCTTGAGCTACAATATGTTAGACATGACATAATAACATAGATATTTCTTTAGAAAAGGAAGTGAATATAAAATGTTTTTTTTAAAAAAAAAATAGGGGTAAATTGGTAAATTCAGAGTTTTTTGGAATATCTCAGCTTGTTTATATAAGGCTTCTTACAGGAAGATTTGTTCCAAAAGATAGTTTTTTTCTATACTTCAAACTATATGGAAGAGGTGGTCCTTAATTAACTAAGATCTGGCTCGAGATTTCTTGTCCCTAGCTCTATAGAGGAAAATTCTCTCCAGTCTGATTAAAGTAGAATTTTCTTTCATGTATCTACCTAAAAAATCTCCGATAATCTTAGGTTTGACAAAGAAAGTTTTTTATAATATATATATATATATATATATATATATATATATATTCAAGAAATAACCTGATATATAACTGCTCTAAGGGGTTTTTTACTCTACTTTTTAAGTTTGGCAAAAAAGCCAAGGAACTTTTTTTCAAAAAAAAAACAACAAAATACAAGTTAAGAACTGTGTGTTTTTTTTATGGTGACATGGATAACAACTGGTATGCCCAGCATCACCTGCGTACAGTCATGTGCTAACGAATTGTTTTCTTGTGTCTATGGGTGCAGGTGAGGGCTACGTTTCTTGATTAAAACGTTTTGTTCTTAACAAATGGTGGATCTCTTATTGTGATGCAAAATTTCCCAGACTTTGGGTTTGAGGATTCCTGAGCTATATTCTGTTATCTTCATTACCTTGTACATAATTTATTTCAAGAGCAAAGAGATTATTGTACAAATCCATTGTACTTTTCTAGAATTGTTGGTCTGTGAACAGTTAGTGTTCGTTTGCATATATATATATAGATTTAGAACCGCTACACACACACACACACACACACACACACACACACACACACACACACACACACACACACACACACACACACACACAGAGCGGCTAAGCAAAGTTGGGGGAAGAGATTGTGTATACTACCAATAGGCGCTGAAAACAGTTCCATGGTAATCATATTCACACTACGCAATGAATCAGCGTCACTATCTGGTTAATTGAACGTATTTGTTGAGCTGGAATAAGGTCTAAAACTCTGCTGTACTTTTTCTTACCAATTATTGCTGTCCATACTTAAGCTTCTTGAGTAGGCAATCTGAAGCCTCCTGTGAAGTATACTATAGCTAGGGCACACGCACCATACCCGGCCGGGGGTCGAGATCGTGGGAACTACCTCTAAAGGCATGGATAAAAGTTAAGGAGGCTAGGTGTTAAAAAAAATTGAATTTTACCCATGCAATAGGCGGTGGCACATAAGAGGTCTGAAGAAGGGTGGGGCAATGTTATGTGTGTGTGTGTGTGTGTGTGTGTGTAGTTGTGTCCTACTTGCTTTGCTTTTGTTGTGTAATTCGGGTATCAGAGCATCTTTAAATATGTTTTTCCTTTTGATTTGCCAAAAGGTTTGTCTCCTGAAAGAGGCAAAGGAGATCATATTATTGATTTAATTAAAGATGCAAAGCCTGTCTAAAAACCACCTTATAGATTAGACCAAGCACATCACTTAGAAGTAGAAAAACAATTGCAAGACAATATAGATAAAGATTTCATTAAGCCTAGCAATTCTCCATGGGCTTTGCCAAAAAAAATTTATTGGTAAAGTGAAAAGATGATTCTATGCGACTCTGTGTCGACTATAGAGCACTAAATAATCTCACAACTAAGAATAAGTTCCCTATGCCTAGAATGGAAGATGTTTTTGATCAGCAAGAGGGAGCCAGATATTTTACTAAGATACTTATGATTTGGCCATCATCACGCTAGAGTAAGGGCTGAAGATGTTGCAAAAACAAATGTTATGACTAGATATGTGAATTCTTCGTTAAAGAACTCAAGTATCTTGGTCATATCATTTCTAAAGCTGGAATCAAGATGGATCTAGAGAAATTTCAAGCTATTTTACAATGGCCCGAACCTAAGAACCTCGAAGAGCTGTAGATCTTCTTAGGAATGTCTAGAATTATCATGGATTCATTAAGGATTATGCCAAGATAGCAGTTCCCATGATTGACCAACTCAAAGGAAAGGGAAAAACCTTTGATTGGAAAGAAAACCAAAAGAAAAGTATGCAAAAATTAAAGGTAGCAATAGCTACGACTCCAATTTTGTGCATTGTGGATCCCAATAAACCCTTTGTAGTGAAGAAGATGCTAGTAATTTTGTTCTAAGTATGGCTCTAAAGAGGGTCAACCAATAGCCTTTGAAGGTAAAAAGTTAGACCATGCACAACAAAATTACTTAGTGTATGAGAGGGAGTTGTATGCTATTGTACATGCATTGAAGAAATGGAAGCACTATTTATATAGTGCTAAGATTATGATAATGTTTGATAAAAAAAGCATTAAGTGGCTTTCCAATCAAACAAAACTAAAGGGTCGCAAGGCCAGATGGGTTGAACTCTTTCAAGAGTTCGATGATGAGCTTAGGTATCGCAAAGGGAAATATAATGTCCTTAGTTGGATGCCTATGATAAATGAATTAATTTTACTCAAAGCCCTAAGGCTAAACCCTTAACCTCATCGTTGAGAAAAACAAAGTCATCATTCGTGAGACCATATGTGCCATCCGTGTAATCATGTAAATCTTCTTCATCATTAGAGGCACCAATGTTTACTAAGAAGGTTACTAGACGTCTAAAGTCATCTTGGTCAAAAGGGTAGGCTTGTGCAATGGGAGAAATGCTCTCTACTAAGTATGGATCAGTCATGGTCAAGAGATGTATCAGCCATTCTAACTCCTCAAAATTCCTCTCACACGCTAGCGTACCTACCAAATCCCATTCACAGACAAGTACCGGAAAGACCATGTGAAACACTTGTGAAAAGTAACAAGGGTACCTCTCACCCAAGGCAGGAGTAGATGACTTTAGCGTACTAGCCATATCTATACACACAGATAGATGATGGTTAGAGTGCAAATATTACAAGGGTTGTGTCAAAAGGTCGTGTTCTTGAGCATAATGTGCTTTTATGATTTTGTGTTATGTATAGGACTTGTAAGTTTCCAGATTATTGTCTGGTGGCTCTTGCTCTTTTACTTTTTTATCTTGTTTTTGTGAGTACAAAGCTTTATATATAAATTCCCTAAGATTGGGAGATTGAGAGGTCAGGGAGGAAGGTTGAGAGGGGAGAAACTAAATGATGAATGTCAGCAAACACTCCCCCCTTCCTTGGGTAGATCATACCTTTTGAAATGATGTCGTCACCTTTTGAAACCAATTGTTTCAAGTTGTCATGGGTGAAGACTTTGATTAATAATTTTCGTCCGTCCTAGGCATTTCATCTAGTTACAAGGGTGGTAAGGTACTCTCCCATGATTTTATTTGCAACGTTGTTGAAGGTGGTTAACTTACAACGGGAGGTGCAAATTCTTGCTTGTTTGTATGGATATCTCGGGGATTGGGCTCACATAGGCTAGGTGACAAGTAAGAGCACAATTTATGTTTTGGCACCCAGATTTGATCATTTCCTTCATAGTAGCCTTAGGCTTCCAATAGTCTTTTAGGAATCCAACGCGATGTTTCTTTACATTTCTTGGGGGGCGAGTGGGACATCTCTTACCAAGCTTCTCTCTTTTAGCACTAGCTATGGTCGCTAAAGAAGCTTTAGGGACCCACTTGTATGTTTTCTTTGTTATATTAGGGTGGGTCTTGTGCGTCTCAAGCTTTATTTCAACTATAGCAGTTGAATCTCTAGAGAGTTTGGCTATGGGGACATATGGTTCAACCTCCTGGACATGCAATGTTTTGGGTTTTATTTCCTTAAGAGGAAATATCTCAAGGACTATGGCTTGAGTGGCAGGGCTAAGAGTTGGCTTCTACGTTGTTTCACCCCAAGTCCCCCAATCAATAGTGCATTTGGTGGCTATCATCCATGTGCGTCCTAGGTTTATATTGCCCTCCATAGTTCCAACATGCATGACCAAAAAGTCTTGAGCTACAACCCCATTGTCATAACTGATTGAAGTGTGCCAGATTCCAAAAATCGTAGTTTTTTTCTTGTTGACATCCTTGACTTGGACAATACTTTCAGATAGAGGTGGCTTTCCTAACTGACACCACACCCCATATGATAGCAGATTATGTTGAGCTCCTGTATCCAATAATGATTTATATAGCACTTTTCCATAGGTGCTATTTAGCTCAATAGGGTATTGTAGAGGTGTGTCAGAGTCCAACCAATCATCCTCTATTTCAACATGGAATACATGTGTAACTCCAAGGTTGGCCTCTTGTTGGCGTCTTATGCGTTGTTGTTGCTCTTTAGCCTCAGCTTGAGCTTGTATCTTCTTCAATTCTGTTTGTGTCTTGGTTGATTTTTTTTAATGGATGGCACGTAGTTCCTCTTGGCTTAAAGGATCATAGTATCTTTTAAATTTTCTCCCATTGAGGAATCCAATGGTTTCAACTCCATCAAGAGTCTCCACACGAATTGTACCTTGTGGGGTGATTTCACATACTCTATATGGTCCTTTTCCTGCATATTTCAACTTTTTCTTTTCGTTACACACTCCATACATAAGGACTTTATCACCAACATTGATATCCTTGTTCTTTAGATGATGGTCAAACCCTTTCTTTCTTCTATCTTTCTCCATAAGTGCATTTTGCATAGCCACTTGCCTTTCTTAATCTAACCTCTCAAGGATATATAAGCTCTCAACTAAAGGGTTACCATCCCAACCTTCTTGTGAAGCTACGTGCAGACTAGGAATTACAAACTCCCATGGCATAATTGCTTCTTGGCCATATACCATTTTGAATGATGTACAATTAATAGCCACTTTGTAAAAAGTACGATAAGCCCATAGAGCTGATGTAAGCTTTAAATCCCAACCTGTGCGATGAGCTTCCACTATTTTGGTCAAGATAGAGATTAAGGTCTTGTTGATGCTCTCAGCTTGGCCATTTGCTTGTGGATAATAAGGTGTGGACTTATGGTGAGCAATCATGAAGTTGGTAGTGAGTTTTTTTATCACTCCATTTATAAAATGAGTGCCATTGTCACTCAAAATCTCAAAGGGACAACCAAATCTTGTAATAATGTTCTCAAAGAGAAACTTGGCAGTTGACCTTGCATCAGCCTTACGTGTCGCCCTGGCTGCCGCCCACTTTGTCACATAGTCAGTGGCAACGATAATATATCGAGATTGAGTGCTACGAGCTGCAAGACTAATTGGGCCTACAAAGTCCAACCCCCATTTTTCAAATGGTTGAGTCACTTTAACAGGATGTAAGGGCATCTTATCCTTTCATTGTGTGATCTTGTAACATTGGCATTCATCACATCCTTTTGCAAAAAGTGATGCATCTTTGAATAAGGTAGGCCATCAATAGCCTGATTGCAACACCTTTCTAGCTGTTAGTGCCCCTGAGAAATCTCCTCCGTCTATACCCATACGGGATTCTTGTATAAATACTCATCCTCACGGGCACAACATCTAAGAATATCATCCTTCCCTAGCCTGTAGAGAGTTCCTGCGATGAGAGAATAAGATTCACACTCTTTTTACAGTTTTTGAGCTATGTCCTTATGAAGCTCTTTGGGTGGAAAACCGTTAACTAAAAGTTCACAATCTTCTCACTCCATTCAGGTATGGTCTCGACCAGGAATAGAGAAGTATCAGACAATTCATCATTGACTGCGTAAATCATACCTAAACCTTCTCTCTCTATAGGGGTGTAGTTTCTCTCGGCATCATTCAATTGACGACTTGCAAAGCTAATCGGGTACTCCAATTTATGTTCTCCTGGTTGAGCTAGAACACACCCAATAGCAAAGTTTGATGCATCAATATGCACATGGAAAATTACATTCCAATCGGTCACTCATACAATAGGAGCTCTAGTCAAGGTCTTTTTCAATGACTCATAAGCATGGTCACACTACGCTGTCTAGTGGAACTCAATAAGAAGCTTGTACAAAGGACGAGCTATCTCGACAAAGTTTCAAATAAACCGTCGGTAATAACCAACATGGCCCATGAACCTTTGACCTCCTTAGTTTGTAGATGGTGGCAATTTTAGCAATGGCTTAAATTTTGCTCTCATCTGTGAATCCCATTTTTGGATACTATATGCCCTAAAATGACTCCATGTTTAACCCAAAGTTGGAATTTGAAAGGGTTTAAGGAGATGCGATACAATCTGCACTTCTCAAACACTTTTCGTAAGCATGATAGATGTTCTTTCCAAGAGGAATAAACACAAATGTCATCTAAGAAAGCTTCACAAAACTCCCTCAAAGCAGTGTTTATTAATCTTTGAAAGGTAGCAGGGGCATTGATTAAGCCAAAATCCATACCACGAAATGCGAACACTCCAAATTCAGTTATAAAGGCTGTTTTAGCTTGGTCCTCGAGTGCAATTGTGATTTGATTGTAGCCAGAGTACCCATCTAAAAAGCTATAAGCTTCCTTTCCTGCAACTCTTTCAAGCACATGTTCTGAATATGGCAAGGGGTAATGGTCCCCCCTAGTGGCGGCATTGACCTTCTTGAGATCCACGCACACTATGAGTTTCCCATTCTTTTTTGGCACAATCACTATTGGAGACACCCATTCTAGGTACTCAATAGGGTATATGAATCTGCATTTCACAAGCTTTTCAATCTCTTCTTGAACGATCTTTGCATATTTAGGATTCGTTGGGTAGGGTCGTTGTTGAACTGGTTTAGCCATGCTATTCATGGGGATTGTGGGTTGCACCATAGAAGGTGGAACACCTTTCATATCATGATATGCCCAAGAAAATATATCCCTGAATTCCTTGAGAAGTTCTTTAAGTACACACTCTTCAGTCTTTGTCAGATCTTGGTCAATGAAAACAAGTTTGGACTCTTCTCCTGGGTCTGCTAGCTCTATTTCCTTAACTATCTTTGGACCATCATAGACTCCATTGCTTCCATCGATAGGTTTTCTTTGAGCCTTTGTATACACAACCTTACATTCCTCTGTGGTGTAGGATTTGAAATGTTCAGGTGTGCAGGGTGTAAGTCTGTGGGGTCGTGTTGTTCTATGGACTGTGATTTCACTTCCGATTTCTTTTGTTGTTGAGCTAGCTCTCAATTTTGTCATCTCCTTACGGTACGGCTCAACTTTGGCTTCTCTGTAGCCTCTAGTTGTGCAATGTCAATGGGTTGTGGACTACACCACATAACGCTTTGAAGGTATCCACCCTAGTTATCTACCAACTTCCGATGAGCATCACATGTCCCTATATAATTAAGACATTCTGTGGTAGATTTATTTTCATTTATTCTATCACGCACATTTTCTCGATATCGTCGCCTCTTATATCTCTTACTCTTCTTGTCTAATTTTTGATTACGACCGATCTCTAGTGAAGAGTCACTAGATGAATCGCTGCTTGTGTCTTCTACTTCCTTGGATAGATTGTCATCTATGGTACCACTGGGCCCTGAATGGTTTGTCCCTACATTTGCACTAAGATTTAACTTAGATTCTTTGTCCTTAGAGTCAATTTCAATTGATGAGTCTGACCCCAAATCATGTGGACTATAGTCTTGTGAGACACTAATGGTTCCAATGACAGTCATAGACCTTCATCTTGTAGGTCATCAGAATCTATATGCATTGCTTCTAGCATATTTAAGGGTACGAGTGGTGGCATTTTATCCCCCTCAGGTGTTACCCAGGTCATCCCCCTATTTCCCCAAGTGTCTATGGTTGCTGCTAGGTGGACCCAATCCACATTGTCCGACTCAGCCATCCTAGGTAGTACATCCATATAAGGAGAATCTTCCCCAGCATCAGTATCCACTTTACACGTGTAACAATAGTGCAATGGGGCCGAGTGAACTGTTGTGTCAGATCTATGATCAATTATAAACTTATTTCCTAGAGGATGTGCTTAACTAGTTACAAGATCCACTCGAATGACAGAATCTTGGAACTACAAGTAGACATGGTTTTTAGACCAGTCATGCACCATTTTTTCTTCCCTCATGAAAGGACGTTCTAAGATCATCTCAGATGCCATAGTGTTCTTGGAGAAATCCATAACAATGAAGGTAATTCTTATTTTATGTGAAGACCTTGATCTTGAGATCTTCTAGCATCCCAATAGGTTTAACAATAGACCCATTGGCCATCTTTACTACTATGGTTGTGGTTCTAAGGTGAGGTCTTCCCATAGTTTCCTAGCAATTTTTAGTCACAATGCTAACCCCAGCGCCACCATCAAGGATTCCCTTCATAGTTAATCCCTTGGTAGTGATTGGTATGGTTGCATTGGATTCCCCTCAAAGTATTGTCCCAACTTGTTAAGAGGTATTTCTACAACATGGTTCTTATCTAGGTTGGGTTGTGGATCTAAGTATTCCTCCTCTATTGGTATCTCCCTAGCTCCATCCATTTGTGCAAATTGTGGTAGCCTGACCTTCAGTTCTCCATTGAGGAAAGATGGAATAGCTAAGAATAGCTCAGGGACTCCATATAGTTTAGACATGATGGTGGTTCTAGCCTCTGAAGCCATGAAGTCCATCAATTTGGCAATATTTAACGGCACCTTTTGGGCTTCAGTCCCTTGACGTGGGGAAGATGGGATCTCCATTTCTTCAATAGGGTCAGGTAGTCCCTCTGTAAACATTCTTTTCAACAAGAATTGAGTACGCCCACTTTCCCATGACTTTAAGTCACTTTCTTCTAGGATGACACTAGGTATGGCTAGGGATCTATGGACTTTCTGAGGTTGTTGTGTAGGGAACACCGTGTCTGTAATCTGGATCTGCCTAGGTGGTAGCTCTAGATTCCTTTGGGTATCTTCTACCAAGCTCCTTAATTGATTGACCCACTCGATCTCCTCTGTAGGGTTTGGATAAGTTCTTATCTTCTTCTTGGATCCTGTCCATTGTGGCTCATGATGATCTTCCTTGTTGGTTTCTTTATTAGTGGTCATTTTGGTCTCCATGGTTTCACCTTAATCACAATCCTCTTCAGCGTCGTTCATATATACGAGTTCGTCACGAGTCCTTATGTTGGTCTTTGAATTGGGGTCTGACTTCACTGCTTCTTGCGATCTCTTCCTTCGTGTTTTCTTCTTTTTTTGAGATTGGGCAATTGATGCCGTGTCTCTTTCTTCAAGAATATTATTTTGTTTTTGGAGCATCGATCATGTGAGTACGTTTACTGGTACCACAGGTGTACTTTGTGATGGCTCCTTGGTAACCTCAATCAAGTTTAATGGCGTGATCTTCCGTGCATTTGGATTATTCGGATATCGGGCAATCAAATGATCTATGCCACATCGATTACACATGAGTATTGGCATTGTAGACGTGCTCACTTTACTGGTTTGCATTAGTGTGGAATTATTTTAAAGCCTAATATGATACTTGGCCACACGATGTGGACCTCCACAATTATAGCATTGAAGAGGTGGTCTCTTAGCAGTGTAATTGATATTTGGCCTCTTGCAGCAAGAGCAGCTAGTTGATAGACAGGTTTGACTTGTCCCCAATAGTCCTCCATGTAGTATTGTGGAATTTCTTCAAGTGTATCAATCCCATAGGCAATATTAGGGTCTATATCCTCCTCACAAGCTTCCAAACAAGCAATAGATGACTCAGAACCCACTTGATTCATAGAAGTGATTCTCGGATGTGGTGGTTGCGGTCCTAGTACTGGAGGTGGTAAGGGTGTTGTTTGAACAACATTTTTAGCCCTAGGGACCATGTGTTGTGATGTTTGTTCAAGAGGTGGGGCCAACATCAATGCAGGTACTCAAGGTGTGTTTGTCCATGCTAAGGTTGGTCTATTGGCCATTGCACGCTAAAATACTATGCAATCCTTAGCTTGATGACCATACCTCCCACAGGCATTTCAATTCCCATTGAATTTTACTCTAAAAGTAGGGCATTCACTAGTACTATGAGGACCATAGCATACTGAGCACCATTGTTGCTCCCTTATTGGATACATATGATTGTTTTGCGCAGCACGATTGTCTCTAAGACTCTCTTGAATGGCCTTGGTGAGATCTGCTAAAGTCATCTCAAATATTTTTGGCTCCTTAGCAATAGGCTTTAGGGTCATTGGTTGATGCCCCGATGCTTGCGAGCTAGTAGATTTAGGCTCAACAGACACCCTTTCACCTTGAATCATTAAATTATCCTCCCATTGGATCGCATTGGTGGTGACTGCTTTCCAAGTGGTGATACCTCTAATGACTAGGCCATTGTAGATATCCTCATGTCGTAATCCCCTAATGAATTTATCAAGCAATTAATTATTATTGAAGCACTCATTTGGATTACAACAAGAATTCAAATGCTTCAAGCGACTAATAAAGTCTCTCACCGACTCTCCTTTCTCTTGTTGGACTTTCTAGAGCTAAGAGGCTACACCCCAAATCACTCCCTCTCGTATGTATTCCTTCAAGAACAGTCTCCTAAGAGTAGGGTAAATCGTTTTTTCTTCCACCCTTAGGATTCTATACCAATCCCCTGCCTTCCCAATTAAGGTTAGGCTTAAAACATTACTCTTATGCAGGTCATTGTGTTCTCCTAGAGAATCAGATATTTGTTCAAACACTTCGATATGATTTCGCACATCCCCGTCTCTACTAAATTTTTGTATGAGCTTGGATATTTGTATTGCGTTACTTCTTGGCTCTCTATCAGGCGTCTTACACATATTCTCAGTAATAGATTGACCGATAGCTTGAGAAAATGCTGCTAGGTTACCTAAGTGAGCAGACACCATGGGTAAAGGCGCTCTAGAGACTACATGTGGAGTAGGTATTGGCATTGGGCTTGGCGAATACGAAGCCCTTGGGTTCCACATTTGGTACGCTGTTGTGCCATGTGGCAGTCCCAAGTTCATATGTGTGGCCCTGGGCATAACTGTTAAGTATAGAGCTTGATTTACCCCTTGTAATTTTCTGTGGTAAAAAACGCACATTTGTAAGGCCCCCATTATGAGGAGAAGCCACCGTGCGTGAAGGAAAATCACTCGCCAGAAACCAAAATTTTCACGGAAAAAAATTAGGGGCAACTTTAGCCGGCCCTGAGACTTTTTTTTCCTCGTCGGAATATTCTTTAGGACGAAATATTATGGCCGGACGGCGTCCGAAAAGTGGTCGGAAAACAACCGGTCGGTTGGCAGGTGGCCAGTGGTCGGAAGTCAATGGCCGATGGCCGGTGGCCGAATTCAAAAGCGGATTTGTCTACACAAGGGTGGCCACACATGGGCGGATTGGAGGGTCCGATTTGGACTTATTCACACAAGGGCGGCTACACATGGCTGCCTCTCATGAGAGAGGGCAGCCCTTTTGGCCTATAAAAGGAGGCCATTTCTACACACATTACATAGTGTGAAGTTGATGCAACAAGGTGAGTGTGAGGTGGTGAGAGTGAAGCAAGGCGGGAGCACCATTAAGGGTATAATCCCTTTGTAAACTACTTCTTGTTTTGAAGTACTAAAGCCATTGAGTTGCTGCTTTCCCGTGGACGTAGCCAACATTGGGTGAACCACGTATATCGTGTGTACTCTCTCTCTCTCTCTACTCTATAATCTCTTGTGTGTGAAATCTATCTCTCTCCATTAAGTAATCTACTCAAATATCTATTTAGCTACGTCATATTTCCTAACAACTGGTATTAGAGCAAGGTTTGCTCGTAGCTAAGTTATCTCAAGGAAAGGATTCCTTGATTTGAGTGGGAGTTATGGCGGAGGAAGGGAAGCTCAAGATTGAGAAGTTCAACGGCAAAAACTACCAACATTGGAAGATGCAGATTGAATTCTATCTCTACCAGAAGGACCTCTATCGGCCACTTGGAGGTCTTGCAAAGAAGCCCTCAACGATGGCAGATGAAGCATGGACTGTCCTTGATCGAAAGGCATTGGGAACAATCTTGTTAATCTTGGAGTCAACGGTGGCCTTCAATGTTTCGGAGATGAAGACCACGGAGGACTTGATGAAGTCACTTGACGACTTCTACGAGAAACCATCGGCATCCAATAAGGTATTTCTTATGAAGCGCTTGTCCAATATAAAGATGGCAGAGAATGGTTCAGTTGCAGAACACCTAAATGACTTTAACACAAACATAAGTCAACTTCGATCGCGGTGAAAATCAATTTCGATGATGAAGTGCGAGCTCTCCTTATACTATCATCTCTACCGGATAGTTGGGACAGCCTTGTGATGGTTGTAGGTAATTCTATTTTCTGGAACAAATAATCTTAAGTTTGATGATGTTGTGGGTGTTCTCCTAAGCGAGGAAATACGAAGGAAAAGCACAGGAGAATCATCAAGTGCTGCATTGTCAGTGGAAACAAGAGGAAGGCCTAAGGAGAGGTTCAAAAACCAAAAGGTTCGTGATTGCTCAAGGCGGAGCAAGTCACGCACAAAGTCAGTTCTTGAATGTTGGAACTGCGGCAAGAAGGGCCACGTCAAAAAGGATTGCTGGTCCAAGAAGAAGAAGGAGACTGAGTCTCAAGACAACAAACCAACATCGGAGGCCAATGTGGCAGGTAAAGTAGAGCAAGATGCTCTAATTCTCTCATTAGACAATGTCTCTAATTCTTGGATAGTAGATTCCGGGGCTTCATTCCATGTGACACCACACAAGCAACATTTCCAAGATTACACCAAAGGTAATTTTGGGTATGTATACTTAGGAGATGATGAAGCTTGTGAGATTGTCCGAAAAGGTACAGTTTTTGTCAAAACTGCTAACGGAAATGAATGGAAGCTTAAAGATGTTAGGCATGTTCCTTCTCTTCGCAAAAATTTGATCTCTACAGGACAATTGGACGATGAAGGTCACAACATTGCATTCGGAAACAAACGGTGGAAGATCTCAAACGGATCTTTGGTGGTTGCCAAGGGAGAAAAGGTCGGTACACTCTACTTGTGTATTGTTAGCACGCAACCTTCAGCTTGTGCAGCAACTACAGAAGTTGACAATGCGGTGTGGCACTACCGGCTTGGGCATATGAGTGCCAAAGGAATGCAAATCCTTCAAACAAAGAAGCTTCTTCCACGTTTGCAAGAAGTGGACTTAGAGTTCTGTGAAGATTGTGTTTATGGTAAACAAAAGAGGGTAAAATTTCAAAAATCAGGAAATGAAAGAAAAAATAAAAAACTTGAGCTGGTTCATTCTGATGTTTGGGGTCCTGCAAGTACACTATCACTTGGTGGCTCATTGTACTATGTAACATTCATAGACGATGCGACTAGAAAAACATGGGTTTATGTCATGAAGAATAAGTCCGATGTATTTTCCATATTTCAAAGGTGGAAAGCCTTTGTGGAGAATGAAACAGGTACCGAGGTTAAATGCCTCAGATCCGACAATGGAGGCGAATATTGCAGCCAAGCTTTTGAAAGATTTTGTGCTAGCAATGGCATTTGGAGGCAAAGGACAACCCCAAGGACACCTCAAAAAAATGGGATTTCAGAAAGGATGAACAGGACAATCATGGAGCGAGCACAAAGCATGCGGCTACATGCAGGCCTACCACTTGAACTTTGGGCGGAAGCTGTAAGTACGTCTCTGTACTTAATCAATCGGTCACCCACAACGTCATTGGATGGGGGAGTTCCAAAAGAGGCATGGATAGGTAAACCGGTGAATCATGCATTTCTCAAAGTGTTTGGGTGTGAGGCTTTCATGCACATAGATAGAAGCCTAAGATCAAAGCTAGATGCAAAGGCCAAAAAGTGTTTCTTCATTGGCTATGGAGAAGGTGACTTTGGGTATCTCCTATGGAATCCTGAAGATGGTAAAATCTTAAGGAGTAGGGATGTAATTTTTAACGAACAAAATATGTACAAAGATTACTTGGAAAGAAAACAAACAAAAGAAATAGGTAATGAGTACATGGAGCCTGAGGACGGTGAAGACTCAAGGACTGCAAACGGTGACAATGTTCAACAACGTCAACCAAATGAGGAGCCTCAACCTATTCCCCGAAGATCTACAAGAGCAAGTAGACCTCTAGAAAGGTTTGTTCCTTCCTTCAACCATCTCTTGATCTCAGATTCTGGAGAGCCGGAATCATACGAAGAAGCTATGCAACATGAATCCAAAGAAGAATGGACGAAGATCATGCAAGTGAGATGGACTCACTACATCGCAACCAAACATGGGAGTTGGTTGAGTTGCCTAAAGGTACGCGGGCACTTCAAAACAAATGGGTGTACAAGGTGAAGGAAGAAGAAGGTGGGAAGTAAAGGTACAAGTCTAGGCTTGTGGTAAAAGGGTTTTCTCAAAAGAAAGGTATTGACTTCAATGAAATATTTTCTCCTGTTGTAAAAATGAACTCAATTAGGTTTGTCTTAAGCCTTGTGGCTGCTCATGATTTAAATCTTGAGCAAATGGATGTAATGTTACCATATACATGTGGTAGTGATGTGTGTGAACACACTAAGACCGCCGGGGCATTTTTTCCCTCTTTAGGAGGTTTTTCCCCCGTGCATTGTATATACGCCCATCACTCTAGGGCTATCAATCTTTCCATTGCAGACTAAGTAATACACTCTCTATTGTGTGCCTTGAGCTTCCTTCATCTTCTCCAAGCCGTGTGTGTTTCTCTACAACCCTAATTCCAACAATTGGTATCAGAGCAGGTCACGTCCTCTCGGGCTTAGTCGCCAACTGCTCCAGCACACGCCTGCTCACTTTCTCCGATTTCAGTGAGCTTTGGCAAGCGTTCGCAAGTCGACAAATATTTTGGGACAGCTTGTAGAGCTAGGTCTGCTCAGAATTTTGATTTGGGTTCATTTCGGCCTCCGTTTCCACTACAGGCAGTACTGCACAGGCTATTTCATCATTTTGTGCAGAATTTATGTCAGTGCCGTTTTTTGCATAACAGGTGCCTTATAGTCTTCTACGGTTTGTGCTATATAGCATGTGTTCTTCCCGCTCCGTTTCTCCTATTTTTTGGCAGTTTTCACATCAGGTGCAGCATTTACCATGGATGACAACAACAACACATATGTGTTCAAGATGTTTGCTTCTGAGGACAGGTTGGATGGGGACAACTACCCTATGTGGGCTTATATGATGCAACATGTTCTTGTGCCAAAGGGCATCTGGAACATTGTGCAGGGCATTGATGTACGTCCTGGTTCTGAGGATGTAGGCAATGTTGAGGATGTTGCAAGTCTTGCTCCAAGGATTGTTGCTGTTAGAGTTGTTTTGCCTACGGCAGAACAAGCTCGTTGGGATGTAAAGGATGCGCAGGCTCATGCATTGATTGCGTTGTCTGTGAAGCGCACCATTTTCCCTCACACCCGTTCAACGAAATCTGCAAAACAGGCTTGGGATATTTTGGCTAGTTTTTATGCAAGTCGCAATGAGGCTAAAATTGCTTTGCTGCGTAAAGAGTTGGAGTCGAAGATTATGCATGAGGAAGATGATATGGACACTTTCCTTGCTAGTGTCAACGATATCAATGAGCAAATTATTTTTGCTGGAGAAGTCATTTCAGACAGTTCCCTTGTGCAGAGTGTTCTTGATGCCTTACCAGATTCTTACCAGACTTTTGCTAGTACTTGGAGACTTATGACCCAAGGAAATCCAGAAGTTGTCACGTTTGATGCATTATGCACATTGCTATTGCAAGAGTCACTTTCCAGAAAAAACAGGACTAGGCAGCGTGCAGTTGAATAGGCTTTTATTGCTTCTCAAAGAAAGGGTGGTAACAGCAATGCAACCACTTCTTATGGTTCTGTTGCGAGTGGAAAAAATAATGTTCCTAATGCTTCTGTTGGCAACACTTTGTCTAGCAATTCTGGTGACAAGGGCAAAAATAAGATGCATTTCCATTATTGTAAAGCTAATGATCACTTGATCAAGTCGTGTCCTAAGTTGAAGGCCAAAGAGTCTAAGAAGAAAGAGGGTGGTTCCACTGCAAATGCTGGTTCCACTACAAATGCAGCCATTGTTGAGTCTTCTGTGAAAGGAGACTGGAATGCTGATGTTGATGTAGAATGGGCTTTTAGTGCAAAGTGCACTTATAATCCTGCTGTCCATGATGCATGATTGTCAGTTGCTGCAGATTCACATGTGTGGTATTTCGACAGTGGTGCTACAAAGCACATTACCTCACATCGTGAATTGTTTACCACTCTCGAGTATGTCCCTCATGGGAATTCAACCACTTGTGCCAACAATGCCTCTTATCCAGTTCAAGGAGTTGGAAAGATTGTGCTTACTGCTGCAAATGGCAGTTCTTTCACACTTGTTGATGCACTTTATGTACCTGGGATCAAGAAGAATCTCTTGTCTGTATCTGCACTTGCTAGACTTGGACTTGTAGACAAATTTGTGGATGACAGATGTACAGTTCATGATCTCAGTTTTGGTGATGAAATTGGTGCATCTGGGCTTTTGTGCCGTGGGCTTTATAAGCTCACTTTGTATGAAAAGTGTGGACAAAATTTTGCAAATGTTGTTGCAGATTCAAGGGCTATTTTAGATGCAAAACTTTGGTATGCATGTTTTGGTTATCTGAATTTTGCCAGTTTGCTGCGGTTGTAGAAATCTGTTATGGTTGCTTCTCTGCTGCCTCTTGAAGCACCTATCAAACATGTTTGTGAAGGCTATATTTTGGGTAAGATGCAGCGTTCTAAGTTACCAAAGGATGGTTCAGTCCGGGACACATGCAGGTTGCAGCTTGTGCATAGTGATGTTTGTGGGCCCATCCAAACTGCGTCCTTGGGCAATTACCTGTACTTCGTGACTTTCATTGATGATTACTCCAGGCATGCATGGGTATTCCCGCTTAAAGCAAAGTTCGAAGTTTTTATGTGCTTCAAACAATTTCTGGCTATGGCAGAAAATGTCTCGAAATGTACTATGGGCACCCTCCGTTCCGATCGAGGGGGGGAGTATATGTCTCATGAATTTAATGCATTTCTGGATAATCGTGGGATAAAACACCAATGTAAAGTGCCTTATACACCTCAACAAAATGGTGTTGCTGAGAGGAAAAACAGGCCACTGACGGAAATGGCACGATGTATGGTCAAAAGTCAAGCTTTGCTGCATTCTTTTTGGCTTGAGGCCATCATGTGTGCCACTTATGTACTTAACAGGTGTCCTACAAAAGCTTTGCAGTCTATTACTCCATATGAAGCATGGCATGATAGAAAGCCTTCTATTGAGCACATGCGTGTTTTTGGCTGTTTGGCATATGCTTTGGTGCCACAAGTGCAGCGCAGAAAATTGGATGATAAGGCTGTCAAATGTATTTTTGTTGGTTATAGTGCTGAAAGCAAAGGTTACAGGTTGTATCATCCACAAACAAAACGTATTCTGGTTTCTCGGGATATAGTGTTTGTGGAAGATTCTGTTCAACCCTTGTTGTCATGTACTAGAGACAGTAATGTAAGCTCACAGGACATTTATGACACTTTGTTGCCTCTTTTTAGTGGTGGAAATACGAATGTAAGTTCCAATGAGGCAAATGTATAGCCTATGGAGGTTTCTGAAAATGTTTTAGATCAGCCTATTACTGATGCAGATATACATGATGTACTTGATGAGGAAAGGGATGAAAATGAGTAGGCTAGAGGTATGCCAAAATGGCTGGTGCATACTTTGCGTGACAGTAAATTGGATGCACCTTTGTCTAGTCGTACTCGTTCAGGCTCTCACCATGCATCTTATGCATCAAATTGTTATGCTTTGGTTGTGTCTAGCTTACATGATGTTGAGGAGCCTCTGTCTTTTGATGAAGCACAGAATTGAGAAAATTGGATGGCTGCCATGCAATCAGAATATGATGCACTCATAGAAAATGACACATGGACTTTATGTGATTTGCCTCTTGGAAAAAAGGCCATTGGTATGAAGTGGGTTTACAAGTTGAAACGCAAGCTGGATGGTGAGATTGATCGCCATAAGGCTCGACTTGTTGCAAAGGGTTATGCACAGCAAAAATGCATAGATTATGAAGAGACTTTTGCTCCCACTTGTAATATGACTACTGTGCATTTTCTATGTGCATTGGCAGCTCATTTTGGTTGGGATGTACATCAATCAGACATTGTTACTACTTTCTTGAATGGTGACATATTTGAGGAAGTTTATGTAACGCAGCCTCGCGGTTTTGTCATAAAAGGACAAGAGGACAAAGTGTGCAGATGTAAGAAGGATTTGTATGGGTTGAAGCAATCTCCTCATGCTTGGTATGAGAAAGCTGACACTCATTTGGTTAAACGAGGCGTTCGTAACAGTCCAACAGAAAGGACATTGTATGTAAAGCGTGAGTATGATGTACTTCTCATTGTGGTTCTTTATGTTGATGATTTGCTGATCACTGGACCAAATGAGAGACATATTGCTGAATTTAAGGCTGATTTGAGTGCTACTTTCAAGATGAAATATTTGGGGCTGTTGCATCATTACTTGGGTATATAGTTTAAGCAGTGTGATGGTGGTATTGCTTTGTGTCAAAAAAGTTACATAGAAACATTGCTATGTAAGTTTGGACTTGAGGATTGCAAACCTACTGCCACTCCCATGGAAACAGGTTTGAAGTTAAGTCTACATGATGCTGGCGATCCTGCTGATGTCACTCTTTATCAAACTGTTGTTGGCTGCCTCATTTATGTATGCAACACGAGGCCGGATATTCAGTTTGCAGTCTCACAGGTCAACAGATTTATACATAGCCCAGGGTCTAAGCATTGGCAGGCTGTCAAGAGGATTTTCCGCTACCTTAGTGGCACTTTACATCTTGGCTTGTTTTATCCCAAGGAGGGATCATTGTCGCCAGACTTACATGCTTTTTCGGACTCAGATTGGGCTGGTTGTTTTGACACGCGAGTGTCCACAAGTGGTTTTTGTTTCATGCTTGGCAGTTCATGTATATCATGGCTGAGCAAGAAGCAACCTACTGTGGCCACTTCGAGTTGTGAGGCTGAGTACAAGGCAGTCTTCACAGCTACGGTTGAGCGTGTATGGCTCAGACGCCTTATGGATGATTTGGGTGTTGGGCACGACACTGCCAACACTATCTACACTGACAGTCAGAGTGCATTGGCAGTTGCGAGGAACCCAGTTTTTCATTCTCGCACAAAGCACATTGAGGTGCATTACCATTATGTCAGGGAGAGGCTCTCAGCAGGAGAGATCAACTTGGGTTATGTGCCAACACAAGACAACCTTGCAAATCTTTTCACAAAGGCATTGTCTCGTGAGAAGCTTGAAGCTTTTCGCAAAGCTTTGGGCTTACTCCCCTTTGTGGATTGATCATGTCCTCAGGGCACGGCACTTCCCTTTACTCATGTGCCAGCTCTAGTTCACCGCATCACTCCAGGGGGATTTGTTACCATATACATGTGGTAGTGATGTGTGTGAACACACTAGGACCGCCAGGGCATTTTTTCCCTCTTTAGGAGGTTTTTACCCCCGTGCATTGTATATATGCCCATCACTCTAGGGCTATCAATCTTTCCATTGCACACTAAGTAATACACTCTCTATTGTGTGCCTTGAGCTTCCTTCATCTTCTCCAAGCAGTGTGTGTTTCTCTGCAACCCTAATTCCAACATGTAAATACGGCATTCCCTCACGGTGACTTAGAGGAGGAAATCTACATGCTTCAACCAAAGGGGTATGAAGTAAAAGGTAAGGAGAAAATGGTTTGCAGATTAAAGAAGAGCTTGTATGGTTTAAAGCAAGCATCAAGACAATGGTACTTGAAGTTTGATTGATCGATGTTGGATCATGGATTCACAAGATGCAACTCGTATCACTGCGTCTACATGAAGAATTTGGGAGATGGGAAATTCATCATCCTAATGTTTTATGTTGATGACATGTTGATTGCAAGTGCTAACATGCAGGACATCAAAGAACTCAAAAAGGAACTGTCTAAATCTTTTTCAATGAAAGATTTAGGTGCTGCAAAGAGGATACTTGGTATGAAAATATCAAGGGGCAGGACAAAGAAGACAATAAAGCTATCTCAAGAGGATTACATCAAGAAGGTACTAGAAAGGTTTGCAATGCAAAATGCAAAACCAATTTCTACACCTTTGGCTGGTCACTTTCAATTAACGAAGGATATGTGTCCAAAGACACAAGAGGAGATAGCCTATATGTCTAAAGTTCCATATGCTGCAGCGGTAGGTTCTCTAATGTATGCTATGGTCTGGACAAGGCCAAACATTGCACATGCAGTGGGAGTTGTAAGTAGGTTCATGGACAACACAGGTAAAGAGCATTGGCAAGCTGTGAAGTGGATACTTAGGTATCTAAAAGGGACAACAACAAATGATTTGTATTTTGGAGGAACTGATATTTTTCTAGAAGGGTATGCTGATGCAGATATGGTAGGTGACAAAGATACTCGAAGGAGCACTACTGGCTATGTGTTCATGGTTGGAGACACAGCAGTAAGCTGGGCTTCAAAGCTGCAGAAAGTGGTTTCACTTTCTACCACGGAAGCAAAGTATGTAGCAATGACGGAGGCAAGCAAAGAATTCTGTGGCTTCATAGATTCTTAGAAGATCTTGGATTCAAACAAGACAATTGTGTCTTGTACAGTGATAGCCAAAGCGCTATCCATCTTGCAAAGAACTCAGCCTTTCATTCAAGGACAAAGCACATTGAGGTGAGATATCACTTCATACGCACTCTTTTGGAAGAGGGACAGCTAAAGCTAGGAAAGGTGCATACAAGTGAAAATCCTGCAGACATGTTTACAAAGGTGGTCAACAAGGAGAAGTTGAGCTTTTTCTCATCTTCAATCGGCATTCAAGGATAAGAAGCTAGGATGGAAAGCAATCACAGGTTTGGTTTGGAGATCAGTCTCCAAGTGGGAGATTGTTAAGTATGGAGCCTGATTTACCCCTTGTAATTTTCTGTGGTAAAAGCGCACATTTGTAAGGCCCCCATTATGAGGAGAAGCCATCGTGCGTGAAGGAAAATCACTCGTCAGAAACCAAAATTTCACGGCAAAAAATCAGGGGCAACTTTAGGGGCCTCGGGGGTGGAAGCCCCCGAGACTTTTTTTTCCTCATCGGAATATTCCTTTTCGCCGGAATATTATGACTGGCCGACGGCCGGAAAGTGGTCGGAAAACAACCGGTCGGTTGGCCGGTGGTCGGAAGTCAATGGCCGGTGGCCGGTGGCCGAATTCAAAAGCGGATTTGTCTACACAAGGGCGGCCACACATGGGCGGATTGGAGGGTCCGATTTGGACTTATTCACACAAGGGCAGCTACACATGGCTGCCTCTCATGAGAGACGACAGCCCTTTTGGCCTATAAAAGGAGGCCATTTCTATGTACACATTACATAGTGTGAAGTTGATGCAACAAGGTGAGTGTGAGGTGGTGAGAGTGAAGCAAGGTGGGAGCTCCATTAAGGGTATAATCCCTTTGTAAACTACTTCTTGTTTTGGAGTACTAAAGCCATTGAGTGGCTTCTTTCCCGTGGACGTAGCCCACATTGGGTGAACCACGTATATTGTGTGTACTCTCTCTCTCTCTCTCTCTCTCTCTCTCTCTCTCTCTACTCTATAATCTCTTGTGTGTGAAATCTATCTCTCTCCATTAAGTAATCTACTCAAATATCTATTTAGCTACGTCATATTTCCTAACAATAGCAGGTGTTGGATGTGACATGCTAATGCTAGCCGGTATGGTCCCATGAAAATAAGAGCTTGGATGTTGTGGTTATGGAGCATAGGTTGTTGAAACAATGGGAGGGGTAGGAGCTACATGAATACGAGGACCCATAGGTGTATACGATTGGTACACACTTGTAGGTACTTCTGCAGGCATTGAGCTACCATGTAGCGGTGCTTTACTAACAAATGAGATCCATGGCATGGCGTGTTTCTTGGCATGCCCATCATTGGGGTAGGCATGGTAGCCATGGTGTCATCAAGGAAAAGATGAGCTAGACTTGGGAAGGTAAAGCTGTCACTTGTGGGCTCAGATTGCACTGAGACCCCTGGCGAAACAACATATGGAGGATCCATCGGACTTACCGAGCGAGTCTCCATTTGCGATAAGATTGGTTGTTTAGCCTTCCCTATATCCAAGAATCTCATGAGACCCGTTGAAGGCATGTGGATCCCCTTGTTTTGTCTCTCTAGCTCAATAACCCTATGGATGACCTCACAAACTCTTTTTTGTTGATCCTCCACACTAGTAGCACCCATTGTCGATTGTAGGACATCTAACCAACCCACATGATAGGTGTGACATGTGTATAGATTGGTTAGAGTTCTCGTTTGTAGTTCATAATCCCAGTTCTCATTTAGGAATGCTCCATCTAGGATTGAGGTGCTAGGGGTGTCCTTGGAACTAGATGCAATGTGGCTCTCTATGGGTTGATCCTTAGTGGTCGCTAATTGAGGAGCACTCGATTGTTGTCCTAGCAAGGATATTGACATAAGGGATTTTGCTTTTAACTCTCTTCGTTGCTCTACCTTGTGTAAACTCTCGATTTCCTTTTCCCTAGCCGCAATGATATATCGCTCAACCTCTTACACTTCGGCAAGGCTTCTGTCATCAGGTAATATAACCTTGGAGGAGAATATCTCTGAAGAGTCACGGGATGTAGTGAATGGAGTATTCACGTGCACATTCTCTAAGAGCATGGGGTCTATGTTGGTCATGAATGGCGAATTTACTTCCCCACCCCCCTCATTTACATTGTTAGCTCCATCCTCGGAGCGAGTGGCTCTACTAAAGGTTTCCTTCAAGCGGCTAAGCACTCTCGGCCCGGACCGTGGGTCCATGGCATGCGTGTCTTGGCTTGAGCTATCGAAATTAGGCATTGGGTAACCCTCCATGATGTTGTAGTAGTAAGAATCACTAGACGCAATCTGCGGGTCCTGAGTGGTATTACCTTGGTTTTCCGCAGAGCCTAAGGTAGATGCTACAAACGGAAGACACGGTGTCCCTGCAAAATATGTAAAATAACACGCTACAGACAATAAAACGATAGATTTTCATACCTGACGCATCCGTGAGCACATAATCGACGATATACGCGAACAAAGAGAGATAGAGAGCGGGAGAGAGAGAAAGGAAGCCTACAGGCGCACCTCCTAGAGCGGAGTGCTACACCGGCACGACGAGAGAGGAGGGAGGAGAGGAGAGAAGAAAACACACAGCACTAGGTACAATCTCCCCTTGTGCAAGAGTGACCATTTCCCTCTTGCACGTATTTGTTTTATAGATTTCTTGAATGGTCAAATTGGTTACAAACTGGCCGATCGGTCATAAATGGCCAAATCTCATAATAGAGCACTTGAACAATAAAATGTACAATATATATATATTTCCATTTGTATAGGCCTAGCTCGGTCTAGTCTTTTCCACCTGTCACATCTGCAATAATAAAATATCAATTCCATAACATACCTCTCCGTTGGAAAGCAACTGTCCTCAGTTGTCGCGAAGGTAAAAATCTAAAAACATTACTTGTCAAAAACAATGATTAGAAATCTGTATCAAATAGTAAAAGAAAAACCCATGAAATTAGACAATATTGCTTATGCCTTCCGTCATCCACATCCTACCTATTCTATTGTCCCATATCACTAGGATAACCAGTATATATCATACCCTGATGAATCAGGATATCATTGGTCACACTCAATCTCATAGATCTCAAGTCCAATTTGATTACCAAGTTCAAATCCAATTTCAAATATAACTCCAAACATCTACCAACACATATCCATTTTCCAAATCCAATATCCGTCAATTTGTATACCCGGGTAACAAAATCATACCAGTTATAGTGGTGGCTAGCCACTGCAGCATGATTTTGTGATCGATGTTGCCTAAACCAGCGAATCTACACACGATGTGCTGCCTAAATCGGTGAATCTGCACTAATACTGCCTAAATCGGCGAATCTGTATTGGATATTGTTTAAAAATCATGAATCTTCCGATTTATCAATGTGCTGCCTATATCTATGAATCTGCACCAAGATGAGTATCTACACACTGCCTAAATCGGCGAATCTGTGTGTCTGTGACCAATGGACTAGGTTAGGCATAAAAGCAAAAAATAAATGACATGTTTGATATGAAATTGGAATAGAGTGGAATGTGGAAGCATGTATCACATCTTATTGATTATTGCACACCAACTGAGCTCATGTAAGTAGTGGTATGACAAGTCATCTCAGGAAAGAGTTCAATCAAAGAAAGTAGAACTCATGACATTAGAAACAATGGATTTTGCAACATAATGTAAACAAGTAAGTGAGAATCTGAAGAAAAAAAAATTCTTGCCTGCTGCAAAGGTGTTGGGGTTTCTATAGGGGTGTGACAATATCTGCAAAAAGACCCCTATAAATATAATTGATCAAACCACTATTAAACTAGAGGATTCGTGCATAAGGATATGTGGTGAAGGGTGGGGGAACTTGGAGGGACCAAGATAAGAGAAGAGATGGGATAAGCACTTCTGGTGAATTAGATAACGTTACTGTTTGGTCTTAAGATATATAGAGAGATTTTACTTATCAGAGATATTTGTAATAATGTTTCAAGAGGGGTATTATCAAATGCATTAAGGAGTGTCATACTTGGATTTTGATATGAGAACATTGTATTTAGATTTATCTGCAAAACTTTTCTCAAATACAAAGCACTAAAAACAATCTTGTTATATTTAAGAAGACGTTAATAATTGCAGATCAAATGCATTAACATTTGAAACGCCATGAAGGAAAAATTTGATGCAAAGTTTGTTTGCCAAGAAAAGAGAATGAAAGTAGACAACTTGAAGTACAAATGAGCGGATAAGAGATGTGTGATCTAAATTGACAAGGTGGTTTGCAAGATTGGGATGAGCAGTGGAAAACGATCTTCAAAGAAAGTGAGGCCACACTCAATGTATGAATGTTAGGATAGGTCAAAAGCAAGTCGCCTAAAGTAGTTGGCTTCATATTCTCGTGTAGAGGTAAATATATGTCAATAAACATATTCCTTTGTGAAGGAATATTAGAAACATTGGCAGGGGTGTGATACATAAGCAAATAAATAGAACACTATTGAGGAATATGCAACATTGACATGTGATGTAACTTTTAAGAAAATTTGTAAAGCAATCAAAGAGAAAATCGAATTACATTACAACATTGCTAATGGGATAAACTTACATTATGTGGAGAATGACTCTTGCAAATAATGATGAGAGAGGGATTTTGTAGTGTATGCTTGATAATTTCTTGCATTGAGCCGGGTAGAGTAAAAATAAAATAAAATCACAACCCACTAAAGTATGGATCATCTACAATCATGAGGAACTCAAGAATTATTCAAGATCACTGGGCTACACGAGCTATTTGTTTCAAGTTTGAAGGTAAATTTCAATGATTGATGGCTTCAAATCCCGGTTTGGTATTTGGAGCTCTAAAAAGTGATTGATAAGGGCAATCATTATGCTAAGTAAAACGAATAGGAAGAAAATCCTTATTGAAAAACAACATATATCCGTGATATTGGTCACGTTATAGAGATATTTTATTAGCACTTGACAAGTCGTTGAAGGTTTTATATGCAGCATCTAATTATCTACCACATTTCTCATACATGTCAACGATCGTGTTTCCAATTACGGTGACCGGCTCTAGTTGCTGTCTAATAATCCCATGATGTAAAATCTAACCTATCTTTAAAGCTCCTATCCTGCCACACACTTTGATTGTGCATCAAAATGTCACTTCTGTAGGTTTAACTCCCTCTTTTTGCATCTTTTTATAAAGATTTAATGTTGGACCAGCAAGGCCCTGTTGGCTATAACATAATAGGATTACATTCCAAGATACTACACTTATCCGAGAAAACCTGAAGGATTTTTAATTTTTAATTTTTAATTTTTTTTTGTGGGCCTCTTCGAGCCTGCCACATTTGGCATAAGTATAATCAATAAGAGTATTTCCTAACAAGGTCCATCTCTTATTAGCTGGTCATGCACAAACTGCCATAATTGCACTCCCCTAAAAGGCTACAAGCTCTTAAAACACACAAAAACGATATCTTCTTTGGCGTTATACCTTCGCCTTGCATTTTATCAAAGGCCTCCAGAGCCGCAAAACTATGTCTATGCTGGGCAAAGCTTGCAATAATGGAGCTCCATGAAACCACATCTCTCATTGGCAGGCTTTTAAAAACCTCAAATGCTTGCTGGAGTTCCCACTCTTGGCAAACATGTCAACTAGAGTATTGCCAATAACAACAATTACAACAAAAAAAACAAGATCGCTCGCTTTAACTTGCTCATAAAGGAGCTTGCAAGCTTTCAAAACACATGAGAACATATAGGCGGTGGCCTTAACAAGAGCTTGTTGTTGCATTCTATGATCCAACTTCAAGGCTTCAACCTTCTCTCTGGCCCCATATTCACTACAAGAGGCTATTCATATTAGCGACGCTCACATAGCGACGCTCAAAAAAAAAATTCCCGGCGTCGCTATGAGAGTCACAAATTTACAAAGAAATTTGCGACGCTCATAGCGACGCTCATAGCAACGCCGACTGGGCTAAAAAAATAACAGAGAGCGCCAAAAAACTCAGATCTCAGATCTGAGTTTTTCGGCGCCCTCAAGCAAGGAGCAGGTAACTCTCTCTCTCTCTCTCTCTCTCTCTCTCTCTCTCTTTCTTCTACACACACACACACACACACACACACACACACGAGGAGAGGAAGGAGAGCCAGGTATGCTCCTTCCCTCTCCTCACTCTCATGTTCCCTTCCCCTCTTTCTCTCTCTCTCTCACACACACATAGTGTTTTTGAGAGAGAGAGAGAGAGAGAGAGAGAGAGAGAGAGAGTGCAAACATAAACAAAAACGCACACACACATACATAAACAAAGAATGCACACACACATTGAGAGAGGAAAAGAGAGAGAGAGCATGCATAAACAAAAAACGTACACATTGAGAGAGGAAAAGAGAGAGAGAACATGCATAAACAAAAAACGCACACATTGAGAGAGGAAAAGAGAGAGAAAACATGCATAAACAAAAAAACGCACACACATTGAGAGAGAAAGAGAGAGAAACTAATTTAACGTCGTAGGAAACTAATTAAAATTAAAAGACCTAAAGATCTAGCCGACGAGGAGTTGAACTCAAGACCTATTATTCAAGAGGGAAATGGCATAACCAATCTATCATACTTGGCATGGGTGATAGAAAGGTTATACCATTTATCTCTTTTTATTGGCACACACATCCACACACGCGCACGCACACAAGAAGAAGAGAGTTATAACGTCGTAGGAAACTATCCTAAAAGACGTTAAAGATTAGGTTAGATGTAGACTTACGTTAAATTAGATTTAGGTTTATTTAAGTTAAATTAGATTAGATTTAGGTTTATTTTTAATTAGATTTACGTTTATTTACGCTAGATTTAGATTTACGTTATATTAGATTAGATTTAGGTCTCCATAGACTGCGATGCCTGCATGAAGCGGGTGAAGAAAGCCCTCAATGGAATATAGGGTATTGCTGCCTTCACTCATGGTGGGCTCCGTCGATCCAAAAGTACTGGTGAAATGTCTTCAGAAGATAGGGAAGAAGGTGGATCTTCAGGGCGGCAAGAGTCACTACATCCCCGACACAATGACCATCTAGACAACCTCTAGTCATTCAACAGCAACTTCAAAGTTAGTAACAAGAGCAAGAACGGTTTAAAGGGCCAATTGCTGTCGTCAGATGTGGATGGAGATGAGGCAGCGTCACCGCCGGAAGTTAACTCTCACATCTTTAGTGATGAGAATGCCAACTCTTGCCGAGTTATGTGAAAAATTATGTGTTAAATCAGTTTTAAGGTTCTTATAATCCCTGTTAGTTTAGTTCTTTGTTTTTAATATAACATAATTTATGTTAGATTTAGATTTATGTTATATTAGATTAGACTTATGTTTATTTAGGTTTATTTAGGTTTACCCCCCCCCCCCCCCCCCCCCCCACACACACACACACACACACACAAGAAGAAGAGAGTTTTAACGTCGTAGGAAACTATCCCAAAAGACGTTAAAGATTAGGTTAGATGTAGACTTACGTTAAATTAGATTTAGGTTTATTTTTAGTTAGATTTACGTTTATTTAGATTTACGCTTATTTACGTTAGATCGAGTCCACGCAAGAATTACTTACGGTTTAGGGTTTAGAGTTAGACGAACAGTGAAAAGATCTACTGTGAAAAGATGTTAAGATGTTGTGAAGTGCTACAGCTAGAGAAGAGGCAAAGGGATTTTGTCCACTACATGCAGTATCATGTAGACGTGGGTCTGTAGATTTCTTGTACCCACAAATATAGGTATTGACCAATAAAGACGAGATTATAACCCGGTGGTTCTGATCTCCATACCATTCGCCAAACTAAATGCTGCAAGGCTTGTGTGCATGTTTGAGAAACATTTTCCTACTACCATGCTAACCATTCAGGTGCATATTCTTGTTCGCATAGTTGATGAGGTGGAAATAGCTGGCACAGTTCATTCCAGATGGATGTTCTTCTTAGAACGTTTCATGAAAACGCTTAAGGGATATGTGCGTCAAAAGGAACGTCCGGAGGGTAGCATGGCAGAAGGTTGGTTGGTATCAGATTCCCTAGTGTACATTGGAGAGTGGCTAGACGGATTTGATAAAGCCCGGGACACGCTATGGCGAACCATAGATGATGAGCGCATATCTGGGATTGTCATGTGCAATCTCGGTGTTGAGAAGAAGATGACGGAAGATCTAGAGGCTAAAATCAACCGATTTTGCATGCTTCACAATCCAGTGATGCAAAAGTGGATTTCACAATATGAGGATGCAAAGCAAGAGCGACAAAGGACACGAATCGAGTGGAGACGGGGAAGACGACCACCGATGCACTATCCGACGGTTCTGGAGAGCCTACCAACCTTCATGAGCTCAAGATGGTTGCACAACCAATTGAAAAGTGCACAAAAATGCGGTGACGAAGTGACTGAGGAAGAGTGGGAGTACTCTCGGGGTTGCGCGACCAAGGTAAGTTTGCAATGTACGACTAGCTAGTGACTTTATTTCTAAACGTTTGAACGGCCACTCATAATCTTTGTTTGTTGTAGTATAAGTCATACACAACAACATCGTGTAAAGGTCGACATTTTAGGGTGGAACGAATCGACAAAAAGCGTTTTACTCAAGATTGTGGAATCATGGCAAATTTGAACAGTCTAGTCGACGACGTTCCTCTGATGCAGATCCTGTGGTGGTGGAACTCACTTACTTCGGCACACTGCAAGAGATTTTGAGGATCGATTACAGAGGATTTTTTGTCGACTTGTTCGACGTGCAATGGTTCAAGATAATCATGGAGGGTCGCAACGCTACTGTGCGTAGAGGAGAGTCTGGTTTTCTTGAGGTGGATTCTACTAAGAAATGGACTGACCTAAGAGACACTTTCGTACTACCCGAGCATTGTGAACAAGTAAGTATGTAAATAGTTAACATCCCCCTTTTACAAGTTATGTGCTTGAAAGCTCTCATGTAAGTTATGTGGCTCTGGCAGGTAATATTTCATCCTACAAAGTCTACATCAAACTGGTGGTATGTCATAGAGGTAGCCCCTCGTAGTGCAAGGACGTATGAAGGCTACCATGTGCTAATCACAACGGCATCAATGGAGGAGATCAGAGAAGATGCTCAATCAGAAGCCGCTGCGGTGGTGCCAGACGAGCATCAAGATGCTACTACTCTATATGGGGTGCATGCAGAGGAGCTACAAAATGAAACAGAGGATATGTGTTTAAACGGAGATCTCTATATAGATATAGGAAGTTATGCTGAGTTATGCGAGGATGAGAGAGAGATCTCTTAAAGCCACAAATATTGTATTTGAACAATTTTGCTCCATGTTGTAAAAGCTCTGGCTCTCTAAGTACCTTCCATGGTGTATAACGCTCTTTTCTACTCGCGCTCACATCTTTTGATTGAAAATTCTGAGTTTTCGACTTGCCTCTTCTATCACTCAATTCATTGCGTCATTGTATTTATATGCGTCATTACGTCATTGTATTTAATGGTCTTTGCGTCATTGTCTACTCTATTCATTCAATATTAAGTTTAAATATTCGTGTGTTTAATGCAGGTATGGATGATGAGGAGTTTCTTTCTTCTTTGTCACCACAGCAGAGACAGTGGTACGTGGAGTGTCATCGCTCTCGCGCATCACAGCGCGTTCCTACTCCATCCGCATCTCCCTCTATTTCGGAGCATTCGACGCGCTCCGAAGCTTCGGCGTCGACGAGACGAGCTTCACACTCGCCTAGACACCGGCGCTCTAGTGGTGGCGGTGGCGGTTGTTGTGGGGATTCCGCCACCGATGCCTCCACACCGCCTCGTGTTCGACACCTCTACCTACTCCGCCAGGGGCCACCCCACTCGACACTCCTCGCTTCGGGGCCCAGACGCCGGTGGAGACACCTGACGTCCGTACCCCCATCGACACGTCGCTAGAGACCCCTGCCAGGACACCCAGGTTCACGCGTCACCGACCAGAGGGCTTGCCTTACTCCGTCGACTTCAGCGGCGGCATCATCATGGATGATGACAGCAAGAAGGTGATCTCGCGCATGCGTGGTTTTTGCTCTCAGCTGTTTAGACACTACATACTAAACAAATGGAGTGAAGTACCAAGTGATTTAAAAAATAGAGTCATCAGCATACTTCATGATGAGTTTCCCGTTCCAACACGGGATCAGTGCTTCAATGAAGACCTGATGAAGATTCGAATGCGCAAATACTGCAAACACAAGCGTTCCAAAGTGAAAAAAGCAATCAAGCATGGGTGGAACAGGCCAGATTGGCTGGCCAAAGAAGATTGGAAGAATGCGAAGAAAGCAGCGCGCGAGAATCCCGACAAGTGGAAGCAACAAAAGGATGCAGCCAGAGAGCGAGTAGAGGCAGGGAGCTCGCACCACTTGGGGAGCGGTGGATGGACATCATTTGAGGCCGATTTTGTAAGTGTTTTCGCATTGCTCTTTATGTTCGATAGTTTAGGGTTTATGAGTTTTTTAATTCTAACATAATGAATTCTTTGTATGTTTTGACAGTGGTCAATGACAGGACGTGATCCCACACCGTACGAGCGCGAGTCCGCAAGCAGGAAGGGCTTAAACGCCCTGATGGACATTCTCAGTTCTCGCGGCGGCATGGTTAGTATTAGGGTTTACTCTTTTCTATTTTTTGTATTGTTTTATAAATGTCGTTATATGTTTATACTTACTGAAAGTAGGCGTAGCTAGATAGCATTAGTTTAGGGTTTCTCATAGCTTATGTATCATGAGACGGATTTTATACGTCTTTTTGAACCATGTATATTATTACATTTGTCACCGCAGTTCATTTTGCCAATCAATTCTTTATGCCTATGATGTTGTACAATTGTCATTATTACATTTGCCAATCAATTCATTTTGCCTATGATGTGTACAATTGTCAATTTTATGCTTGTCAATTTTGCAAACAATGCGTCTTGTGGGTGACTATTTTGGGTCTATTATCTACCCTTGCACTTTTTTAAAAAAGTGAATCAAGTACAATATGGTTGATGGGTGGCAGGGCATTCATTGCCCTGTCACCAAAAAAAATTTCTCTCGGGCGTCGCTATTTATGGCTCTGTAGCGTCGCTATGAGCGTCGCTATAGACTTCTGTGTAAACGTCGCTATGACCGTCGCTATGAGCGTCTTTATATAGCGACGGTTATAGCGACGCATATAGCGACGCTCTCGTAGCGACGCTATTAGCGACGGTTTTAGCGACGTCGGGGATTATAAAAACCCAGTGTATTTCCGTCGCTAACAGCGTCATAAGAGCACACAACCTCTTGTAGTGATTGAGCTGAGATAATGGAATGCCGTGAGTGCACCCCAGGAAAGGGTATGCTTTCAAAGACAACTTTAGCCTCAGGCAGACAATCAGCGGAAGAGAAGAACCGAATGAGCTGATCAGCGAGAGCAGACTCTACATAATGAGAGCTTACCAAAAGAGCATGCACACATATGGTAGCAGCGACATCGTTTTTCTTGATGCATGTTCGCAAGAGATTGAAGATAAGTACCTCATGCGTCTCTCGCTTTCTCAGACGTACTGTTGTTGTAGATATCCCTATTTCTTCCCTATATAGCTATGGAAAACATCTCCAAGCTCTTCTTTTTATGATTATTCTCATAAGATTAAGTTTTAATATGTAATTATGTTTAATTATCATAATTACATTGCTAATCACAATATTACGACAACAAAGAAGGGATTCTCTTTCATTTTAAAGACCCTTAACTGTCTTGTTCAATCACACTAGTTACTACAAATGAAAGCAAATAACAAACTCTACAAACATTTAAAAAAAAAACAAGGTACTTAGCTGTTGATTATCTTTAATCTTTGGAGCGTAGCCTACGCTCTGATACCACTGCTACAAACGGAAGGCGCGGCATCCCTACAAAATATGTAAAATAACACGCTACAAACAATAAAACTATAGATTTTCATACCTGACGCATCCGCGAGCACATAATCGACGATATACGCGAACAAAGAGAGATAGAGAGCGGGAGAGAGAGAAAGGAAGCCTATAGGCGCACCTCCTAGAGCGGAGTGCTATGCCGGCACGGCGAGAGAGGAGGGAGGAGAGGAGAGAAGAAAACACATAGCACTGGGTACAATCTCCCCCCGTGCAAGAGTGACCATTTCCCTCTTGCACGTATTTGTTTTATAGATTTCTTGAATGGTCAAATTGGTTACAAACTGGCCGACCGGTCATAAATGGCCAAAGCTCATAATAGAGCACTTGAACAATAAAATGTACAATATATATATATTTCCATTTGTATAGGCCTAGCTCGGCCTAGTCTTTTCCACCTGTCACATCTGCAATAATAAATATCAATTTCATAACAGTAGATGGGTATTGAGAACTCGCGTAAGTCAAAGTGCTTGCTAGTTTCTCGGTCTCTAGCACACGACCCTGCAAGCGTCGGCGAATAACGTCGAAGGTTAACCATATTATTTTTTAGGCGTTTTGCACCCCGTTTTCACTCAATTTTTGATGTTTTTTAATGATCGGTTTTTGGATTAGAGCGTGTGATAGCTTAAAAGGAGCGTATCGCTCAGGGGGTCATGGTGTGCTTTACCAACATTCGGTTACCCAAAGCTCCGTTGGTCCTCAAAAGGGTCGATTTTTACTTACGCGTGAAGCTAAAATAAGTAATTTTAAAGGGTGACTGAGGCTTGAGCCTGAGCGTGAGCTTGGGCTTGGGGAATATTCCCGATCTTGGTCCTACCTTGATTTATTTAAAAAAAAATTATAAATATTTTTTTGAGATAAGGTCGCCGCGACCGTGCCGCGCACGCGAGTACACACACACACACCTAACCTACCTACTTACAACTAACAGAGCTATTGTTACACACTAACACAGTACTACATCAACTAATTAACTAACAGATCTACTTATTGTACCTTACAGAACTAACATTATAGCTCTACTACCTTAATTCTAACACCTTATGAATAGAAAACACAGTACATTGCAACACCTTATTAACAAAAATAGTACACTACAACAAAACCAAGTCCTTCTCAACAAGCCACACACCTTCTTTTTCTGCCTTTCCTACATTTCATAATGCACCACAAAGCAGCATAGAGTGCTACTCGAGCTTAATGCAGGGCATTTCCCCGGCAACGGCACCAAAAATGTGTGCGTCTGTCGCATGTGTCAATGCAAGGGACTTGCCGTACACTGTGTGCGAGCCACAAATGGCTGCAAGCACACAACCATACTAATCTAGCAAGCTCAAGAGAGCAAGGGTGTGTCACTCACTGCCCTAAGCTTGCCTTCGTGGAGGATTCCTCGCCGCAAAGAAGAGGGAGCTACCGCCGTGCCGCGCTCAACCGCCTCGCCGTCGTTGTGTCTTTGTAATGCTCGCTCATACTCTCTCTCTCTCTCTCTCTCTCTCTCTCTCTCTCTCTCTCTCTCTCTCTCTCTCTCTCTCTCTCTCTCTCTCTCTCTCTCGCGCGCGCGCGCGCGTGCACACACACAAGGAGATGAAGAAGAAGATGGCGGTGGAGCAAGAGCACTCTTCAATTGCACAAATGAGAGAATGAGTGATTTTTAGGTTTAGGTGACTTTTATATGAGCTCGTCCATTCACACTTGGGTGCCCATGCTTAGCCAACTAACCCTTGAATGTTCCAGTTAGAGTGCGCATCTCATCCGGTGATCACTCTATCCTTTTCCTATTGGACCGACAAGCCCGGTCCATGACTGCTAGAAGTGGACGCCTGTGGATTAATAGATAGTGAGACAAACCTCATCTTACAATTAAAATAAAGATATAACCAAATTGTGGGAATCATCTCATAACCAAATTGCAAAAAAAGTTGAAATTGAAGTCATGAATATAGATTCATTCAAGTTACATTGGCACGATTTGTACTCGGCCAGTTAGTTCACTGCAGACAATCTCTTTTTTTCATCGTTGCATTACTTTGCATCCACCAATTAAGAAATAGAACGGTGAGGGCTCGTTCTCTATGGACTCTGTCATGTCAAAGTTGCAGAAGGTTGCCTTGCTCTCTTATTGTGACTATTGTCACAAGGTTGAGCTCTTTGTCGAATACCTCCACATCTATGACACCATTGTTCTCCAGGCTTGATTCTTGATCAATATGAATAAACTTAGAGCATCCTGTAACAATCTAAGAGCGTTGGTACCAGAAGGAGATGAGAAGAGACTGTGTGCCTGCCATGTACTTGGCCACTAAAGTGTCCAGTGCAACCTCGCAACGTATGCCATCCACCTCTTTAACGTACTACCCTCTATCAAGCAGTTTGTTGCAGAAGCAAGCATCTAGAGATTTACATACCAGCATTGTCTTTGCAACATGTGTGTGGTAGGTGTGAAATAGTTCCACAAATAAACTTATAGGACAAAAATTAGCAAGCTGGACCAATTTAGTAGGTACTAAATTTCGTAGGGACCTCTGTACATCCCTAAACAACTTGCTTCTGAGAGGCCTCACACACAGTGGTGTCTGAGACTGGCCAGTCATCATAGTTCCAATGGTAGGGAGAGGGAGTTTAACCAGATGACCATTTGATTTTTATGGTAAGCTGGTAGAAATGCTCATAGAAGAAAATTCCCTCATCTGCAAGACTCTTGCTAGTTCTTCCATCATACTATAAAACACCAATGTCAGCGTGGGTTACAGAGATAAGACCTATAATACACTCCAGTGGCTCCCATTCCTCACGAAAGACATCTACAATTGCAACAACAAAATGTAAGACACCTAGTCTAACTGATGAAGAACTTATGAGAAATAGATCTTGCTCTATTAATATTGTTCTACCTCTTCAAAATAATAAACAAATAAAGAGAACAGCAAGGTCTAGAAGTAAGAACAACAATGGAAGGCTATGAACACACTCACAATTGCACCGAGGATGATAAGCCAATGAGACATCTCCACCATTAGCAATCACATCGGAGTGACTATAGACATGTTGTACCAAAACTTCCTTAACAGTTTTCTTGTCCACCTCCACTTTGAAATCTAGCACTCGTGCTTTCCATACTGAACGAAATAAATTTGGTGTTGAGGATCTTTTCCTCCTTCTGGTTGCATAAGAATCCAAGAACCTTTGTATATTGTCTATTGTTGCCATTGACTATCTATATTGATGGAGTTTGAGATAGTGATAGAGCTTATGGTGCTACTTGGCCTCCTGGGAGACTAATGACAAGGCTTTTGGGGAGAGAGCACAACAACCCCTAGAGCTATTCGGGCGGGAAGAAGAAGAGGAAGAAACCATGGCTATTTTTGCATGGTAGAAGAAAGTGTCAACTTGCTTCCAATGGAGGGAAATTCAGTTTTGAATGCTTGGTTAAGGAGCAAGAGCTTTTGGTGGTGGGAGAATGATACAGTATCATAGCTATCTTTCAGTACCATACTACATATAGACCCAGGGCCACATATAGATACCTGCAACGCCATAAAAACGAGGTTTTACCTCATGTTCTTCTCTTTCTTTTGCATTATTTGACTTATTTCTTCCTATTTCTATGTTACGTTGGCTTGTTGTTCATTGGATGCGCCTCCTTTTCTCTCTTCTCAATAAGGCCCTCCAAATGATCTCCCAAATTTCCTAATGCCCAAGTCTTTTGAAGATGCGGTACGCATTGAAAAGCACAAGGAATGGAAGATTAAGCGTCTTGAGGAGCTTGGTATCAGTACAGGTACCCATGTGCAAGATATATTTGACATGCAAGATGAGGTTAAGCCTAAGCAAGTGAAAAGTAGCCTATTCTATGATGCTTCTAGTTTCTTCCAAGCTCTATTGTGAGGCATAAAGAGGTCTTGTAGATTGACAGGTTCATGGAAGAGCCTAAATAGGTGAGTAATGCTTTGGATACAGGATTGAAAAGTCTTGAAAAGGATGCATTGGCTACTCGTGTACCTTGTGATTCCGTATGTGAGTGTGAGGTTGAGGTTATTCACGATGAGCACATATCTTGTGAGCATGATTGTGGTTTAGAGCAGGGGCCTGTACCCTTGGAGATGGATGAATCCATGCTAGAAGCTATAGATAGTGGTGATAGCCATGATTATGCCGTGGATGAAGTTATGTGTGATGATGAGTATGCTTGTGATGATGAGAAGGGGTTTGGCATATTAGATTCCAACGACAAGGAACTCAGAGATATGGATGCCTATATAGGGATATGTGTGCTGTGGGGATACTTTTGTGCTTTGGATGTCAACAACTTTACCTTAATACAATGCTTTTAGCTACTTGGGTGCATGATTTGCAGGTTGTTGCTATGGCTAGTGAAGCCAAGATGCCAGGTGATGAGTCACATGAGTTGTCTCAATCGCGCTGGGTTGAATGTGGTATGCAATATTCTACTTTTGGAGCTCTAGACAAGGTGGATGTGTTAGTTGGATATGTTTATGGTGCATTCTGGTTGATTGGTGACAAATATATGTGTGGTTCTATGATGCTTGTTGACATTCAGGTGATCTACCTTTGGCCTTTTGATCCAAGAAGAGAGCAGATGATGAGGTGGGCTATACAACAGAGCCCTTTGGTGTATGTTAGTTGTTGTTGCTGATCACGAATGCTCTAGCAAGCTAGGGGATGGGCAAATTATGTCATGATTTTTCTGGAAGAAATGATTGCGCATATGTACATACACATGCATGGTGTGTCGAATAAAGAATTGCCCACTTTCCAGAGCCAGGTGGTTACGTGGGGCCCACATGTGTACATGTAGGACAGCGTGTACATAGTACATCAATTTTCATCGTCACTAGTATCAGTGTGTTTTTCTATAATAAGGAGGAGAGTTGGTAGAGCGTAAAACTTATCAAGGAAGATATCAGTAGGCCAATGCCATGAGCTAAGAAGGTGCGTCAAGTGGCATCCAACGGCGTCAAGAGGACGAATGGGGTCAAGACTTGCACGTGGATAAGTGAGGACACAACGGGAGTGTTTTCTTGTGATAAATTATGCAAAAAGGTCATCATGAGAAGTATATTTGGGGACCACTTCACGTGATTGCGGGATGCATTATTGAGAAAAGTTGAGTGCCAGGTGTGCAGATGGATGTAGAAAGGTAACAAAAACACATTGCGTGGCCTTTTTTGGCCTGCTCAGGGTCCGTTTGAGGTCAATCAAAAGGCCAAAGGTGCCCAAGGGATAAAGTGAAGTGTGGACACTGAACAACCTAAGAAAAAAACTAGCAAAATGTAGAGAGAAGAGAGGAACACCTGCAACTCACTTTTTGCTATTTTTTGGAGCCTGTTTGGCCATAAACTGCTCATTCGAGGTCGGATTTGAGCACTTTGATATTCTAGACTGGGTTTTTGGGCCGTTTCGGATGCAATGTGCTATCCATTTTGCCAAATTATTCACTGTTTTTCTATTGTTTTGGTTGTGTAAGTTTCTCCTGTGAGCGAAGCCTCTGCTCAAATTTGTAATTGTCTCTCTGGCATATTTCATCCATATTGTGTGAGCTATTTGCCCCATTGGTGTTGGCCCAAGCTCAATTGTATCTAAACATCAGAAATATTTTTCTTTTGAGCTGAGTTTTTTTTTGGGGGGGGGGGGGGGTGTGTGTCTTTGTGTTGAGTGAACAAATGGATAGTCTCTCTCCTCTCACTCCATCGGTGTTTTCCCTGTCTCGGACAGGTGGGTTGTGTAAGCCGAGTGGTGTCCCATAGTGTGTGTGTGTATCATCCCAAGAGTGTGTGTCGGATGATTATAGAGGTGTTGTGAGTGTTTCCATCCCGCTCACAACGAAAATAGAAACGTTATATAATCATCAAAGACATCATCATCATTACCAAACGTGTGGCGACCACAATTAATTGAGTCGCTCATCATCATTGGGAAGAGTGCATCATTGCATGAACGACACGTGGCATACTGCATCTCTACTAGGGCACGAGGTCGACTATGTGGTTGTAGCGGTACAACGCGATATGGGATGTGCCTTGTTCGAACAAACCAGCTTATTGCGTTGTGGCACGATACTCTTAAAGGCGCACCACAGCGCGATAGGGACCAACCATGTTGTGGTGATGCCTCTCTATCACGTTGTGATTTGACATTTGGATGTCGTGTCACAACGCGATAGGGACCACCCATATCATGGACATACCTCCCTATCGCGTTGTCGTGCGACATTTGAATGTCGCGTCACAACGCGATAGGGACCACCCATATCGTGGACATTTCTTCCTATCGCGTTGTGGCGCGACATTTGGATGTCGCGTCACAATGCGATAGAGAGACCACCCATATTGTGGAGAGAGCTCCCATTCGCATTGTGGTGCGATATTTTTTTGTCGATGCATAGCGCTAGCAAGTCAATAGTTGTGTGAGATAAACCTACCACTCGCATTGTGGTGCGACACATTTTAATAAAAGCTCTTCCTTCATAATCATTAACCAAAAAAAGAAACAAAGAGACAGAAACAAAGGAACAATATATGAAGAAATTTGCATTATTCAAAGACTCCATTACAACTTCAAAGATGCACTATTTTGTTTGTCTATTTCAATTATTCTTTTTCCTCCTTTATCGTTGGTGGTTTCTTGTCCTCGGTCTTTAAGGTGTTTTTTTCCTCAGCCTTTACCTTTTGGTTTCCTTTGTTTTTCTTCTTCAGCTCCTTTCAAAGAGCTTTTGCCTCAGCTATCGTTTTCTCTACCTCCTTCATTTTTGCCATCATCTTTTGGGAAAGCTTCGTCTTTCCTCTCTTCTTGTCCTCCATACCTGCGTTGTGTAGATGTGAGCGAGTTCTGGAGTGTGTAGTCAAGGTGCTTTATATGGCTACGGTACTCACCGCATGAAGGACATGTGTCATAGGGACGGTGAAGCTTGCCTCGATCTTTGTTTTGCATTCATTGCACCGTTACTAATGCAATCATAAGGGTGACTAGTTGAGTTTCTGAGGAGTCTATATATAGGAGGCCAGTCAGTCCCCCCTTCGTACTCTTTAGCCAGTTCCTTCCTACCTTCACCCTAACCAGCAATCCAAGTTTTGTTACCTCTGTCCATAAATGGATCCCTTTCAGATTGAGATAGAGGAGGAGCTACCTTGCAGGCCTATTTTCAATCCTGCCTTCTCATTGCAAGAGCTTTTGGCTTCTGCGTCACATTTCCTTTTGCAAAGTTTTGTCAGACATACGATCAGGAGTACATCTGAGTTTAGGGTTTTCGATATGTTCATATGAAGTATATAAGTTTTGATCATTTAAAGAAAGATATTTTCTACAGAAGTAGCCTCAAGTTGACATTGCAATCTCGCAAGAATGACATCAAATGTCCCGTACATAATCGAAAGTGTCGAGTTGCAGAATACTATGCTGGGTTCATACTCTTTTTGAATGCTAATCTGGACGATCACCGGGACACGACAGAGGAGGCCAAGAGCACTCACCGTTCAGTCACTGGTGATGAGTTGGTGCAACCACCTAGTGGTGATTTGTGTGTTTCAAAAAATGTTCAGCTACTAGAGAGAGCTTTGTCAACAAATGTGCTCCCTACCATCCCCATCGGTGATCATCATTATGTAATGCTCAATGACATCATAGAACTGTTTGACTTAAGAGAGGACTACTGCCTTGCTCTAGTCGCTCAAAATCTACAAGAGGATGGTAGTATAATCGACCCCGCCGATGACAAGTATTTTGTCATGGATGCTCATGTAACAGCGGATGAGTTTATCGAACCAGCAGAGGCACTAGCAATGATATACAAGGATGCAGCCATATGTGCCGCGACGCTTCCAATAGAGTCGAGAGTTCAGGGTGGTACAGGAAAGGCTTGGAATCACAGAGATGGGGAGAAGTGCTCTATCAACGACATTGACACCATCCTCATCCTCTGCAAACGAGAGTACACTTGACTTATGGAATGTTACATTACTTGAAGAAGACAAAAATTAGAAGGTATACTCTTGTATAATATTTTTTTTTTCTTCCTTGTATGAGAGTTTTATGTGTATATACCAACACTTGGCTTTTATTTCTCGTAGGTCGTAGTCTATGATGATAAGTTCATTCCTCCTCCCCGTGGATGAGGTAAAGGAGACTTGGGAAAGAATCCCTCTCTTGATCAATACTTGGAGAATTTGAACGCTCCAAATTTCCTCTGCTTCCATTTCAGCTTCTCTGAAGACAAGGCTGAATTTCCCCTTTTTGTATTGAAAAAACTCTCAAGATATCTAGGAGGCGCGGCCATCATATGGAACGCAGACAAGGTGATGCTGCTAGACAAGCAAGCAGCGGTCTCAATTTTTGGTGTAGGGCCTCGCATGTATGGCGTGCGCAGTCGCTACTTTTTGACACATGTTGCATATGGTCTAGCGTGTGGAATCACAGACCCATGCCAATTGCCACAATATGGAAAACATGAATTGTTGAAACAAAAGCAGTCAATCATTCAACTTATAGAAGAGGCCCCGCAAATTGAGGCAACTGAGGAGATCCAATTGCTTGACCTCAACGTGCTTATGACGGATGTTGATGAAGAAACGCGTCATTCAAAGAGACCAAGGCATGAGGAAGAGGTTCCTTCAGATAAGGGCAAGAGACCAGAATATTTTGTATCATTTTCAAATGACTAGAAATAATAAAATGTATTTGTTTTATGCATCAAAGTTAGATTCATTATGTAACAATGTCTTGCAATGTATTTTTTTTGTTGCAACGATCATTCACAATATGAAAAGTTGAAATTACATTGATTCTTCTAGATACATTAAGTTTGTTGTTTGGATCTTGCTATGGCTGAGAATTATGGCATAACTTGCATGGTGTTGTCCAAACCCTTCCAACGCGTTGTTTTTGTAGCCTCCAATCCACATGTTGCCTAGCCGCAGACGATAAATCCCATATCTCCTTTCTTCTCCGTTTTTTGGCTAATCTTACGGCATGGCCAATCTGACTTTGTTTGACTTGTTCCTTGTGATGTGACCTGTGCATTAGTTTTCGGTACGTCCATTGGTGTAGCTCCTCTAAGCTATTTTCTTTGTCCGCACCACCGCCATTTCGAGTGTGACTAATATAACCAATACGAGCTTGATAGTGGGTTTTTTCCATGCCCTGTGTAGAACAAACACCCAAGCTGCCATATTGTCTTGTAAACCAAGGCATGTGGTTACAGATAATGTGATTCATATAAAGCATACAGACATTATAAGGATGAGTATTCGCATTTCAAAAGATTATCATGTCTTCAAACAAATTACAGTACCATGTAGTGAGTAATATGTTGATTTGTCCACGCACTTATGAATGTTTTGTGGTAGGTCTCCATGGCTTCTTGGAATTTTGTATAGTCGCCATCAGTCCATGAATTCAATTCGTAGAACCTGAATATTGCGTCCAAAGTTTTCTATACGTTTGCTTTGCGGGTCCTTGCTGCACCATTGTTTGCATGGTCAACTACAACATTGTGCAGATTTTTCCACTTGTTGTATCGTAATGCTTGTCTTTCTTGTGCACTTTGGCTTTTGCGTTGTCATCCAGTTGTGGGCACTGAAAGGAAGAGTCGGGCTTTCACACCATCAATGGATAGCTTCTTTGGTACATCCCGACCATTTTTCGATCTCTTCTCATCCTGCTCTATCTTAACATGTCCTCCGTGCAAACCCATTTCTGAGAAGGACGTCTCTAAGGTTGAGATTGCCCTTTGCTTCGTAGAGAGAGGTCGAGTGGTCCAAGAAAAACAGATGTAGAGAAACGTTAGTTTTTCTATTATTCTACAAAGTGCGTGCATTGTGCATATGTGTACTCCAGATAGTGGGATACAAAATGGGTCGAAAGTTAGGGGTCGCGCAAATGCCTATTGGGAGCTCTCCTCCAAAATGTTTTGTCAAGGATCTGAACCCCTCACATGCAATATGAGCAAGGGCTTTTGATTGTTGCTTCTTTAGAAACGTTGTACATGCATTTCAAGGTTTTTAGGTCTCCAGCCATGTGCCACTCAACATTGTAGGATCCCATGCCCTCCACATCCAATTTCTTTCCATTTCTTTGCTCGCTTATTGTTTCTGGTATGTTTGTTAGATGAAAAACCCAATTCAATATATCAAATTTTTCAGTGGGCACCTGAAAGGATAATTTTGAACTTTTTACAATGCACATTCTAAAGCATTCAACTAAAACATAACGATAAATTATCTTAAACATAACTTCTATGAACCTTGAACATCGCAAGAAGGAAAATATTGTGCTCAAATTACACACTAAAGTTTCGAGATCATCTGGTCCAATGCTTGCATCTAGAGCTCTATTCATAAGTGTAACTGTGATGTTCCAAGAAGGAAAATGTTGTGCTCAAATTACACACTAAAGATTCAAGGATCATCTGGTCCAATGCTTGCATCCAGAGCTCTATTCATAAGTGTAACTGTGACTCGCTCAACCTTTGTCTCCTTTACAAGCTCGCACTCATCTAGCTTGATGAAAAACTTCAGGACGTCGTTGCACTCTTCAGTAGTGATATCGAACAACTGCACAATGTATGACTGCAGCGCGATCATATCATAAAAAATATTGTTATAATTGTCATAGACCATTTCTTCTGCTTTTGACAATCTGTATGTCGATTCAATGTGGAAAGGACTTCCTAGCTTTTGAAGCACCTCCTCATTGACTTCCCGTCTTGTTTTTTGAGTAGATAAAGGGTTTGGAAGAAGTGTGCTTGATGCGAAACTTTTTGACCTGTCTTTGCATAGACCTGAGTAAGAGGAGTTAAGAATCAAAACCTTTTTTAAGTGGAATAGCACTGCAAATGATGCAAAACCCTTTTCTAGTGAAACAACACTGCAAATGATGCTACATACTTGAAAATGGTAGCATATCCCTTATTGGATATACCAGCTTCATCCAAAATTGATTAAATGTCTCGTGCAGGGAGTTGGTTCTCCTTTGAAAGGTTGTCAAGCTATTTAGCAACGATCTTACCACCATAGCGCTTATCATCCAAGAAGCCAGCTACGTTTTTGCGATTCAATATAAGCCCGTAATGGGTCGAGGAGGTGGTGGTGCTATGCTCTACTTATTTGTAAGGGTGAAGCAAAGATCTGCATAAGCATGTTAGCAGTAAGAGATGTGAGAGTTTACGAACATCTTGATGGATTGCACTCTTCTCTTAATTCCTCCCTAGACAACTTTCAAGTCCTCGATGTCTCTTAGTTTTCTCTCTCTTGGTGAAGACCTGGCACTGTTTTTTTTCTCTGAGTTGTTGTGTAAGCTCCTTGATGGTCTCCTTCCTGCCTTCAACCTATTGAGCACATTGTACGACTTTCTAGTGTAAGCGGACATTCTCGCTGTATACAATATCTCTCTCTTATTGCAGAACGCCATTTCTTGTAGCCAACTGCTTAGTGTAGCCATACAAGCCATGGTAGCCATCTCCGACATAGTTCACTAAGGATGTAGTATCCTAAAAGGTGGAGTGGAGTTTGTAACGGGATGCTTTGGATACATTCTGCCGTCCAGCCAAAGGTCCACACTTTTCATATCCTGTGATCTTAAGTTCTCTTTCAAAACTTCAGAAAGCGTCTGCTATTTGTTTTTCTTGCAGAGGAGTTCATACTCTCATGAGAGCTCTATGTGCATGTGATATACATCTCTCGTATTCCTCGTCGTATAGAAGCTACAAGTGTCGATTGAGACACACTGATCGAAAATTGTGTGCAGAAGGAGGTGGGGCCGATTGAAGAATGAAAATTTGAATATCGCGCGCGCAAGAGAGAACGGAGGAGGGAATGGGGGGAAGAAGGAGGCGAGGAAATAGAGCTTAGTTTTCAAAAATGCAAAAGATTGAGATATTCGGCATTGAATTCAGTAGCCGTGGAGCACAATGAAGTGTTATCATGATTGGAATACTTTTTGGGTTTTTTAATAAACGTACCTTGCATGAATAAGATATCCAAATTTTAGAAAACATGTATGAAAAAGGGTTAAAATGAATTTTGTATTATCTCTCTCTACGCTGACATGGCATTTCTTACATGGCCCAAATTTGAGTCCAAACTTTTCCTAATGACACACACACACACAATCAATTGAAGCACCCTAAAGAGGACTTGTTGCAGGGATGATGAAAGTCAAGAGAAATGGGCACAATGGCTGCTACAGTGCATACTCCTAACCCGAAAGGTTGGTTTGGAGAAATGGGGTATCCCAAGCAAGGTTTTTGGGCGTCATGAGACTATCAATAGGAGCAAACTGGTACCAGAAGAATATTGTAGATGGTAGGTCCGTCTTACTTGGTCAGGTGCACACTCGATATTACTCCGAGTAGAGGTTGATTAATATCCTTTCAGTGTCAATAAACCATTCATGATTACTACCAATTACGAAGTCAATGTGCCGCATGTGTGGTTGGCTATAAGTAACTCAATGTCGCACATTGAGTTTTCGCCATTGGGACGAGGCAGAGGGTGTCTTGGTATGAGTATGTCCTTGACTCTAATAATGAGTAGTCCTGATGATGCAGTGCATGCAAATAGCGCACGGGAGGATACAAAAGCCATGTTTGTGGATATTTTGACAACGTTCGTGCGTCTCATGTACGAATTACTAGTGTCGAGACCCGACCTAGCAGCTACATTGGAAGCATTTTCAGTAGAGATTGTCAATCATACGGTGACTGACCCTAGCATGAAGCTTCGTAGAGCTTTGCAGACCATACAGAGTTGTCTACACGAGATTTACATGTAGGCTATAGCGTAGATACGTACGCTCGCCTACCACTAGAGTTAATACGGCTGCATGCAGATCAATTGAGTGAGCCAATGGACATAGGTTGAGAGAGTCTCTCATCTAGTTTCTTGTACATACTAGTAGTTATCTAGTAGGTCTCGCTTATCAACACATCGCCTTTAAGTGGGAGTTTATTGGGGTAAAGGTGTTGCGCCTTTTCCCGGGGCCAGATGTCCAGTGTCTGCTCGCCCGTCCATCGTGTGTACGTATCCTTATTGATTATATACATATGAAGAAGGAGCTCCTCATAAAACACTTCCGGAGGTTGCTCCACCCACACTCTCGTTTCCCACACGCATCCCCATCGAGATCCATGCACATACATCCTCACAAGTGGTATCAAAGCATAACATTCATCAATGGAGGAGGAGCATCCTCTACTGCGATGGTAGGCATGGGAGACTCAACTACATTGATCTCCTCAATATTTATCGTAATTTTACCTTTGTCAAACTTATCTTTTTTCATGTTTTTTGGTCTCTTAGGAAATTGCGACAATCCTTTTTGTAATGACCCTTTATATGGCAATAGTAACACTTGATATTTTTGGCATTGCGCGCTCGAGCTATGAGGCTTTCACTCTCTATTTTGTTTTTTGTTTTTGTTATTGTCACGGTCTCTTTGCTTCATTGAAGTGCCATCCATATATGCATCTCCATGACTAGCACCTTCAAGAGATTTACGCCGAATCTCTTCAATGAGCAATGCATTTGTGATATCATTGAGCACTAACTTGCCATTGGGAGCTAAATTGCTAATGGATGTGAAAAACATGTCCCATGAACTGGGTAGAGAAGATAACAGGAATATAGACTTGAGTTCATCGTCAAACTCACTAAATCCTTGAGATGTCAACTGACTGAACAAGGAGTTGAACTCATTTAAGTGTCTAGAAACTTTAATACCTTCTTTCATGTTATGACAAAAACATACTTTTGCTCTCTCATGATGAACATAAGCTATCCTTGGCTGTTGTCTTCCCTATGATAGTGAAGAACACTAACTCGGATAGATGTAGACGTATCGTAGCCATGATTTTTGCATCCAAAATCTCCCACTGAGCCAGCTTATAGCCATCACTCTCTGCACGCTGTCGTGCTGTGACATGTATATAGTGGGAACGAATGCTACAAGATCTATTTTGAAACTTTTTAGATACACAAATATATTTTCTATAATGTACATATGCATATGTAAGTATAATAATAAGATTTATATCTCGTCCTATTATTTATCTCAAGGATAACATATTCTTACTATGGGAAAAGCATCAATAGCTCCGCCTATTTAACTTGGGCGAAAAGGCATTGGTTCTTTCTTTCTACCATCTCATTATCATCTCACACCCTAACTAGATCCTATATCTAGGATAACTTCCTATATATATATATTCTATGTATTTTTTTATTTCTTATATTTTTTATATTTCTTTGTAATAGCTTCTACTAAGAAGAAATCAAATCCTAGTGGAGCACTAGCTTGCATGATTTTCAAAGATGAACTCATTTTAATGCATTATTAAGAGGATGCTTACAAACCTTTGTCAAGGAGCAATGTCATGCTTTCATATTGCATGAGGTGTCCTTTGGAATTAAGTGGAAGTCTAAACGAAGGGGACCACAAGAAGACTTTTATTGCCAAAAAGATACTATTTGGTGAATTTTTTACACAAGATTCTAATCCAAATTGAAAAAAGTATATAAAATGGGAGTCATAACTCATGAGCTGGATTTTATGTCCCTATTTTATTTTTTTATTTGGAGCCACAATTGAGGAGATATGATCAAAATGGTGGACCCCAATTTGCCCACATCATGCAGGGCAAACTCATTTCAAACTTTGTCAGTTTCTGTTCACACTAGCTCTTCTCTTTCTTGTCTAGCCCTTGAGGATACCCTTCACCTATAAAAGGAAACCTCTTTTTCCTTGGAAACCATTCATGAGGGAGTGAGAGGATTGGTGCCTAATTGTACTTAGCCATAAATATCAGCCTAAACCTATACTTGCTCCTAGAGGAAGACTAGCCATTCTTGTAATCTATCCTTAGTAGATCAACTCTAATCAAAGGAGGTCTTGAACTTGGTGCATCAATCAAAGCTGAAGTCTTCCCTCTTCTTTTCTCTCCATCATAATGGTGAATAACTCCCGAAGAGTTTGTCAACAAGTAAGTTATGTTTTACTTTGATATTTTGTTGGTTTCTTGTTGTTTTCTTTTTCATCTCTAATCCAACATATATCTCTAATTTCATCTCCCTCCCTAACCAAACCTATCTCTCTCACTCTTAGAAAGTCATTCTCCCTAAAAACTCTAGGTTCTCCTTGCTACAGGTACATCTTTCCCCGCAGTATCCTTATTGCCTACAGGCAAGAATAAGTCTTGGGAGGGAAACTTCACTTCTCTTCACTTATCTCATATCTACATTTTGCACATACTAGAGTTATCCTAGATGAATAATTCACATGATGTGAATTTATATCACTTCTACTCTGTGTGATTTATTGCATTAACTTATGAATTAGCTGTTAAATACACTTTCAACAACGTATAGTGTTTCTCTTTGGCCCAGAAAGACTCAATGAATACTTCATTCATCGGATCCCATCATACTACCCTTATAGACTAAAACTTTTTTTTTGACATAAGTGTAGTTATCTTGCTATGAACCAAGAGGATTTGTACACACAATTAATCCCAATCACTAAACAAAACATATATATTATGGTAAGCACAAAATTACAATTCCAAAGAATAATCTGTTGCTTGTTTGATCGGCAAATATTGAATGCCATTAACTCATCTATTAACCCTTTTCATATTACCCATAATACGATACGACTATAGCTTTGATGTTTTCATCTTTGTGTTGTTTTGATATTCTCTTTTGTGTTCTTTCTTTGTGTGTGTGAGTGGAAGAGAGAAAGAGTGGGGCTTCTTTGATTTCTCTTCCTTCCAAACCCTAGACTTCATGGCATCTATGGTATAGCTCCTTCATATAGTTTTTGGAGTTCTCTCACAAACTCTCACAGCCAAAATCCCGGTGCTTTCCTGGAAAGACCGCAAATTTCTCGACAACGCTCTTTCAGTGGTTCTGATAGACCTTTGTTATTCAAAACATCCTTCATGGACTTGAGCATAAAGTCCCATAAGATACATCTGCTATGGCGAGAATATGTAGTGGGGAACTTCAGCCACCTGTATCACCAAAGGTATTTCAATATTCGAGAATACCTCAGCTCAAAGAAAACCTCACGCTATTGACCGTCTAGAGGCTATGCAGACTCAAAGACACTAGCCACAGTTTCAAAAAGGGCTCTTCCAAAATCAAGTCTCAAAAACGGCCATGTAATCTGCCAAGACTAGCCAAATATGGCTCCACACAAAAAAACGTGCATAGGCAGTATTTGCAACATGCGTACAAAGAATCTGCAAGTGACAAAATCCCTGATGGGATTAGGCTCTCAAAAGAGCGAACAACATAAACTGTAAACACTATGAAGATACCACATGTATGGACGTAGTCCAAGTCTACCCTCAGCCGAAAAATATCCGTCGGCTGGATCTCCAACGCGTACACCACCTGTAATGTCAATGTTGAAAACTCCGCTTCCGAGCAGTGTGCTTGAGAAAAGCGTCTCTCAAGAGACCACAAAAAAGGTGGTCGATGTGGGCTCAATAAAATTCACGTAAAACTACGCGTCGATGTAGACTATGAATGTCGGTGTCGATTTCCGCCGCCAGACGAAAATGCACTAGTCGAATAGCAACCAAATAAGTCAAAGCTGAAACTATGTCGAAGAGCACTCGGTGCACTCGGTGCCGATGCCGGGTGTCACTCCTCTATAATAGAGGTACCTCACCCGCGCATGTTGCAAGCATAGTCGTCCGCGAGAAATCGCTCGTCCGTGTGTTGGGGTTGGATGTTGAAAATTCGCCATGTAACTAGGGGTATCGAGACATCAAGGTCACCGAGAACTTGAGTCGTGCCAAAAAATGAAACCGATGTCGCGTTCTGCTGTTGGACAGAAGTGGCTAGCCGAATAGTCTCAAGGGAGAATCGTCGAGAGTCAATGTCAAAAAGAGCGTCGCCAATGTTGAAATCGAGCCGGGAGACGATGGCGCTCTCTCGCTCTACCTGTATGCTGATATCGTTGACGTTGGAGTCGAAGGAGCTGTAATGTCCTCTCTCTCTCTCTCTCTCTCTCTCTCTCTCTTCTCTATCTATCTACGCTTGCTCAAATCTCTCAAGCTCTCTCACTGCTGGACTGTGTCTATCTCGATCACACTTTGACTCGGGTGTGTGTGTCTTGTGTCCTCTACGACCATAGCATAATTGTTTATCCGCTGTGCCACTCAAGTACCTGAGAATTGACTTGACATCATCCCAATGCTTTTTACCAAGGTTAGACATAAATTTGTTGACAACTCCCATTGCATGTGCAATGTCAAGTCTCGTAGCCACCATGGCATACATGAGACTGCCACAAGCTGAAGCATAAGGAACCGTAGCCATTGCAGCTTTTTCCTTAGTAAATTTAGGACATTCGTTCTTGCTAAGTTTCAAATATGTAAGCAATGGGGTACTCAATGCCTTCCCCTTCTGCAGGTTGAAATGAACGGAGGGGTTGTCGAGGCTTTTAGTGGGATTGGTCTGTTGCACACAAAGTGTATGCAAGGTTTTTTTCTTACTACTGACTGTCAAAGCGACGAAAGCCTGCAGAAATGACGACTGACGAGCTCAGTTTGTGTGTGAGTGTGCGCGCGTGCGGGCTTGCTTGCTGCTCGCGACCCTCGATTCCCTTTCTCCCGAAGCTCTGCTCTGCTCACTGCAAATCTACCAGTTGACTTGCTTTGCTTTGACCAGCGATGCCTGCAACTTCTACAATGTGTGTGTGAGAGAGAACACACACACACACACACTCCCAAACTCTCAGAATCCCTCTTGCCCGACTTCGCTTCCAAGCCTTCAAGGCTCTGCTTTGCTCGATCTTTGTTACTTCAAGGGATTGTTCTTCTGCTCGGTTTGCTGCCGAATTTCACTGATACGGCCTTGCTTTGGGACTTGAATGCCTTCAAGGCTTGCAATGCTTCTTTGCTGCCGATCTGCCGAGATCTTCCTATCTGCAGCTCTCACAGTCAAGAAGAGCTCAATTCCTTGCAAGCCTAGCTTAGCACTGTTTCAAGCTCCCAAATGCCTTTTTTAATTGCCTTGCTGCTCATGTTGCCGGCTGTGTCGATTTCCTTCTTCAGCTCTGCAGAGCTTCCATTGCTCTTGCAATTCCTATCCAACTAGGAGGCCTGCACGCGCAAAGTGTAGCCGGGACCCGCCCGGGCTCTGATACCAGTTGTGGGGATCGGTGATCCCGTGCAGTGAGTGCAAGAGACGGAAGGAGAGAAGGGGAAGAAGACGAAGCACACACAATAGAGTTGGGTTAGTGGAGTAGAATGTGAACTTTGGAGTGAACTCTCACTTTCTATCTCTATATTCATTAGAGAAAAGTAAAATTAGAGGTGGTTCTCATGGCCATCTTGCCTACACCCCAACATTGTTCTAAGCCAATCCTCCAAGTTTTGTCTCTTACCTAACACATGTATCATCTCCTTACTATTCTGTACAATTTTAGAGAAGCTTTCCATAGAGAGGTTGCCATCGAATACACGTCCATTCCTAGCCTTCCAAGTATTGTGAAAGAAATAGTATCTGACAATTTGATTACATATTAGGAGTGCAGGACTTAGAAACTGTTTTCCTTCAAGGCATAGATACTTCTTGAAGAACCCTATCTTCCACGTTCTTTGTATCCATTTGCACACCTTCTTTGTTAGTTATCTAATTGTTGGGTATTCCATGAAGAGGTGGACGAGGTCTTTGCTAGCCACTTTGCACCCGAAGCATCTATTGGACCCGATATCCCTTGCCTAAATCTTGATGCCTGTCGGTAAAGCCCCCCATAGGATCTTCCACAAAAATGCCTTCATAAACTGAGGCAACTGTGGATTCCAAATATTCTTTATGACCTCAATTCAGCAGGCCTCCGATCATTGCTTTTTCCACTGTTTGTTCAAGGAAGCAAACAAATCAGATTCATACATTAATGCTAAGTAGATGCCCTTGGTATAAGGTTTAAAGAAATGGCTACTCATGGGCCATTTCCAAACTTTCCACTCAAAGATTGATTCCCAGATTGGCATCAAAGTATTGTCCAGGATGTCAACAGCTCTGCTGACAAGCAGCTTCTCAGTGCCATTGAGTTGAAATGGGGCAACCAACTGCTCTAAGGATATCCAACACATGTTATTTTGATCCCAAAGTCACATCAACCACTGGAGTCCTTTATTGTTTATCCTTCTTGCAATTTCTCTCTAGTAGGGGTTCAAAGTTACACCAACAACCTTAGATAGCCAAGGGGACCAGTGCGAGATGGAGTTCTGGAAGTATTTGGTTATTTCCTCCCATTCTAGTACCCATGTTGCTTTCTTGCACTTTTGCACGAGCTCTCCTGTGATGCCACCAAGTCTCAAACTAGCCCACCTGGGGAGCAGTTTATTGTGCATCTCAATCCCTTTCCACCGACCACCTTTAGAGCACAATTTTTCCTTGTCTGTCTTATCCTTGGTCATGATAGACTAAGACCGGTCTTGAGTTATAATTGAGACCACAAATCGAGGCCTGGAAGTATCTGGTTATTTCCTCCCATTCTAGTACCCATGTTGCTTTCTTGCACTTTTGCACGAGCTCTCCTATGATGCCACCAAGGCTCAAACTAGCCCACCTCGGGGCTAGCAATTTATTGTGCATCTCAATCCCTTTCCACTGACCACCTTTAGAGCACAATTTTTCCTTGTCTATCTTATCCTTGGTCATGATAGACCAAGACTGGTCTTGATTTGTAAATGAGACCACAAATTTGGCACAAAAGGGCCTCAACATGAACAACAGGGTTGAGAATCTCGAGGCCACCTGGATTACCAATCGACTGATCACTTCCCATTTTGCCCATTGCCATGGTGTCGATGCTTTGGTGTTGTTCCTCCATAAGAATCTTTTGATAGATTTCAGAAACTCCTTCCAGTTGCATTTGGCTATTTTGAGGAGTGGGCTCGTGAAGATAATATAAGGAAGCATAAATGCATTGATCACTTTGACCAGACTCTGGAAGGGAAGTAACACAAACTCCCACCTTCTCATTTTTTCTGGATCTTCTCTAAAACCCACTTGAACCTTTGCTTATATGTAACATCCACCCCAAGGGAGCGCCCAAATGTAGGAATATCCTTCCTCTAGACACAATCTCCCTGACCAAACCGATGGATCAAATGAGTCATTTTCTGTCAGGGATATCAGTCTAGACTTCTCAACACTACACTTCGACCCCGAAGCCATAGCAAATGTTTGCACAATCCCTAGCGCCTTCCTAAGAATCTTGGGGATGGCTTTCAAAAAGAGGAGGGAATCATGGAGATCTTGACCAAGAGTTGGTGTTGAGCCAGCAGAGGATCACACCCACATTTTTGCTCACACTCATCATTTTTGTAACCATTGATTGTAATAAATGTCTTTCCGACATTGATTTTGAATTGAGCCATTCATTAAGTAACGGGACTCAATTGAGTTTCCAACTTGTAATCCCGAAGTAACTTCACTTGCTGATGTAATTAGTAGAGATGTTCTCACCTCCAAGGCTGAGGTATATAAGCCAAAGTTTTTGTAACCTAAGAGGATTCAGATTATTAATCAAAGTGAGTTTTTGAGCGCCGTGACTGAGTGAGAGAGAGAGAGAGAGAGTCTTATCTACTTGCTACGCGAGCTACAGAGCCGCCATTGGAGAAGTGACACCGCCATTGTGTTAGCAACGGCGAGAGCTACGCACTGATACCAGAGTGCGCGCTATCGGCTTCTATGTGTGGTAAGTTCCTACGAGCTTCGCTGTGAGTTTTCTTCCAACTCGTGTGTCGGAATAGAGCATGCAGCATATCTATAGAACCACAACGAGTAGAGCTACACATTAGTACCATCGGGGTCAAGTTTCGATCACCTGTATTTTTCGGCCTGTCTTCATACGCGTTTACCGCACGGAGTGGTTATAGGTTGATTTTGCAGTTCAAGTCTTTAGGGTCTTGTTCTTACCTAGTGTATAGACTTCCCCTTGAGTTTGAGATCGATTCAATGATTCTAGATCCTGTTTCGTATAGTATTCGTTTGTAGTACGGATTTCAGTCACTTGCGTATTCTAGAACTTAGATTTGATTTCCTTAGTAGTGATTGTCTTTAGAAGGTCGAGTAGGTGATTTGACACCCACCTAGTTGTTTCCATGCGCCTGCGGGTCAAGCTTCGTCCTCGTCTGACAAATTCTGTTGTTGGTTGAGTTCTCGCTATTTAGCTTCTGCTAGCGACGTAACCGCTTTAACATTTGGCGCCGCTACCAGGGACGAGAGCCCTAAGTAGGTGACCTTAGACTAATCCTACGAGGTGAGTCGTATAAACTACTTTGTATACTTTAGTTAGAAAAGATCTAGGAGTGGTGGACTCTGAAGATCTCGAGAGATACTAGGAAGTGGGGTATTCCTGGGTCTCCCGTGTTGACAGTATTTTTAGATTAGCTTAGATTTGTTTGTTGTTTTGTTGGTGTTGAGTAGTTGTTGATAGAAGAAGAATTTGCTAGTCCGTGAGTGGCAGTGGATCTCTTTAAAATCACAATTACCAAACCCATTTTATGATTAGGAATAGCTTAGGTAGGACTTCATTTGATCCTGATCTAGAGCTAGTAATCATTGGAGTATTTGCTTGATATGGTTGATTGCATGTTAGATCACTAAACCGTCGAGTTAGTAGTGAAACTTGCAATAAACAAAAGTCAGAGAAATTTTCTGTGTATCTGGGAGTTGCTGAGCACTAGAGAAAGCTTTAGGAAGGATTCTGTGCCAAAAAACTAGAAATCTGCAACTTTAGACATCATACGCGTATGATGTCTAAATAACCAAACAGAGACCAAAACAGAAATTTTGACTTTACCAGAGTGTTCAAAAGGGGAGTTATACTCTAATTTCAACTTAAAACAAGAGCATTAACACTCAAAGAAACCCAAAAAGACAAGTCGGAGTCCAAGAAACGCAAAGAAGAGGAAATTTTGGATTCAGATCTTGTTTTTACATTCAAACCTGACAAAAACACTTGAAACCAATTATAAACATTGGAGAAGGCTTAAAACCAAGAATAGTCAAAATCTGGGACAAAAGACATCATACGGTATAATGTCTTTGGCACATCCATTGCTTATTTTTGATATCTGACCTGACAAGATTGTTACAAGCACTGTAGGAAGCATAAATATCAAGTTTTGACCCAAATTGATGAAAAAGACATCATACGCGTATGATGTCTTTGACCTAATTTTGGACATATTTTGATACTTTGCCAACACAGATCCATTGTAATAGCTATCTAGAGGTTATATTTCAAGTTTCATCCCATTTGGATCACAATTGACCCAAAACAAGTCAAAAGCGGAAAATTACCGAAAAGCCTAAATTAGCCATAACTTGCTCAAACAGAGTTCAAACTGAATTTTGTGAGTGGAAAGAGCATAAGGGGGCTACTGAGAGTGAGTATAACCAAAATTGTCTAAATCTGTGAAAAAAAGACATCATACGCGTATAATGTCTTTTTGAGCATAACTGCAACAAAATTCTCACTTGATGAAACAGAAGTTGTCCAACTGACAAGATTAAACAATTGACAAAGTATCAATCAGTTTGGATCAATTCTGACCACAAAAATTGAGGAAAATAAATTGCCGAGACGGAAAAGTTAAAGTCCTTTAGGGGAATTGATGAATTTGAGATCGGGCAGGAACCTCCAGAATACCAACCAAAACAAGGGGAACCAGCAAGTGTCATATCAACCGAAGGGAGAGTAAACCAAAGTTGGGTGCAACCAATAGAGCCGATCTTTGAAGGAAGTGTTTCTGATACTTCTTCGGAGAGACCTGAACAACAGAGAAAATATGGCAACAGAATCATCAAACCCTTCCGCCACAATGAAGCTATTGTTCATAAAATATCAGTACGACAATGAGCAAGGTGCCAAGATCTACAAAGATGGAATGGACCGCTATTGTGTAAAGATAGAGGAGACGACTAGTGAGTTCAAGGACTTAGTGCTTGTGAGCTATAGCGGAGATAGATATCTAGATGACGAGGGTACCATGTACTTGGTAGTCCTAAACCCTAACATTGTGGACAAGTGGGGTTTGATGGGTACCAAAGCCAAAGTAGATGAAGAACTTGAGGAGAAGGCACCAATAATAAAATTCCCTGATGCGAGGTTAAGAAGAGAGAATGAAACTACAAGGATCAACACTGATAACATCTATGTGGGGCTATACAAATATAATAATGGGGAGCAGCATCTCTATTATAGATGTGAAGAACCCTACACTGGAGAGTTGACAGACCAAAAAAGACTTTATGTTTTTACCTACACAGAGGGATTGGAAGTGAAAATTGCCGCTTACGACAAGTATGGCAGGCAATATCAACAATGGGCAAGAAAGAATTAGAAGGATATACATACTTTGGGGGACCACTACATCAGTATTATGTTACTTCTAGCTCACAAAGACCAACACCAACAAATGGAGGGCAAAACCCAATGACGACAGGAGGACAAAGAACTCAGGTTGCTGACTCTTCCAGCCAACCTCCGTACTCGAAGCCCGGACCAATGGGATCATTACATTCCAGAGAGTCAATGGATACGAATCGAGGTAGTGCAGTTCCAATCCACACATATACCACTCCAGGTCCAAGGTTCGAAGCGGAACCATCACATTTACCTCCTAGTAGTAGATTCAGGGCAGGGGAACCGACAAGGGTAACCCATGAAGTCCATGATGCTAGAGAAAGCTTTAGCTGGGACACAGGAGCAATGAGATTGGTAGCAGACCATAGACGTATGAGACCATCTCAAGTCGCGAAGTGTATGCCAAAGAAGTATGGTGGTTCAGGAGATCCGTATGCACATGTGTCACTCTTTAAGCAAGTCTTAAGAGCTGAGCAGATAACAGAATTCCATACACAATACGAGGGATTTGGTCTTACTCTGGAAGGTACGGCATTGACATGGTTTCAACCACTGAACATAGGGGGATTCCATGACATTGACCATTTGCTAAGAGAGTTTGCTGAGGAATTCTCAAAACGAGGGATTAAGCACAATACGGTCTCACAAATATATGCTTTTAAACAGAGAGAACACGAAAAAGTGAAGGAAGCTTCACTTCGCTTCAAACAATACAGTGAGAGAAGTCCAGTACGTGAACGACCACAAGATGACAGACTATCTGTTCTCTTTATTGAAGGATTGAGAAACGACACTCTCAAGAAGGACTTGCACTTGAAAGCTTGTACAAGTTTCGAGAAAGTAACGATAGAGGCATTGTACTTAGTGGATAACTGTACGGTTTATGGAGAGGTGTCAGCGGATACAGATTTTGCACCCAGTAGCTCTTCCTCCGTAGTGAGCGAGACTACCACTAAAAAGAATATTCAAACAACAACCATGCCAAATGTGGAGCAAATGATAGAAGATGCTCTAAAAAGGATGGCACCATACCAAAAACCATTGCCAAAAACACTTAAATGGTGTGCTATTGAAAAAAAATGGACAAACCACCCAATAGAGGAGTGCTATTACAACAAAGGGTATGTAAGGGAGCGTCAGTATGCACCTCCTGCTCAATTAGCACCACCTCAAGTACATCCAGTACCCGATACCCAACGGGAAATGTACCAGGACTATGGGGATAGAAAGACCGCAACCGGTATTGGGACAACAACCACCTTTACCAGGAGCAAGACCAGTAGGCATTAGATATGCACCAATCTTAGAGAATCAGGAAGAACAAGCCTTAGTGCCTGTTCAAGCCTATTATGAAGAATCTGGTGCACACATGTCTCCAACTGTGTATTACCCACCAGAAGAACCCAAACAACCAGAACAATGGGGCATGATTGGGAATGTTGGAATACCAACAATTACAAGTGCTTCTAATGAAGAGAGATACAATTTGGACGCAAGAACATTGATGTTCATAGCTTATGGAGGGTTAACAGGACAAAGACCATCCTATCCACAAAGGACGAATCAAGTGGGACCAAGACCAGCACTAGGACCCTGTTACAAGTGTGGAGGTGACCATCTGATGAATGTTTGTCCACATACGGAAATCATCAGAATTAACGCTTATTGCACTGAGTGTGGGGTTACTCACTTCATTGAGGATTGTTCAAAGAATCCAAACAAAGTGCAAAAGACGACATTGAATATGCTAGAAACTATTCCTACCAGCAGTGGGTCTGAAAATGAAACTCTGATACCAACGCAAGTTGTTACTAGAGCTCAAGCTAAGAAAACCACTAGAGAACCTGAGAATGGAAAGTTAGCGACTGAAGTGGTTAGTCAAGGACCGCGGAGTCAGAGAAACACATGGAAAGCTAGAAAAGCACGCATGAAGTTGAGAAAAGAACGTGAAGACGCTATTCTAGCTGAAGAACTAAAGCAAACGAAAGAAAGATTAGAAAAACTTGAGAGTCAAAACGGGAAACGAGAGATGAGCCCTGAAAGAACGAAACAAAAGAGTATCAAAGAAACAACGAGCTTTAGCTCAGGGGGATCAGTGCTAGTCGACAAAGTACACGAACCATTGGACGCACTGATGAGAGCTTACGAAGCTAGGTTAAAGAACAACCAAACACAAGAACAGAGGTGGATGACATACCCAAACGCGGAATTGGAAAAGCAGAGACTTGAAATGTGCCAGAGAATGATCGAGACTGCACAAGCCTTATTAGAACCACCAAGAGAAACAATGAATTGTGGAACGGAAAACCCAATTCAGCAAGAGACTATCATTTCACGGGTAGCTGAAAAGACTCCCAGTGCACAAAAGCCTGAAAATACACACAAGGATGACCGCATAGTATTGAAAACAACCGATCAGGAGATAGAGAGTTTTCATCCAGTCATACAGAGGTCTTATGGAAGAGATGAGGATTACAATGAATTTTGGAAACAAGTGAGAGAGGCAAACTTTGCAAACGAGCTAAGTTGCCAAGCTAATCAGACAAATTGGGAAAAGGACATCAGGAATCCTCCCATAGTGGAATTTGAGGCAGGATCTCAAGTGGACTTGGATCTGCAATCTTACTGGGGAGATGGGGGCTTTGTTAGAACAATGGAGAGAAAACCTCACTCACTGAATACCTTACCTTCATACTTAGGAGAGTATGAAGAAAAATCTGAGATTAGAGCACTTCCCTCACGAACAATCTCATCAGAAAAATTCATGGACTCGCAAGGATTGATAGAGATCTTGTCAACACCAGTGACATGCACTATCACTCTAGCTGAGCTTTTGAGGCTAAGACCAAATATGTGGACCACTGTAGGAAAATGCTTGGAGAAATTCGGGATAAAAGACCCAACATCGAGACTGCAAGAGGGTATACAAGAGCTGAGTAAACCACAAAAGAACGCTAAGCCTGTACCCTTAAACAAGGTCGGAGAGTATTGCGAAGGTGAAGAGGGGAATACAACCTTACCAGTTGAATTCCAAGGAGTGAACACAATGGCAATACTAGACAGCGGAGCTGGGGTGGCCATTGCTACAAAAGAAATCTGGAAAAAATGGGGAAAACCAGCAATAAGGAAGACTAGGTTGAAACTCCAATTAGCAGATGGACACATGGAGAAACCTATGGGGTTATTAGAGAAAGTCGTAGTGACTTCTTGCGGCATTGAATACGAACATATTTTGCTATTGTCGATTTTGGCAAGGAGAATAACTATGATATCATACTGGGAAGACCATTCATGAGACAGTTGAAAATGGTCCAGGATTGGGGCTACGATCACATATACCTGAGAAATATGGAAACCACTACACGTGTGAACCTGAAAGACCATAGCTACAAAGATGTGAACCGAACACCGGTGGAGGAGTTTGATTCAGCTACTTTGGCGGGATCCGAATTTCCAGCTTGGTTAGGTAAACCCAAGGAGTTATGGATGTGTGGAGCTTCGAAATGTGGAAGTCTGAAACGAGAAGAATGTGTTTTAGAAAGGGCTATCGAAGACGAAACTTATATAGGAGAACCCTTTCCAGAGGACACGCTTGAACCATTAGAATGGACACACATTCTAGCAACCCTAGATGTTTGTGCAATTCCGGATGGTCCCACAACAAAATTTTGCGACAAGGACGGGTACGACGTGGTTCCGTACTTCATGTTGAGAACTGTACTCGAAAAAGAAACTGAAAAGAACGATACACTGGAAAAGGAAGATGAAGAGGAGGTGTTTCACGACATTCCCGATCATCCTGAGTGGGGAAATGAAGCAGACAACGAGTCAACGGACAATTCAAGCGGAAACGAAGAAACTATAACGGATGTCCGATTTTATGATTTTCCGAACCAAACTAAACAACGCCAGAAACGCTATAGAGCAAAGAAAAAACAAAGGGGGTTAGAACCAATCCGATGCCTAGAATAAGAGGAAAAAATCAATTCTTAATGCTAGTAAAGGCGGAAGATTGTGTTAAGGACAAGATTTCTGGAAGAATGAGAGGCAATGATCAAAAGAGCTTACGAAAAGACAAAAGAGGCTCAAGAAATCAAGTTCAAAGGAATGGAACGAAAACTGAAACAGAAAAATCAGAAAAGAACAAGCGCAACAGAGAACACACGGAGTCCAAGTTAGAACGTAGAAACAAGTACAGAGAGCTCAAGAAAACTCTGAAAGAAGTTTGGACGACAGAATTTGAGAGTGGAGAGGACGAAAACGCCAAAATCAAGGAAAACATGGATGTTCCCTCTCACTATAGGAAATTCACAATAGAGGATAGGAAGGTGGTATTAACCCCACCTATTCGAGAGAGAAAGGAGAACGAATCTTATGACGGACCGGAGGATGCAAAAAAAGTTGATTTAGCAGCTCCAGGTGAGCCACCTAGACCGGTGTACATAGCCACAGATTTGTCTCCAGGCGAGGAAGAGAGACTTTTGAGTCTTCTCAGAGAGTATAGGGATGTGTTTGCATGGTCTTATAAGGACTTAAAGGGAGTTGACCCATCGATATGCCAACACACAATCCCACTGAAACAAGACGCAAAGCCTAGCAGACAGAGACCATACACATATAATGATACGTTTGCTAAGCGAATCAAAGAAGAGATAGATAAGCTAATGGAAGCTGAATTCATATACGAGATTGAACACATCGATTTGGTATCTCCAATTGTGGTGGTACCCAAGAAGAACGGAAAACTCCGAGTGTGTGTCAACTTAAAGAAAGTGAATGCTGCAACAATCCGGGACAATTATCCCCTGCCGATAACTGATCATGTTCTAGAGCGTGTATCAGGGAAAACAACATACTCTTTTCTTGATGGTTTTTCAGGATATAACCAGCTAGCCATAGCACTGGAAGATCAACATAAAATAGCTTTTGCAACGGAGTGGGGAATTTATGCTTATCGGGTTATGCCTTTTGGTCTAACCAATGCTCCCGCAACCTTCCAGAGGCTAATGACGCATGCTTTCAAAGAATACTTAAGGTTGTTTCTAGAAATATACATGGATGACTTATGTGTACATTCTCTTCTGAGAGATGAGCATCTAGAACACCTAAGAAAAGTATTTGAGAAATGTAGGACATATCGCATTTGTCTCAATCTGAGAAATATGTGTTTATGGTCCGACAGGGCAGAATTCTGGGACATATTGTCTCACAAAACGGAATATCCACGGATTTAGAGAAGATAAAAGTTATAGTGGATATGCCTAGACCAACCAATGCGAAACAAGTACAGAGCTTTATGGGACATTGCGGATATTATAGACGATTCATTTACATGTACGCTATAATAGGCCAACCACTTTACAGGCTAATAGTGAACTTTGAATGGACAGAGGAGTGTGAGGAATCGTTCAAGAAATTGAAAGAGGCACTCATTACTGCTCCAGTCTTGAAATCACCAGATTGGGAGAATATTCCATGTGCACATAGATGCTTCGGCATATGCAATAGGATGCATTCTGGCTCAGCCAGAAGAAGGAAACATGGATTTTCCTATCTGTTACGCCAGTCGACAGCTCAACAATGCAGAGAAGAATTACACCACAACAGAGCGAGAGGGATTAGGAATGATATATGCTGTGAAGAAATTTCGGCATTATCTTCTAGCCAACAAGTTTGTGTTTTTTACGGATCACCAAGCCTTGCTCTACCTAGTGAATAAACCATGCAATACCGGGAGAATAGTGAGATGGTTCATTATCTTACTGGAATTCGACTTCACGGTAGTAGTAAAGAAAGGAAAAACACATCTTAGAGCTGATCATCTTTCGCGATTGACGAATGGAGAAGACCCTATAGGAGTAGATGACGACATGCCAGACGCGTACTTGTTCAACATAGAAATGATACCGAAGTGGTCTCAAAATGTCGTTAACCTATTAACCTATGGAGGAGAGTTTGATAGAAGAGAATACAACCAAAAACATATTGCTATTCAGCAATCCAAGAATCTTCAATTGGTTGCAGGAAGGTTGTATCAATTGGGAAATGATCATGTTTTACGACTATGCATCAATCCTGAGGAATATAATATATATCTGCGCGAAGCACATGTTCAGGAATGTGCATTTCATTGTTCAAGAAGGAACACATATAGGAATTTGTTACAATTGGGAGTCTATTGGCCAGGAATGAAAGAAAGCGTACATGAATATGTCACTGTATGTATTGTATGTTCATCAAAACCGCCAGCAGAGTATTCGACATTATATCAGATAATGATCGCTCCAGAATGGAGTCAGTATATTGTTGAATATCTCACAAATAGAACTTTCCCAGAAGGAACGTCAAAAGCTCGTCAGAAATCTGTAGAGACAGAAGCTAGAGATTACGCTTTAATAGGAGATCAACTCTATAAGAGAGGTAAAGACAACCAGCTTAGGATTTGCGCATCAGAGTCTGAGTATGTGATAATCCTAGAGCAAGCTCATGGAGGAGTAGGTGGAGGCCATTTCTCAGGTGATAAGACAACAAAACTTGTCTTAGCCGCAGGAATATGGTGGCCAACATTACATATGGACGCTGAGGAATACGTTAAACGGTGTGATGACTGTCAGCGGACCAAAGTACCACTTAAAAGAGATGATATGCCGCTTAGACCAATGATGGGGGCAAGAGCTTTTGCAAAATGGGGGATTGATTATGTCGGACCCATTTCACCTCCTGCATATAAGACTCATGCACAATACATCATTGTGGCTACAGACTATCTAACAAAGTGGGTCGAAGCAAAGGCAACTCAAAAAGCAGATGCCAGGACCACGGCACAATTTCTATATGAATACGTCTTTGTACGATATGGATTGCCAATAGAAATTGTGAGTGATCGAGGCACACATTTTATAAATGAAGTGATAGAGATCCTTCTAGATGAATTCATGGTAATCCATAGGAAATCAGCCCCGTATCATCCACAAGCAAACGGACAAGCTGAAGCAACAAACAAAACCATATGCACGGTCCTTACGAAGATTGTATCTGAGTCGAGAACTGACTGGGACCAGAAGTTGCATTCAACATTAGGGGGCATATAGGGTTAGCATATAAAAACATCAATAGGAATACGACCCCATATAACATGGTTTTTGGGCTAAATGCTATCTTACCAATAGAATTCTTGATTTCAACATTAAGGGTGGCTAAGGATCTAGAGTGGACAGGGCACGAGCTTTCTGATAGAATAGATGACGTGGAAAAGCTAGATGAGCTTCGCCTAAAAGCAGTAGCTTCTATCTACGCTCAAAAAAGGCGACAAAAGGAATTTTTTGATAAGCATGTGCGGACTAAAGAGTTTAAGGTTGGGGACTATGTCCTAGTTTACACTCTGAAACAGCATGCTAAGAAGCTTAAAAAGCGAGGGATGGGACCTCTAGTGATTAATGATCTATCACCAAGTGGAGCCGTCAAGCTTGCTACATTAGACGGAGAAGAAATGCCCAATTGGATTAGTGGATGCAGAGTGAAAAAGTATCTTTTGCCGCTAACCCAAGACATGCTTCTCAAAATACATCAAGAAAAGCTGCGTGTCCAGAAAAAGAAAATGATTGTGGAGGAAGCGCAAGCCGAGGCGAAGGAAAAAATGGAGAAAAGAAGACTACTGCGTCAGAAACAGCGCAATGAAGGAGCAATACGAATAAATGCAGTCAGTATAACAGAAATGGATAATGACAAAGAAGAACCCATCATTGAATGCAAAGTAGGAACCAACCAAATCAAAGCCAGAGCACTATTGGATTCAGGAGCTCAAGCTAACCTACTTTCACTCAGTTTGTATAGACAATTGACAAATGACACTAAACTAGTAACTGCCAAGCAAGAGTGAAAGAGTTACTCTGAGAATTCAATCAAAACTGTCGGATGCACAGTTTTACATATACAGATTAACCAATATGTGTATCCTCATATGTTTTACGTGGTTGAAGACCAAGCTACACAACAACCATTATTGCTAGGACAACCATGGCAGAAGCAATACAATGCAATGATTGACTGGAGTTCTAAATCAGTGCTTATCAAATACGAAGGTGAAAGTCAATCAGTTAAGTTCACCAAAGGAGAAGAGCCAACTCCAAAGGACAAATCCAAAGACAAAGGTAAACAACAACCAGAGAAAAAGAAGAAGCAATGGCAACCAAAAGTTTCTATACAACCGGATTACTCTTCGACGAGGAATTCTCAACAGTGGATAAGGAAGACAAGCAATAATATAACAACTCAACCTTGGGAAAAAACGGAGTCAAAGTTGGTACGGAGACCAAAAAAGGTTGTGCCAGAGAACACAAAGGTGGAAAACAGAGTCTTCAATACCAGACAATAGAGTGATTCCAGACAATCAAGGACAGTGAAACAGATCTGGATTCCAAAGAAGTTCATGACGGCACAAAGCTATAGTAAGCAAATTTGGATCCCAAAGATTTGTAAAAAGGAACTCCCTTCAGTACAATCAATGGAAACTCCTAGGTATTTCAAGGCGAGGAAATCAACACAAAGAACAAAGCAGGTTTGGGTCACAGAGAGTTTGTGGCAAGCACAAGTGAAGCGGAAGCAGATTTGGATTGTGAAAAAGAACAACAAAGTAAAGAAGAATCCATCTACTGATTCTACTACCGAAGTGTCAAAACCAACCCAAAACCCGACCACCAATTCTTCAATCAAACAAAGAGCAGCTTTATTAGAAAGACTGTTGTATCATCGCTCTACAATTGCATTGGGAACTTATGACCAAAACAACTACAATGCTTCGCCCACAGACACTTCATAGTCGTCCAAGAGGACTCAGACTAGGAGGGGGGGAGGTATACAGGTATACAGGAGCTACAAAGCAGCTACAAGCGACAAAAACAAAGAAAAACAAAAATTATATTACCAGGGCAGTGTCTTACATGATTTTGCAATTTTTATGTTTGATTGCGGATATTGATAATATTTATGCCCTTATATACCTTGTTTTGCAACAAGAAGAGATCAAATGATGAATTTGGGTCTCTAGACGTGTAAATATCACTAAATAAGAGTGTTTTTGGAGCTAAAAAGTGGTAATCCAAGTCCAGAAATCACAAATAAGTGTATATTCATATACACAGGGTTACCAACTATTTATTGTGTATGTCTGGAATTTTTTGGCTTCAATTTGCTATTTTCTTTTATTTTTTATGATTTTCTTGATAAAAGTAAAAGAAAAATAAAAAAGCAGGTGAAATGAGATCGGAAAAAAGAAAAGAATAGAAGGTGATGGTCCTAATGACAAGGGCAACCCATGGTAAAAATTGGATACAATTCTGGAAAAGTTGCGGAAAGCCCGAAATGACAGAATTTTGGCAAAGTGGACAGATTTCTCAGAAACAGGTCAAACGGAGTCCAAATTGAGAAATTTCAAATCCTAAAGTGCATTTCACAACGAGATAGGAGCACATGTCAAATTTGGTAACAAGTGATCCGGGAAGTCCGAAGTTAAGTATTTTTCACTTCACTTTCAAGCTCATTTCCACTATTACCTTCTTGGAGAGAGCAAAGAGCACACAGGAGCATCCGACCTTCTACCGCCTTCTACGACTGCTACAAGAGCTCAGAGGACACCAGACATGAGAGGTAGACTCGTTGCCATAAGCTTTTGATGCTTATCGTTAACTTTTGTCGCGAAAACTGACCAAAACCAAGAAACAAGAGCAGACGGGGAATGGGAAAGAACGCTAGGTAGGGGCACAACCGCCTAACCAAACCTTGCAAGAACTTAGAGGTGGGTTACCCTAGCATAGAAGATGGGTTTCTAACACTCAAAGCTCGAGAAAGAACGACTTGAAAAACCCTAGGTCAACAGAGCCTACAAGAGGCAAACAGGAAAAAGTTGTCGAAACGACACAAAACTTCTCAGGAAGCTTAACAACATCGAGGGCAATGCAACCATGGAGTATCTCCGGGTTTGGATCACCAAAAGTAGGTCAGAACAACCGATTCGGCTGCGGACACACAAAGCGTCATTTTGGCATAACGGCTAAAATTGACGACCAAATGACATGAAACTTCACAAGCAGCCTCAAATATACATGGATGACTTATGTTTGCAAGCAAAACCCAAAAGAAAGCTGATTCACTTACCGATGGTGAAAAAGACGCTTTCGGGCAACCAATTGGAGAAAGATGGAGAACGGGAAGCCAAAGTCAAGTTCAACCAAACAGATGGCTTCACAACATATCCAATGAGCTGGAAATGCAACTCTCGAGAAGAAAAGTTGAAGAAATTCAACTCCAAGGCAAAAAGACGACTTCGGAGACTGAAATGCCTATAAGGGGGCTTTTTAGCTAAACTGATGACTTTTTAAGTTGAAAACTAGTTAGCAGGGCTTAGGGCACTAGCACAAAGCATTCTTTGCACAAAAAGACCAACATTTCAAGAAAAGACATCATACGCGTATGATGTCTCACAGCATGATTTTCACATCCATTTCAACATTTGAGTGCATAGCCTCATTCCACATGTTAATCACATCCTATGAACCAAGTATCATGAGAATTGGAGTTAGAAAACCCAAGGAAAACCAAAAAGACGCAAAGTAGGCCATAAAATTGATTTTTGGTCCTAATTTTGTCAAAATAACTCCAAACTCATTGAAACTTTGTAGGATTGTTGATTAACACATCTATAAACTATCTCGAACCAAAAAGCACCATTTTGACACAAAACACATCATATGCGTATGATGTCTATTTGCACTTACAGAGCCAAAATTGCTCATTTGACATCATACATCCATTATATATATCTAATACATGCTACATATGAAGTTTGAAACCATTTGGTCAAGTGGATCACCCCATTAGCCCAATTGAGGGAAAATCCTTCATCCAAAGCCTATTTTAGCCTAAATCCAACATACTCAAGTCCAAACCAAGATTTGAGTAGGGACAGTCCTTCACTAGTACATGGGGAGTCCACAGAACCAATCCCATGAAAAATTGATGAAAAAGACATCATACGCGTATGATGTCTCCAGAGCCATTTTTAGCCCAAAATCTATCCAAAATTCATAAATCCAGTGAATAAGCCTATCTAAAGCCATATCCAAGCTTATAGAGAAATTTGGTCCAAAAATACACTAAAAGACATCATACGCGTATGATGTCTCACTATGTGATTTTGGCACCTCAGGGCTTCAACCACCAAACAGAAGTGATCTACATGCCATTTGAAGGTGAACCACCAAGTTTTATCCAATTTGGATCATAAAATCCAATTCCCTTTCAAAATTTTGCCAAGAGCCGGAACTGGACTAAACTGGCCAAAACTTGACCAAATGGTATCCAAACTCAAATCCAAGCATATGATACTCATGTATACACTATCAGCTACAAGCACAACCAATATGAAGTCATTTTGACACAAAAGACATCATACGCGTATGATGTCTCCAGCATGATTTTGAGCCCAGTTTGCATATTTTTTCACCTACCCTGCATCCTTAGGCCCTGAATAGCTCATGTTTCAATTTTCAAGTCATTTGAATAGTTAAAAGCTTCATTTCAGCTTTCAGTACTAAGAAGACGCTAACTTCTGAAATTGGAGTTACAGGATCCATGGATTTCGCCAAGTCATCAGCAACAAAGAGAAAAAGACCGACAATCAAAGATGCTTTTGCAGAAGCAGAACCTTTGACATTCCAGCAGAAACCCTCAAGCCAACCACCAACTTGGTTGAAGCAGTAGTATTGGAAGAAGGGAATAAAGATCTATCTAGGGGACTTTCAGAGATTCAAAGGGCAACCGGTGGATACAACCGATGATCCCACATCAAAATTGGATTTAGCAGTACCTAACAAGCGGTACACTTAAACACAACTTCTTACATCACTTCACCACCAACTCTTAGTAGATAAGAAGATGTATGAGTTGGCAACCTCCATTCAGAAGGATGGGAAAGCCACATTGACAGCCATATTGAGAGGATAGAGAGACAATTGAGGTCACAGATCATTCCACAGCTCATTGCAACTGCAGCAACACAACAAAGGGAGCTCTGTCAGAGAGAGAAGGGATAGAGTTTATATCCAAGAAAAGAAAAAAACCTATGGATATAGGCAGCAGCAAAGAGCGGCAACCCTTTGCCTGTACTTACAAACTTCTCCATATTTGCAGTAAAAGACCGCAAAAGTATACGACCCACCCATACCATTGCAACTACCATCACATGGGCATTGAAGAGCAATATGCCAAAGGAGGTGAATTACGCTCAACACATCCACGAGCAAGTAATTGCCATGCACAACGAGAAGCCAAAGTATATAGGAGGAGCTGAAGTTTTGACAAGAATAGCTTATGAAGCTATTGGAGCCAGAGATCAATGGCCAAAGGTTCCCTCCAGAATGAGTGGCTCAGAGAAGCCGATGAGAAGGAAGAACAGCCTGAAGTATCCAAGAGGGCGTCCACAAGAGCACGCAGGAAACTAGAAATAGTTTCAGAACCTGAAGAGGATGTGGATGAGCCGCTTATGAAGAAAGCAAAGAAGAAGGTTGCTCCCAAGCAAACCAAAAGTCAGAAAGCGGCAAGAATGGAAAGACTGGTGGAGCAGTTTAGAGCGGAAAGAGCTCTAAAGGGGGACTTTGAAGAAAAGTGGGTTCCAGACCCCACTAAAGTCGGAACTAGCTCAGCCAGGCCACATGTTGATCAATATGATCAATATATTAGAGCTTATGAGGAGTCAGAGGCTATACTGGAGCAGCAACCTGTCGAGCCATACACTGAAGAGGAAGTACAGCTTTTAAAAGCTGAGCTGAAAAAGGACAACAAGGGGAAGAAGAAGAAAGTAGATGAGTCTACTGAACCTCAAGAGAAAGACGGGCAAGCAAACAAAGGGAAAGCCAAGATGACTGAGGACAATCAGCCCTCCTTTACTGATGTACCAAGCCCGAAGAAGACGGAAATCATTGTGGAAGAGACCACAGTAGAGATGGACACGGCTGGTATGGAAAAGCCGGAGGCCGAGACCAAGGAAAAGGAGATAGATCCAATTCAGCAAAAGAAAAACGATTATGAGGATCTGGTAGCGATAGGGTACACTGAAGAAGAGGCCCTTGAGGCGGTCTATGGGATCCACCTACAAAAACAAGATGATCGGAGAGGGACAGAGGAAAAAATAAAGAGTACAAAAGAGAGTGAAGAGAAACTGGACGAGCAGAACGTACTAGAAGAGCCGAAGCCAGTGGAGGTGGTGGCAGAAAAAGCTTTAGAGTTGACAGATGAAGATGAAAAAGACATGCACATGGTGCATGAACTGCTCAACAAGATCAAAGAAAGATCCAAGGCAAAGGAAGTGGAGATTGAGACAGCCAAACAAAGGGAAGCCAATTTGCAGAGGAAATTAGAGGATGCTATGACTGAATCTGAAAGTCATAAAGCATCACTCTACGATGCGGAAAACGAGAGAGACGGCTTGATACTCCAGCTAGCCGAGGCTTCAAGAGAAGTAACAAGTGCACAGGAAGCAAGGGAGCGGATGGAAGACGACTTGGAGGCGGCTAAAGATGAGCTCATTGAGCTAAGGGAAAGAGTCGAGCTCCAAGAAAGAACAATCACTAGACTCAGGACTACCCCTAGAGCTAGCAGAGCAGGAACCGAACAGAGGGAGCTTACAAAGAGAGCTAAGATTAGAGCAAGTGCAAAGGTTGCACATTGCGGAGGGATCATTGGCAGCAGAGGAGAGGCTCACTTTAGAAAATCAAACACTAAGAACAGAGAATGAGACCCTCCGCAAACAGCTCCAAGATCTACAAGAGCAACAAAGAAGAGAGACAGAGATACCAAAAGAAGAATCAGGTGGAGCAGCCATAGAGCTACCAGAAACTGGAGAGGCAACCACAATTGAAGATCCAGCCCCAGTTCACGAGGTGGCCTCGACTTCAGGAATCTCTGAAGAAGAAGAACAAAGGCTCCATGACCAAATAGCAAAGTCAACAGAGGAGAGTGGCAAGGCGGAAATGGAATGGGAGAGGAGACTCCTAATCTCCATTAGACTTCAGGGATTAGACACAAAAGTGCTCCATGAAGAGAGGATGCAACCCAGCCTGCCTTTCCCTTTGATAAAGTTTGAAGTGATAAAAATGAAAAAGAGAATAGAGGAGGAGCAGTATGTCGCTCTTTACGAAGGAGACATCACAAAAGAGGAACAATCAAAGAAGATTGTGGATTCGCAGCCTAGATGGAGGAAAGGTTGGCTGAACAAATACCCAGCCTACCTCATCTACTTGGTAGAGGCACCAAAGGAGATTCGGGAGGATGCAACCTTCTGCCCGGTGCCAAGAGTCAGAAGCTGGAAAGAGCATGGCAGGATTGCAGAAAAGAAGCCAAATTGGCTTAATTACCCCAGGATGCCAGGACCAAAGGCAGGAGAGAGAATAGGTAAAGCCTACATGGTGAAAACCCTAACGGACACCATCAAGCTCTTTACTGGCTCTCTTGACCTTTCGTGTCAGATGCTCAAGAAAATTTGCAGGACTCTCTTAGCTTGCATTGAAGTGTTCGCGCCAGATAAAGCCACGACCTCGAGTCTACTATCGACGGCCGACACAGTGACTGATATGATGTATGATCTTTCATTGCAGCCTTCTCCAAAAGTGTTGCACCTCCTATACCAGAGGATTATGTTTTTTCCTAGCTTCCACATGCAAACATTCGAAGAAGCTTTCTACACCGGCTTTTTTACCCACGAAAGTAAAATATTCGGCCCAACCTTGACCATCGGCAACCTACGATACGAATCACATTTGCAGATGCTCAAGACGACAGGACTTTATTGACCAAGCATAAAAGTCATGTCAGGGACGACATGAACGCGGAGGGGGGGAGTGTTGAGCCAGCAGAGGATCACACCCACATTTTGCTCACACTCATCATTTTTGTAACAATTGATTGTAATAAATGTCTTTCCGACATTGATTTTGAATTGAGCCATTCATTAAGTAACGAGACTCAATTGAGTTTCCAGCTTGTAATCCCGAAGTAACTTCACTTGCTGATGTAATTAGTAGAGATGTTCTCACCTCCAAGGCTGAGGTATATAAGCCAAAGTTTTTGTAACCTAAGAGGATTCAGATTATTAATCAAAGTGAGTTTTTGAGTGCCGTGACTGAGTGAGAGAGAGAGAAAGAGTCTTATCTACTTGCTACGCGAGCTACGGAGCCGCCATTGGAGAAGCGACACCGCCATTGTGTTAGCAATGGCGAGAGCTACGCACTGATACCAAGAGTGCGCGCTATCGGCTTCTATGTGTGGTAAGTTCCTACGAGCTTCGGTGTGAGTTTTCTTCCAACTCGTGTGTCGGAATAGAGCATGCAGCATATCTATAGAACCACAACGAGTAGAGCTACACATTAGTACCATCGGGGTCAAGTTTCGATCACTCGTATTTTTCGGCCTGTCTTCATACGTGTTTACCGCACGGAGTGGTTATAGGTTGATTTTGCAGTTCAAGTCTTTAGAGTGTTGTTCTTACCTAGTGTATAGACTTCCCCTTGAGTTTGAGATCGATTCAATGATTCTAGATCCTGTTTCGTATAGTATTCGTTCGTAGTACGGATTTCAGTCACTTGCGTATTCTAGAACTTAGATTTGATTTCCTTAGTAGTGATTGTCTTTAGAAGGTCGAGTAGGTGATTTGACACCCACCTAGTTGTTTCCATGCGCCTGCGGGTCAAGCTCCGTCCTCGTCTGACAAATTCTGTTGTTGGTTGAGTTCTCGCTATTTAGCTTCCGCTAGCGGCGTAACCGCCTTAACATTTGGCGCCATGTCAGGGACGACATGAACGCGGAGGGGGGGAGTGTTGAGAAAGCAGAGAATCACACCCACATTTTTGCTCACACTCATCATTTTTGTAACCATTGGTTGTAATAAATGTCTTTCCGACATTGATTTTGAATTGAGCCATTCATTAAGTAACGGGACTCAATTGAGTTTCCAGCTTGTAATCCCGAAGTAACTTCACTTGCTGATGTAATTAGTAGAGATGTTCTCATGGTTGAGTTCTCGCTATTTAGCTTCCACTAGCGGCGTAACCGCCTTAACAGTTGGTCATTGTTGGGCAAAGTTAAACCTTGAATTTCATCCTCCACAGCAGTAGATTCGAGCATCGTAATTAGAGGATGCAAACCAATGGCAAAGAGAAGAGGGTCCAGGGGGAAACCTTGCTTTGATAGATCTTCGGACTTCAAAGGAGCCCACAATTCTATCATTGAATAAGAGCTCAAATTGACTGCTTGCACCCAAAGTGTGTATAAGTCAATAGAGGCGAGGCCCAAAGCCTAGTGCTTTCATGACATCTTCAATGAAGGAACACATGATCCTATGGTACGCCTTGTCCAGGTCTAGTTGAAGCAAAATGCAATCTTTTTGTGAAGGCTATGTACTCAATGTCAACCATTGCTGCCAATATATTTCATATATTGATCTTCCTTTGATAAACCCATACTGATGCGGGGAGATGATTCTGACCAGGAGGGGGGAAATTCTAAGCGCGACTGCTTTGGCAATGATTTTGTATGACACAGGCATCATAGTTAAGGGACGCCAATGCTTAAGATGTGACCAATAAACCTGTTTGGGGATAGGCTTGATCAACCCTCTCTTAATACAAGGATCCACTGACAAAAGCTTGAATAGCGCGACCGGGACCTTGAGGTCATCCCAGAACTCCCTAAAGAATTCAGTGGTGCCCAGAGCTTGTAACGCAAACAAACACTCATCTTTAGAAAAGGTCACCTCAAGACGATTGGCTTCAGGTTGGGATATCTTCCTATGGACACTCTCGAGCAAAGTTACTCTGTCTTCGTTGCTGATCATCTCAGCCAAATCATTGGCCAACAACCTGAGACCTGTTCGAAAGGTGGATAATAGGCTTAACTACAAGAATTATCGATCCTCACATATGACTATGGGGATAAATATGGAGAAACACAACCTCGTCAAAGTGGTAAATGGCATAGAAGTATGCCTTGCCCAAGCCCATCCTCCTACACAAGAAAAAACACATGCAATAAATAATAATAATTTGCTATCTTCAGTGCACCTTTGGAATTGCTACTACATATGGAGGACACACTCATCTTTAGTCAATCTATGGTTTGAAACAATCTTTTCAAATTTGGCACTCAAAGGGTGATTCTTTTCTACTTTCACATGGTTATGCACCTGTTATGAACTCTTAAAAATAGAACCAAGCATCATGTGCACTCTTAATAATTAGTTGTTGCATTATACATTGCTGACATTGTAGTGTGGTGTTCTACGCTATCTAGGCCCTTAACATACTATTTAAAAATTCAAGTGAATTGGGATATGCAAGAAGGTTGTGTCCCGTGTCCTCTCATTGATATTGGAAACAGGTGGGGGAGGAGTTGGGGGGGAGGTATGCTTTTGTATGTGATTACAACCATGGATTTCACTCTTATACAGTAATTTCCAGAAAGTCAAAGAAAAGTTGCATATTTCAAAGCATATCAAGACATTTACACTTACTAAGCACAAATGTGAGGTATTTCTTTTCAATTTTGTAGAGACCGCACAAATCCTATGCCTAATGTTTGTAAGGAAAACATAGATCTCGTCTATGATGAGGACTATGATTTAGGCAAACATAAGGACTTCAAATCATTAGAAGCGCTCACATATTTGTCAAAGCACTAAATTGCTGCACATTTAAATTGAGAATGTTACATGACTAACAGATCTCATAGTCAATTTCATGGGTCAAGAAGATGTAGTAGAGGCACAATTTATAGCCAAGGGCACTACATTAGCTCCAATAGGAAATATGCCCAAGGTGCTGGTACTTCCTTTAATGTTGATTTGTTGCCGTCTTTAACCTCGAAAGAGGTGGTCGAATTTCGTAAAAGCATGAATCCCCAAACTTTCATGGTAAGGACAATGATCACAACAAAGATAGAGAGGATACTTTATTGAGTAGATGGAGAGATATATATTGTTTACGTTGTATTCTTGAAGAACATCAATTTAGATTTCTTGGTTATAAACGTGGATACGGCGGATGTGGTTCTCACTGAGGGTGGCTGCATGGGTTGGGTCCTTCATTAGACCACATCTATGAGTACAATAGTCTAATGTTTGAAGCGAATGGTCCGCGCGTGTTCCTATTGGTAGAAAATAACATCCCTCCCTAACCATTTTCTTGTACAACTAAACATTCCTAGCTTCATTGATGCAACTCATACTAGTGCAACTCTTTTTTTTTTTTTGAGAAAACTGGAAATGGTATTGAAAGGGTGGAGAATTACAACAGTGCCTCACAGGAGGGAAGAGAGGCGTCCCAACAAATTACAATGCCAGACATGAATAAATCATTCTAAGTCTATCTGGAGAGTAAAAAGACAGCATGGCATCTTGCCAACTTTGCCACCTTAGGCTTTGTTGAATAGACTTAAGGGGCAGACAAAGTACATCTATCATTAGCTTGGAAGTTTTTATAGCTACCCTTTTGAGCTCCATGGAGAAGACAACAGAGTTATCAGTGAATTGGTTTTGAAAAATTGCTTCATTCCTTTGAGTCGAGCAAGCCCATAAATATTCCATTCTCCACAGATTCCATAAAGGGATGTCCAGCCTGTGACATTCACCCAGGAGGATTTCTTTGGCTGTAAGGGGTTGGGGGTGAAGGCTAGAGCAGCAATACTGCAATATGTGTAGTTTCCTTTGATTGGAATTGCACCCAAAGAAAATGTGAGGTAAGTCTTCCACTGCTTGGCGTCTTTTGCATTTCCCATCTCCAATTTTGGCTTTAAGTGCCCTGCAGCCAGTCCATACTCCTTGGTGGAGAATAGCCTAGGCTAGAAAACTGTGCTTAATTGGAAATCAAAGCTCCATACACATTTGAACCTATAAATCCACTGTCTTGAGTTCCATTGAACACTCCATTTTTTGTTCAGCTTTTTCCTTAGAGCTTCATCAAAATCCTGAGCCTTGCTGTAGTTGGTGTAGGCTTTCCAAGCCCATTCTTCTAGCTTCCCATGGTTGGATCTTGCAGTCCATTCCACTTGGAGCAGTGTTTTAAGTTCAGTTACCCTGTTCCAAATCTCAGCACAACAGCCAGATGACAAATTAGTATTATTAGTAAGAAAATCAAGTGTTATCCAGTCTATGTTTACAAACAGTTCAAACCAGCTTTGGAAGCCAGCTTTAAAGCATTTACGAGCCTTGATGTTAAGAATCCTTCCAGTTCTCTTAGGTATACTCCCAATCCAGATAGAGTCCTGCATAATAAAGTCATGAGACAAGGCCTTCTTCAGAGGGATGTGCATACTGCTCCTAATCTCAAACCAAGACTTCCAAAGTGCAACAGTTAGGGGGGCTGCCTGTAGGGTTAATACTAACATTGGAGGTGATAGTGTCCCACAATGTAACATTTCTCCAAGCTTTATAAGAATTCACTGTAAAGTTGCTTATATTTCTTTCAATAAGACGGGCCCAAAAATCATCTGAGGAGACAGCCCTAGCAATCCACTTACCAGCCATCTTGTTTGCTAGCTTTTCTAGATTAAGGATGCCCAGGCCTCCTCTGATTTTAGGCATACAACAAGTGTTCCAGGAGACTTTGGCAATCTTTTGAATTTCATATGTACCCCCCCATAGAAATCTTCTAGCAAAAGAAATAACCTGGTTAAGCTGAAGCTTAGTGGGTTTCCAGCAAGAGAGGTAGTATATAATGGACGGCAGAATATAATGGTTGAGAACAAATGTTCTGGAAGCCAGATTAGGTTGCATGTTTTGCCACATCAGAACCTTATTTCTGAATTTATCCAGCACCGAATCCCATCTTTGGGACATAGTTACCTTGAGGCCCATAGGTATGCCCAATAATCTGAATATTTTTCCATCAGGGATAATTTGACACCCTGCATCAAGTACAGTCTGAGGCACTGCACCATTAGAGACTTTAACTACAGTTTTCTGGTGATTAATCTGAGAACCATTGGCTAGGCAGAAGGTGTTTAGACAATTTAAAAAGGCATGCAGATCCCTGGTCAAGTTTTCACTGAGCATTAGTATCATCAGCAAACATATGAAGGCATAAATCCACATCTGAACCAGCTATTTGAATTCCCTTGAGGTTGCCCTTGTGCATCTGATCCTTCACCAGCCATCCTAGAGCATCTGACGCAATGGCAAAAAGAAGGGTAGCTATGGGGCACCCTTGTCTAATAGATCTTTTGAGAGCAATAAGATCAGTGAGATCCCCATTAATAGCAACTTTGGCAAAAGCATTATCAAGTAAAACATGTACAAATTTTATGAACCTTTTGCCAAAGCCAGTATCATGCAGGGGTTGCAGAATGAAGTCCCACTCTACTCTATCATAGGCTTTATCAAAGTCAACTTTGAAAAAAATAAATCTTGGTCAGTTTCATTACCATGCTCCATACCTTCCCATAGAGAAATGATTGCATCCAGGATAAATCTCCCTTTAATGAACCCTTTTTGCTCTTTAAGAATGATAGAATCCATTAGGGGGATAAGTCTTCTGGCAAGAGCTAGAGAAAAGATTTTATAAATAGAAGTCAGAAATGTAATGGGTCTCCAGTTGTTCAACTCCTCCTTGTTGCCTTTTTTATGGAGGAGCTTGACCACCCTTGTATTGATACAGGCTGGAAGAGATCCTTTTTTAACAGCTTCTTGCTACACCAGCATCAGGTAAGGTGACACAAAGTCTTTGTACATTTTAAAGAATTCATTTAGAACTCCATCCAGCCCAGGAGACTTACCAGCTTTCAGTTTATCAATGCATTCTTTGAGCTCCCTTTCAGAGACAGGTGCTTCAAGGGAGATGGCCATTTTAGAAGGCATATTCTTCCCTCTTAGCAAGGCTATTTCTGCCCTTACTTCTTGAGTCTTCTTGTCTCTTATTGGAGCTTCAGAGAATATTTTGATAAAGTGCTCATGAGCTATGGTTAAGTTCTCCTTTTGGGTCTGGGCGAGGAGACCTCCCTGCCCCCTAAGGGGGGGAATGAATTCCTTGGCCTTAAAAAAAAAAAAAAAAGATGAAACATATTTTTAGTAGGTCTGTCTATCTTTCCAACCCAGTATTCCCTAGTGAAAGCAAGGGCCCTGTTGGCTTCAAGGATCTTTTCCAGCCTGAGTTCATTTCTGACCTAAGTGAATCTCTTGGAGGGGTGGTCACAACTGGTTGAGAATTTCTCCAACATTGAGAGCTCCTCATGTATCATCATCCTTCTTTTCGCTCTAAGGTCCTTGGCCATTTTTTTATACATAGTCAGAGTCTGCTGAATCTGGGAGGTAGCTCTATACCAGATTCAAAGCATCCAAAAGGTCTGTCCAACATAGCTTTTCAGACCTTGCTAGAGTTGGACCAAGTAATCTAGATCTGTCAGCGATGTGTTCAACCATATTGAAATCACCTGCTATAATGATATTTTTGGGTAGACCTGCAATCTCTTTCCAGCATATGGAACGTTCAGAGATAGAGTTGGGAGCATAGACACCTACAATAGTGTAGTTGAAGGGATCTGCTAGGGTGACAATAGTCCAAGTACCTTTTGTTGAGGACTGGGAGCTGGCTATTTGTTTGGTCCACTTGGCTGCTATCCCAACAGCACGGCCTCCCTTACCACCATTGTGGTTAGTGAAGTACCAATTAAATCCTGAGCTGATCCTGTTTAGATTCATTTCTAAGTCTTCCTTGCTACTTTAAGTTCCTGTAGACATAGAAAGTCAGGTTGCAAAGATAAATAAGCTAACCACTTCTTGATTACCATAGGCCTGGCTACATCTATCAGCCCTTTACAATTCAAAGTAATGCCTTTCAGGTTAGGACACTTCATTTTTTTGAATTCTTAATGGGTTTTACCAATGACACAGATGCTCTGTTAGGATCAGTTGACTTTTGAACTTTTCTCTTGTGTTTAGGAACCTTGAAGTTGGACAGACTCTCTTCTTCTGCATGTGACATCAATATGTCCACTGAGGGGTTAGGTGTACTGTCAAGATTCTTTTTTTTTCTGGTCTTCCAAATCCAATTCCTTAGCGAATTTGAGCATTTCTTCTGAGGCCTCTATTTGTATTCCTTGAGTACTCTGAACATACTCACCATCACTTTCTGCTTCAGATGAGCTTGATGAGTTGGATAGGGGACTGGGGACTGGTACTTGATGTACCTTTTCTGGGGCAGAGGGGAAGTGGTTGCCATTGTTTAGGGAGGCTCCAGTGTTTTCTTTGCTTTGTTCTTACTTAGGAAGCTCAGAAGGACCTGCAAAGGGTTCATACACATCCTCAAGCAATACATCAAAATAATTGCTATTAGAGGCCTGAGTCTTTTTCTTGGCAGTTTTATTCACTGGTTTCTTGACAGCTTGATTGGTGTCCTTTTGATGCTGCGCTCTAGCTTCTTTATCTGGTTGCTGTGTAGCTTTTCTTTGAGCAGAGTAGGACACTCCCTAATCAAGTGCCCTTGCTGGAAGCAGTGAAAGCACCAGGTAGGTAGGTTTCTATAAAGAATTCTCTGCTCATGCAGCAATAGCCCAGTTCAGTCTTTGATCGGGATTTTTGTTGGAGGGGTCCTGCTCAGATCTACTGCTATTGGGAGTTGTGGGTCCCATTTAGGGTTAATGCCTCCCCTAGCCTTTTGCCCTAATACCTTTCCAACAGAATTCCACAAATTACGTAGCCAGGGGTAATACTCAACAGGCAAGTTAGAGAAATCGACCCTGACAAGAACCTTAGTAGGCTTTTCTCCTTTAGGGTTAAAGCCCTTATACCATTTGTAGAAGGATATGAGGGTGTTTTTCATTAGCCATTGGCCTTCAGAGATCACCGGCAGAGCACTGTTAGCATCTTCAAAGAAGAACAAGTAGTAATTGTTAGGGAGGTATTGGATATGCTAAGGGTAGAGGTTTCTACTCTCCCAGTTGGTGGCAACCCAGGCTTTTAGGGAATCCAACGAAGGTCTAGGCCCATGACAAAGCCCTATGAAAACTCTATCAGACAGTTGGGAGAACCAGGCTTGGCGGTCCTGCTGTTTGATGACTATCCCTTCTTCTGCCTCTTGGGAGGTGTCAATAGTAGTGGCATCCTGCTCTAAGCCCTGAGTAGCCTTTTGGGAGGTGATTCAGCTTTATCCCCAAAGTCATTTCCTTCGGCTTCTACTCCTCTACCTAGGCCATGCCACTGAAGGTCATGGGGCATAGTGGGGACAAAGGGGCTATTATGGTCTAGGAGGGGCACTCTGTCTTCAATCGGGAGACCTTCATGAATGTTCCAAGTTACAAAGCATCCAAAAGGTCTGTCCAACATAGATTTTCAGACCTTGCTAGAGTTTGACCAAGTAATCTAGATCTGTCAGAGATGTGCTCAACCATATTGAAATCATCTGCTATAATGATATTTTTGGGCAGACATGCAATCTCTTTCCAGCATATGGAACGTTCAGAGATATGGTTGGGAGCATAGACACTTACAATAGTGTAGTTGAAGGGATCTGCTAGGGTGACAGTAGTCCAAGTACCTTTTGTTGAGGACTGGGAGCTGGCTATTTGTTTGGTCCACTTGGCTGCTATCCCAACAGCACAGCCTCCCTTACCACCATTGTGGTTAGTGTAGTACCAATTAAATCCAGAGCTGATCCTGTTTAGATTCATTTCTAAAGTCTTCCTTGCTACTTTAAGTTCCTGCCGACATAGAAAGTCGGGTTGCAAAGATAAATAAACTAACCACTTCTTGATTACCATAGGCCTGGCTACATCTGTCAGCCCTTTACAATTCAAAGTAATGCCTTTCAGGTTAGGAAACTTCATTTTTTTGAATTCTTAATGGGTTTTACCAATGACACAGATGCTCTGTTAGGATCAGTTGACTTTTGAACTTTTCTCTTGTGTTTAGGAACCTTGAAGTTGGACAGACTCTCTTCTTCTGCATGTGACATCAATATGTCCACTGAGGGGTTAGGTGTACTGTCAAGATCCTTTTTTTTCTGGTCTTCCAAATCCAATTCCTTAGCGAATTTGAGCATTTCTTCCGAGGCCTCTGTTTGTATTCCTTGAGTACTCTGAACATACTCACCATCACTTTCTGCTTCAGATGAGCTTGATGAGTTGGATAGGGGACTGGGGACTGGTACTTGATGTACCTTTTCTGGGGCAGAGGGGAAGTGGTTGCCATTGTTTAGGGAGGCTCCAGTGTTTTCTTTGCTTTTGTTCTTACTTAGGAAGCTCAGAAGGACCTGCAAAGGGTTCATACACATCCTCAAGCAATACATCAAAATAATTGCTATTAGAGGCCTGAGTCTTTTTCTTGGCAGTTTTATTCACTGGTTTCTTGACAGCTTGATTGGTGTCCTTTTGATGCTGCGCTCTAGCTTCTTTATCTGGTTGCTGTGTAGCTTTTCTTTGAGCAGAGTAGGACACTCCCTAATCAAGTGCCCTTGCTGGAAGCAGTGAAAGCACCAGGTAGGTAGGTTTCTGTAAAGAATTCACTGCTCATGCAGCAATAGCCCAGTTCAGTCTTTGATCGGGATTTTTGTTGGAGGGGTCCTGCTTCTTGACAGCTTGATTGGTGTCCTTTTGATGCTGCGCTCTAGCTTCTTTATCTTGTTGCTGTGTAGCTTTTCTTTGAGCAGAGTAGGACACTCCCTAATCAAGTGCCCTTGCTGGAAGCAGTGAAAGCACCAAGGTAGGTAGGTTTCTGTAAAGAATTCACTGCTCATGCAGCAAATAGCCCAGTTCAGTCTTTGATCGGGATTTTTGTTGGAGGGGTCCTGTACAGATCTACTGCTATTGGGAGTTGTGGGTCCCATTTAGGGTTAATGCCTCCCCTAGCCTTTTGCCCTAATAACTTTCCAACAGAATTCCACAAATTACGTAGCCAGGGGTAATACTCAACAGGCAAGTTAGAGAAATCGACCCTGACAAGAACCTTAGTAGGCTTTTCTCCTTTAGGGTTAAAGCCCTTATACCATTTGTAGAAGGATATGAGGGTGTTTTTCATTAGCCATTGGCCTTCAGAGATCACGGCAGAGCACTGTTAGCATCTTCAAAGAAGAACAAGTAGTAATTGTTAGGGAGGTATTGGATATGCTAAGGGTAGAGGTTTCTACTCTCCCAGTTGGTGGCAACCCAGGCTTTTAGGGAATCCAACGAAGGTCTAGGCCCATGACAAAGCCCTATGACAACTCTATCAGACAGTTGGGAGAACCAGGCTTGGCGGTCCTGCTGTTTGATGACTATCCCTTCTTCTGCCTCTTGGGAGGTGTCAATAGTAGTGGCATCCTGCTCTAAGCCCTGAGTAGCCTTTTTGGGAGGTGATTCAGCTTTATCCCCAAAGTCATTTCCTTCGGCTTCTACTCCTCTACCTAGGCCATGCCACTGAAGGTCATGGGGCATAGTGGGGACAAAGGGGCTATTATGGTCTAGGAGGGGCACTCTGTCTTCAATCGGGAGACCTTCATGAATGTTCCAAGAGGGGCTATGGTATCTAGCTGAGAGAGGGAACATACCTGAGAAACCTTGATGGAGAACTTATGTAAATGTATTGTCGTGGTGACCTCTGATGGCCTCAACATACGATTGCTTGGGGGAGCTTGCATAGGCTTGGAGAGGGGTTCTCTGCAAGTGCTGCATGTTGCTGTTATGCGCGGGAGAGACTCCCCACTGTGCTTCCGGGATTGCCCCTGGATGTTTGAGCTGTGGATGTGCCTTAGGGCTTACAACCCTCTGCAGGTTAGGCATGGCTTGGTTGATGCGAGCTGGAGAAGAGGGGTTGCGGAGCTCCATGTCGTGAGGTGGGTGAGGGACTGTGAGGCCGTTTCTCAACGCCTCATGCAAAGCCATGTCGCGACCCCCCCTCGGGGTGAGGGTGCGAGCCAGACAGGTGCAGAGGTAAGGGGCCTGGGGGGAAGACAATAGAAGGTGCAGGGGTTAGGTGTCAGCTAGGGTACGACAACATGACAACATGCAACCGGGAGCAAGACCATCAAAGTTTCAGCTTCTCATGTTCAAAGATGCTACTGTTCAGGTCAAGTCTTTCAATTTCAGCTCTAGCGACTGGTGGTGCAACTCTTTAAAAAAGACATTAGTTTACTACGAAGATTCCTTTTGATTGCACTGGGCATAACTTTATAGGGGAAAAATGACTGTAGCACCTCGCACGCAGCGCGCAGGGATTGAACTAGGAGATGCATGCACAACCAAAGATCTACAAGGCGCAGGGAGTGGGTGTTAAGCTTCGTAGAGGGATGGAGTCGAGCTTGGTGGAGGGAAAACTTAGAGAGGGAGTTTTGCAACACGCCATATGCCTCTATGTTCTTTGTCCTCGAACAATGCCCATTCATTCGTAGTGTCATCTTCTTCTGCTACAGCCCCTTCATTCCTTGGTCTCAAACAGGACTCATTCCTTTGTACCATCCAACCCCGGCATGCCCTCAATACCATCGTAGGCAGCCTTACTCGCCCATCATATCAACTTGCACCTTGAAGGTATTTTGTACTCGGCATGAAAGGGAGGGAGGACCCTACACCAACGTGCGCGAGAGAGAGAGAGAGAGAGAGAGAGAGAGAGAGAGAGATGCAATGAAATGTTATATTAACGTCTTCAAAAGGCCAGAATGACCTATGAGACCAAACTGATACAAAAGTGGTGAATCTGTTACAATCTCTCTCTCTCTCTCTCTCTCTCTCTCTCTCTCTAGCGTTTTCCTTCTCTTTAATAAATGGATCCTAGTAGGAGTGTGTCGTGCATTGTGATTGCAAAGTAAGGGAGGAGATGCTAACTTGGAGTGGGGATCTGATTCAGCCATATGGCCAATCATTGTCGCACAATGGCTCCATTGCCCCAAGGCTCAAGTTTTATTCACATGCCCAAGTCTACTCGTGGGTGGTTCTTCTTGCTTCTTTGTGCCTCAAAATTTGGCCGCCTGGTTATATCCTAAAGAATGTCCGTTCCATCCTCGTTCCATGACTTAATGCCTTCCCTTAGGGTTCCCCAAAATGCCTTGGGATAGTGTCGAGTTTTTTTATCGTGATAAAATCTTGTGACGCACTGGCTCTACCATCCCATTGCCCAATGTGGAGAGGAAGTTTCAGATCACGAAACATGCATGCAAATTTGAATTTCATCTCTTACTTCCTTGCTTCCAATGGCTTTCCAACCCCTATCTCTCTAACAAAGACACAAGATACAAGCGTGCATGCATTCTTGTTTTATAAGCAAGACTTTGTTCTTCATGCCTGATAACTAGAAAATGTTTTGAGTGGTCCACACAAAGGCTTATGAGACATGAGAAAGGAAAAGTTGATTCTAAGATCCAATGAATTGTAGAAACCCTAATTTGAAGAGAAAGTGCTCAAATCTGCAAGGAAACTTATGTTCGTTGGAGTACACATATTTGTCGTAGAATAAATAATAAAAATTTAGCTTCAATTAAACAAAAGCATTGCAATACCACTTATGAAATCATAGTTCATACATTCTGACGACAATACTCAATGATTATCATGTGGTGCTCTCTCCACATGATAAGAAAATTTGATGCTCTTTGCAATGCTACAAGGAGAAACCGTATCTCTTGTTTCTTGCATAGTTTTTGAATACTGTGGATATCTCATATCTTTTCCAAGGGTGGAGTATTCTTGACCATGCAAAATAGGAAAGCTACAAATTGTGCTATTTTTGTGATTTTTTTCTAGTTTTCCTAAATTTAACTTTGATACATTCTGGTCCATGAGGCAAAGTAGGTGACTCAAGGTAGTCAACTAGGGTCCCTTGATCAAGTACACTATCAACTTGATGTAATCATTTACCTGAATCACTTCAATGAAATACATGATGAACGTGAGAATGAGTTGGAACAGCTACCTTGTAAACAATGTCACCTATTCGCTTAAGGATCCTTGACTTTATAGCCAGCTTCTTGCAAAATTCCTTATGAACATGCAATATGCCTCACAACCGAAAACTCTAAGATGCTTATAAGAAGGTGGCTTTCCAGACCAAAAATCTTTTGGAACGTTCGCATTTATAGCCTTGTTTTGAGACCTATTAAGGAGGTGAAAAGTGTTTCTGCACAAAATGCTTTAGGCAACTTTGCATTTACAAGATGCTACACACTTTTTCCCTGGACAGTACAATTCATCCTCTTAGCAATACGATTATGCGGAGGAGTGTATGGTGGGGTAGTCACTTGATTTTCTTTGAATCATATTCGCCCATCATTCGTTCTTACCTAGTCAAATGGAACACAAATCCGAAACAGGACATGAATGGGCTTGAATTGCCATTCCCTGTTACACTATACTCAACTATTTTACGAAATGAGAACTCAAAATTGGCCATTTCTTGTAACTATGATTCTTAGACATTTTAGTCTCTTGCAACATTGACTCTCCACAAGGGTGACAAATTTTTCAAACACTATCAAAATAGCATCCTTTTAACATAAAGGATATCACACCGTGCATGAGAAGACATATATGAATATGACAAAATATGATGCACGACGCAAGGATAAAGTATGCACACATGATAGGCTCACATATATCATTGTGAACGAGTTCTAATGTCTCATTATTGTGTTTACCTCCTATCCTTGGCGGCGCCCGCGGGGCGCGAGGGGGGACACTTACTAATTATGTGACTATCACGTGAGTGCAACAGATTCAGGGCCGGGGGGGGGGTGTGTCACATTTTCACATACAAAAGGGCTATCATAAAATGGAATTAGGAAAACAATTTACACATTGAATAAGAAAAGGGTATATTTTATTTGTCAAAAATTCACAGATAAAAAGCTTTAGAAATAGTCCTTGAACGCATGTGATATACACAATTTGGGCATTGTGACCCCTTGAGCTCCTATCCTATGTGATGCATGTGTTTCTTTATCCTATAAATAATGTTCACACATAGAAAAATGAGAAAAGTTGAAGCTCAAGGACACAACCATAACAAGTACTTTCACTCCTTTTTCAAACAAATGACCCAACCAATGATGGCACAAAGAAACACTTGGCTACTCAATCACATAAATCACATAATTTTTAAAAGCTAACACATGAAATGTATATATACGTATCACAATAACAAGAGAACCCTTGGCAATCTTCTAGGAGTGATCATCAGAAAAGATAGCCCACATCATCAAACTATTCAACACTAATCATCAAACCTTCCTCATTTTCACTATTAGAATTGATCTTCTCAATCTTCAAAGTTCACACTAGAAGTTGTCTTCTTTTTCCCTTCTTCATGTTGTTTTTCCTTTCCATTCTCATTCTTCCATTTATTGTCGTCCTTTTTCATGTGCCGTTCTTCCCACAACTATTGAACCGCCTTCTCTTTGTAGACTTTCCCTCTCACCATGAGGCCATTTGGACCCGTTTCATATTCTTAACGTTAACCTCCTCTATTAGCAAGCTGCTTTCCACATTTGCACTGGTGAGAACATGGGCAGGGACACAATTACTAAGAGTTGTAAGAAACATGTCTCAACTCTTGAGGCTATGTGACCACTTTTAATGGTGGAGTAGAACTTTATAGGAGGCTTCTATGCACTCTAAATCCTTCAAAGGCATGGTTCAATTTGAGAAATTGCCTTCTCCCTAATTGTTTTTTTTTAAAACAAAAAAAAGGTGCGTGAATTGTATTAAGAGAGCAAAAGAAATACATCAAGGAGCCCAAGGAACGGGCAACGAGATGATACAAAAATCTAGATGCAAAATCTCTCATCCTAGATACAGTTGGGCCTGTAGCGGAGGGAATTGGATTCCAAATGAGCGTCAACGCAACCTATTCTTGAAGTGGTTGAGAGTATTTCGAAGCTAGAATTGGATCACTGCCTTCAAGAGAATCACTGAAGCTTGAGGCATTATCGGACGAAATCCAATTCAGCTTGGATCGCAGGTAACAAGTTACTAGCATCATTCCACTCATCTTCGGCATTTTGGAGGTCTTCCAAGTTGATTCCTGGCTGCATCCTCAGAGGATCCATAAACATGTAGCATTCATTTTCTTATTCAATAAATTTGAGCTTGCTCGAAAGCTAGTTGGTGGACATGCAAATGAATGTCATCAAGAAACCCTCTAAATTTGTGTCATGTGAGCTTGATGGGCATCCTCACAAAGAACTAGTCTTGCTTGGTGGGCCTCGCTATGTAACATCTATAGAATATAGGACATATGAAAATGTACATTTAGCATCTAGCATTGAAGGAAACAAGAGCATGAGTAATTTGGCAATAAGAGCATTGTTTGGAAGGGATATACATTTTAAAAATGCTATTATGTTTATTTATGGGAGAAAACAAAGTTAAATGCTTCCATAAATGAAGATTATAGGAATCATTTCTAAGAGAGTTAGTTTAGTTTTTAAGAGAAGTAGGTAATTTTTAAAATTGTTATTATGTAAATGGAAGGATACAAAGTTATGTACATCAAATAATAAAGATTGATATTAGAAATCAACATGCATCCACTATTGCAATACACCACATGCATTGTCTAGTAACTGCAATACATCACATGCATTCACTACTTGTGCATTCACTATTACAATACACCACATGCATTGGCTAGTAATCGTGTGCAAAGAGTTGCGCCAATAAACTGCAGCAAAAAATGAAGTGCTTCACTGACCTGAAATGTTGTATTGGCGCTTCTCAATTGTTCAATCCACAAGCCGATATTTGATTCAAGCTACAAGAAAGGGATGTGAATAGTTAAACATTATATCATGCAATGAAACCTTACATATCAAAACTGCAAAGTAAATAGTGCATGTCATGCAGAAGTGCCATACAAAAGTATGGTGGAGAGTTGGCACTGTGGTCTCTCCAAAAATTATAAGAAACGGAAGGCATGCCCTGCCCCATAGCGTTTATGTGTTGTGCCAAGCAAATGCATAGTCATGAGGAGTTGGATGCAAATAACGAACCTTGCAGTGTTGCCGAGCTGGTGCTTGTGCAATCGAAACATCCAGTGTTGTGAGTTGTGAAGAGATTCGTGTTTTAATTGTATTCTTGTATGGGAGTCTTTACTTTTTTTGTTGAGCAGAGTCTGTTCGAGCGAGGTCATGATTGAGATCTCGAGCATCCACGTGGCTCAAAAAAGTTCCTTGGGCTCACCAAGTAACAAGTAGCATCTATGGGAGGTTGAGACTGCGTGCTCAATAGCGCTTGCCTCCACTCTATTAGCCTGTGGCACCATCTGAGTTTCTGTCCCCCTCTACTCACGACACTCTCACCCTCCTCACACCTTTTTCCTTCCAATTGGCGACCTTCCTCTGTAGTGGCTCTCAGCTCAAGCAATAGCCCTCTTCCATCTTCACGCCATGACGGCCTTCTTCTTAACTGCACCAGGCAGCCCACTCTTCATGTAATTCATGCAAGCCTTGTTGCGGCCTTCCACTCCATGCAAGCAGATAGCTAGCTGCACTTGCTATATAAACATAAAGAAATACACAAAGTTGTGAAGGTAGTGCGCAAGCCCTCAACCATCTTTCCAAACCGGCGGTGATTGCCTCTGCTGAAGATCAACATCATCACCATCATAGGTGACCCTCTACAAGTGATTGTTTGTGTTTCATGAGATGCTCATGTGGCTAGGCATGTGGCTTTGCATGCTAATCGCGATCATCTCATCCGCTTAGTAAGGACCGCTCGCCAAGAAGGGAACATGCCCCTCAACGGCCGCAGAGCCGAACGAATAAAGCAGGCAATTCTTTCTAGTTCTGGCTACGCAGGTGCTGAATAAAGCTGGCAATTCTACTGGTAGCGCAGAGCTTTTCACAGAAGCGCAGAGCAAAGCAGCGCATCGTTTAAAATAAATAAATAAATAAATAAATGTAATGCCACGTGGTGGCTTCTGCGTTCAGATATTGTAAAGAGGGGCTTGGGCTCACCAAGTAATCAGGCAACACTGCTAGAGATCTAGGGCATCGTAGCAGTTGGATATATCAGTTGGCCTAATGTTGGGGCAGTCCAAGGCTTCCTTTCCCTGCACATTCAGCATACATGTTGACCAAGGCAGTGCCAAGTTTTTTTCCAACAGATCCTGACTAACAATATCGTCAGGAGTTCTTTTGTCCATCTTAGCGTCTTTCAAGTTGCCACATGACTTCAAGATGTAAGCATAGGTTATTGCATCTGGAGAGATGCACTCGCTTTGTATCAACTGAAACATCCCATAGCTTCTTGGCCCCCCTCCTATTTAGCATATCCTGCAATCAGTGCATTCTTAGGGTTAACATTCTGCAAAGGAAACTCCTCAAGAACCTTTTGTACTTTTTTGAAGCACACCACATCTGGCATACATGTCGATCAAGGCAGTGCCAAGCACGCAGCTGTCTCACAATCATCATTTCCCATCTCACAATGTCATCATTGCCCATATTGGAGTCCTGTGTAGGGCCACATGCCTTCAAGATGCAAGCATAGGTGATTACACCTGGAGAAACGCCAATCCGCTAAAAAAAGCCCAAAGCTTCGCAATCAATGCGTTCCAAGAGACGACATTTCAGATAGGAAGCTCGTCAAGCACTTTCTAAGCCATCTGAAATATTTGGCATACATGTCAACCAAGCAACAACATCTTGTGTAATGCCACATGCCTTTAAGATGCAAGTGTACGTAGGTGATTGCATCTGGAGAGATCCCATCTCTTTGCATCTGCTGAAAACAGCCCAGAGTTTCCTGGCCTTGTCCCTGTTGGGCAAATCCCACAATCAATGCACTCCAAGAGACAACATTCCAAGACATTAGATATTAGTCTTGCATGACACCATTAGATAGCATGAAATGGAAAAAATTCAGTGCTTCCTTCTCATGTCCATTCTCTATCAATACAGACAAGGGTGCAATGTTTGGAGCAAAAAAACTATCCAAAGCAGTCATTGCCTTCCAAAGGTCCCCGCATCTTCCATATATGCTGACAAGTGAAGCTTGAATAAAACTGTCGAGTTGTACCGAAGATAAAAGAGAACCTTTGGAAGCGATTCATGCAGGAACATGCATCGAGGACAGAGGCATAAGCGATATCATCGGGATAAACCCTTGGTTCTGCATGGAATGAAAATACTCCAATGCATCCTCAATGTGATTGTTACTAGTAAGAGATGCTATCATCATATTCCACGCAACCACATCCATAGAAACCATTCCCCAGAAGATCTTTTCTGCACTACATAAAGCCTTGCACTTGCCATACATGTGATAAAGAGCAAAAACCATGGAAGTCCAAGACACCATATCTTGGAATGGCATACTCTCAAAAACAACCCCAGCAAGATAAAGGCTCCCACATTTCCATACATGTTGAGAAGCACATTTTCTAATGTACAGTCTGGCAAAAACCCACTCCCATTAACAATGGCATGAATCCTTTGTCCCTCTTAAACGAAGCAGTGCCCTACACAAGCTTCGACATCACCTAAAAGAAAAAAGCTCGCTGGTTCAATCCCCTCAGTCAGCATGCTTTTCAAGAGAGAAAGAGCAGCTAGTTATGGCCGTTTTGAGTATAAGATGTCATCAGAGCATGGATAGGCATGCAGTCAAAAACATTAGCTGCATAGAGCACTTGTCCACATTTCCCATACAGGTTTATAAGCACAGTTCCACATACAATGTCAGATTCAAATTTCTCAGCTACTATAGAGGCATGCACCGCAATTCCCTCTTTCAAAAGTGCCAGATAGGAGCATGCATTGTGCGCTCCTTGCCGCACTGTCGATGCAAGGGACTTGCCGATACACCGTGTGCGAGCCACAAATGGCTCCAAGCACACAACAAGACTAATCTAACAAGCTCAAGAGAGCAAAGGGTGTGTCACTCACCGCTCTATGCTCGCCTTCGTGGTGGATTCCTCACCGCGATGAAGAAGAAGCTGCAGTCGTGCCGCGCTCAACCGCTTCGCCGCCGTCGTGCCTTCGTAATGCTCGATCGCACACACACTCTCCCTCCCTCTCTCTCTCTCTCTCTCTCTCTCACATACACACACACACACAAGGAGGTGAAGAAGAAGAAGATGGAGATGGAGATGGAGCAAGAGCACTCTTCTATTGCACAAATGAGAGAATGAGTGAATTTTAGGTTTAGTTGGCTTTTATATGAGCTCACCCCATTCACACTTGGGCGCCCATGCTTAGCCAACTAATCCCTTGAATGTCCCGGTTAGAGTGCGCCTCTCATCGGCGATCACTCTTACCCTTTTCCTATTGGTCCGACAAGCCCGGTACCTGACTCTACCAAATACATAATACACGTCCGTCGTAGGTGATGGGGTGTCCATGAGCCGTGAGGGTTAACATGCCCCCCTTTCTAATGTAGATTCCGTCCTCGGAAGCTATTGAGTTGAAGCTCGTTCGTCGAGGTGGAAGAGCATTTGAGATGAATGTCCTTATCCTTCTTCAGTCACTGCAAAATCAAACAACATTGGCATAGTAATTGCATTCTCATAAGTGAGTAAAAAGCATATGCAGTTTTAGGTAGACAAATTGATTGGTAAAAGAATTTCAAACAATTTGTCAGCAATGAACATTAAATTGCAATGTAATCAAATGCATAAACACATGTAAAGGTAAAAAATTAAACAAGTCTGGGGTCGCTAATTTGACGGTCGAAAGGCACTAGAGATCGAATATTAATACCATGGGTAAGCTTCTTAATTTTCTGTGGTCAATTAAGTTGTTTAATCGCGAGAGCCAAGTATTCATGTTCGAGGGATAACTAGAGGCTATATCTAGAAGACCTTGTAGTTAAGCTACCATAAAAGGAATTTCTCATGAAATCATCGCCTGACTGATTACTTTTTCTTTGACCCCCCAAAGTCTTTTCACAGTGATTCAATTTGATGTGTGTGCTTATTTTGTATGCCTTGGGTTTTTTGCTTTTCAAGGAAAAGCGCCCACACTGGGAACCTCTAGGGCTCTAGTACCATAGGCAATACATGTGAGTGAAGTACCAAATCAAGATGCGATTTCTCTTCCAGCTTAAGATTTTACAGTGTGGCACTTTGATTTTTTGTTTGTTCATTTTCAGCATTTTAATTTTATAACTTTGGGGGGTCATATAACATTGATACACCTCCCCAGGCTCATCACACTAGTTAACTCCCTTTATAATACTTAAGCTAAAGGTCAATAGGGTCAAGCCTACTAGAAAGCCCTAGTACATTTCACACAATGCTACCTAAATCGGATTAAGAACCTAAGTAACCATTGATTATTAGGAAGACATTCCCCATGGTATTAAGAGAAGATTTCTAACACCTAACTTGGTCAAACTAGTTTGTCAGACTGCTTGATTTTTAAACTTAGACAAGTGATTATGAAAAAATTTACATTGAATTAAATGTTTGATACTAAGCAAATGCGGTGAATATTAGGCTACCAATCACAATTAAAGCAGACAATCATAGATGCAAGAAAGATAAGGGGCAATGCTAATGGACAAGAAACACCTGTTTGTGTCAATGGTCGCGCTGGATTTGAAGAGTGAGTCGAGATAAAGATTCCATGAAGGTCCAAATCCTACCAATAGCAACACGCTCCTGTACACACTAGGAAACAAAAGGAATACCTCCAGGAGGCACATTAGTGGAAAAAGGTACCAACACTTATTGAACACAACAAAAAACATAAGGAACCCTAACCTAATTATTTGCACTCCCCCTAGAGAGTCAAGGGAATAGGATATTGTAGAGGTTGGGGGGAAACCCTAAGGCTAAACCCCTATCCTCGTCGTCGAGATAAAAAAAGTCATCATCCATGAGACCATATGTACCATCCGTGTAGTCGTGTAAATTTTCTTCTTCATCATAGGTGCCCATGTTTACTAAGAAGGTCACTAGACGCTTATAGTCATCTTGGTCAAAAGGGTAAGCTTGTGCAATGGGATAAACGCTCTCTACTAAGTATGGATCAGACGTGGTCAAGAGACGTATCAGCCATTATAACTCCTCAAAATTCCTCTCACATGCTAGCGTACCTATCAAATCCCATTCACATGCAAGCACTGGAAAGACCATGTGAAATATTTGTGAAAAGTAACGAGGGTACCTCTCACCCAAGGCAGGAGTGTATGACTCTAGCATACTATCCATATCTGTACACGCAAATAGATGATGGTTAGAGTGCAAATATTACAAGGGTCGTGTTCTTGTGCATAATTTGTTTTTATGATTTGTGTTATGGCTCTTGCTCTTTTACTTTTTTATCTTGTTTTTGTGAGTATAAGGCTTTATATATACATTCCCTAAGATTGGAGATTAAGGGGTCAGGGGGAAAGGTTGAGAGGAAAGCAAGTGAATAATGGATGTCCACAAACACTCCCCCCTTCCTTGGGTAGATCATACCGTTTGAAATGATGTCGTCACCCTTTGAAACCAATTGTTCCAATTGGTAATAGGTGAGCATTTTTGCCAGTAGTTTTCTATTACCCTAGGTGCCTCGTCAAGTTGCAAGGGTCGTAAGGTACTCTCCCAGGATCGAACTTGAAGTGGTTCATCAGGTGATTCTTGAACACTGGGAGGTGTGGATTCTTTTGTAGCTTCATGGAGGTCCACTACTATAGATGGAGGCTGTGTAGAAGCTTTTACCTCTATGGATGTATTACATGATGAGCTAGAAGCTTCAGGGAACTCCCCCCTTCCTGAGCTAGGTGGAATAAATTGGTTTTGCCTTGGAGCCCAAACTAGCTCTGGACTAGGTGTGTAGCATTCTGTGATCTTTCCCTTCCCACGGTCTGCCATTGGCTTTAGCGTTACACTGTTTGACTCATATGGGTTTGTTGTCGATAGGGAAGGACACATTTTACGTTTAGGTACCCAAATTTTCTCATTTCCATCATAGTAGCCTTGGGCTTCTAATAGTCGTTTTGGAATCCATCATGATTTGGTCTTGAATCTCCTAGAGCACGCTCTTGGTTCTCCAGGGAAATTTTTTCTTGAAATGGATGGGAGGGTTGAGGTAGTTGGAAGTAAGGCCTTGGGGACCCATTGATATGTACTCTTAGGTCGTGCAGGTTGAGTACTTGCAATATTAATGCTTGCTACAACTACAAGTGTTGAAGTGCTAGGTTCATGGGTAGTCGGCAAAGACGAGTTAACCACCTTGGCTTGTGAATGTTGGCTGCCCTTCAACTTTGCTAGAGTTTGCAACGTAGGTGACTTTGCTTGAATGATAGGGGTAAGAGTCGGTGGTCGCGTCGTGACACTACCAGTATCCCAATCAATAGTGCATTTGGTTGCCAATATCCACGTGCGTCCCAGGTTTATGTTGCCTTCCATAGCTCCCGCGGGCATGACTAGAAACCTTTGCACTATGCTTCCATTGTCATAGACAATAGGGGTCTGAAGGACTCCAAGAATAGCAGTTTTCTTTTTATTAATGCCCTTGACTTGCATCGTACTCGGGGATAGGGTCGGTTTCCCTAATTGACACCAAACTCCATAGGATAACAAATTGTGTTTAGCTCCCGTATCTAATAAGGCATTGTATAGTACTTTCCCATAGGGGCTATTTAGCTCAATTGGGTATCGTAGGGGTGGATCAAATTCTAATGAGTCGTCATCTGTGTCCTTGAAAAATGCTTGCGTGATTCCCAGATTAGCCTCTCGTTGGCGTCTAAGACATTGTTGTCGTTCTCGAGCCTCAACTCTTGCTTGGATTTTTTTAAGCTCTGTTTGTTCCTTGGAAGCCTTCTTTTGATGGATGGCTTGCAACTCTTCCTGGCTTAGAGGATCATAATATCTTTTGAATTTACTCCCATTAAGGAATCCAATGGTTTCAACTCCATCTAGAGTCTCCACACGAATGGTACCTTGCGGGGTAATTTCACACACTCGATATGGTCCCTTACCAACGTATTTCAATTTCTTCTTTTCATTACGTACCCCGTACATAAGAACTTTATCACCAACCTTGATGTCTTTATCCTTTAAATGGCTATCAAACCACTTCTTTCTCCTATCCTTCTCCACTAGAGCATTTCGCACAGCTAATTGCCTTTCTTCATCTAGCCTTTCCAGGATATATAATCGCTTCACTAAGGGGTTACCATCCCAACCTTCTTGAGAAGCTACTCGAAGACTAGGAATGACAAACTCCCATGGCATAACTGCTTCTTGACCATACACCATCTTAAACGGTGTGCAATTAATAGCAACTTTATACGCAGTACGATAAGCCCATAAAGCTGATGTAAGCTTTAGGTCCCAATCAGTGGGATGAGCCTCAACTGTCTTTGTCAAAATGGAGATGAGAGTTTTGTTGGTACTCTCAGCTTGGCCATTTGCTTGGGGATAATAGGGTGTAGACTTGTGGTGAGATATCATGAAGTTTGATGTGAGTTCTTTTATTACTTCATTTATAAAATGAGTTCCATTGTCACTCACAAGTTCAAAGGGGCATCCAAAACGTGTGATAATGTTCTCAAAGAGGAACTTAGCTGTTGTTTTTGCATCTGCCTTTCGTGTTGCTTTTGCTTCAGCCCATTTGGTTACATCGTCGGTAGCCACAATGATATATCGTGATTGCGTGTTACGTGCAGCCGGACTAATCGGTCCTACAAAGTCTAAGTCCCACTTTTCAAATGGTTGGGTTACCTTGATGGGATGTAGAGGCATCCTATCCCTTCTTTGTGGCTTGTTGAAGCGTTGGCATTCATCACATCCCTTTGCAAAAAGTGATGCATCCTTAAACAGAGTGGGCCACCAATAGCCTGACTGTAAGATCTTTTGGGCAGTCAACTTTTCTGAAAAGTGACCACCAGCTACGCCCATGTGTGCCTCTTGTAGAATATATAAATACTCATCCTCGCGGGCACAGCGTCTAAGAACATCATCTTTTCCTCTCTTATAGAGAGTTCCAGCCAGTAAGCAATAGGGTTCGCATTCCTTGATTAATTTTTGAGCTATATCTTTTCGCAGTTCTTTGGGTGGAAAACCATTAACTAAGAAGTTAACAATCTTTTCACTCCATTCAGACATTGTCTCAACAATGAGCAAAGGAGTATCAGGCAATTCATCATCAACCCCTGTAGGAGCTTCGCCATTAAGGATACGAGATAAATGATCCGTCATGACATGTTTCCTCCCAGGCCTCACAACAACGGTGAAGTCAAACTCAAGAAGAATTAACAACCATCGTGTAATTCGACCTGTGGAACACGGCTTGTTTACCAAATATAGCAATGCTTGATGATCAACATAAAACACAAACTTGGTAGCAAGAAGGTAATAGCGAAATTTAAATCACAGCTAGACCTTCGCGCTCTGTAGTAGTGTAGTTCATCTCGGCATCATTTAATTGGCGACTTGCAAAGCTAATAGGGTAGTCCAATTTATGTTCTCCTGGTTGAGTTAGAACACACCCAATAGCAAAATTTGATGCATCAATATGCACATGAAAAGGTACATTCCAATCGGGTGTTCGCAGGATTGGAGCACTTGTTAGGGCCTTCTTTAATAACTCATAAGATTGATGACATTCTTCCGTCCAGTGAAACTCGATAAGAAGCTTGTACAATGGACGCGCTATCTCGGCAAAGTTTAAAATAAATCTTCGATAATAACCAACATGGCCCATAAATCTTTGAACTCCTTTATAGTTCGTAGGTGGTGGCAAATCGGCAATGTCTTTAATCTTACTCTCATCTGTGGATATCCCGTTCTTGGACACTATATGCCCTATAATGACTTCATGCTTAACCCAAAATTGGCATTTGAAAGGGTTCAATGAGATGCAATAAAATCTGCACCTTTCAAATATTTTTCGTAGATATAAAAAATGCTTCTCCCAAGAAGAATAAACACAAAGGTCGTCTAGGAAAGCTTCACAAAACTCCCTTAGAAATTCTTTAAACGCAGTGTTTATTAATCGTTGGAATGTAGCAGGGGCATTCGTTAAGCCAAAAGCCATAACACGAAATGCAAACACTCCAAACTCTGTGATAAAAGCAGTTTTAGCTTGGTCCTCTAATGCAATTGTGATTTAATTGTAACCAAAGTACCCATCTAAAAAGCTATAAGCTTCCTTGCCCGCAACTCTTTCAAGCACATGTTCTGAATATGGCAATGGATAATGATCTCTCCTAGTGGCTGCATTAACTTTCTTGAGGTCCACGCACACTCTTAGTTTCCCATTCTTTTTTGGCACAATGACTATTGGAGAAACCCATTCTGAGTGCTCAATAGGGTATATGAATCCACATTGGATAAGTTTTTCAATCTCCTCTTGTACAATTTTGGCGTACTTAGGATTCATTGGATAGGGTCGTTGCTGGACGGGTTTAGCAGCGTTGATCATGGGAATTGTATGTTGCACCACAGAAGGTGGAACGCCCTTCATGTCATGATATGTCCAAGCAAAGATATCCTTGTATTCCTTGAGGAGCTCCTTAAGTACAGCCTCTTCAGTTTCGGTAAGGTCTTGAGCAATAAAGACTGGTTTAGACTCCTCACCTGGTTCTGCTAATTCTATCTCTTTAACTACCGCTGGACCATCATAGACTCCACTGTTTCCATTGGTAGGTATTCGTTGGGCTTTGGCATACACAACCTTTCGCTCCCCCGTGGTATAAGATTTAAAATGTTCAGGAGCCGTATGTAAGTCAGCAGGCTCTTGTCTTGACGGAGACCTTTCTTTTAGTTCTGCCTCCTTTTGTTGTTGTGCTAACTCTCGGTTTTGACGTCTTCTTATAGTTCGACTCAATTTCGGCTCTGTAACCTCCAATTGAGCGAGGTCAATGGGTCGCGGGCTGCACCACATGACACTTTGGAGATGTTCACCCCAATTGTCTACTAGCTTTCGATGAGCATCACATGCCCCTAGATAGCTAAGCCATTCTGCAGTAGATCTTGTAGATCTTTCCTTGTTTATCCTAGCTCTCACATTTGCTCGATATCGTCGTCTCTTATATGACCTTTGTTTCTTGTTAAGGTTTTGATTTTGGTAAATGTTTAAACTCGACTCACTTGATAGGTCTTCGCTTGTATCTTCTTCACTCTCATATAAATTACCATAGATGGTCATACTAGACCTTGAGTGTTCAGTTTCTATACTTGGCTCACTCGATGTTTCCTCAGGTTCTGAATCCATTTCTCCCTGAGATTCCGTTTCTGATGTGTATTGGCATGAAGCCTTTGAGGAATCATCGGTTTCACTCTCAGGTAGGTGTGCCTCTTTCTTATCATCGGATGTTACATGCGCTACACCTAACATGTTTACTGGTGCAATGTGTGGTATCTCTTCCCCATCTGGTGTTACCCAGGTTGTTCCTCTAGCTCCCCATGTATCTATAGTTGCCGCTAGGTGTACCCAATCAACATTGTCTGACTCAGCCATTCCGGGTAGGATATCCATATAAGGAGAGTTCTCCCCAATATCCGTGTCTTCGTTACACGTGTAACAATACTGTAATGGAGCTGAGTGAATTGTTGTGTCTGATTGATTATCAATGATGAATTTATTTCCTAGAGGATGCGTTCGACCACTTAAAAGATCAACTCGAATGACAGAGTCTTGGAACTGTAAGTAGATGTGGTTTTTGGACCAATCATGCACCATTTTTGCTTCCCTCATGAATGGACGCCCTAAGATCATCTCAAATGACATAGGATGCTTGGAAAAATCCATAACAATGAAAGTTTGCCTTACCTTGTGTCCCAAGACCTTGATTCTGAGATCCTTTAACATTCCAATAGGCGTAACAATAGATCCATTAGCCATTTTTACCACTACGCTTGTGGCTTCAAGGTGAGGTCGCCCCATAGACTCCCAACAACTCTTTGTCACCATGCTGACTCCTGCACCACCGTCAAGGACCCCCTTTACAGTTAATCCTTTAGTAGTGATTGGTAGAGTAGCATTAGATTCATCACCTTCAAAGTATTGCCCCAACTTGTTAACGGGTACTTCAATTATAGATTCATGTCCCGCTAGGTCAGATGGTGGTGCTAAATGTTCCTCATCATTCATTACCGAGTCAGGTTTGTTCATATGTGCAAACTGTGGTAATCCGGCCTGTTATTCTCCATTGAGGAAGGCTCGAAGAGTTGAGACTAGCTCGGGGTCTTTATATAGTTTGGACATGATGGTGGTTCTAACTTCTGAAGACATGAAATCCATCAATTTGGCAACATTTAATGGCATCTTGTGGGATGTAGGACCCTGACAAGAGAATGGTGAAGATGGAATCTCCACTTCCTCAAGGGGGTCGGGCATTCCCTCACCAAACATTCTCTCTAGTAGGAAAGGTGTGTGTCCACTTTCAGATGTCCTACCCTCACTCTCTTCTCGAATGATACTGGGTATAGCTAACGGCCTGTAGTTCTTGTGAGGTTGAACTTGTGTGGGAAACACTGTGTCCGACATCTGGATATGTTTGGGTTCAGGTTCTAATGTTCGTTGAGTTTCTTCCACCAAATCCCTCAGTTGTTGGACTCGTTCAATTTCCACTGTTCGGTTTGGATAGGTTCCAATCTTTCTCTTGTAATCCTCATTTTTTGTCTCTCGTGGCTTATCTTGGGGGTTCGCAACTAGGTGGTTTAAACTTGAATACTCTTTTGGTGTTCGTCGTAATTCCCTCTCGTGATCCTCCTCACTGGCTTTTTCCTTTGTAGTAACAATTTTGGTCTTCGTGGTCTCTATCGAATCTGAGTCATCCTCAGGGTCATTCATATACACGGGATCCTCTCCTGTCCCTATGTTAGTCTTTGAACTAGGTTTTGAGCTAGAAGCATTAAGGGATTTCTTTCTTCGTGTTTTCTTCTTTCTTGCTCGGCCAATGGATGCAGCATCCCTCTCTTCGAGGATGTAATTTTGCTTTTGGAGCATCGACCATGTGAGTGCATTCACTGGTGTTATGTTTATAGTTGGTGGTGTCCCATCAACAATCTCTATTATGTTCAATGGTGTGATTTTCGGTGCGTTTGGATTGTTAGGACACTGTGAGATCAAATGATCTATGCCACAACGATTACAAGTGAGTATTGGCATTGCCAATGCACTCCCTTGACTTGTTTGCATTAGTGCGGCATTCTTTTGCATTCCAATGGGGCACTCAGCTACTCGATGTGGTCCACCACATTCGTAGCACTGAAGAGGTGGTCTCTTGGTAAAACTATTAATGTTTTGGCCTCTTGCTGCTAGCGCAGTAGCTTGATATACCGGTTTGATTTGTCCCCAATGGTCTTCCATATAGTACATGGGACACTCCTCAAGCATGTCAACTCCATAGGTGATACTAGAGTCTATGTCCTCTTCGCAATCTACATAAGTACTAGATGACTCGTAACCTATTTGGTTCATAGGTGTAACTCTTGGATGAGGGGGTTGCGGTCCTAGAACTGGAGGTGGCAACGGTGTGGTTTGGACCACATTTTGGGTTCTAGGGACCATGTGCTGTAATGGCAACTGTTGCTCCATGGGTGGGGTAGGCATCAATGCAGGAACTCGAGGTGAGTCTGCCCAAGCTATAGGCGGTCTATTTTCCATGATGCGTTTAAGCATTAGGCAATCCTTCGCTTGATGGCCATACCTACCACACGCGTTACAAGTCCCGTTAAACTTTACTCTGAAAGTAGGGCATTCACTCATAGTATGTGGGCCCAAGAAAATTGAGCACCATTGTTGCTCCCTTCTTGGATACATATGAGTGTTTTGTGGAGCACGATTACCCCTTTAGGCTTTCTTGGATGGCCTTGGTGAGATCTGCCAAAGTCATCTCAAATATCGTTTGCTCTTTCACGATTGGCTTTATCTTCATTGGCTCATGCCCTGACACTTGCAAGCTACTAGACTTCGGCTCCGCAGACACTCTTTCTCCTGCAATCATTAAATTATCATCCAATTGGATTGCATTCATGGTGACTGCTTCCCAAGTAGTGATACCTCTAATGACTAGGCCATTATATATAATTTCATGTCGTAGTTCCCTAATGAATCTATCGAGCAATTGGTTGTTGTTGAATCGCTCATTTGGATTGCATCGAGAATTCAAATTCTTTAGGCCACTAATGAAGTCTCTCACGGATTCACCTTCTTCTCGTTGGGCTTTCTGGAGCTGAGAGGCTACACCCCAAAGTACTCCCTCTCGTATGTGCTCTTTCAAGAACAATCTCCTAAGAGTAGAGTAGATCGTTTTCTCTTCTACTCTTAAGGTTCTATACCAATCTCCAGCCTTTCCGCTTAGGGTCAAACTCAAAGCCTTACACTTATGTAGCTCATTGTGCTCTTCCAAAGAATCGCACACATGTTCAAAGACTTCCATATGCTTTCTAGCATCTCCGTCTCCACTGAATTTCTGTGTGAGCTTAGCTACTTGAACTGCCTTGCTCCTAGGCTCTCTATCAGGTGCACTACGCATGTTTTCCGCAATAGAGCGATCGATAGTTTGAGAAAATGCTGCCAAATCTCCTATTTGAGCAGGTATAATGGGTGTATGTGCTCCTAGAACCACATGTGAGATGGGAGTTGGCCTTGTCTTTGGCATACGCGCGGCTCTTGGGTCCCATATTTCGTATGGTGGTGTACCAGACGATGGTCCAAAGTTTACAGGCGTGGCCCTAGGCATAAGGGGTGCCTGATATGGCATGTTATTATTAAATGGCATGGCTCCACTTGTATAAGAGCTTGGATAATGCCATTGTGGATTGTAAGCTCTTGGAATAATCGGAGGTGTAGGAGCTACATGAGGCTGAGGTACGATAGGTGCACATGATTGATACATACATGCAGGTATAGTTGGGGCCACTGTGCTACTAGGCATCGGCGCAGTGTTAACAAATGAACTCCATGGTGTATTTCTTGTCATGCTCACCACTGGGATATGCATAGTAGCCGTAGTGTCATTAAGAGAAAGATGAGCTAGATCTGGGAAGGTAAAGCTGCCACTTGTGGGCTCAGATTGTACTGAGGCTCCTGACAAAACAACATATGGAGGATCAATGGGGCTCACTGAGGGAGTCTCCATTTGTGATAGGGTTGGTTGGTTGGACTTTCCCGTATCCAAGAATCTCATTAGGCCTGTTGAAGGCATGTTGATCCCTGTGTTCCGTCTTTCTAACTCGACAATCCTATGGAGGACATCACAGACTTTCTGTTGTTGTTCATCTATGCTAGTAGCACCCGATGTGGATTGTAGAACATCTAACCAACCCACATGATAGGTGTGTCCTGTGTACCGATCAGTTAAAGTTTTTGCTTGTAGGTCATACTCCCAATTTTCGTTTAGGAATATCCCATCTAGGCCTGGCGTGCTGGAGGTTTCCCTTGAAGTGGAAGCATTATTGCTCCCCATAGCTTGCCCCTCCGTGACTGCTACCTTGGGAGCACTCGCTTGCTCGGCTGGCATGATTGTTGTCATAGGAGTCTTTTCTTCAGGGATCGGCTTTGTTCTAGCCTTCGTAGGTTCTCAATTTCCCTCTCCCTTGTTGCTTACATATAGCGTTCGATCTCTTGTACTTCGGCAAGACTCCTACCATCAGGTAGTAAAACCTCAGAGGGAGATAGTCCTAAAGGATCAGGAGGTGCAGTGGATGGAACATTCACATGCACACTCTCAAGAAGCATAGGGTCTATTTTAGGTATGAATGACGAATTTACTTCCCCACTCCCTTCATTTATTTCATTAACCGCATGTTCGAAGCGAGTAGCTCTACTAAGGGTCTCTTTTAAGCGGCTAAACACGCTGGACCCGGGCCGTGGGCCCATGGCATGCATGTCTTGACTTGAACTATCAGGGTTTGGTGTAGGATACCCTTCCATGACTTCGTAGTCAGAGGAAGAATCACTAGACGCGATATGAGGATCTTGGGTCGCGCTACCTTGAGTCCCAGCCGAAGGTCCAGAACCTAGGGTGGAGGAATAATGGGTGCCCGCGTAAATGGAGGCACTACCAATATGCTCGTGCTCTAACACTCGTCCAGAGCGTAGGTTCATATGACTTGGATCCCCTAGAAGTGTCAGTGAGGGCCCGTGAAGGCTGCTCACCTAGTAATTTTGGGTGTTTTGCAACACAAGTCTTTTCTTATTTATTTATTTTTTGATTTTTTGGTCCTTTTTTTTTGACCCAGCTATAGAATAGAACGTATGATAGCTCAAAACAAGCGTCTCGGTCAGAGGGACGTGCCGTGATTTACAACCCTCCGTTTGGTCACTTTATGCCCTCGGAATCCCTAAAACCGTCAATTTCTAGTAGGGAACTAGGCCCAAATTAGAAAGTCTAAGGGTGCAAGTGGGAAGAGAAGGGAGGAGAGTGGAGGACTTGCCCCACATGCTCTCATTCCCTCTTGAGGGGATAGGGTATATATATAAAAGTGAGTCTAGTATATATCATAAGACTGAGGACTGGGGCCTGGGCTTGGGCTTGGGCCGATCCCGATCCTGATCAAAATTTTAGTGTAGCCGCCCATTCACTCACGCTTAAATATTTTCGGTTTTTTAGTTTTTTAGTTTTTTTTTTTTTGGGCGCGCGTGATTTTGGTGACCCTTTCTTGGCCACACACAATGTCACCTACCTAATCTCCTAGTCAACAGCTCACAGACAGCTCACTACCTTATCTACTCCCTAACAGTGCTGCTAACCACTAACTAATCTACTAACTAATCTGTTAACCACTCTCCTAACTGCTTGCTGATAGTAGGCTAACTGTCCACCTACTTCCTCTCTCACTACCTTACTGTGCAAAGACTGTGTGCAGGCAAACCTTGACAGAAAACTGTGTACAGACTGTGTGCAAGCAGAAATTGCTAATTGCCTTCCTACTTATTCATTCACTGCAAACAAGCTAACGACTACTAATTGTGCAAAGACTGTGTGCAAATAGAAAACACAGCATTATGCAAAAATCACAGAACTTGCAGACAATACAGAAATTAACAACTTGCAGAAAAACAATTCATTCCTCTTCCTCTTCCTCTTCCTCTTCTTTCCTACTACAAACAACTCATAGGAGAAGCACAAAGTGCCTCTTGGGCTTAGTGCAGGGCGATTCCCCGGCAGCGGCGCCAAAAATGTGCGCTCCTTGCCGCACTGTCGATGCAAGAGACTTGCCGATACACCGTGTGCGAGCCACAAATGGCTCCAAGCACACAACAAGACTAATCTAGCAAGCTCAAGAGAGCAAAGGGTGTGTCACTCACCGCTCTACGCTCGCCTTTGTGGTGGATTCCTCGCCGCGATGAAGAAGAAGCTACAGTCGTGCCGTGCTCAACCGCTTCGCCGCCGTCGTGCCTTCGTAATGCTCGATCGGACACACACTCTCCCTCTCTCTCTCTCACACATACACACACACAAGGAGGTGAAGAAGAAGATGATGGAGATGGAGATGGAGCGAGAGCACTCTTGTATTGTACAAATGAGAGAATGAGTGAATTTTAGGTTTAGTTGGCTTTTATATGAGCTCACCCCATTCACACTTGGGCGCCCATGCTTAGCCAACTAATCCCTTGAATGTCCCGGTTAGAGTGCGCCTCTCATCGGCGATCACTCTTACCCTTTTCCTATTGGTCCGACAAGCCCGGTACCTGACTCTACCAAATACATAATACACGTCCGTTGTAGGTGATAGGGTGTCCGTGAGCCATGAGGGTTAACATGCATTCAGAACACAAACAAATGTGATCTTGTCTGCCTTGATGGATCCTGACACCAGCCATTTTCTCTGTATCTCAACCGTCTCCTTCTTCCCCTCATCTAGCCGGCCGCCGTTGGCCCTTCTCCAGGATGTGACGGATTCCTCGTCTGCTTGCTCTCGGCGAGGTCAACATCAGCTACATACAGACAAACCCCTCTTCTGACACAAGCATGCGATGGGTTCTGTAGTACTGTACCCTCGGCCTCACCTGTTGCATCACCTGTTCACCATCGTTTCGAAGGATGTGTCGCTTAAAGTTAAAGTCTGCTTTTCTAAAAATATTCCATATAGCCAACATAAACTCTGCGCGTATGTGACTGTCTCCTAGTAAAATCTCCTTCCAAGACCAGGAGAAACCTAAGAAGGGCGTTCAAAGGGCAATTGACAAAAAGACGCGACACGTGCTCGACTGAACATGGAGCAATGGGGGTAGCTTCGAGAGCTGAGGGGGAAAGGCGCGGGACTAGAGGGATTGGAACTTGAAATACCACTACCTTCTATCTAGGGTAAGATTCCATCTCAGGTTGAGGGAGACATGAAGAGGGGGGGACAAATCTTGGTAAAGGAGACGAGGATGAGCGAGGGAGAAGCCAAATGGGGGTTAGAGGTGTAGAATTCGAACGATAGGATCAAGTTGATTTGAAGCCTTTGAAACAGCTTAGTACGGATAATCTTAGGATTGGAGTCTATTGTTGGGAGGATAGAAACGTTAAGGATCTTCTGTGGACTTCGCATGCTAAATCAGGACAACCCACCTCGCCATACAATGGTTCCAAAAGAAATGCCAGTGGAACAGTTAAGCATCCAAAGAGGAGAGCTGGCACTTTCGATAGATAAAGGAGATTGAACTTGAGGGAGAGATCTAGATCTGTAAGCAAGGAGTGGTGGTGGGGGTACCAAATGTCACCCCGACGACGAATCCCTTTGTTGTGGATGGTTAGAGATAACCGCGAGTGATTAACAGGGATGTCCTTGCCAGTTACGCAAGGCCACCAAATGGAGTCGTTGAGTAGTAGGGTCTGCCTACTATTCGACTCCAATTAGGGAGGAGAAGAGACTGGTGATGGTTCCAAGCAGCCCAGATCGCACGGGCGAAGATCTTGTATGTTGTGTTCAGCATGTTTAGTGGACGCCAGTTGGCTAAGACGTCCTTTGGCCCCCTCGTGTAGAAGCTTGATTACCACTGTCTTGATTGAGAGGGTAGAGCTTGGTGCTTCAGTGATTCCTCCCACTCCATGGGGAGAAAGGGAGAGATTTGTTCCTTAAACATCTGGAAGAATTATGAGGGAAGACCATCAGGCCTGGGGTTTTCTTAGGCTTGAGAGACTCTATAGCGATGTGTATGTCCGCAAGGGAGAGAGGGAGATCCCCAGTAGCTTTGCACTCTCCACATAGATAACCTTAGCTCTGCATGCCCAAATCTTTTCCCTGTTTTGAGCTACTGTTTCTCAGATAGTTTCTGGAGGGCTGAAGAGCTGCTCAAAGTGAGACCGAGCATACTCCAAGTTATCTTTGTCACGCTGTTGATTACCTGGCCTTGAGGGGAGAAAAATGGAATCATCTCCCCCGAGGTCTCCTATCTTAGTGAGTAGAACATGGCTTTCGAGGGGCGATCCACTTGGCCAGCCCACCATTCCTTGATGAATATAGAGGTGTGTTTAAGCGCCAAGTCTTCTTCCATACGCAGCTGTGCCCTCAATTGAGAGATTTTGGTTTGGCTGTGCAAGTTCTGGGGGGACGGTCTCTAGCTGGATGAGGTCGGCATAGATTGATTCTTTTCTTTTTTTCCTGATGACAGTGGCTTCTTTACGGAGATGCTATTGCTTTTTTTGGACAGCAGCAAACCAGGCTTTAGAGGGAGTGGAGAACGAGGCGAAGCAGTCAGACCAGATGGTTTTGACTTAAACTTGGGCGATGGGGAGCTTGAAGAAGTCAAGATCAGTGTAAAACCATCGATTGCGGATTTGCAGAGCTTTGTCGCCTTGAGTGCCAAGATCTTAAAGTAGGAGTTTGGATTTGAGATCTTCCCAATCTACTTTCTCGGAGCCTAAGACCGTAGTGCCTTTACATAAAAATCTGTCCTCGAAGAATGCAAGGGCAAGAGAAGGCCGAGAGTTCTTCCGAGAGATCAATTCTATCAGCTATGGAGCCCCCCACCTAAAGGGAAATCAGTCTGCAGTGGAAGGGGGCTGGAAGGTTGATGGCACACCAAACTTTTCCCGATGACAAGCTGCCAGAGGGGGCTGGCCAGTGACGGGGATAGCGGATCTCCCAAGCTCAAGCCTTATGGATGGTGTGAGGATCCCATTGCAGGACGTTGTAGACCTCAGCCAGTCTTCTCTGCAGATCTTTCCCTGTGGTCTTGATCTCTTGAAGAGCCACAACTTCAAACTTCTTGTCCTTCAGCCAGTTGGCTATCTTCCTAGTCCTAGAGGGGTCTGTAGCCCTTTAATGTTCCAAGATAGAAACTTCATCTATGAGTGAGTTGAGGTCTTTTACCTGAACTGCCTGCCCTTGGAGGGGTTTGAGAGACATTTGAGTGGCTCCGTTTGTTGTCCTTCAAAACTTCCATGGGGGTGGGACATGAGGAGAAAAGGACCAGAGTAGAAAAAGGGGAGTATGGGGGGATTTTTTCCTTGTTGAGATCAAAATTTGCTCATTTGTTGAGGGCATTGACCTGTTCCTCCAATGTGGGAGGGGGAGCTTCTCTAGGGGTTGGGAGGAGACACTCCTCAGAGGAGTCGACATAGTCATTGAGAGTATCCAAAATAGCGAACATGTTGGCAGGGTGAGATCTAGCCTGGTTGTCATTCCTCCGGGGGTGAGTTAAGAGGGGCGGCTTTAGGGACGGAAGGCCACGACACTAAGTGACACATAACATTAAAGGGGGGGGGGGGGGGGTAAGGGGATCGACGGCGCGTAAGTGGATGCGGGGAGCCCGAGGCAAATTAAATCCGGACACGTGGCAAGTCAACGCGAAAAGGAACCCGGGCGGCGACTCGATTTGAACCCAGGGCCTCGTCGCCCAGATTGTGACGCATGGGGTAACCATCCCACCCGCGCGCACATGTTGTACCCATGGCCCGGGTTTTTGGGGTTTTATATTTAAAACATAGGCGCTGCCCGGGTTTAGTCTGTGGCCGGGTTTAGTTTTTAAGCGCCCATCTACGGCTGCAACCTCTCCAATTTTCGTGCATGCACTTCTCTGCCCTCGATCCCCTTACCCCCCCCCCTCATTAATACTATGTGTTATTTAGTCCTGAGGGACGAAAGGGGAAGCCTTTTGGGGGTGGGGGCGTTGGAATTATTGACGAGGCTAAGACTCTAGGTGATTGAATTTTCACACATTGTCAGCAATCTAGAGGTTACGAAAATGAGCTTGCGCTCGTGGGATCTTGCTCATTTTCATGTGGTGTTAACAATCAATAAGCATGGGGTTCGCCACGTGGTAGTGAGGATTGTGGCAATTTGCAAACCTTCGCCAACCGATGTGCAATGTAATCATACCTGAGGTTCTTCTTGTTGAGTCCTTGGTGCGAAGCTCTTATGTTCAAAAGCCATCTGGGACCGCGGACACTCGATCATGGATTACTCCCCATCCGAGCCTCTTGCGAAAGTTCACCGATTGATGGTGGCGGCAATGTCAACTCTCTTCAATGAGACGTCATGAGCGTCATCTCATTGAATGTGAAGGGATTGTGTTTATCAAAGTTTATGCCTTGTCGTGGCCGGTTAGGCCAGGAACTTCGCCAGTGCGCTTGGCGGGGGACAAATTGATTAATTGTTGCTTTAAGAGCATCACTTATGCGAGATCTTGCTTCAATAGTGTAGTCTAACGCTTGGCAGCACGTATGATATATTTTGTCAGTTGGCTGTAGCCCATAAGAGGGCAAGGAGGTGTATGTATAACGATTGTAGGGATTATTGTTCCTCATAGGATGCAATGGATTACTCTTAAGGCTTCAGGGTGAGCTCATTTGGGGTGCTCAACGTTTGTGCTCCTAATCAAGCTAGTGCAGAGAAGAAGTTTTGGACACAAATTTTTGATGCGTTGATGTGGATCATAGTTGTGGATAGGGTGACTTCAACATGCTAGAGGACTCACCTGATTGGATTGGGGCCAGCTAGACCACTGTGCATGGGATCCAGTTGGGAGCGTAGGACATCTTTATGTATTGACATTGAGGGTTCTAATGTATGGCACAATGAGGCCTTTTTGCACTCCTTGGGTAGCTTGTGCTATCCTAGAGAAGATTGCCATCAGAGGATCTAATCTGTCTCAGATAGATCGTGTCTATGTGGGAAATTGGCTTCACTAGCGGGGAGGTTCATTTGGCATCCTGATTGGCTCCTTCTTGGACCAAGAGGATATGACAGACATCTATCGAGTCTGAGGGTGATGCACCACAACAGTGTGTTGTGGGGGTTTCTGGGCTTTGTCGCTAATGCATGTGACAACTCTTATAAGTTATCAGGCTTGGAGAGCCCGAAGAGTGGGAGCGCCGACTGCGCTAAGGTTTAGCAGGGTTACAAAGACATCAGGAGAGACAACCCAATTGTGACTCAATTGAGATACACATTTTCCCAATAGGACTGCCTCACGACAGTTAGAAACTTTTTATTTTTTGAATTTTGTAATCTGAAATCTTGATGGCTCCGTAAGCCTAACTTTGGATACATGAGCCCTTGTACATTTGCAATCAAGCCTAGTAATCATTTTTGTCTAATACTTGTTCTCCGATCCTGAACTATGTCATTCTATCTACGGGTGCATTAAGTTGTACTTACAAGTGCAAATGACAACTCACAACTCTCATATCAGTGTCATAGCTTTGTTATCACTCTTGATTATCTTGTTTGGTAATATTACAACTCTTTGCTCAAATTAGTGCATACTTATCTACATTTGTGTTTGAGAATGAGAGAACCATTCTAATGTAAAAATAATTATCACAAGGAATGGACAGCAGTCCATCCCATCATAAGTTGCTCCAAACATCATCAGACCTAGCAAGGTATAGGGAAGAAGAAGTTGTCACTTGCATCCATACAAAAACAGAACAACATTCGTGAATCGTTAGCCCTGTATGCATGTTGTGGTGCCAACTCTAGTTATTTGGCATTACCTGATGATTAAAGAGGTTATCTAAAAAAAGGTAGTTTTAACGAGGGCAATATATACTTTGATTTTGTGACCAATCCCTATATATATCATACCAGCACCCAACAAGGGCCCCAAGGATACTACTCAGAGAAAAGAAGAAAGAAGAACCATCTCAAACTCGGTGTTTACCTGTCAAAAATCATACCAATAGAGCCAAACAATAATTCTTAAGCCAAAGTTAAACTCAAGAGTTAAAACAGATTCAAACCTAGAGACAAGATCAGTAGTTGATAGTTTCGGTTTGACCAGAGTCAACCAACAATCCTGGTATCTTAAGAGTTTGCTACCGGTACTCAATCCAAGGCAGCCAAGTACTTTTATTACAGGATCTTTAAACCACCTGGGACTCATTCTATCAGTATGTCTACTTCATCTCCCAACTAAGTTTGTGATAGCACACAACCATTCTACCCGCACCTCAGAACATCAATAGGTGTGCTCTTCAGTCTTGTACTAGTTACTCCATTGAATTAAAACCCCATCAGTTCGAAAAAGCTCAAATCTGTAGATTTATGATTTTTAGGTCATGTTTGAGAGTACCTAGAAGTCATGTGCAGAATCTTTTCAGTAAATCATGCTTAAAAAAATAGCGTTCGAGAATGTTGAGCCCTGCCCTGTACTACCAATTCAGAACCATCCCTATTCCCAATATGGAAAGAAATCAAAGCTATGATGGCCAAAAGCTTCCACGAGTACAACAGTATATCAAACAAAAGCTGAGCCCAAACCAATACCAGACAGGCCTCATTATATGACAGCCACCAATTTCCAATATTGCAGACATTTGGTCCATTAGCATGTGGTTACCATCCATCAATGGAGACACCACAAAGTGTGGGCCAGAATCTGAGGCAAACTCGACATATTCACGACGGTCATTACTTCATCAGAACTTTTTACCATTTCTAAATACTCTCCATAACCAAAGAGCTTCAACAAACATGCTGGTTTTTTTTTTTGCAGACTATGGCTGAGACGTGCCAACCATATATGTATCAAAGTGAGACCAAAGAAGTCAATTCCAAGGGTGGTCCAAAAAGCCAGACCCAATGAGAAGTAATTTTTCACAAGAGTAGAAAAAATTGACCAAATCTAGCCTACCTAATTGTTCTTACCCAACACTTCCGCGACTGTGTTCAATAATGCTTCCCCAACATGCAGATGCTTTGCTTCATTCTCCTGTCCTGTGACTAGAGCTGTATCTTCAATTAACTGCTCTTGAACTTCCTGATTTGCATTATCCATTAGTATCACTTCACATTCAGAACCCTCTGGTTTAGGTTGGTCATGAACCTGTTGTTCCCCCTTATACTTCAACTATATAAAATGATATTTCAGTTCAGTGAACTTCTTCTGCAACAACAAATTTTTTTCCTTAGCCTCTTCTTCAGTAAAGGCTTGGTATGGCTTACTAAACACATTAGCAGTGATGGCCGATTTTTGAAAATCAAAGAAAAAAAAACTTATTTTTCCTCTATAAGAGCCTTGGCGACACTGTTGGAAGGCTCGGCACCGCCTGGTAAACCCCACGACACCTCTACGGGCATGGCACCCCCCCCCCCCCCCCCTCGATTGGCCGACCTTATCACCCTCAGGCCCCTGCTTGTCTATACCCCAACCTAGCCGGCCGCCCTCGGTTTCAGATACCCCTTCTCTCTTCCCCCGTAGTTTATTCCCCCCCCCCCCTGACGGGCATCGGATGAAATAACGCCCCCCCCCCTCCCCCCCCCCCCCCCCCCCCCCCCCCCCCCCCTACTGGCCACCCCCGGCCAGGCACAAGCCTTGAGCACCCACCCCGACCTCTCTCTCGTTTTTCCTCTCGTGCTCCCTCGGCGGCGAGCCGCATGGGAATCCCCCCGCTCTCCCGTATTCTTACACTCACCCTCTCCCTCTCTCACACTCTTTTCCCCCCCCCCCTCTCATTACTCCCCCCCCCCCTTGGCCCGCTAATATTCTTTCCCCCCTCTCTTCCCCACCCGTTCACTCACCCTCCCCTTGGCCCGCTATCCCCACCCTCTATCCCCCCCCACCCCATTGACTTCTCCCCCCCTCCTCTCATCCTTGAGACAGCATGCAAGATGGACGATATGACAACCCCCCCCCCCGCCCCCCACCCCCCCCCCCCCCCCCCCCCCCACACACACACACACACACACACACTCTCTCTCTCTTCTCCCCCCCCCCCCCCCCCCCCCCCCACGGTGGGCACCCGCCCTATGGATTCCCCCTCCCTCTAGTGCCACCTCATCCTCTCTCTCTCTCTCTCTCTCTCTCTCTCTCTCTCTCTCTCTCTCTCTCTCTCTCTCTCTCTCTCTCTCTCTCTCGTTTCAGCCCGAAGGCGCAGCGCATGGAGCCGGAGCCCACTCTCAATACACACACTCACACCCTCATCCTCACCCTCTCCCTTATCCTCACACTCACACACACACCCCAATACCCCCTCCCTATCTCGCGCTCTATTTCGGCAGCAGCCCGTGCGCCATCTCTCTCTCTCTCTCTCTCTCTCTCTCTCTCTCTCTCTCTCTCTCTCTCTCTCTCTCTCTCTCTCTCTCGGCCTGTACAGACGCAGCACGTTTTTTTCTCTCTCTCAACACCACACAGACACACACACACCATCCCCCCCACCCCAAGCATGCGTAGCTGCCGCTGGCCTCCGAACACAGAGAAAAAAATAAAATAAAAACATATATATATAATATATACATTATGTGCATAAGCCCCCGTTCCCACCGCACGCTTGCGCACACATACAAATACACACACACGCACTCACGCACACACACCCATATACATACATACATACATATATATATATATATATTTATTTATTTATTTATTTATATTTATATATATATATATACATACACACACACATACGTACACATACACGCGTATACGCACCACAAATACAAAGAAAACGAAGGACTCCACGACCACGACGACCACAAAAAAAGAAGAAGGACCCAAAGCACGCACCGCCAACAACAAAAAGAGGAAATGCGTCGAAGACATGCCCCGACCGACCCCGAAAAGAAGTACGCTTGACACCGACGCACCGACAACACACCATTCGTTGACAACACGCAACCATGATGCCATTCCTATAATTATAGGTTATTTTCATCATTTCTTCAGTTTCCGCCCGAGCCATTGTAAAATTCCCATTTTGTTTTGTAAATATCCTCTCTCTAGGTGATGGTCACAAAGGCCCACCTAGAGATTCTCATCTTTTAATAACCTCCCAAAACAAAGCAAGGGTCAACCACACCGGGCCCACCACTTGCTTTGTCTCCCCGATTAAGCTTACCCTAATCTCACTGGGATTACTATAATCCAAGCAGCCAACACCTATAAATTGGCACTGAGAGGTCACTATCGGGGGGGGCAGTCCATGAGAAGTCAGCACTTGGTAGAGTGTAGTGGGAAGAGTTGATACTATCACCATCACGGGGAGGGGGCTTGTGTGTTGGGTTTGCCTTGAGAATTGCACCATGCGAAGGGAACCACGTCCATCTCTCGACTCCAATGGTTGATGCATACGCGTATACAGGATCTTGATAGCAAGCTTCACAATCATTGAGTCATCTTAGAGAACGCACCAAGTAGTTTGCACCATCTTTTCTCCCTACCTCTCTATCACCACGGCGTGCCATTTTTAAATACTGCAGAAATAATTCTCCCTCACACCCCCGAGGGTTTTCATCAATTGCAAATATTCTCTCTCTCTCTCTCTCTCTCTCTCTCTCTCTCTCTCTCTCTCTCTCTCTCTCTCTCTCTCTCTCTCTCTCTCTCTCTCGTGTGTAAGTTTGCGGTGTTCATATCATCGTGGTTTGCATCCTAGCCGCTCAAATCTAGGTGGTGCCCCCTGTTCGCTTTACCGTTGACAGGCTCGAGGTGTGCCATTCGGCGCCCGGCGTTTTAGAGGCCGTCGGGGTTCGGGGTTCACTTTGCTCCCGTCATTTGGTGCCCCCACTGAGGAGGGCTTTCTAAGAGCCTTCAGTTTACAATGCTGAAAGTGATGCCCACTATCAATCATGGATGAATGGCTGAAGGAATTTTCTAACTGGAGGACGGAAGAAGAGGAGACGAAGGAGACACCAGCCGCCTTCATTGAAGTGTTGTTGCCAGGCTACAGCGTCGTCAGTATTCAGGAGGTAAATTCTCCATCTCGTGTCGCTCGTTCTAACCATAAATTGACAGCATTAGGTGGGAGGTCGGTGAAGTGCCATCACTGTTGTCAACCAAGACACACTGTCTATGAGTGCCAGCAACGAAGGCAGCGAAAGGGCTGAAATCGTCTACATCGACATTCATTGCGAAGAAATCATTCACATCAAGGAAGGGAAGAAAACGGTGAGGCCTCTTTTCCCTAAAAAAACTGCAGTCAAAGTTATAACTCCAAAGTGGCCTAAAGGGGCTGCTCGAGCCAAAGACAAGGAGAAGATAAGCCAGACTGGAAACACATGACCCCGAAGGGAGAAGCATCTGGCCAAGCAAGTGCTTCAAGCTCAGAAAGCCGGGTTGTGCCCAACTTGCCAAAGAGGAAGTCATCCGAAGCTAAGCGGCGGAAGGTCGCCTATCGATTTGCACAACGCATGCGAGTGCTACCAATCCACTTCGATAATCCGAAAGAAGAAGTGGTAAGAAGATTCCCATGTCCTAGAGAAGAGTGGTTCGGCTACTGCTCTCCCTGTTTTGGAAAGCGAGTGGAGGATCTTCCTCCTCTCCCTGTACAACTTATCCTGAAGAAGCTTTCCACCACAGGTGAAACCTAGTGGGCTGTGGACGAGTTGCAATTGAATGGAGTAGAATTCATGCAACACGCCGACTATGGAAATTACCTGCAATTGCTTTTAGCCAAGAGACTGGGAGTGTTCAGACACGTCGCTATCACCCCGTACGTGCTGAGAAACGAGGAAAGGTAGAGCCCATGAAAGGTGACGACCTCTTGTGGATGTGCCGACTCATCAACACTGGCGCGGTAAGAGTAATTACAATAGTGCAACAACACATAAAACTCAAGGAAGGCAGTAAACCCGTGGTGAAAAAGCTCAGAAGACTTGGGGTAATTCAACAAGAGGCACTGCTTAAAGAAGTGAGAAGTTTGCTACAAGCAGGTTTCATCTACCTTGTCGAAGACTCAGAATGGGTCTCCCCAGTAGTAGTCACAAAAAAACAAAAAATGGTAAGTGGAGAGTCTGTGGATTATAAGCCTCTCAATGCAGCCACGAAGAGGGATCACTTTCCCCTCCCATTCCATGATGAAATAATCAATGAAGTGGCAGGTCATGAACGATACACAGTGTGCGATGGTTACTCAGGATACTTTCAGATTAGCATTGCGGAGGTGAAGGGGATCGGGGAGCACCACAGACGGAGAGTGAGAGAGAGAGAAGGAGACACACACACGATGTGGGTGGGGAGACTCAATGAGTGAGCAGCCCCCTATACACTTATGCTATGTATAAGGTATACAAGTCAGTGGGCACCCAGACTCTGGGCGGCCGGGCAAGGCACAGACGCCTATACCCCAACAACCTCCCACTTAAAGGCGACTGTGCCTTTAAGCAAGAGAACCTAGTCTAAAGACTACAAAAGGCGAGAGAAAACCGCTCTCAACCGATGCCCACTGGCTGGCTGTGATCGTGTGTATCCGGCTGTCCTGCTCACGTGTAAGTCCATACACCACCAGACGTACCGCACACGTACTGCAAGTATGTACGCAATACCTTCATATCTCCCTCGTACACTATGCCATCATCAGTCAACAAACGACTGAAAACCCCAACTGCAAATGCTCCCACTACAGCTGCGATATCCGGTCCCCAGATCAACATCTCATACATGAGACCACCGAATGTCGATGCAATGCTAGCGGGCCCTGCTAGCTCTACAGAGCATGCATCAACATATATATCCCTGGCAATAGGCATCTCTGACTGACAAGGCGTGTCAGCCACATGCATCTCCTGAATGTCCACAAAAGACGCATCAACCTGTCGTGCAACCTCAGAGAAAATCAGCTACTCTAGGTGTCTGCTGGAAGACATATCCTTCACAACTATATCCCCATGCTCACTGTCGAGCATAGAAAGGAATGACTACATAATCGCTGACATCTCATCCTCCTCTGCAATCATCCACTGCAAACATGACCACTCAATCTGTTGTGACTCACTAGAGCTCTCATGCTCTAACTCCGTATGCATAGCCTCTTGCACAACGTCCTCCTGTCGTGACTCACTAGAGCAAGACCGCTCTACCTGTCTATCCTGCATAAAAGTATCTCGCACAATTGACTCTCTGCTTTGCTCAGTCACTAGCAAAGCATGCATGTCTGACTCTGTCACCTCTCTGTGTGACGGCTCAAGTCGTGCCCCAACTGTGTGCACAACGAGCTCACTACTCTGCACTCCATGCAAAGCATCTTGCAACCCACAAGCAAAAGAGACTCTCCTGCTCTCTCGCTGTCTACCTGGCTGCGTGATCACAAAGACAACACCGTCTCTCCCGTGATCCACATGCAATGGGTAACCTGTACCACTCCTGGAACCTCTCGCAATCACTAGTGAACCCAAATGCAACGCAAAAGATCGCTCAAGCAGCGATACCCAACATCCACTATCCCGTAACTGTCTGATTGAGATCAAATCCCGTCTCAGATCTGGCACATAACGCACATGACGCAGGGTAAATCTCATACCACTTGACAAGGACAAACATACGTCTCCTGCACCCTCAATGTCATACAAAACACCATCAGCCATGTGCACACAACCAAGTCTCCCACTAGAAAACGTGCTAAACCACTCACGATGCGACGTGACATGGAATGTAGCATCTGAATCTAGTAACCAATGTGAAGAAAATGTGCAATCCGATATGCAATCCATAGACATAAGATTGTCTAAAGACAAGCTAGATGTAAATGTGACATCGCCATCACAAGCATACTCAGTAACCACCGTACTGATCTCACTAGCATCTGTCATGCCCAAATCTGCATCACGCATCTGTCGCCTCCGTTGTCTCAAACACCTGAAACATCGACGCCTAATGTGCCCTCTATGTCCACAATGCCAACATGTCAAGTCTCTATGCTGTCGAGACTTGCGTGTGGGATCAATCTCTCCCATGGACATAGAAGTGGGACTAGACTCCCCTGTAGACATGGATGTCGCATACATAACATGTAAACTCTGCCATAAAGCATGAGTTGTAGTCTCCCTCGAGACCTGCCAGTAAACAGACTCAACCAGATGCAAACAAATTGTAGACATGGCTAACTCATCAAGATGCTTCCAATCATCATCACGCATAGAATTGGGCTTCGCCGATAAACCATGCAAGGGTTTATCCTGCCCCAAATCCGCCAATGCAACAAGCATATGCTCCTTCCAAGCAACAAAATCTGCACCATAAAACTGTGTCAGACCATAACGCTGGAAGTCAAATGAAAAATCAGCCATAATGCTCGCAAAAGAGCAACCAACAATGAGTAGCAAATGTCAACCAAATCAGCCCTAAACTGGCTCGAATCGCATCAACAAAAGTCTGCAAATATGGCTGTAAAATCTGATGCAAAGTTGCACCAATAACCGTGCAAAGCCTTGCACAAAATCACAAGTCAATATGACTCAATCGCGCATAAATATCTGACAAAATTTTGGCAGAGTCTCCTTTGTAACTGGAGCAAAATCTCAACAGTAAACCTCAAAGAGACAATAATATATGCCACAATGGCCAATCCGGGAATAAACTCGACCGGAATCACCTCACAAAGTCATACATATGAGCATACCCGCTCTTGCCGGAGTACCACTCAACGGCACCTCAAATGACATACATGTGAGTGATGATTGCTGCCAAAATACCTTTCAATTGATGACCAAATGTCTGCCAGATAACTATAGCAACATTTCGCAAAACCTTGCAAGATCTGTCGCTATGCGCAATACAAAATACGGCACACAAGGACATACACAAGTGACTCCAAACTCCAACCAAATGATGACTGAAAATCACCTGTCAAAGTGGGAGTAAACTCAACCACTAAACTGTCAAAGAGCAACCTACGGATACGTAGAAGCTATGGCGAGAACCTGGATAAAATCCAACAGAGTTTCTTCTATAAATTGAGCCAAATCTCAAATAATCTCAGCCATAAACAAATACACAAATCCATATATGGCATACATAAACCGCCAAGACCATGGCAACATAGCTCACTCTTGCATGAGTGGCTCTCTGAACAAATGCATATCCAAAAACCTGTGTACACCTATGAATTTGCTAGTTGTTGCAGAAAATACTCCATGTGTGTGAGATATACCAAAAACAGTGTTTTTGAGACCCGAAAGTGCACAAATAAACCTGCTGCTGTACTTGCTGTAATTCAAAGCATAATTTCAGCAAATAGACATCACCATCGCGTCCGGAGCGTGCCAAAACCCTGACCTAGACTCCTGGATCATGTAGATCTGACTCTGTATGACAGAGCTACGCAAAAAACTACGTTTTAGAGCCCGAAAATGGCAAAAACGAGCTGCACACAGTCTTGAACCTGCTCCTGCTCCACTCTGCGTGATGCAATGTCCTCTCAATGCAAGCTTCAACGCAAGAGCTCTGCCACAACAGCATCCAAGCACTCGAATGTCAAGCTCTCCTCCGCCAAGCACTTCTCTAACGAGCTCCACTGAGCTCAAAAGCTCCCATTGCATTCTCACAAAGCTTCCAAGCTTTCTTAATCTCTCTACCGTCGAGAGCGAGCGAGCTATCGCCTCGAAGCTCTCAAAGCCGTCGTGCTCTCCGCGGTCACCATAGCTCTGATACCAATTGAAGGGGATCGGGGAGCACCACAGACGGAGAGTGAGAGAGAGAGAGAAGGAGACACATGATGCAAATATGGGTGGGGAGACTCAAAGGTGAGCAGCCCCCTATACACTTATGCTATGTATAAGGTATACAAGTCAGTGGGCGCCCAGACTCTGGGCGGCCGGGCAAGGCACAGACGCCTATACCCCAACAGGAGGAAGATCAGAAGAAGACAACCTTCATCACACCTTGGGGATGTTTTGCCTACAGAGTGATGCCGTTTGGCCTCACAAATGCCCCGACCGCATTTCAACACTATGTGACTTTTGTTTTCCAACCCTACTTTGGAACATCAATACGGGTTTTCATAGATGATTTTTGCATCTATAGCTCACGAGCCCTTCATTTAAGCAAAGTCTATGATGGCTTAACCAAGCTACAAACCTTGGGTGGCCAACTCAACATGGATAAGTGTCACATTGGTGAAAGCAAAGTCACTCTCCTTGGTCATGTAATTTCAGCAAAAGGGATCGAGGCTGACCCTAGCAAGATTCAAGCCCTGGTATCTTTGTCGTCACCCACCACCGCTAAGCAGTTGGTTTCTTTCCTTCAGAAGGTAAGATACTTAAGCAGATTCATTTACTTGCTATCTCAAGTGGTCCTTCCCCTACAACAACTTACCCAGAGGGATGTCTTCTCATGGAGTGAAGAGAATGAGCAATAGTTTTCTGAGGTAAAGCAAATCGTAGCTAAGCTTCCCACTATTTCACCTCCTAAGTGGGACGAGCCATTTTATGTGAACCCTAGTGTGGGAAGTGATACACTCGGAGCCGTGCTAATGCAAAAGGACCCCAAAACTTCTTTCATGCGTCCTATTTACTTCTCTAGTTGTGTCATGACCCTGTCAGAAAAGGGCTTTACCGAAGTAGAACACATGGTTCTGGCACTAATGTTTTCTACCACAAAGTTCTGCTCCTATCTCCTGCGTAGACCCTTTGTAATCCTGACAATGGAAGAGGTTTTCTCATATGTAATGCGAAACATGGATGTCTCATCTAGGATCTCAAAGTGGTTGATTAGATTACAAGAGTTTGACTACACCATGCAAGTAGAAAACTCCACCAAGGCTAGTTTAGCGGGAATTCTCACTCATCGCCATTATGAGAAGAAGTTGAAGGTCAACACGGAAGAAAAGGAAGAAACACCAATGGTAGAAAGTCCTAGGCTAGAAAGAGCTCACTCTTTTTTTTTTTAACGGAGCATACAAGAGAACAATGGATCAGTCTACAACAAGCATAGTCATTTTCAATGAACATCAAGAAAGAATGTTCTCCATTGGGTAGTTATTACACTCCCACTCCAACAATGAAGTAGAATATGCAGCCCTAATTCTTGGGTTGGAGCAATGTCTTTCACAAGGAGTTCAACGCCTAAATGTGTTTGGTGATGCTTTGCTTTTGATAAGGCAGATAAATGTAAATGGCACCTGGGATTGTAAGAACAGGTTTTACTTGGTCAACTTCGCCAAGTTAAGGACCTTCTAAAGAAGTTTGAAGCAGTGAATCTATTTCATGTTCCCAGAGCAGAAAATCAGGAGGCAGATGCTCTCGCCAAAGAAAGAATACAAGACGTTTCCGTAGGAGCAATCAATTAAAGCTACCACTCTTCCAAGGTAGTGATGCTATGCCTGATGTCATCAGTTTTCTAGATACAGGAGAATGTCCAGCAGGATACACCAAAGGCCAGAAACAGTGGCTGGTAAGGAAGGCTACTAGGTACCGCCTTGTAAACGACCACTTGTATTGTAAGGGCAAAGATCAAATTCTCAGGCGGGTGCCAACCTCCAGTGAGATCACAGAGGTGGACAGTAGTGCCATCTGGGCACCCTCTGGACTATGGTGTAGAAAGGCCAAGGGCGCCAGAGTCGAAGGAAAGCCTCGTGGCGCTCCCGCATGCGATCGGAGCTTCTCTGTAGTCCCTCAAGCTGTCCTCTGAGAGTATGGATCAGCTCTAGCCAAAAGTCACAAATAGTCTCTGCTGGTGGCACAGGGCGAGCCTCAAAGATGCGGAAACAATGGGCCCGCCAGATGAACCAGAGAGCTAGGCCACTGATGAGATCCCAACAATCCTCTCTCTCACTGCACCACTCTTGTGGAGTAAGCTCTGTAGCAGGTTGGAGTGTAGGTCCCCCCCCCCTGCATCACTATCATCCTGCTGGTGGAAGATAGCTCAAATTGAAGTGCTGGGCCCGTGAGGCTGGACCAAGCCGCTGCCCCCCAAGTGTACTGTCGAGCCGTGGAGAGGGAAGGCATCAGCTGAAGAACTCGTAGCCACACCTGCTGGGCCGAGGGACAGTCCCAAAGACAGTGACGCTGACTCTCCACCAACTGGTCACAGGCTACACATGCGGCCGAGAGACCACTATGCACAAGCCAGCACCGTACTGCTCTGGCTCTGTGTGCAAATAGCCACTGGAACAAAGTGACGCGCCTCGGCTGTTTGGAGTCCCACAGCCTCTGCCAAAAGGCTGCCAAGAACTCGACTGTGAGGCCCTCCTCCTGCCAATGACGTGCTGCAGCGGGGCGGGCCTCTCTCTGTGCTGCAAGTATATGACGTCCAAGCCGAACAATGTACTGAAAGAAGGGGACTCCTGGGCGGTCTGCAGAAGAAAAAGGGTCTCTCCATAGCCACTCACCAGGATCCCACTCGTGCCAGTGGACAACACTCCCAAGCCCATAGCCTCTAGTGTCCAGTCTCAAGAGCTGCTGGGTCAGGGTCTATGACGCAAGTCCTCCCATAGATGCCCACAACTCGGATCCTCTAGAAACAACACTCTACTACCTGCGGGGCCTCTACTGCAACTCGCTGTAATCGTCCCCCACCTTGAAGCTCGAAGAATAGGGTTGGGACAATCTCTGAGCAGGCCCTGACTGAAATGAGAACCTCCAGTCGTGTGAAGGCTCCCATCCACCGGGGTGCTACTGGCTCGAGAGGCGTGAGCCACTCAACTGGAACTGACTCTGAGATGTCCTGACACATGCTCTGCACCCCTCTCATGCCCTGTAGCTGGACACCCTGCACCTCCTCAGACAAACCTGTGAACTCAAGCCAGTCACCTAGAGAACACGCTGGACCTGCTGCCATGGGACCCCAAGAAACATGAGGCCGACTCCCAACCAAGTGGCCTCTCTAAGTGCTAACCATGGGGTTCCAGACGAGGGGCTGTCGTAGGCGCTCCTCCGTGCACGTCGGCTGTCTCTGCTCTAGGCCACGCCGTAAGAGCTCCCAAGATCGAAGCAGACTCACAGCGAATCGGTCCTCCAGTCTCCTGCTCAAACCAACTCGGCACAACTCTGTAAAGATCCATCTGGTCGAAGGTTGCCAAGGGCCTCCTGACTGAGGCACTCGGCACGAAGCCTCTGTAGCAAGAACTCCTTCCAGGGCTCGTCGCCTGGAAGAAGTCCTCTGACGACGAACTTCCCAAGAAGGGCTCTGCTCTGCTGTGTTGGATCAATGATCCCAAGCCCTCCCTGAGAACAAGGAAGTGTGATGACCGACCAAGCCACCTTGGATCGGGCAATCTGAGTGTCACGTCTTGACCAAAGGAAGTTCCTGATCAGCCTCTCTACCTGGCTGATACAAGAACTCGAGAAGATCCAGCAAGAAGTGATGTACCACATAGTCGCCAACAACACCTGGTTGGCAACTACTACTCTACCAGCCAGCGAAAGTCGTGCTGAGCTCCAATGTAACAGCTTTCTCCTGATGGACAGGAGAAGAGGAGCAACCTGACAACCCAAGTACCGAACTGTAGTCCCTGGAGGAATCCACCTGAAACCCTCTCCTGGCATCCAATCTGGCATAGGAGCACTGTCAACCGAGAAAGCCACTGTCTTTCTCCAATTGATAAGTGCGCCCGATGCACAGCAGAAGGTCTCCAAAGCCTGCTCACATCTGTGTAGATTGGCCTCCTGTCCCTCTAAGTACAAGATTGAGTCGTCGGCAAACTCAGCGTCCAGAAGCTCATCTCCCCGTATAGGGAGTGCTAAGCCCCTCAGACCAACGTGCTGCGACACCAAAAATCTCCTCATCGCCTCCGCATAGAACAGAAAGAGAAAGGGGGCAAGAGGACAACCCTGTCTGACCGATCGTGTGAGCATGAAGCGCTCACCTCTACCTCTTGCCAAAAGCACCTGACTGTGAGCCTATCTGTACAAAGCTGACACCCCTCTGATCCAAGCATCTGAGAAGCCCATCCTGCGTAGAGTGCCCTCTAGAAAGTCCCAGTCAACTCTGTCACATGCCTTCTCAAAATCGAGAAGAAGAATCACAAGGTCCTCCCCACGGAGCCGTGCCAGGGCAAAAGCCTCCCAGAAAGTGAAGATGTTGTCAAGGATACTTCGTTCCTTGACAAAACCTGTCTGAGTCCCATGTATAAGGCTCTCCAAAAGTCGCTGAATCCTCAAACTCAGAGCCTTGGAAAGAATTTTGTAGGCTGAGTTGAGGATGGTGATGGGGCGCCACTGTCGAATCTCATCCAAGGAGCCACCCTCCTTTGGAATGAGGTAAATGAGGCCCTCACTCATGCTATCCGGCCGCATGGGAACCCCCCCGCTCTCCCGTATTCTTACACTCACCCCCTCCCTCTCTCACACTCTTTTCCCCCCCTCTCATTACTTCTCCCCCCCCCCCCCCTTTGGCCTGCTAATATTCTTTCCCCCCTCTCTTCCTCACCCGCTCACTCACCCTCCCCTTGGCCCGCTATCCCCACCCTCTATCCCCCCCCCCACCCCATTGACTTCTCCCCCCCTCCTCTCATCCTTGAGACAGCATGCAAGACGGAGGATAAGACAACCTCTCCCTCCACACACTCTCTTCCTCCCCCCCACGATGGGCACCCTCCCTATGGATTCCCCCTCCCTCTAGCGCCACCTCATCCTCTCTCTCTCTCTCTCTCTCTCTCTCTCTCTCTCTCTCTCTCTCTCTCTCTCTTTCGTTTCAGCCCGAAGACGCAGCGCACGGAGCCGGAGCGGACTCTCAATACACACACCACACACTCACACCCTCATCCTCACCCTCTTCCTCATCCTCACACTCTCACGCACACCCCAATCCCCCCTCGCTCTCTCGCGCTCTGTTTCGGCAACAGCCCACCCGCCATCTCTCTCTCTCTCCCTCTCGGCATGTACAGGCACAACACATTTTTTTTTCTCTCTCTCAACACCACACACACACACACACACACACCCCATCCCCCCCACCCCAAGCATACGTTGTTGCCGTTGGCCATCGAAAAGAGAAAAAATATATATATATATATATAATATACATTATGTACATAAGCCCCCATTCCCACCGCACGCTTGCGCACACATACAAATACACACACATGCACTCACGCACACACACCCATATACATATATATATACACATCCGCCAACATGCACATACGTACACACACACGCGTATACGCACCACAAATACAATGAAAACGAAGGACTCCACGACTACGATGACCACAAAAAAAGAAGAAGGACCCAAAGCACGCGCCGCCAACAACAAAAAGAGGAAATACACCGAAGGCATGCCCCGTCCGACCCCAAAAAGAAGTACGCTCGACACCGACGCACCAGCAACACACCATTCTCTGGAAACACGCAACCACGATGCCATTCTAGTAGTTATAGGTTATTTTCATCATTTTTTCAGTTTCCACCCGAGCCATTGTAAAATTCCCATTTTTTTTTGTAAATATCCTCTCTCTAGGTGATGGTCACAAAGGCCCACCTAGAGATTCTCATCTTTTAATAACCTCCCAAAACAAAGAAAGGTTCAACCACACCGGGCCCACCACTTGCTTTGTCTCCCCGATTAAGCTTTCCCTAATCACACTGGGATTACCATAATCCAAGCAGCCAACACCTATAAATTGGCACTGAGAGGTCACTATCGGGGGGGGGGGGGGGGGGGGGGGCAGTCCATGAGAAGTCAGCACTTGGTAGAGTGTAGTGGGAAGAGTTGGCACTATCACCATCACGGGGAGGGGGCTTGTGTATTGGGTTTGCCTTGGGAATTGCACCATGCGAAAGGAACCACGTCCATCTCTCGACTCCAATGGTTGATGCATACGCGTATACAGGCTCTTGATAGCAAGCTTCACAATCATTCAGTCGTCTTAGAGAACGCACTAAGTAGTTTGCACCATCTTTTCTCCCTACCTCTCTATCACCACGGCATGCCATTTGTAAATACTGTAGAAATAATTCTCCCTAACACCCCCGAGGGTTTTCATCAATTGCAAATATTCTCTCTCTCTCTCTCTCTCTCTCTCTCTCTCTCTCTCTCTCTCTCTCTCTCTCTCTCTCTCTCTCTCTCTCTCGTGTGTGTAAGTTTGCAATGTTCATATCATCGTGGTTTGCGTCCTAGCCGCTCAAAGCTAGGTGGTGCCCCTTGTTCGCTTTACCGTGAGACAGAGGCTCGAGGCACGCCATTTGGCCCCCGGCGTTTTAGAGGCCGTCGGGGTTCGGGGTTCGCTTTGCTCGCGTCAGCAGGTTCATGTTCAGGGTCAGGTTCAGGTTTCTCTTCAAAAAGATTGAAGAAAGATTCAAGGTAGGATGACAACTTTGCAACCATTAAACACTACCTCTTGAACATATCCAATATCTCTGCATGTAGATGAAACACTTAGAGACCTGATTTAGACTCTGTAATGCCAACACCCAAACTTATTTGATTCAAGGCTTGAAAATAACAAGTTGAACTCTTCTTCACACATTAAAACACCACCAAGATGGCTTGCTCACATCCCCTCCCAAAAACATAAATAAATCCACTTTGTAGCTGTAAATATCTCCAATTAGTGATATCTCCCTCAAAATGAAAACTTTTGACTTATGCTCCCCGAACAACTTCTCTTATGTCATCAAGCATGAAGACATAAAACCAATGAGATATAAGAATATCAACATCATCTCCTCCATCAACAACATCACATAGAAATGTAGAACCATCTTCAAGAAAATCCACTTCACCATCAACAAGAACTTCTAAAAGGCTTGCATAATCACCAATCAAAACCATCTCCTCAACATCAACAAAACCATTGAAATCAGGAACATGACCACATACCAAATACAAATCTTCAAGAATACCATCAGGAAACTGAACTTCCTTGGAGAAAGATGGACTTCCAATCTCCTTGACTGAATTTTTAAAGCATCGACATCGTAAAGGTGATTGATGACAACATCATCATTCAAGACCCCTTTTGTAACATCAAGGTTTGAAGAAGACTCCATATTGTTGATTTGAGTAGGTTGAAGATTCAAATCCTCAATTTGATTATCTGTGTCGAAAATAACTTGCTTAAGAGCATCATGAACTTCATAACAATAAGAAATATGTAATTCAAACTCCGCTCAAACTTGAGAAATCTCCACCATCAATGATGCCTTCTCTTCTTGAAGTTGACTGACTTTGAAAATCGCTTCATTTATCGCAACCATACTTGAATGCCTCTCATTGTCCAAATCCAAAGAAAGATTATGGATCATCTTCTCTTGAGAAAGAAAAGACTTTGTAGTTCAACAAATTCAGGTACATAACTTCTTTGAAAATCAGTAATCTCAGGATCAGGGAGACCTGTATAGTGGATATATCATCTTCAATAATAAACATTGGATTTGAAGCTGACTGTTGTATTCCTGCTTCCTCATGCTCTGTAACCGCAACTGCATCTTCCACTATATCTTGAACTTGATTCTTTTGAACTTCATCTTAATCCATCTGCACTTGAACTTGATTTAAGCTAAGCTGCACCTGCTGATTTAGTTGATGATATTCTTGTTTTCAGTCATCATACTGCTTCTTCAGCTTCCTCTCATCTCCTTGTTCCCAAACATCTATCTTTGCATACTGTTCATTTTGTCTTAACTGCAATAGCTGAATCTTTTGGTCCTTCACCCTCACAAATTGATTCTTCAAGTCTTCATATAGCTTCAGTTTGAACAAAAGTATTCTACTGTGCTTCTACTTTATGTATTCAGTCCAATGCAAACATTCAAGCAAAAAGTTCACTTCCTAATTCATGTATACAATCTCCTGCAAATATTCAGTCTCTTGCATATGTTCAATTCCCTGTAAGTACATTGTAGTGCTCTTTCCTTGCAAGTACAATGTAGTCTCATCTAAATATTCATACTTCAACACACATTTAGTCTCTAGAACATAAACAATATTCTGTAATTGTTCAGTTGCCTCTTGCAAGTAATCAGTATACTGCAAAGATGAAGCTTCCTGCACTTCAAAAATATCCTCCTGAACATGAATTTGAAATTTCTTGATTTCATATTCTTCCACAAAATGCTTTATGCTTCTTTCATCCAAACCCTTTTCCCACTTGATCCATTTCCAAAAGAAAATAATCAGAAAATTCCAAAAAAGACTTCCACACCATTTAGCACAAGTAGAAATTTGTTGCAAACACCCCATGTTGGACTTCTCTAGACAAAAAGTTTCTTCAGCCACTTGACTCTTGCATACTTTAGTTGTAGAAATCAAAGAATGAACTCCATTCTTCACCTTTGAGAACCTGTACTTTGTTTCTTCTTCGTCAAAAAGCACTTCTTGAATATCTTTGACAACATATTGATCCTGTGAACACTTTTTGACTAATGATTGCTTCTTTTCTTGAAGTCGATTGATCATAAAAATGGCTTGATTTGTTGCCACCTGATTTGAATATCTCTCATTGTTCAAATCTAATGAGTGATTGTTGATGATCATTGCTTGAGCAACAATAAGACTTTGAAGTTTAGAAAATTCAAGAACAAAATCTCTTTGCAAATCAGTAAGTTTTTGTTCAGGGACCTGCATTATGGAATTATGTAAATCAAGGACCTTCTGCATTGAAACTTGCAATTCAAGGACCTGAAATTTGGGATCATTAACTTCAAAACCTGAATAACTCATATCCACTCTTAGAAATTGACTTTCAGTCCTCAAGACTCCAAAACACACATCTTCTTTAGCAAAAACAATTGTTGGAATGTCACTTGTATGATACTCTTCATGAACAACAATCAAAAGCTGATTCATCACATCATCCTCATCATAAAAACACATTATGTCTTCATCTATCTTCATCTCTTCCTCTTTAGTACACTGTAATATGATCTCTCCCTGATTTCAACCTCTTCAAGATTGTTATCCAAGGTTGGTATATGGATTGGTATGTGGTATTGGTGGCTTCTTTGGCTCACTCCCACTTGCATTCCCTTCTTCTCAATTGCCAACTCTTCTTTTGGGTAGCTCTCGTTCTCTTCTTGCAAAGATACAAGTCTCTTTGATGTGAGGTTTGTGGATAGCTGGCAGTCCTCGTGGCTCCTTTGGCTTGTGAGTTGCTCCTGGCTTCCTCCTTTTTCCACCAATATCTTTTGGACTTTGTCTAGATTGCATTGAACTTCAATATCTCTATGTTTAAAGAACTCATTCTCAACCTTTCTCTTAGTCTCCTGCAAATGTAAAGTTTTTATAGCATGAACAATAACCTGATCTTTCACAAATTCAATTTCTTGCAAATTTTTAGGAACAAGCATGCCTTGTGCATGTCTTCTTCAGGATCCTACATACTTTTAGGCCCACTTTTGTCTTCAATTTCTTGACGTGATTGCTGTTACCATATACATGTGGTAGTGATGTGTGTGAACACACTAGGACCGTTGGAGCATTTTTTCCCCTCTTTAGGAGGTTTTTTCCCCCGTGCATTATATATACGCCCATCACTCTAGGACTATCTATCTTTCCATTGCACACTAAGTAACACACTCTCTATTGTGTGCCTTGATCTTCCTTCGTCTTCGCCAAGATGTGTGCATTTCTCTGCAACCCTAATTCCAACAATTGGTATGAGAGCAAGTTGCGTCCTCCCAGGCTTAGTCGCCAGCAGCTCCAGCACATGCCTGTTCACTTTCTCCGATTTCAGTGAGATTTGGCGAGCGTTCGCTAGTCGACAAAAATTTCGGGAAAGCTCAAAGAGCTTAGTCTGCTTAGATTTCTGATTCAGAATCATTTCGGACTCCGTATCCACTACAGATAGGTCTGCGCAGGCAATTTCTTCATTTTGTGCAAAATTTCTGTCAGTGTCGTTTTCTGCATAACAGGTGCCTTACAATCTTCTATGATGTGTGCTATATAGCATGTGTTGTTCCCACTTCGTTTCTCCTCTTTTCAGGCAGTTTTCACATCAGGTGCGGCATTTACCATGGTTGACAACAACACACATGTGTTGAAGATGTTTGCTGTTGAGGACAGGTTGGCTGGGGACAATTACCCTATGTGGACTTATGTGATGCAACATGTTCTTGTGTCAAAGGGCGTCTGGAACATTGTGCAGGGCATTGATGTACATCCTAGTTCTGAGGATGTAGGCGATGTTGAGGATGTTGCAGATCTTGCTGCAAGGATTGCTGCTATTAGAGTTGTTTTACCTACGGCAGAACAAGCTCGTTGGGATGTAAAGGATGCGCAGGCTCATGCATTGATTGCGTTGTCTGTGAAGCGCACCATTGTTCCTCACATTCATTCAACAAAATCTGCAAAACAATATCGGGATATTCTAGCAGGTCTTTATGCAAGCCGTAATGAGGCTAAAATTGCTTTGCTGCGTAAAGAGCTGGAATCGAAGATTATGCATGAGAAAGATGATATGGAAACTTTCCTTACTGGTGTCAAGGATATCAATGAGCAACTTATTTCTGCAGGTGAAGTCATTTCAGACAGTTCCCTTGTGCAGACTGTTCTTGATGCCTTACCAGATTCTTATCAAACTTTTGCGGAGACTTATGACCCAAGGAAATCCAGAAGTTGTCAAGTTTGATGTATTATGCACATTTCTGTTGCAAGAGTCACTTTCCAGAAAAAACAGGACTAGGCAGCGTGCAATTGAACAGGTTTTTATTGCTTCTCAAAGAAAGGTGGTAATAGCAATGTAGCCACTTCTTATGGTTCTGTTGTGAGTGGAAAAAATTCTGTTCCTAATGCTTCTGCTGGCAGCAATTCGTCTGGAAACTCTGGTGATAAGGGCAAAAAGAAGATGTGTTGCCATTATTATAGAGCTAATGATCATTTGATCAAGTAGTGTCCTAAGTTGAAGGCCAAAGAGGCTAAGAAGAAAGAGGGTGGTTCCAATGCAAATGCTAGTTCCACTAAAAATGCAGCCATTGTTGAGTCTTCTGTGAAAGGAGACTGTGTTGCTGATGTTGATGCAGAATGGGCTTTTAGTGCAGATTGCACTTACAATCCTATTGTCCATGATGCATGCTTGTCAGTTGCTGCAGATTCACATGTGTGGTATTTCGACAGTGGTGCTGTAAAGCACATTACCTCACATCATGAATTGTTCACCTCTCTCAAGTTTGTCCCTCATGGGAATTCATTCACTTGTGCCAACAATGCCTCTTATCCGGTTCAAGGAGTTGGAAAGATTGTGCTTACTGCTGCAAATGGCAGTTCTTTCACACTTGTTGATGCACTTTATGTACCTGGGATCAAGAAGAATCTCTTGTCTGTATCCGCACTTGCTAGACTTGGACTTGTAGTCAAATTTGTGGATGACAGATGTGAAGGGGATCGGGGAGCACCACAGACGGAGAGTGAGAGAGAGAGAAGGAGACACACACACGATGTGGGTGGGGAGACTCCAAGAGTGAGCAGCCCCCTATACACTTATGCTATGTATAAGGTATACAAGTCAGTGGGCGCCCAGACTCTGGGCGGCCGGGCAAGGCACAGACGCCTATACCCCAACAACCTCCCACTTAAAGGCGACTGTGCCTTTAAGCAAGAGAACCTAGTCTAAAGACTACAAAAGGCGAGAGAAAACCGCTCTCAACCGATGCCCACTGGCTGGCTGTGATCGTGTGCATCCGGCTGTCCTGCTCCCGTGTAAGTCCGTACACCACCAGACGTACCGCACACGTACTGCAAGTATGTACACAATACCTGCATATCTCCCTCGTGCACTATGCCATCATCAGTCAACAAACGACTGACAATCCCAACTACATATGCTCCCACTGCAGCTGCGATATCCGGTCTCAAGATCAGCATCTCATACATGAGACCACCGAATGCCGATGCAATGCTAGCGGGCCCTGCTAGCTCTACGGAGCATGCATCAACATATATGTCCCTGGCAATAGGCATCTCTGACTGACAAGGCGTGTCAGCCACATGCATCTCCTGACTGTCCGCAAAAGACGCATCAACCTGTCGTGCAACCTCAGAGTAAACCAGCTGCTCTAGGTGTCTGCTGGAAGACATATCCTGCACAACTATATCCCCATGCTCACTGTCGAGCATAGAAAGGAATGACTGTATAATCGCTGACATCTCAGCCTCCTCTGCAATCATCCACTGCAAACATGAACACTCAATCTGTTGTGACTCACTAGAGCTCTCATGCTCTAACTCCGTATGCATAGACTCTTGCACAACGTCCTCCTGTCGTGACTCACCAGAGCAAGACCGCTCTACCTGTCTATCCTGCATAGAAGTATCTAGCACAACTGAGTCTCTGCTTTGCTCAGTCACTAGCAAAGCATGCATGTCTGACTCTGTCACCTCTCTGTGTGACTGCTCAAGTCGTGCCCCAACTGTGTGCACAACGAGCTCACTACTCTGCACTCCATGCAAAGCATCCTGCAACCCACAAGCAAAAGAGACTCGCCTGCTCTCTCGCTCTCTACCTGGCTGCGTGATCACAGAGACAACACCGTCTCTCGTGTGATCCACATGCAATGGGTAACGTGTACCACTCCTGGCACCTCTCGCAATCACTAGCGAACCCAAATGCATCACAAAATCTCGCTCTCGTAGAGAAATCTGACATCCACTATCCCGTAACTGTCTGACTGAGATCAAATCCCGTCTCAGATCTGGCACATAACGCACATGACGCAGGGTAAATCTCATACCACTGGGCAAGGACAAACATACGTCTCTTGTACCCTCAATGTCATACACAGCACCATCAGCCATGTGCACACAACCAAGTCTCCCACTAGAAAACGTGCTAAACCACTCACGATGCGACGTGACATGGAATGTAGCATCTGAATCTAGTAACCAATGTGAAGACAATGTGCAATCCAATATGCAATCCGTAGACATAAGATTGTCTGAAGACAAGCTAGATGTAAATGTGACATCGCCGTCACAAGCATACTCAGTAACCACCGTACTGATCTCACTAGCATCTGTCATGCCCAAATCTGCATCACGCATCTGTCGCCTCCGTTGTCTCAAACGCCTGAAACATCGACGCCTAATGTGCCCTCTGTGTCCACAATGCCAACATGTTAAGTCTCTATGCCGTCGAGACTTGCATGTGGGACCAATCTCTCCCATGGACATAGAAGTGGGACTAGACTTCCCTGTAGACATGGATGTCCCGTACATAGCATGTAAACTCTGCCATAAAGCATGAGTTGTAGTCTCCCTCGAGACTTGCCAGTAAACAGACTCAACCAGATGCAAACGAATCGTAGACATTGCTAACTCATCAAGATCCTGCCAATCATCATCACTCATAGACTTGGGCTTCGCCGATAAACCACGCAAGGGTTTATCCTGCCCCAAATCTGTCAATGCAACAAGCATATGTTCCTTCCAAGCAACAAAATCTGTACCATCAAACTGTGTCAGACCATAACGCTGGAAGTCAAATGAAAAATCAGCCATAATGCTCGCCAAAGAGCAACCAACAATGAGCAGCAAATGTCAACCAAATCAGCCCTAAACTGGCTCGAATTGCATCAACAAAAGTCTGCAAATATGGCTGCAAATCAACCCCAAAACAGCCCCAAAATTCAGCTCTTAAACAGCTGCATAAACAAGTCACAAAATCTCGCTCCCAAATCAGCCTACAACTGAGCCATACATGGACACCTGCAAAGAGGAAACAATGGCTGAAAATTCAGCACCCAAATAAGCCCTCAAACCTGCCTGTAAACTTGTAAACCTGTAGCTGAAACCTGCTGAAAAACCTCAAGCCATTAGTGCTCGAATCCGGCTACCTAGCTCGTAGCCACACAAGCATACATCACAATACTCACTCCTGTGAGTGTGCCAAGATAACTGTACGCCTGTCAAACCCGTGAGCTAATCACCAAGCCCACAATGTGCGGTATCGATGCATACACACGCACAAATCTCCCACCTGCAGAGAACACCGCACACAAATGCTGAGTGCAACCCGCAATCTCTACCTAGATCGCATAAATGATGCGCATAAAACTCCTGGGAAAATTTCGCCAGAGTTTCGTCAGTAAAACGGCCGCAAAACCAGTAACCAAACTGACTGCACGCTCAAAACCATGAGCAACCAAAGCGCATCAAACCGCACTCCAAATTCATGCACCAATCTCCACACTTTGCATACATCATTGCAAACACCTGCAAATCTAGTACACAAATATTTGCTCTACCTGTGACTGCCAAAAAACATGCTCGAGGCATACATTGCTGAGCTCAAAATGCAATCACTAGTCTCCTTGAGCATCAAACCACATAAGACATACATCGTATCCTCCCACCTGTGAGGAAACTTGCAGCAAATATCACTCTCACATCTGAGAGCAAACCATGTGTGGAATCCTCGACACACAATAAACAACTACTGCTGCAGAAAATTCAGCGTTCAGAATTTTACAATTCTGATATGACGAGTGCGTCTGGAGCGTGCCAAAACCCCAAGGTAGACTCCTGGATCATATGTATCCGAGTCCGGGTGTGAAAGCTATGCCAAAAACAGTGTTTTTGGGATCCGAAAGTGCACAAATAAACTTGCTGCTGTACCTGCTGTAATTCAAAGCATAATTTCAGCAAATAGACATCACCATCGCGTCCGGAGCGTGCCAAAACCCTGACCTAGACTCCTGGATCATGTAGATCTGACTCTGTATGACGGAGCTACGCAAAAAACTGCGTTTTAGAGCCCGAAAATGGCAAAAACGAGCTGCACACAGTCTTGAACCTGCTCCTGCTCCACTCTGCGTGATGCAATGTCCTCTCAATGCAAGCTCCAACACAAGAGCTCTGCCACAACAGCATCCAAGCACTCGAATGTCAAGCTCTCCTCCGCCGAGCACTTCTCTAACGAGCTCCACTGAGCTCAAAAGCTCCTCTCACCAAGGAAGCCGCAACCGCCTCCTCGACCAAGCTTGACCACACCAAGCTCCTAAGCTCCAAAGACAATGCTCCTCAAGCTAAAATCGCTCTCCGTGAAACTCCGCGATCGAACTCCACCGTCGAGAGCGAGCGAGCTATCGCCTCGAAGCTCTCAAAGCCGTCGTGCTCTCCGCAGTCACCATAGCTCTGATACCAATTGAAGGGGATCGGGGAGCACCACAAACGGAGAGTGAGAGAGAGAGAAGGAGACACACACACGATGTGGGTGGGGAGACTCCAAGAGTGAGCAGCCCCCTATACACTTATGCTATGTATAAGGTATACAAGTCAGTGGGCGCCCAGACTTCGGGCGGCCGGGCAAGGCACAGACGCCTATACCCCAACAAGATGTACAGTTCATGATCTCAGTTTTAGTGATGAAATTATTGTATCTAGCCTTTTGTGTCGTGGGCTGTATAAGCTCACTTTGTATGACAAGCGTGGACAAAATTTTGCAAATGCAGTTGCAGATTCAAAAGCACATTGTATGTAAAGCATGAGGGTGATGTACTTCTCATTGTGGTTCTTTATATAGATGATTTGCTGATCACTAGACCAAATGAGAGACATATTACTGAATTTAAGGCTGATTTGAATGCTACTTTTAAGATGAAAGATTTGGGACTATTGCATCATAATTTGGGCATACAATTTAAGCAGTGTGATGGTGGTATTACCTTGTGTCAGAAAAGTTACATAGAGATATTACTATGTAAGTTTGGACTTGAGGATTGTAAACCTCTTGCCACTCCCATGGAAACATGTTTGAAGTTGAGTCTACATGATGCTAGAGATCCTACTGATGTCACTCTTTACCAAACTGATGTTGGTTGCCTCATTTATGTATGCAACAAGAGGCCAGATATTCAGTTTGCAGTCCCACAGGTCAACAGATTTATGCATAGCCCAAGGTCTAAGCATTGGAAGGCTGTCAAGAGGATTTTTCGCTACCTTAGTGGAACTTTACATCTTGGCTTGTTTTATCCGAAGGGGGGATCATTGCCGCCAGACTTACATGCTTTTTCGGACTCAGATTGGGCTAGTTGTTTTGACAAGCGAGTGTCCATGAGTGGTTTTTGTTTCATGCTTGGCAGTTCACGTATATCATGGTTGAGCAAGAAGCAACCTATTGTGGCCACTTCGAGTTGTGAGGCTGAATACAGAGCAGTCTTCACAGCTACGGTTGAGTGTGTATGGATCAGACGCCTTATGGCTGATTTGGGTGTTAGACAGGACACTACCAACACTATATACACTAACAGTCAGAGTGCATTGGCAGTTGCGAGGAACCCAATTTTTCATGCTCGCACAAAGCACATTGAGGTGCATTACCACTATGTTAGGAAGAGGCTCTCAACAGGAGAGATCAACTTGGCTTATGTGCCAACATAGAACAACCTTCCAGATCTTTTCACAAAGGCATTGTCTCGTGAGAAGCTTGAAGCTTTCCGCAAAGCTTTGGTCTTACTCCCCTTTGTGGATTGATCATGTCCTCAGGGAATGGCACTTCCCTTTACTTATGTGCCAGCTCTTGTTCACCGCATCACTCCAGGGGGGATTTGTTACCATATACATGTGGCAGTGATGTGTGTGAACACACTAGGACCGTGATCGGGGCATTTTTTCCCTCTTTTAGGAGGTTTTTTCCCCCGTGCATTGTATATACGCCCATCACTCTAGGGCTATCTATCTTTCCATTGCACACTAAGTAACATAGTCTCTATTGTGTGGCTTGAGCTTCCTTCGTCTTCTCCAAGCTGTGTGCATTTCTCTGCAACCCTAATTCCAACAATTGCAAATACCTCTCTATTGTTGATTCAAGTTCTTCAACTTCTTACAAACCCTTGAGTCTATTTGGAGTGTGTCTTTGGGATACTAAGTGCTCCTTTTGGCTTCTTTGTCTCTTAGGATGCTCCTCTTCTTCTCCCCTTTCAAACACCACCTTCTTGACTTGTTCAGGTTGGCTTTGTGCTTGAACTTCTTTCATTGAGTTGGGACTTATAACGAGTGCATTTGGAGAAAAACATGATTGTACCTAATTTTTTCCAACCAAGGGAAACATTGGTGTTGTAACTCCCCACTCATCATCACTTTCATCTTCCTCTTGAAACTGATCTTCATACTTCTCCATCAAGCCTTCAACTGCTTCTTGTAACATCTGTATCCTCCACACAATAGAGCATGACTTCTTCTTTTTCCTTCACGACCTTTATGCCAATCTTCCACCTTGTCAAGAAGATTAGAAAAATCATCCAAATCCTCTTGTGCATCACATAGTTCCTCATGATTTGATGCATCTTGAAAAGATTTGACAATCCGATACAACTTCTTGCACAGTTTATGCATACAATATTTGACACATACTTCTTCCTTTTGACAGGGCTTCAACATGTAAGGGTATTCCTTAGTGCGGTGCTCATACTTTTGACATATTGTACACTTCTTCTTCTTCATCTTCTTTGCCATTACTCACACATCAAAAGAATAGAGATCATTTGTACCTCTTTAAACCTTGAAACTGCTTAAACTGCTTTGCAAACTAGAATACCGAAAACTGCATTTTGCAAACTTGAATTTTTGAAATCTGCAACATATTGAGGCGGTCCAGGGCGGGCAACAAGAAGAGCGGACTCTAAACACCCTTCGAGGCTCCCGTGCTGCTCAATTGGGGCTGGGGCAAGCACAATCAGAGACAACAACAACCCACAGCCAGAAACCAAACAAGAAAAGGGGCACCACCTAGTTGTAGATGCGAACTAGGACGCACGTGATATCTCCTTGTACTCAAACGCACAAAGAGAAGGGAATGCAAGATAGCCACACACACCAAACACAAACATTCACCACGCCAAAGAGAGGTAAAGAGCACAAATCAACTTGAGCAACTCAGTCTTAGCCATAAAGACTAGATACACACAAAGCTTGATGAGAAATAGAGAAACAACACAAAACTTGACCTTGTTGCCAATACACAAATTGTCTTAGGGTCATGGGAGCCCTCTCACCGAGCACCCTCTTACAATTTGACCTTTTAGGAAAACAATTCAACAAGCCCTCCAACCACCAAGCATGAAATGGCACAACAAACTTCGAGGACAATATACCTTCAATCACCTGATGAGCCAACTTATCAAGTCAATTTGGAGAGAAGAGTCGTAGTTGCAGCATACAATTGCACCCAAAACTATAAATCTTATTTATGCACAAAAGTAGGCTACAAGTGTGGTGAAGAGTATGGCATACACTCCACTCCTCTAGATGGCATAACTAAATTCAAGCTTCTCCATGCACCTATGTGTAATGATGGAATAGAGCACTCACGATGCACACACTCTACACAACTAAGCTTGAAGACTCGTGTGTTATGTGTAGAGAATGGTGTGGTGTAGTGTGATCATATGATCATTTACAAGGGAGAGAAGGACTCTATTTATAGGTTTTAGAAGCCCCGATTAGAATTAGGCCTAATCAAGTTTATTTGAAGGAATAAAAGATTATGCATATTTTTATTTTTATTTTAATGAGGGTGGGTCTCTCTTGTCCTTTGAGTCACATGGATGTGGGCTCAAGGGAAGAGAATTATTGAGGATGAAAGGAGAGAGGGATTGAGTGAATAATTTGGGAGTGCCTACTCTAGTAGAGGGTGCATTTTACAATAAGGTTAGTGGTTAGTAGTTAGTTATTATCACTAAAAGATGTTTACAAAATCATTCACCAAATGGTGAGATATATGATGAGAAAAGTTAGAGAAGGGATGAGCTTGTAAAGAGAGGTTGAAGCTTTGGAAAAGTTGACATTCACCTCTTTACAACACCGGAAGAAGAAGCAGTCAGCATGACGAAGCAGCGCGTGTCGATGAAGCTATGTTATTTCAAACCTTGAAAAATTCATGACAAAAGCCTTCATTTGCATAGGTTATCTTTGGATTTTTGCTGATTTTTTGAAGTTCTTTACAAAGTTGAAGAGAGTATGGTAATATGGACATATATGTAGAGAGAAAGGGGGACACATAGGGTGTAGAAATGGAGGATGAAGGCTATGGAGGTGTGAGAGATGTGGCAATGGTGAAGAGGGTGAATTAGGACATGGGAGTTGTAGGTTTGGGAGTGGGAAGGAGAGGGAGGAGTGTGTGTGAAAGAGGAAAATGATAAAGTGGAAGAGGAAGTGTGGCTACATAGCATGGGAAAACTGGGGTCCACCAATAAAATCATAGCTCACAGCTCGTAGCTCAAAAAAATATGAAAAAATTTGAGGTGAAAGTTCAGCTCACGAGCTACAACTTTTGTTTGTTTCACCTTTTCAAATTCGGGGAGCATGTGATCTTTAAAAATTCAGCAAAACCGACTGTTTTTTCCATTGCACAAAGTCCTTGTGAGGTCCTTCTTTGGATGATTCTTTTGAATACCTCCAAGAGTGAGCTCCCCATGGTGCATGCATGCATGCCACATACCCTTGACCTTATTTGTTAGGTCTATAATTGAAGATATTGTTGAGATCATGATATAAGTGAATAGTACAACTAAGAAAATCAAATATTGAGGGGTCTAAAAAAATATGTATATGTCAAATATAAATAATATAGGTGGAAAAAATATAAAGGGGTCAAAATAAATCTCTCTCATTATAAGTCTACCATAAAAGATGAATATTTTTTGTGGTCTAATTATGAGAGTAATAGAGAATAGATGTAGGAAGGAAAAATGACAATAGTGAAAAAATATACACATAAATAAACTAGTTTTTTTGGATTTTTGTTGGGATGGAGTTACACCAAAAATAAGAGAAGCTTGCATGAAATTATTTTTATATGGAATAAAGTGTATGCAAAATGGCAAGAAAAAATATGGTAATGGTGAGTCAATGTACATAGCATAAATAACACACACCTAAGTATAAATATTTAAATAAATACCAAAATAATTATGAAAAATCTTTTTATTTAGGCCCTATATACAATAAAATATTTACACAAAAATGGGCCATAATATACTTATATATTTTTTATTTTTTTATTTTATTTTTGGCTCAACTAGCCCAATGACTAGCTAATTGAGGATTTTTAAGAAAATATGGAGAAAGTCCCTAACTCACACACGCCTATGTACAGTGAAATGGTAGGGATAACCAAAATTTTTGAGTGATTTGATAGGGTGAGGTAGCTTACTATGGCAATTATGGAAAGCCGAAAAACGGCTATCATTAGCCCTCCCCCAGGATGATGGTATATTCATGTAGCATCATAGAGCATCTCTTCCAAAGAGAGTGCTTCAGAGTCCTTGGCGAGGTCTTCATTGTTTGGCCCCTCAGAATTTTGGTTTGAGTTACACTCATGCTTCACGGAACAATACCTACATGAGATAGCTGCCTTTTGACAGATCTTTGGTAGATCCTTTGGTAGAAGGCGACTCAAATAAGTCTTCAAGCGATACCCGTTTACCTTCCTGGAGTGCTCTTTCTCATTCAAGTCCATAAGTTGATAGTAACTTGAATTGAAAGCCTTCTTAACTATGTATGGCCTTTGCCATCTAGTTTCAAATTTGGGATCAAAACGATTGTCGAGTCGATTGTCATACCTTAGCACAAGATCTCCTTCATTGATGCCTTTGTCCTTTAGTTTCTTGTCAAGCTTCTCCTTCACCTACGTAGCTTTCCTCTTGTAGCACTCGTATCCTACTTCTCTTTTCTACTCAATCTCAGCTAAGGTAAGAAGTCGATCCATCCATGCTTCTTGATCATCTTGTGCTGCTTTGCCATGAAGTCGTATTGTTGGGATGTTGAGCTCAATTGGTTGTAAAGCCTATTGACCATAGACCAAGTGAAATGGTGTAAACTCCGTGGCTTCCCTATATGTGGTTCGATACGCCCACAAGGCACCATCCAAGAAGTCATCCCACAACTTTGTCTTGTTTCTCACCATCTTTCTAATGATGCCTGCAATGACACCATTACCTTTTTCTACCACACCATTGGATTGGGGATAGTAGGGTGTACTATGACGATGTAGAATGTGAAGTTCTTCACAGACTTTTTAAAGCAAGCCCTTTCTAAACCCTGGACCATTATCAGAAACAATCTCCAAAGGTGTGCCAAATCTACAACAAATGTGAGTGTAGAAAAATTTGCTCACTGTCCTCTCATTTACCTTTGCCACACTTTGTGCTTCTACCCATCTCGTCATGTAGTCTATGGCCACCAAGATATACAATTTCCCATTTTTAGTCCTAGGCAATGGACCCATAGCATCAATGCCCCATTTTTCAAATGGACCATTTGCAAGGACTAACTCACGTGGACCATGTAACAGACGCTTGTTTCCATTAATCTGACAATTGTGACAGCTTTTACACCAATGTTGAACATCAATGTGCAAGCTTGGCCAAACATATCCGGCAAGCAAAATCTTTTTTGCAGTGAGTTCCTGTGCAAAATGACCACCACACGCTTCCTCATGCAAACCTTTTAGAATGGCTGGGATTTCCTCAATAGTTGGTACTCTTCTGCACACTTGATCCTTCCCTCTTTGATAGAGGGATCCTTCTAGGAAGAGATACGTGCTTGCCTTCTTCATGAGTCTCCTCTTCTGAGCCTTCGTGAAGTCTTGTGGAAACTCACCCTCCAAAATGTAGCTAATAATGGGAGTCAATGACTCCAATCCCTGGTATCTCGGTTGCTTGACAGTTGCTGCCACCATGATGACCTGCACTTCTTTCTCAACACATGTAACTGCTTGTTGTGCAAGTAAATCGGCATCTTCATTTTGTTTCCTAGGAATATGATATAGTTGCACTTCTTCAAACTGATTAAACAGCCTACGAATGGCATGAACTTTTGTCCTTAAGCTTTCATTCTTCCATGCCCAAATGCCTAAAATTTGGTTCACAATGAGAAGTGCATCCCCTTTTACCATGAGACGTTGTATACCTTTGCCAATGCATATCTTTAAACCATGAAGTAGTGTGTCACATTCTGCTTCATTGTTGCTAGTTGAACCTGGTAGATTGACCTTCTCTTTCATGACCACCTCTCCACTTGGGTTGAGCAATACTAGCCCTCCCCCTGCTTTTCCTGTGACTCGTCGAAAAGCTCCATCAAAGAACAAAGTAAAAGCATTAGGAATACTTTTAGGTGGTGGCAATGGTAGGGTATTTACTTCAGGCACCTTAATCTCCTTCTCATGTACCCTATAAGTAAGGATCCCTGCCAATTGTGCACGCACACTATCTTCTACCTTGAAAGAGTATTGGAACTCTTGCAATTCCATAATCCACTTTGAGATCCTAGTGCTAAGATTCATTTGATATGACACCCAAGGAAACAAATTTTCTGCAGTGAGAATTACAAAAGGTTTTGGTAGCAGGTAGGATCTAAACTTCTCACCGCAAACATGAGAGAAAGCATCATGACATCTGCCTCCGTGTAGCCTCTCTCCAAAGCATTCATGACCCTACTAGAAAAGTAGATGGGTTGCATCCTGGTACTGTGGGGATCCCAACAAGGAGGCATGAGTGTTGGTAGCTCTCACAAAATGACTTTAATGTTACAAAAATACTCTTCAAGATCATGAGACCATGCAAATTCTACTTGTTGTGTCAACTTTTGTAAAGGGTGAAGTAACTCCGAAGCTAAGTGAATGAAGCGTAACATATACTTCACTTTTTGAATGAATGAGATGACCTCCTTAAGACTCTTTGGTGAGGGTAGCTCAATGAGAGATTTTGTCTTTGCTGGATCCACCTCAATACCTTTATAGGAAACCTTGTGACCAAGCAAGATCACTTCATCCTCACCTATGTGACACTTGTCGGGGTTGAGTTGACCTCTCATGTCGTAGAGCTTCTTTAAACCTTCTTCTACCCTTTGTACATGCAATGATTTTGAGCTATAAATGCAAAAATCATCAATAAAAACCCTAATGGACTTTCCAAAGAATGCTTGAAACACCATGTTCATGAAGCGTTGGAAAGTTGCAGGAGCATTTGTCAGTCCAAATCGCATGACTCTCAAAGCATAACAACCCCAAGGAGTGATGAAGGTTGTTTTCAACTGATCTTCCAATGCGATACCTATTTGAAAGTAACCCGAGTAGCCATCACACACAGTGTACTTCTCATGACCAGCTACCTCATTTAGTATCTCATCCTGCACATCTCAAACCATGAGACAGGTGGGTATCCGTGCAGCTCGGGCAAATCACAAATCCATCTTCAGATAGCTGTAGGAAGTTTTCTTTGTAGTCGGCCATCTTCGTGCCCAATTCATGGGTAGGGTCTACCCATGTCCTCTTAGTATCCAACTATATAAGATCCTAACGGATGATTTTATTAATCTCCGTTCGTGTAATAGCCAGTGATGGAGCCTCAAGAAAGTATTGGAAGGGGGGTAATCTTTCCATACTGAACCCGTGTCTCTGAAACCACAAGGACAGTTGCGCATACCAGCATGATGTATCCCCTTTCATTGCTAATTGTCGAGAGGATTCGAGGGCCGGTCTAGTATATCGGCAATTATTTGTATCCTGATCCACAGATGGTCCCCAAATCTAGACCCCATAAAGCATAGCTGAAGCCACCACAGTATCAAAGAGCCAAAGTTTTGTTCGTGGTTCCTGAAACTGCACTTGTGAACACATCCTCTCCAACCCTCCGAAGGCCGTAGAGGCTCTAGACAATCTAACATCCGTTGCTTTTTTAAGAGTAAACTTCGGTCCAGCAAATACCACACTAAGGTATGTGTATGCATCTGTGTACTCTACTGTATCCTGGCCATATGCAATTGTAGGTGCCAATCTTCTAACCCACTGCGGTGTGGTGTTAAACACCATAACTTTGGTTTTACCCAAGTTTACCGATAGTCCACTGTCCTCCGCGAATTTATGTAATGCATCTAGCTGCCTCTGCATTCTATCTGGTGATTCTACTATCAATACAATATCAACTGCATACAACAACAAAGGGATCCATGACCCTGCAAGTTGAGCACCTCTGTCACCCTCTCTATCAATGTAATCTGATACCTCATCTATGTACATACCAAATAAAGTAGGGGACAGTGGGCATCCCTGCTTTACGCCAACGGTGGAATGAACAATGTTGGAATCCCCTTCTAGAATACGTACATAACCAATTACTGACCCGTATAAGGCCATGATCCCCCAAATAATCTCTTTGGGGACCCCTAACTCTTGCATCCTGCGCATCAATCTGGCCCTTGGTACTGTATCAAAAGCTTTCCGAAAATCCACAAAGCAACAATACATCCTTCTCCCGCTTGCTCTTCCTTCCTCAATAATGGCTCTGAGCGTAAGAATATGATGTTAAGTGGAATAACCCCTCCTGAATCCAGCTTGTCCTGTTGCCCTTATGCCCTCATTCTCTGCCCATCTACTCAATTTTTGTTCAAGAATGGATGTGTACAGTCGGGTCAATGTGTGACCTACCATAATGGTACGGTAGTTCCCGGGTATCATAGGATCCCCTGACTTGAAAATAGGTACGATAGTAGATAATTTCCAAGATTCAGGTAATCCTTCACACATGACCCGATTAAACAAACCAGCAAGGACTTCTGAAAGTAGATCCCTAGCATGGATCAGATGTTTTGCTACTAAACCATCATGATCATATGCTTTTCTTGTCTTCATGTTATCAATGGCTTTTTCCACCATTTCCGTAGTAAAGAAAGTACTAGTAGCAGGGCATGGCTCTAGCGGATTTGGTAATGGAGGCTGTCCAGATACCATATATAATGATGTTACATATTGACCCCAAATCTCCGGAGAAGTAATCGTCGGAGGCGGTGAGTGCTCGTGAAATAAACGCCAGGCCTCATGTGACTCCTAACTCCTGTGAGTCCACATAGACTGAATCAGTCTCTGGCGTGAAAGTATATCTTGTGTGTGTCTTCTTCCTTTGTACTTGAGAGGCATTGTATTGGAAGGAGATTGATAAGGTCAAGAGAGAATGATCCACTGCAATCCCAACCGGTCTAGGTCCCACCTTAAAGTCCTCGATACTAGAAATAAAGCTTGGTGAAGTCATGACATAATCCACTGTACTGGCCCCATGCCTGTGCGGGAAGCATGTGAATCCCCCAGATAAAGGGAAATTCTCTAGAACATTAAGTATGGCCAAACCATGTATAGTTGCCATCTCCAAGAGATGTCTCCCATATTCAGTGTGTTCTTTATCCTGTGAGTTTCTAGTAAACCCCCTCTGTGATAAATCCACTTCTCTGAGCATTTCCTCAGAAGTATCATAGAATACTGCTTGAGAGTTGGCCGTTCTGGCATTAAAGTCTCCTAAGAAAACGATGTCTCCATCTCTAGAGAACTCCCATATGTCATTATTCAATATGGAGAAAGGGGACTGTCCTTTAGGTGAGGAGTAGATTGATGTACTTGGAGGGAAGTAGCATATAGCGATACATAGAAATCTACCTGTCTCGGCTCTCATTCTCACCCATATATACCTTGCTTGCTCATCTTTCTTGATAATCTGTAGTAGTGGTTTCAGCTCCTCTTTAAATAAGACTGCTACTCCTCCTGAACCCCGGCTACCCCGTAGAGATCTCTTGGCTGGTTGACCAGCTGTTTCCCATAAATAACCTTTCACATGTGGCATAAGCTATCCCGGTATCTGGTGTGTCTCTGAGTAGAAAACTATGTCTCTGTCCCTAAAGCTGTCTTCAAAGGCACCTACATCTAGCCTATATGATCCATTATAATTCCACGCCGCTATCCGGAGCGTCGCCCCATAGGTCTCGCACCGTCATGATGAGCGCTTTTCCGGAACCACTACTTTCCCTCCTCTATAAACGGCGATTTTTCCCTTTTCTCTTGCTGCCCTGATCTCTAGCATCAACTATTGCATGTGTGCCACTTGTGCCAATGTAAGGTCATCTCCCAAGAAAATACCGGTTTTGTTAAGAGTTGGCCTCTTCTTTAGAAATTCTTTCCTTATTTCTATATTTGGGAAGCGGAGAATAAGTGCCCTATCCTTTACGTTTCCCTTCTCATCGATTCCTTTCTTACCCACTCTCCGTGCACTTGTGTGAGTAGGCTCTGTGATGCCCATGCGTTGTACCAGTTCCTTCACTTCTTCATCTACATTCTCTTTGTCTTTGACTCCTGTGACCCGCACATGCAAAGCCCGATTCTTCCTTTTCTGCTCTTCCTGAATGGTCATATTAATAATGGTGGAGGTAGGTGTGGTCTCGGGCATCTGGGCCTTCCCTTTCTTCACATCCTCAATCCATTTCTCTACTTCATCAACCTTTTCTTGTGTCTTAAAAAGACGTTCCGCCCATGAAGATGCCGTTTTCGATTTCTGTTCATCTCCTTCCCGTAGAGCTTTCATCTAATCCTTCATGTCCTCGAGCTCCTTCAGCGCCGAAAGTTGGTCGTCTCCCTTCTCCTTAGTTACAGATTTGCAAGCCGCAAGTTCTCCTTTTAGCTCCTCGATTATTGCATCTTTTTCCCCCATGTGCTTTTCCATATTTGTTCTCCATGCTTCAAAACTTGCTACTGCCTCATTGAGCTTCTTTTGCATAATGCATTCTGTTACATTTACTTCGGCCTTGATTAGGTTTCGTAATTCCGTTTTCAAGATCTGAATTTCCTCATTCTGTGACCCCATGATCTCTCTCCTTAGTTGTCTCCATACATGGAGTTCCTGTAGCTCTCAGCGCTCGCGTGCGAGAGAGAGAGAGAGAGAGAGAGAGAGAGAGAGAGAGAGAGAGAGAGAGAGAGAGAGAGAGAGAGAGAGAGAGAGAGAAATGAAATGAAATGTTATATTAACGTCTTCAAAAGGCCAAAATGACCTTTGAGACCAAAAAGTTACAATTGGTGAATCTGATATTATGTCTGAGTACGGAAAGTACAAAGAATACAAAGAACTAACACTAGAAACATTGAGGAAATGAATCTGAAGCTAATTCGGGGGGGGGATAGGGGGTTGGTGGGTTCAGATGAAATCTCCCATCGGTCGCTATCGAATCTCATCCACATCCTCCATGGCCAGTACTCTGGTTGGGCGTCTTGCATGTCGAGCTAGAGTGATCTGTATCTTCTGCTGCAGCCTTTGTTGATGGTGGGAGACCCCTCGAGGTCATGGGCGTCTAGATTTGCCTATCTCCATGGCTCGGTCAATCAACGTACCTCTAGTGTGGGTGGGCTTTGAGATCTACTATGGTGACTGCTCCTCTGCCTCTCCCCTGGCTTGTGTAAAGAAATCTGTGATTCGTCTCTGAGACTGTCTCTCCTCTGATGTCCTCAGCAAGCTCTCCCTAAGTCTGCGTATCTCTAGCAGGAACAGTCCGAGACATCTCTGATCCTCGTATCTCATGACTCTAGAAAATGGTCCGAAGCCCTCTCTAAACAGACACTGGAAGCGGCCGTGTATCTCATAGTACGCCGGGCAATGACATACGCTTTGGCTAGTCTAGTCTCTGCTGCTCTCTTCAAAGAAAACCTTGGCCCACTGAAGACTACCCCAAGATAAGTGTATGCATCTGTGTACTCTCCCCATGAACATAGATGCACCCTCCCTATCTCTCACAGACAAAGATCAGTAGACTTGTACGTCAGGGTTTGATTCAGCTTGATACCAAGAGCACATGGATACAGCCGACGCAGGAGTTGGACACAACGATGGCTTTCTATAGAGAGCATCTTCTTCAACTAACAGAGCATGGATATGTGTTCAGACCACAAGGACACTCATTTATCCCATGGGATACGATGTGCTATTTGTCAAGTGCGCACATCATCACATCAATTAGAGATTCAGACTGGCAGATTTAAGAGAGTACCAGCAAAGGCCAGGATTTGCCAGCTGTCATATAGAGCCAGAGACAAAGTTACATCACATTTATCATTGTCCAGTATACTATGAGATCCGAGGCCGCTTTCATTGTCTATTCGGAGAGGGCTTTGGATCGTTGGCTAGAGTCATGAGATATCAGGATCAGAGATGGCTCGGGTTGTTTTTGCTAGAAGTTGCGCAGACACAGGAGAGTCTCTTGAGGAGATCAAGCAGTGGGAGACATTCATAGAGGGAGATCATTGACTTCTTTAGAGCAGGGGCCCGGCAGTCAAATGAGCAAGCTTCATAGTAGACTTCAGAGCCCACCTATATCAGAGGTATATTAGTTGAGAGAGCCATTGAGCTCGGGAGAGATAGGCGCCCACATCTACCAAGGCAACCAAGACATCGACGGAGGCTCCATCAAAAGATCAGGACTATTCTAGCACGACATGGGAGACGTCCAATATGACTATTTTCAAAGGTGGACATTGACGGTGCTCTTCAGCGACCGATGCAATACTTTCTCACACAACACCCGATGTTGGGCATCCTAGGGCATTGATGTGATGATGATAATTTTAGTTTTTCACTTCACTTCATTTTTATTTTGCAGACATTGTATTAGATCCACCAAGATTGTATCAATTTGGCCTCATAGGTCCTTTTGGCCGTTTGAAGACATTTGATATAACATTTCATCTCGAATTGAAAATGAAGTGAGTTTACTACTCATAATACTATATGCCTAGTAGGCGAAAGGGCACAGATTGCTATTCAGTATCTTGGTAAACTTATGGAGTGAGTGTTTAACAAATCCTTTAAAGCTCCAACTGGAGTACAATGTGCACGGGAACATTGATTTTCAGCACTTAAAAAGCTTTTAAACAAGCATTGCTTACATCTATGGATTCATAACTTGATACAGTCAGACTTCCCTCATCTACTTGATGAAGCTATAGGCCCATACTCAGCCTCATCTGACTATGGTGCCTTGAATAGGGTGGGTACATACATACATATTTATGGGTTAGTAAGTGAACCTATTTTTCTCGGTGGATCACATAACCTACTAAAGTGGTACTTGCGTCCATGAGCTATATTTATTTGCCCTCGTCCTTGAGTTGTATTGTAGGATCATGTCCAATAGAGGTGGTTCAATTGCCAACTGCCAAGCAGGTTATCAAAAAAAAAAGCATATCCATCTTGCCACAAGTTGTGCCCAAGAACTGTGCCCATATAGCACACCAGAACTGTAACAGAAATGCATGCAAGAGACGTTCCCCGGCTCACTTAGTCTTGCATGGTGTAGCTGCTCTCTGTTCTGTATCTTCCTTTGTACATGAAATGGCCACAAGGAGGTCTCTTCAGCAACTTTGAGAGCGGGGATTTCATCCCGGTTTACTCACAGATACTGTAGCACTACTTGGGATTGTGGAGTGCACTCTGTGACTCTTACTGCACGACTGTGTTTTGCATTACTTTGGCGCTCACCACCTGCATTAGACAGTTTTTTATGTTTTTCTATTAGTGGGTCAAATTGCATTAGGTAGGCGAGATTTGGTCAATTTTTTCTACCCTTGTGAACAATTACTTCTCATTGGATCTGGCTTTTTGGACCACCCTTGGAATTGACTTCTATGGTCTCTCTTTGACACATATATGGTTGGCACGTCTCAGCCATAGTCTGCAGAAAAGAAAACAGCATGTTCGTTGAAGTTCTTTGGTTATGGAGAGCATTTAGAAATGATAAAAAGTTCTAATGAAGTAATGACTGTCGTGAATATGTCGAGTTTGCCTCAGATTCTAGCCCACACTTTGTGGTGTCTCCCTTGATGGATTATAACCACATGCTGATAGACCAAATGTCTCCCTTGATGGATGGTAACCACATGCTGATAGACCAAATGTCTGCAATATTGGAAATTGGTGGCTGTCATATAATGAGGCCTGTCTGGTATTGGTTTGGCCTCAGCTTTTGTTTGATATACTGTTGTACTCGTGGAAGCTTTTGGTCATCATAGCTTTGATTTCTTGCCATATTGGGAATAGGGATGGTTCCGAATTGGTAGTACAAGGCAGGGCTCAGCATTCTCGAGCGCTGTTTTTTGAATCATGATTTACTGAAAAGATTCTGCACATGACTTCTAGGTAATCTCAAACATGACCTGAAAATCATAAATCTGCAGATTTGAGCTTTTTCGAACTGATGGGGGTTTAATTGAATGGAGTAACTATTACAAGACTCAAGAGCACACCTATTGGTGTTCTGAGTTGCGGGTAGAATGGTTGTGTGCTATCACAAACTTAGTTGGGGGATGAAGTAGACATACTGATAGAATGTGTCCTAGGAGTGTTGGTATGATATAGATAGGGATTGGTCCCAAAATCAAAGTATATATTGCCCTCGTTAAAACTACCTTTTCTCAGATAACCTCTTTAATCATCACGTAATGCCAAATAACTAGAGTTGGCTCCACAACATGCATACAAGGCTAACGATTCACGAGTGTTGTTCTGTTTTTGTATGGATGCAGGTGAGAACTTCTTCTCCCCTATACCTTGCTAGGTCTGATGATGTTTGGAGCAACTTATGATGGGATCGACTGCTGTCCATTCCTTGTGATGAATTATTTTTGCAATAGAATGGTTCTCTCATTCTCAAACACAAATGCAGAGAAGTATGCAGTAATGTGAGAAAGAATCATAATATTACCAAACAAGATAATCAAGAGTGATAAAAAAGCTATGACACTGATATGAGAGTTGTGAGTTGCCATTTTCACTTGTAAGTACAACATGCTGCTCCCGTAGATAGAATGACATAGTTCACGATCGGAGAACAAGTATTAGACAAAAATGATTATTAGACTTGTAGCAAATGTACAAGGGCTCATGTATCCAGACTTGAGGCTTACGGAGACATCAAGATTTCAGATTACGGGTAGCCTCTCCTGATGTCTCTAAATCCTGCTAAACCTTAGTGCAGCTGGCGCTCCCCTCTCCGGGCTCTCCAAGCCTGATAACTTATAACAGTTGTCACATGCATTAGCAACAAAGCCCACAAACCCCCACAATACACTGTTGTGGTGCATCACCCTCAGACTTCATAGATGTCTGTCATATCGGAGAACAAGTATTAGAGAAAAATGATTACTAGGCTTGATTGCAAATGTACAAGCGCTCATGTATCCAAAGTTGAGGCTTACGGAGCCATCAAGATTTCAGATTACAAAATTCAAAAAAACGTTTCTAACTGTCGTGAGGCAATCCTATTGAGAAAATGTGTATCTCATTGAGTCACAATTGGGTTGCCTCTCCTGATGTCTCTGTACTCCTGCTAAACCTTAGCGTAGTCGGCGCTCCCACTCTTCACGCTCTCCAAGCCTGATAACTTATAAGAGTTGTCACATGCATTAGCGACAAAGCCCATAAACCCCCACAACACACTGTTGTGGTGCATCACCCTCAGACTCCATAGATGTCTGTCATATCCTCTTGGTCCAAGAAAGAGCCTATCAAAATGCCAAATGAACCTCCCGGGTCGCAAAGCCAGTTTCCCACATAGACACAATCTATCTGAGACAGATTAGATCATCTGATGGCGATCTCCTTGCACAGTGACCTAGTTGGCCCGAATCCAATTAGGTGAGTCCTCTAGCATGTTAAAGTCACCTTATCCACACCTATGATCCACATCAACGCATCAAAAATCTGTGTCCAAAACTTCTTCTGTGCACTAGCTTGATTAGGAGCACAAACGTTGAGCACCCCAAATGAGCTCACCCTGAAGCCTTAAGAGTAATCCATTGCATCCTATGAGGAACAATAATCCCTCTATCCACAATGGCTTGCTGCCTAGACTCTACAAACGTCATACATACACCTCCTTGCCCTCTTATGGGCTAAAGCCAGCTAACAAAATATACCATACCTGCTGCCAAGTGTTAGACTACACCATTGAAGCAGGATCTCGCATAAGTGATGCTCTTAAAGCAACAATTAATCAATTTGTCCCCCCCAAGCACTGGCGAAGTTCCTGGCCTAGCCGGCCACGACAAGGCATGAACTTTAATAAACCAAATCCCTTCACATTCAATGAGACGACCCTCATGGCGTCTCAGCGAAGAGAGTTGACACTGCCGCCACCACCAATCGCTGAACTTTCGCAAGAGGCTCGGATGGGGAGCAATCCATGTTTGAGTGATTGCGGTCCGAGATGGATTTTGAACATAAGAGCTTCGTACCAAGGACTCAACAAGAAGAACCTCACGTATGATTACATTGCACGTCGTTTGGCGAAGATTTGCAAATTGCCACAATCCTCACTACTGATAACCGTTTTTCGGCTCTTTGTAATTGCCACAGTGAGTTACCTCACCCTACCAAAATCACCCAAACGCTATGGCTATCCCTACCATTTCACTGTACATAGGCGTGTGTGAGTTAGGGGGCTTTTCCCATATCTTCTTAAAAACCCTCAATTAGCTAGGCATTGGGCTAGGTGAGCCAAAAAAATAAAAAATATAAAAAATATAAGTATATTATGGCCCATGTGTATGTAAATATTTCTTTGTATATAGGGCCTAAATAAAAGATTTTTTCATAATTATTTTGGTATTTATTTAAATATTTTTACCTATGTGTGTGTTATTTATGCTCTGTACATTGTCTCACCATTACCACAATTTTTTCTTACCATTTTTCATACTCTTTATTCCATATAGAAATATTTTCATGTAAGCTTCTCTTATACTTGGTGTAACTCCATCCCAACAAAAATCCAAAAAAAACTAGTTTTATTTATGTGTATATTTTTTTACTATTTTGATTTTTCCCTTCCTACATCTATTTTGTTTTTTTCTAAAAAATTAGCACACCAAAAATATTTATCTTTTTATGGTAGCCTCATAATGAGAGAGATTTCTTTTGACCCCTTTATATTTTTTCCACTTATATTATTTATATTTGACATGTACATATTTTTTAGATTTTCTTAGTTGTACTATTCACTTATATCCTAATCTCAACAATATCTTCAATTATAGACCTACCAAATAAGGTCAAGGGTAGGTGGTATGCATACATGCACTATGGAGGGCTCACTCTTGGAGATATTCAAAAGAATCATCCAAAGAAGGACCCCACAAGGACCTTTGCAGTGGAAAAAAACGATCGGTTTTGCTGAATTTTTAAAGTTCACTTGCTCTCCGAATTTGAAAAGGTGATACAAACAAAAGTTGTAGCTCGTGGGCTGAACTTTTGCCTCAAATTTTTTCATATTTTTTTGAGCTACGAGCTGTGAGCTATGATTTTTTTAGTGGACCCCAGTTTTCCCATGCTATGCAGCCACACTCTCTCTTCCACTTTATCATTTTCCTCTTTCACACACACTTCTCCAGTCATCATCCCCATCTCTCTCACCACTCCTCTCTGCACCCTACTCACCTTCTCCTCAACCTTGAAGAATAAGAGAAACCATGGTGAACTCATACCTCCCACACACAATTCCATTCCAAAATTGACCACCTAGTCTCATTTTTCCTCCTCCAATTTACCCATATCTATCAAAAAAACCACAAAATTCAATCTCTTCTCTTAAAAGACAGCATCATGGTGGTTGATTACTCAGCTTCAATTACCTTGTCTCTCACGGAAGGTCAAGAGTGGAGAAAAAATGTGCCGTCAAAGCTAGTGGACCGTCAACAAGCGTCAAAATTGGCCCTACTCAAGACACTTGGAGCATCAACCTTGTAAGAAATCCACCTTTTCTTACATCTTAAGAGTTTTTTTTCCTTATTTGTATCCTACATGGATACTCCCATTGTAAATATCCAATTCCATTTGTAAATTAATATTAACTCTACTAACACTAACCCACTATGAAAAGTCCTATCACCTCCATTTCTCTCCTCTCTCTTTCCCCACCAACTTCTTGATAATTCCAAGCAAAAGAAATTAGATAAATTGCTGAAAATCTAACCCAACCATGGTTAGAGGAGTAACCCTAGCCTTCAAAATTGCTATAAAAGGAGGGTGTAGCTAGCACAAAAGGAGGGAGCCATAAGCAAGAGCACTATGCTATAGCTTGAGAAGCCAAGCTCAATCTCTCTAGAAGGAGCTCTTGAGTGGAAGCTCATTGTCTTATGCATGTGCATGTGTTGTAATAGGGGATTAGCAAGGGAACTATATGCCATTGTAAGAGAGAGAGTGATCATTCAATTGAGAGTAGGAAATCTATCATTTCTCCTACTAGTGTAAGCCCAACATTCGATGAATCAAGGAGGGTGGATTTGGACTAAGCTTGGATAGTTTGTCTCCCTTCCAACGTGAAGTAATGGACAACAATGATGCGTAAGTGTCTTGGTGTTTTTTTGTTAAGTTCTTGATAGCTTGTCTCTGGTGTTGTCATCAATCTAGCCATAAATCCCACATATTGTAAGAGGGCGACAGGGTGGAGAGGACTCCCCTGGCCTTAAGACAGTGATTGGGGTGGCTTTTCTTGTGATGTGTTGTGGTGAAATTTACGCAAGCTATGTTGAACAAGTACTAATCTCACTTTGATTTGTCATGACAGATTTGTAAGAAGGTATTAATGCAACAAGCACCCCCTCCCCCTTTCTCTCTCTTTCTTAAATATATAGTTGTGTTTGCTTGATCATTGCCGATACGTTTCAAAGCAGCCCGAGCACTATCTATCTCTCTCTCTCTCTCTCTCTCTCTCTCTCTCTCTCTCTCTCGTGTTTTAGGGTGTGAGTATTCCATTGGTGTTAGGGTTAGTGTAAATTCCTTGCTTGTTTGTGGGTTGCTCTAACGATTCTCCTCTTTTGCGTCCTAGTTCGCTCTTAAACTAGGTGGTGCCCCTTGTGCAATTGGGATTTGGCTGGGGGTTTGTTGTTTTGGGTTGTGTTGTGTTGTGCCCCAGCCCCATTGAGCAGCACGGGAGCCTTGAAGGGTGTCTAGAGGTTGCTCTTCTTGTTGCCCGCCCCGGACCGCCTCAAATTGGTGCCCCCACTGAGGAAGGCTTGTGTATGTTTTGTGAAGGCTCAACCTTTAGCATAATCAAGTAGCTTGCATGAATCACAAGAATTTGTATGATCCCTTCATTCCCATTGCAAGGCAAAAGGTACACATAATTGTTAGTACTAAGTTGCAATTTCAGCGAGTAATTCGTAAAATTTTAGGTCCTCTTAGGTTAGCCGATATAAACACTTCGGTAAATCCTTTTATTTTGCCTCTCATTAGGTACGATATTAGCTTGGATGTCTATATTTTTGTGTTATTTTAAGCATTAGGACATGCATAGGCCATGGATAATGGCCCAGGAATAGAGGTTTTTCCCTTTCATTTTACTCCACACATTAGAATAAACGTTGCAATTAGTAGAAAGATCCATTTTCAACAACGAATGGTGTTCATGTTTGGTGCCCAAAGAGCAGGAGAAATTCTTGCATCACCAAACCCTGTCATTCTACCTCTCATCAACTACCACACTTCTTTTGATGTACATGTGTTCATTTTATTTTAAAATGAAGTGCAGCCCGGCAAAATAGTGTGTACGTTTGTTTTTTCTTTGTCCAAGTTGTTACAAGAAACAAAAAAACGATCATTTGTTCTAACTGGGAATGTGTGTGCAGTGAAAGTTCAATCCTTAGAGATCTAGCTCTATTACCAATTGAGTTGCAGGAGCAAGTAGTAAGGCGTCTCCCTCATAACAAGAGGGTGGTGAAGTTAAGACGGAAGGTCCTACGCGTGGATTCCATTTTCCTCTTGTTGTTGGGCACTAAGGAAGACCGCGCATTCATCCAACTAGTGTGTGCCTTAAGATTGGTAAATAGAGTGAAATTTGGCGTTTGACGAGTGCATTTCACTATTGAGGAAGACTCTTCAGGAAACTTGCGGCCAGAGTTCATGCTTCATAGACTCACATTTGGTGAATTTTTCCCTCATTTGCGTCTTATTAATAGTCTTCCTTTCGCTTTCAACAAAGGAGATAGGGAGCTATTCAGAGCTTGTCTTAATAAAGAGAGCATAGAGAAGATTGCAAATTTGTATAAATTCTCATCCTTCTCTACTTTCTATGACACTTTGTTCATAGAGACATTGTAAATCTCTTTATGCTTTTGAATGATTTAACCATAATCCTAAGGAGTTTTGTCCAGGAATTTTGTAGCACAAGTGGAGTCTTTAAATCTTGCAAACTTGATTGGACTTGATGAGGATGTTCTTTATGAAATTGTGAGAAGGTTGCCTCACTCCGACTGTGTGGAACTCGAAGGAAAGGAGCTCCTAGTCAATTGCTACTTTCTCACGGCCTTCGACGAGCATGAAGATCTAGTTTTTATACAAACCGCTTGTGCATTGGGAATTGTAGAGCAAGTGCAATTTATCACTTGGGACGTGGTTGCTCTTTTGGATCCAGAAAGTGAAGTTCTAGAGATTGTTGTTTATCGCCTTAGCTTTGAAGAATTTCAACCCTTCTTAGAGCTCATCAATAGTCTACCCTTTTGTTTTGATCAAACAAATCGAGACCTTATTGAAGCTTGGATAGCTGAAGAAGAAAACCTAGAGTGGTATTTTCTCACTTCTTCATTTGCAGGCGAGTGGTTCTAAATCTCTATTGTATCTCTTATTGTAACTCGTGTTGTAATCTTTCATAATAATGGAGAGCCAACGCCAAATGTCTGGATATCCTCTTTTCTTTGGAGAGCCTGGAGAGGATGCATAATTATTTTTAGCAAATTTCAAGATGTCTTGCCGTATCAAGAGGATAGTAACCGATCAAGAACGTGTAGAAATGTTTGAGGTGGTCCTTAGGAAAGATGCTAGTACTTGGTTTGACTCTTTGCCTGAGGAAGTTAAGGGGAATTACACAGAAGTTTTGAATCGTTTTAAGAGATACTTCTTTGATCCCCAAAACACTCAAAAACTATGGCAAGACATTGTTTCTCATAAGCAAAAAGACTTAGATGACTACTACTTGTACAAGCAAGAGTTTCTACGTCTTTGGGCTCTATGGATACGAAATGTTGCTAACCCTGGTGATGGTGCAGAATTTTTAAAGAAGGAGAGGTTCATAGCCGGACTCTTTCCTGACCTTAAGGTAAAAGTTGAGGCGGGTGCACCTGCTACTTTTGATGCAGCGGAAACTAGGGCTGCTGAGAAGTATAGGAAACTCAAGTGCTTAAGGGGAGAGGTTCCAATAGAAGGTCTTAGACCCAAAGGTAAGTCACAAGCATCAATATCTAGGGAGCTTCCTGAGGTAACGGCTGAAGTGATTGAGAAGTTAAATGAATCTTTAAGCAGCCTGTCAATTCACCTTGCACAAGCTGTAGGTCCAAAGGGACAAGCAAAGAAGTCAGAAGAGAGAGAGCCACGAACTAGGAGAGTCTTGCAATGTTGGAATTGCGGAGAGTCTAGACATGGGATGTATAATTGTCCTTGGCCCCGTGGAGAGCCAGGGAGACCTAACTTGAATTACCCAGTGATGAATGCAGGAGAAGGAGCTGGTCAACAACCAAGGCTTCTACAAAGGCCAAATGGACCAAGACCACCTCCACAAGGGGTAGAAGGAGTTCCACCTTTGCCAGATCCAAATGTGCATGTGGTAGAGGTGACAAACTCAAATGAGGTTGACATGGAAGCAAATGGCATTAAGCGTGGCCGAGGAAAAGGTAAAGAGAAAGAGGGTGTCCCATCACAGAGTGACCATGGACAAGGCAAGAAGGCAAAGGAGACCAAGGAAGCTAAGAGGACTCGACGTCGTATCAATCTCCAAGACTTCCCTCTTGGACATGGTATGGCTCCATACAACCTGTTGGAAGACATGCGAGGTAAGGGTCCTGATATCTCATGGCCTCAGTTTCTTGCATTATGCCCACAAGTTAGGAGGGATTTAACAAAGGCAGTTAGCACTAGGAGAAAGGTAAAAGAGAGTTTTCCTGTTGTAAAAATTGCACATGCTGAAATGAACGAGGATATTACACCTGTGCTAGATTGTTACATAAAAGGAAGATTGGTTAGAAAAGGTCTAGTGGATGGGGGTGCACAAATTTGCATCATGACAGAAGGGCTCATGCAAAGACTAGGCATGCACATCCATGAGACACCTGAAATCAAAGTGAAAATGGCAAACAATAGCAAGGCTAGGTGCGTAGGCATTTGTAAAAATGTTTTTGTGGAGGCCTTTGGCATTAAGAAGGCAGTGGATTTCTATGTCATGTCTACCAAGGGAAATGGTTACCCATTTATCCTAGGAAGACCATGGCTAATGAAAATGCGAGCTTTGCAGGATTGGGAGAGTGGAAAGCTAATTTGCAGGAATGACAATCACAAGAAGGTTGTCTTTGACATGAAGGAGCAATGCCAAGAGGAGCTCCATGAAGAAACATCTCGAAGTGAGACGGAAGAAGATTGGACTGAAAACACTTCAGAAGAAGAAAGTAGCGGCAGCATTACTGAAGAGGAGTCCTCCATTGAAGTCATGGGGGTAAGGTTTAAGCCAAACAACCAGGAGACCTCTTCTCGAGGTTTGGAAGAGGTAGGTTCCCAAGAGAACCAAAAGGTGGAAGATGAAGGAATGTTAGAAGGTATGTTGTCTACAACACTTACAAAGGATGAAAGAGAGGAAATCAAATGTGTGCTAAGGAAATTTCCGAGGCTTTTTGCTAAAGACTACACCGATGTGCGTGGAGTAGATGTTGTTCAACACAAGATTGAGTTGAAGCCAGAGGCCACACCTAAGGCTCAAAAGCTACGAAGGCTAGGAGTCATTAAGGAGCAGGCTCTACTCAAAGAGGTAAGAAAGCTTCTAGCAGCAGGTTTCATTTATCCAGTGGAGAATTCAGAGTGGGTCTCTCCTGTTGTTGTCACTCCTAAGAAAGATGGCAAGTAGAGGGTGTGTGTGGATTATCGTCCCCTCAATGAGGCAACAAAAAGAGATCACTTTCCCCTCCCATTTCAGGATGAGATACTAAATGAGGTAGCTGGTCATGAGAAGTACACTGTGTGTGATGGCTACTCAGGTTACTTTCAAATAGGGATTGCATTGGAGGATCAATTGAAAACAACCTTTATCACTCCTTGGGGTTGTTATGCTTTTAGAGTCATGCCATTTGGTCTGACAAATGCTCCTGCAACATTCCAACGTTTCATGAACATGGTGTTTCAAGCATTCTTTGGAAAGTCAATTAGGGTGTTCATTGATGATTTCTGTATTTATAGCTCAAAATCATTGCATCTACAAAGGATAGAAGAAGGTTTAAAGAAGCTCTACGACATGGGAAGTCAACTCAACCCCGACAAGTGCCACATAGGTGAGGATGAAGTGATTTTGCTCGGTCACAAGGTTTCCTATAAAGGCATTGAGATGGATCCTTCAAAGGCAAAGTCTCTTATTGAGCTCCCATCACCGAAGAGTCTTAAGGAGGTCATCTCTTTCATTCAGAAGGTGAAGTATATGTCACGCTTCATTCACTTAGCCTCGGAGTTGCTTCATCCTTTGCAAAAGTTGACACAACAAGTAGAATTTGCATGGTCTGATGAGCTTGAAGAGTATTTTTGTAACATTAAAGTCATTTTGTCAGAGCTACCAACACTCATGCCTCCTTGTTGGGAGTACACATTCTTTGTTAGCTCTAGTGTTGGAAGGGAAACAATTGGTGCTGTGTTGCTACAACAAGATCCCCACAGTACAAGGATGCGACCCATCTACTTTGCTAGTAGGGTCATGAATGCTTTGGAGAGAGACTACACAGAAGCAGAACTCATGATGCTTTCTCTCATGTTTGCCGTGAGAAAGTTTAGATCCTACCTGCTACCAAAACCTTTTGTAATCCTCACCACAGAGAATTTGTTCCCTTGGGTGTCATCTCAAATGAATCTTAGTACTAGGATCTCAAAGTAGATTATGGAGTTGCAAGAATTTCAATACTCTTTCAAGGTAGAAGATAGTGTGCGTGCACAATTGGCAGGGATTCTCACTTATAGGGTGCATGAAAAGGAGATTAAGGTGCATGAAGTAAAGACCCTACCATTGCCACGACCAAAAAGTATTCCTAATGCTTTTACCTTGTTCTTCGATGGAGCTTTTCGTCGAGCCACAGGAAAGGCAGGGGGAGGGCTAGTGTTGCTCAACCCAAGTGGAGAGGTGGTCATGAAAGAGAAGTTCAATCTACCAAGTTCAGCTAGCAACAATGAAGCAGAATATGACACACTACTTCATGGTTTAAAAATATGCATTGGCCATGGTATACAACGTCTCATGGTAAAAGGCGATGCACTTCTCATTGTGAAGCAGATTTTAGGCATTTGGGCATGCAAAAATGAAAGACTAAGGACCAAAGTTCATACCATCCGTAGGCTATTTAATCAATTTGAGGAGGTGCAATTATATCATATTCCTAGGAAACAAAATGAAGATGCTGATTTACTTGCACAACAAGCCATTGCATGTGTAAAGAAAGAAGTGCAGGTCATCATGGTGGCGGCTGCTGTGAAGCAACCGAGGTACCAGGGATTAGAGTCATTGGCTCCCATCATTTGCTACATTTTGGAGGGTGAGTTTCCACCATACTTCACAAAAGCTCAGAAGAGGAGACTCATGAAGAAGGCAAGCATGTATCTCTTCCTAGAAGGCTCCGTCTATCAAAGAGGGAAGGATCAAGTGTGCAGACGAGTACCAACTATTGAGGAAATTCCAGCCATTCTAAAAGGTTTGCACGAAGAAGCATGTGGTGGTCATTTTGCCCAAGAATTAACTGTGAAGAAGATTTTGCTTGCGGGGTATGTTTGGCCAAGTCTGCATGTGGATGTCCAACATTCGTGTAAAAGCAGTCACAATTGTCAGATAAATGGAAATAGAAGGTTGGTGCATGGCCCGAGGCAAATAGTGCTTGCAAATGGACCCTTTGAAAAGTGGGGCATTGATGCTATGGGTCCTCTGCCTAGGACAAAAAATGGTAAACTCTACATTCTAGTGGCTGTAGACTATATGACTAGGTGGGTGGAAGCTCAAAGTGTGGCAAGAGTGAATGAGAGGATAGTTAACAAGTTTGTGTACAATCACATTTGTTGCAGATTTGGCACACCTTTGGAGATTGTTTCTGATAATGGTCCAGAGTTTAGGAAGGGCTTGCTCACAGAAGTTTGTGAAGAGCTTCACATTCTACATCGTCATAGCACACCATACTACCCACAGTCAAATGGTTTGGTGGAGAAGGCTAATGGTGTCATTGCAGGAATCATTAGAAAGATGGTGCAAAACAACACAAAATTATGGGATGACTTCTTGGATGGTGCCTTGTGGGCATATCGAACCACATATAGGGAAGCCACGGAGTTCACACCATTTCACTTGGTCTATGGTCAAGAGGCTTTACAGCCAATTGAACTAAACATTCCAACAATGCGACTTCATGAAAAATCAGCACAAGATGATTAAGAAGCATGGATGGATCGACTTCTTACCTTAGCTGAGCTTGAGTGGAAAAGAGAGGCAGCATACGTGTGCTACAAGACGAAAGCTACGCAGACAAAGGAGAAGCTTGACAAGAAACTAAAGGACAAAGGCATCAATGAAGGAGATCTGGTGCTAAGGTATGACAATCGACTCGATAATCGTTTTGATGCCAAGTTTGAAACTAGATGGCAAGGGCCATACATAGTCAAGAAGGCTTTCAATTCTAGTTACTATCAGCTTATGGACTTGAATGGTAAAGAGCACTCCACGAAGGTAAACGGGTATCGCTTGAAGCACTATTTGAGTCGCCTTCTACCAAAGGATCTACCAAAGATGTGTCCAAAGGCCGCTGTCTCATGTAAGTATTGTTACATGAAGCATGAGTGTAACTCTAGCAAAAATTCTGAGGGGCCAAACAATAAAGATCTCGTCAAGGACTCTGAAGCACTCTCTTTGGAAAAAATGCTTTATGATGGTCCATGAATATACCATCATCCAGGGGGAGGGCTAATGATAGCCGTTTTTCGGCTCTTTGTAATTGCCACAGTGAGTTACCTCACCCTACCAAAATCACCCAAACGCTATGGCTATCCCTACCATTTCACTGTACATAGGCGTATGTGAGTTAGGGGGCTTTTCCCATATCTTCTTAAAAACCCTCAATTAGCTAGGCATTGGGATAGGTGAGCCAAAAAAATAAAAAATATAAAAAATATAAGTATATTATGGCCCATGCGTATGTAAATATTTCTTTGTATATAGGGCCTAAATAAAAGATTTTTTCATAATTATTTTGGTATTTATTTAAATATTTTTACCTAGGTGTGTGTTATTTATGCTCTGTACATTGTCTCACCATTACCACAATTTTTTCTTACCATTTTTCATACTCTTTATTCCATATAGAAATATTTTCATGTAAGCTTCTCTTATATTTGGTGTAACTCCACCCCAACAAAAATCCAAAAAAAACTAGTTTTATTTATGTGTATATTTTTTCACTATTTTGATTTTTCCCTTCCTACATCTATTTTGTTTTTTTCTAAAAAATTAGAACACCAAAAATAGTTATCTTTTTATGGTAGCCTCATAATGAGAGAGATTTCTTTTGACCCCTTTATATTTTTTCCACTTATATTATTTATATTTGACATGTACATATTTTTTAGATTTTCTTAGTTGTACTATTCACTTATATCCTAATCTCAACAATATCTTCAATTATAGACCTACCAAATAAGGTCAAGGGTAGGTGGCATGCATACATGCACTATGGAGGGCTCACTCTTGGAGGTATTCAAAAGAATCATCCAAAGAAGGACCCCACAAGGACCTTTGCAGTGGAAAAAAACGGTCGGTTTTGCTGAATTTTTAAAGTTCACTTGCTCTCCGAATTTGAAAAGGTGATACAAACAAAAGTTGTAGCTCGTGGGCTGAACTTTCGCCTCAAATTTTTTCATATTTTTTTGAGCTACGAGCTGTGAGCTATGATTTTTTTAGTGGACCCCAGTTTTCCCATGCTATGCAGCCACACTCTCTCTTCCACTTTATCATTTTCCTCTTTCACACACACTTCTCCAGTCATCATCCCCATCTCTCTCACCACTCCTCTCTGCACCCTACTCACCTTCTCCTCAACCTTGAAGAATAAGAGAAACCATGGTGAACTCATACCTCCCACACACAATTCCATTCCAAAATTGACCACCTAGTCTCATTTTTCCTCCTCCAATTTACCCATATCTATCAAAAAAACCACAAAATTCAGCCTCTTCTCTTAAAAGACAGCATCATGGTGGTTGATTACTCAGCTTCAATTACCTTATCTCTCAAGGAAGGTCAAGAGTGGAGAAAAAATGTATCGTCAAAGCTAGTGGACCGTCAACAAGCGTCAAAATTGGCCCTACTCAAGACACTTGGAGCATCAACCTTGTAAGAAATCCACATTTTCTTACCTCTTAAGAGTTTTTTTTCCTTATTTGTATCCTACATGGATACTCCCATTGTAAATATCCAATTCCATTTGTAAATTAATACTAACTCTACTAACACTAACCCACTATGAAAAGTCCTATCATCTCCATTTCTCTCCTCTCTCTTTCCCCACCAACTTCTTGATAATTCCAAGCAAAAGAAATTAGATAAATGGCTGAAAATCTAACCCAACCATGGTTAGAGGAGTAACCCTTGCCTTCAAAATTGCTATAAAAGGAGGGTGTAGCTAGCACAAAAGGAGGGAGCCATAAGCAAGAGCACTATGCTATAGCTTGAGAAGCCAAGCTCAACCTCTTTAGAAGGAGCTCTTGAGTGGAAGCTCATTGTCTTATGCATATGCATGTGTTGTAATAGGGGATTAGCAAGGGAACTATATGCCATTGTAAGAGAGAGAGTGATCATTCAATTGAGGGTAGGAAATCTATCATTTCTCCAAGGTATTAATGCAACAAGCACCCCCTCCCTCTTTCTCTCTTTTTCTTAAATATATAGTTGTGTTTGTTTGATCATTGCCGATACGTTTCAAAGCAGCCCGAGCACTCTCTCTCTCTCTCTCTCTCTCTCTCTCTCTCTCTCTCTCTCTCTCTCGCGTGTTTTAGGGTGTGAGAGTATTCCATTGGTGTTAGGGTTAGTGTAAATTCCTTGCTTGTTTGTGGGTTGCTCTAACGATTCTCCTCTTTTGCGTCCTAGTTCGCTCTTAAACTAGGTGGTGCCCCTTGTGTAGTTGAGATTTGGCTGGGGGTTTGTTGTTTTGGGTTGTGTTGTGTTGTGCCCCAGCCCCATTGAGCAGCACGGGAGCCTTGAAGGGTGTCTAGAGGTTGCTCTTCTTGTTGCCCGCCCCGGACCGCCTCACTACCATGTGGCGAACCCCATGCTTATCGATTGTCGCCACCACATGAAAATGAGCAAGATCCCACAAGCGCAAGCTCAGATTCGTAACCTCTAGATTGCTGACAATGTGTGAAAATTCAATCACCTAGAGTCTTGACACATTGAATAGCCTCGTCAATGGTCCATTCACGTGAATCAGAGCCACATAATGAAAAGGAGAGGCCCACCGTAGAATCACAAACCTCAGGTTTCACATGGGGCGTGAGCTCACCCTCTCCAAAACACACGCATGAAGGCGTAGTCAAAAGCATCCCCCGAAAATGTATGTCAAACCTCACAAGATCACGTAGCAGCACTGAGATGGGTGAAACACTAATTTGCATGGGCACTTGAGTCATAGTACTCTACGCCGAGTCTCCGTCTCAAGATCTACGCGCAATTTAAGCATGCAAAGGAACATGCATGAAATCCAAATTGGGATGGAAACGGGGAACGAAGACCTGAAAATGGTTATTCCCTATAAACTATGTCCAAAAGTCATAGCAGCCATTGGAGGAGGCGAGGCGAGGCGAGGCTGGGCAGGTAGAGAAGACAACAGGGGGAGGATGAGGTGAGGAGCACTAGGCTCAGCAGGGGGGAAGGGGAGAGTAGGCTTCCATTCATGTCTGATGTTGAAGGTGAAGGCGAAGCGGGAGAAGAGGTGGAAGCAAGAAACATGCAACAGTCCACCTCCAAGGACTTCACACACCCCAACAAGAAACTCCAACCCCACAATCCCATAGACACACACACCACAGGAGGGGCTCAAGAATCCAGAGAAGGGGGGAGGGGTGGTGCAGGAAAAGTAGGGGTGAGGATGGCAAGGGGTAGAGCTGAATGTTCCTGGGAGGAAGTCAACGCTGATGCTGGGGCCACATAAGAAGCAAGCCTGTGAAAAGTATTTGTACTCCAGCGATTGCTCGAAACCTTGGCGAGGCAACGGGACAGACATATCCATTTCCACAAGCTCCCTCCCAATGCCCGTCGGCCCCTGCTCTACCACTGCTCCCACTTCCCAGTGATGTCGCCCTGCTACCCATAATCCCCCCCCCCCCCCCCGGCTTCCCCTTCCGTCCCTAAAGCCGCCCCTCTTAACTCACCCCCGGAGGAATAAAAACCAGGCTAGATCTCGCCCTGCAAACATGTTCGCTGTTTTGGATACTCTCAATGACTGTCGATTCCTCTAAGTCTGACTAGGAGGAGTGTCTCCTCCCAACCCCCAGAGAAGCTCCCTCTCCCAGCTTGGAGGAACAGGTCAATGCCCTCAACAAAGAGCAAATGTTCAATCTCAACAAGGAAAAAATTCCCCCATAATTCCCTTCCTCTCCTCTGGTCCTTTTCTCCTCATGTCCCACCCCCATGGAAGTTTTGAAGGACAGCAAACGGAGCCACTCAAATGTCTCTCAAACCCCTCCAAGGGCAGGCAGTTCAAGTAAAAGACCTCAACGCATTCAAAGATGAAGTTTCTGTCTTTGAACATTAAAGGGCTTTCAGACCCCTCTAAGACAAGGAAGATAGACAACTGGCTTAAGGACAAGAAGTTTGAAGTTGTGACTCTTCAAGAGATCAAGACCACAGGAGAAGATCTGCAGAGAAGACTGACTGAGGTCTTCAACGTCCTGCAATGGGATCCTCAGACCATCCCTAGGGCTCGGGAGATCCTCTATCCCCGTCACTGGCCAATCCCCCTCTGGCAACTTGTCATCGGGAAAGGTTTGGTGTGCCATCAACCTTCCAGCCCCTTCCACTGCAGACTGATTTCCCTTTATGCGGGGGGCTCCACAGCTGATAGAACTGATCTCTCAGAAGAACTCTCGGCCTTCTCCAGCCCTTGCATTCTTCTAGGTGACTTCAACATGGTTCAAGACCTCAAGGACAAATTTTTACGTAAAGGCATACGGTCTCGGGCTCTGAGAAAGTAGACTGGGAAGATCTCAAATCCAAACTCCAACTTTAAGATCTTGGCACTCAAGGCGATAAAGCTCTGCAAATCCGCAATCGATGGTTTCACACTGATCCTGACTTCTTCAAGCTCCCCATCGCCCAGGTTCAAGTCAAAACCATCTGGTCTGACTGCTTTGCCTCGTTCTCCACTCCCTCTAAAGCCTGGTCTGCGGCTGTCCAAAAAATGCAATAGAATCTCCCTATAGAAGCCACTCCCATCAGAAAAAAAAGAAAAGAATCAATCTATGCCGACCTCATCCAGCTAGAGACCGCCCTCCAGAACTTGCAAAGCCAAACCAAAATCTCTCAATTGAGGGCACAGCTGCATATGGAAGAAGACTTGGCGCTTAAACACACCTCTCTATTCATCAAGGAAAGGTGGGCTGGACAAGTGGATCGCCCGTCAAAAGCCATGTTCTACAGTAAGCCCATAATGCACTAGGCAATTCCAAATCCCAATTCTTTCCTTGGTGCTCTGTCACTTTTAAAAGAATTTGTACCAACTCACCATTGAATCTTTCATTCAAGCCATTGCACTGCGGGTAATAAGGAGTGGTATGCTGGTGCCTAATCTTCATCTTTGCGCATAAAAAGTCTAGCAATTTAGCTCTAAATCCTGGCCCCTTATCCGAAAGTAGCTCCAGTGGCACCCCAAACTTGCAACATATTTCATCATACACAAATTTTGCCACATCCTCTGTAGTGATTTGTTTTACTGCTATAGCCTCTGCCCATCTAGAGAGATAGTCCACTACAGTCAAAATATAGCTTTTGCCCCTGCTTGTGATAGGTAACGGGCCTATTGCATCAATCCCCCATTTTTCAAACACATCAAACGCCAAAATGGTTTTTCGTAGCTCTGGCTTCAACACTCAGCCCTCCAGAAACTATCTCAAAAACAGTAGCTCAAAACAGGGAAAAGATTTGGGCATGTAGAGCTAAGGTTATCAATGTGGAGAGTGCAAAGCTACTAGGGATCTCCCTCTCTCCCTTACGGACATACACATGGCTATAGAGTCTCTCAAGCCCAAGAAAAGCCCGGGGCCTGATGGTCTTCCCTCATAATTCTTCCAGATGTTTAAGGAACAAATCTCTCCCTTTCCCCCTACAGTGTGGGAGGAATCACTGAAGCACCAAGCTCTACCCTCTCAATCAAGACAGGGGTAATTAAGCTTCTACAAGAGGGGGCCAAAGGACGTCTTAGCCAATTGGCGTCCACTAACCATGCTGAACACGGCATACAAGATCTTTACCCGGGCGATCAGGGCTGCTTGGAACCGCCACCGGGGTCCTCTCCTCCCTAATTGGAAGTCCAACAGCAGGCAGACCCTGCTACTTAACGACTCCATTTGGTGGCCTTGGGTAACTGGTAAGGACATCCCTGTTGATCACTCGCGGTTATCCCTAACCATCCACAATAAAGGGAATCGTCGATGGGGTGACATCTGGTCCCCCCACCACCACTCCTGGCTTACAGATCTAGATCTCTCCCTCAAGTTCAATCTCCTTCATTTGTCGAAGATGCACTCTTCTCCCCAGCTCTCCTCTTTGGATGCTTAACTGTTCCACTGACATTTCTCTTGGAGCCATTGTATGGCGAGGTGGCTTCTCCCTCGCTCATCCTCGTTTCCTTTACCAAGATTTGTCCTGGAATCTTACCCTGGATAGAAGGCAGTGGTATTTCAAGCTGCAATCCCTCTGGTCCAGCGCCTCTTCCCCTCAGCTCTGGCAGCTGCCCCCGCTGCTCCATGTTTCAGTCGAGGACCTGCCGTGTCTCTTTGTCAACTGCCCTTTGAACGTCCTTTCTAAGGTTTCTCCTGGTCTTGGAAGGAGATTTTACTAGGAGACAGCCACGTACACGCCGAGTTTCTGTGGGCTATATGGAATATTTTTCTTTGTGAGGATGCCCATCAAGCTCACATGACACAAATTTAGAGGGTTTCTTGATGAAATTCATTTGCATGTCCACCAATTAGCTTTCGAAAAAGCTCAAATTTATCAAATAAGAAAATGAATGCTACATGTTTATGGATCCTCTGAGGATGCAGACAGGAATCAACGTCAATTCTTGGAAGACCTCCAAAATGCCCAAGATGAGTGGAATGATGCTAGTAACTTGTTACCTGCAATCCGAGCTGAATTGGATTCCGTCTGATAATGCCTCAAGCTTCAGTGATTCTCTTGAAGGCAGTGATCCAATTCTGGATTCGAAATACTCTCAACCACTTCAAGAATAGGTTTCATTGAAGCTCATTCAGAATCCGATTCCCTCCGCTACAATCCCAACTGTATCTAGGATGAGAGATTTTGTATCTAGATTTTTGTATCATCCCGTTGCACGTTCCTTGGGCTCCTTATGTAATTTTTTTGCTCTCTTAATACAATTCACGCACCGTTTTTTATTTTTTTAAAAACAATTAGGGAAGTCATAAGGTCGAGACAAACCGAGACCTAAATTTTGTGAGTATTCAATATTACAGAACACAAAATTTTACACATATAGTGTATATCTATACTATTATAAAAGGGGGAGGGATTCCGCCCTACCCCCCCTACCCCCCCCCCCCCCCCCCCCCCCCCCCCCCGACACGTGGTGAGAGCTCCTTTCCCTGGCTGGTTCCGGCCAATGTGCACTGTCGCCCTGCAACCCTACGCACTCAGTGAGACAGCACGCGAGAGGCGGCCAAAGGCCGCCAACCACACTAGTACATCTAAACTAACATAATATGGCGGATGGGAGTCCCCTTTACAGGTGGCGCAAGCTGCGAGATGAAGGCTAAATTCCAAATTCCAAAAATAAGAGTGGCTCTTGGACACGCGATAAAGTGGGAGAGAGAAAGAGAGAGAGGCCGCCGAAGGCGGTCGGCCGTACTAGTATACACGATATGGAAGTGGAATTGTCTTGTATGTAGCGCTCCCATACCTGAGCAGACCACCTTACAAGTTGGACTCCTCCCATTGGTTTGGAGGAACTTTGACCCCGACTATGCGGATGTGCTCAGCAAGTTGCGCATGGTAAAATATTCTTGACTCTGAACAACTTTTAAATTGCAGTAATGTAATTTTGTATATTCACCAGAAGGGCTAAGTTATGAATTACATTTTTCTTTTGGTAGGGACACTTCCACCACAAATATAATCACATCGATGGCATGAATGTAGTGGGTGGTGGCAAGTAAGGTTCTCTGTCTATGTTTAGGTTTTGTGTAATTTATGTATCTGTGTCAACATGAGTGACATTTCCAGCCATCTTCGCACTGTGAGAGAGAGAGAGAGAGAGAGAGAGAGAGAGAGAGAGAGAGAGAGAAAAGAAAGAAAGAAAGATATATTAACGTCTCGAAAGAGCCAAAATGGCCCCTGAGACAAGAAACTATACATCTGGTAATACATCTCTCGTCTACTTAAACAGAAAAAAGATCTACTCAACATCATAGTGATGTTTGAGTCTACAAAGCTAAAACTAAGCTAAAACTGAGAATATGTATAAATACATGACTGATCCCATCCAAATCTGACCACCAACTTCTATCTCCCTGTCCTCTATCCCAGGATATCCCAGATGGGTAGATCCAGTATAGAGAGGCCGCTGAAAGGTGGCACTCGTCTCCGATGTCGAGCGATGATGCCTCTGATTTGGTGCAAATGGCGAGGTCTAAGTCGAGGCCCGGGTGGTCGAGGACGGCGAGTACGAACCTGTGCAGTGTCCTGATCAAGACGGACTTCTCTAGGCCTGGATGGACGTGGTCCTGGGGGCGTGGTTGTATCCACACACACACACACACACACACACACACACACACACACACACACACACACACACACACACACAGAGAGAGAGAGAGAGAGAGAGAGAGAGAGAAATGAAATGTTATATTAACGTCTTCAAAAGGCCAGAATGACCTATGAGACCAAACTGATACAAAAGTGGTGAATCTGTTACAATGTTTGGGTACCTTAGTACTAAAGTACTAAGTGTGAAAAGTGTGAAAGTGTGAAAATAAATGTGAAAAAATAAATACAAAGTATTAAATAAACTTCTTAGGAGCATTCTGGGTGTCTTGCTAGAATGCTTCTAATCCTTTGTTGTAGTCTCCTCCGGTGAAGTGTGCTTCTGCATCTCGGTCGTGGTCGTCTCGATTTCCTAAGCTCAATCGCCCTGTCAATGAGGGTGCCTTTAGTATGAATGTGGGTACTCCTTTGTGCTGGTTGCTGGCCTCTTGCTTCTCCTTCCACTCCTGCTTCTCTCGATCCGAAGAAATCTGTGATCTGCCTCTGAGGCTGTAGTGCTCTTTGTCTTCTCATTAGATTATCCCTGTGCCGATGTAGTTCCAGTAGGTACAAGCCTAAGCATCTTTGATCTTGGTATTGCATGACTCTATCTAGAGGTCCAAAGCCTTCTTTAAATAGGCAATGGAAACGCCCACGTATCTCATAGTATACGGTGCAATGGCATATGTAGTGTAATTCTGTCTCCGGTTCCATTCCGCATAACTTGCACATTCTGCTCTAAGGTGGGATTCCCCTAAATCTGCCAAATTCAATTTTCAGATGGTGTGAGGATGTATGAATCCGACCAATAGCAAATCTCAAACCATGAGACAGGTGGGTATCCATGTAGCTCGGGCGAATTACAAATCCATCTTCAGATAGCCGTAGGAAGTTTTCTTTGTAGTCGGTCATCTTCGTGCCCAATTCTTGTGAAGGGTCTACCCATGTCCTCTTAGTATCCAACTGTATAAGATCCTGACGGATGATTTTATTAATCTCCGTTCGTGTAATTGCCAGTGATGGAGACTCAAGAGAGTATTGGAAGGGGGGTAATCTTTCCATACTGAACTCGTGTCTCTGAAACCACGAGGACAGTTGCGCATACCAGCATGATGTATCCCCTTTCATTGCTAATTGTCGAGAGGATTCGTGTCACCAGCCAATGGCAATTCCATTTTTGTTTATTTTTCTCTTTCTCTGGGGAATTTCGTTTGTTTTACCTTTTGGAAACACCCCTCTGGAAATCTAACTGCCCTGCATTGCATAGCCAGTGTGGAACTGTTCAGAGAGAGTCCAGGCCGAAATTCCCATGAGGGACAGACTCAAGAGAGGTGAACAAATAGAAAAGGGCTCGCTGCTGCTGCACGCTCCCCCCCCCCTCTTGCGCCATCGCCTCCCCTCACCCCCCTTCTCTCTCTCGCCCTCGCGCTGCCATCAGCCCCCCTCCCCCTCCCCCCCCCCCCCCCCCCCCCCCCCCCCCCCCCCCCCCCCCCCCCCCCCCCCTCGCCCTGCGCTGTCCCCCCTCCCCCCCCTCCCAGCCCTGCTCGCCACCTGGTGCCCGCCGCCCTCCCCCCCTAGCTGCCCCCTAGCCCGCCCCCTGCCCCCCCCCCCCCCCCCCTTTGTCCGCATTATCCCCGAAGGTTTCTTTGCGCCTGGCTCTACAACATTTGTTCTTCGGACAAGTGTTCGGCGTCCTCGGTTGCAGATTGTTCTTCTCCGTCCGCCTCTTCGACTCAGCAGTAGACACAGATGGAGGCTCCAGCTCCGCCACAAAGGGACTCGCCTGAAGCCCCCTCGCCCGACCCCGCTGAGCCCACCATTCGACTTGCTCTTTCGCCGACAGAGCAAGCGAGCCTTGCCGCAGAGGTAGAGCGCTTGCAGGCGACTTCTGTCATCTGCAAGGTTCTCGGCACCCGTCCTAGCAGAGGAGAGCTGCGAGACCTTCTCCAGGCCCGCCTTCTCGCAGAGGTGGGCAAGATTTTGGATGTTCAGATCCTCGGACGGGGGTACTACCAGATCAAGTTCGAGACTTCTAAGATGGCCTCCAAGGTCATAGCTATGAGTCCACTGGCTATCCGAGCATCACGCGCCCACTTTCGACAGTGGCGACATGGTTTTGACCCGACTTCGGATGTGCTAGTAGAGGACGCAGACATCCCTATCTCAGTCTGCTTTCCGGGTTTACGGAGGGAGTACCTTCCACTTCTCTCCAGGATTGGCTCCGCCATCGGGACTGTTCTGGAGACACCTCGTACGGCAGCATCAGTAGCTGCCAAGGCGGCTGGCATCCCTTCAGTTCGAGTTTTGGTCAGAGATACCCACACGCTCCCGAAGGTCATCCTCTTGCCTCGGGTGAGTGGGGGTTGGTTTCGACAGAGTGTGGAGTACTCGAGTCTCCCGAACCAGTGCTTCATTTGCGGAGAGATGGGCCACCTAGCGAAGGCCTGTCCACGGAGGAGGCCACGACCTGCACCTCAGCCTCAGCCCCAGCCTGCCAAGGCGGGCCGCAGCCTCAGCCAGCCACACAGTGCACAGATTCTGAGCCACCCTCCGAGCCTGGGGCTCCAGCGGAGGAGGGGTGGCAGCAGGCCCGTGGCCGTCGACGCCAGGGGCCACAGCGACAGCCTAGCACACAGAGTGGCCCTCAGGTGCCTACTCAGCAGCAGTGCGTTCCCACGGGGAACCGCTTTGGTCCTCTTGAGCAGGAGTCGTCCCCTACGCCAGCCTCCACCTCTGCTTCACCCTCGCCAGCCTTCCCACCTCCAGATCTCCCCTCTTCCTCCTCATCCCCTCCTCCGCCCTCTGCTCCGGCCCACTCCCCACCTCGCCCCTCTGTCTCTGTCGCTCCACCCCGCTTCTCTTCTCCTCCGCCCCCCATGCTCCTGCTCCCCCTCCTCCTACTGCAGTACCTCAGTCGACCCAGGAGACTGGTCCCTCGCCGGCGGCTAGGAGATCTCTTGGCAGTGCTTTTGCCACGAGTCGCCTAGCGAGAGAGGATCAGCCCTTCTTGCGGCCCCCTCTGCAGATTCAGACATCTTCCCTTGCAGCTATCCCTCGTGGTCTCACGAGCATTGACCTCCGACGACCCTGGGATTTCTTCGATTACGGATTTACTCGCTTTCTCGGCGATTCCGCAGCAGACCACGAGGCAGCCTACTTCAGGGTCCACGCTCTGTTCCTCGCCGCTAGGGGGACAGAGGCCTTGGACTCGGCAATTGGTTTCTCCTTTCCCCTCTGTGGTAGGGACCGAGACAGAGTGGTCCCTCGACTCAGTGGAGGGATGGTTGCATACACAGGTTCTCGAGTTCTCTCACCACATGGGAGAACTTGGAGTTACAAATTTGCTGCAAACTTTGTGGCCATTGGCCAAGTTTGCGGTGACACCCCGTAACTCAGCAAGATGTAGGCACATTGTGGTATACTTTTTTGCTGATACGCAGTGTTTGCCTTGCTATGTATACATACATGAGGACTCCTGGACAGAGGAGGTTGCTTTACGAATGGCTCGCTCTGCTTGGGCTTAGGCCAGACACTCACTACAGGCTCGCCTATCTAGAGGACGCTCGGATGCGGATTACTCCCCATCCAAGCCTGCCTCGAAGATAGCCCGTCTTGCTGCTGCGGCAGCATCTGTTCTCTCTCGCTCCCCATGAGGATCATCTCGTGGAATGTGCAGGGATTAGGTGGGCCCCAGTTTCAGCGACAGCGGGGCCGATTGCGTCAGGAGCTGCAGCGTTGCCTTATGGGAGGAGAGATTGATCTCCTTATGCTTCAGGAGCACCATTTGTTTGAGAGCCGCATTCGGCGATGTGGTCAGATTTTGCATGGACGTTATGATACCTTTTGGTCAGCTGCTTTTGGACCTGGAGGCATCCAGGGTGGGGTATGTATGACTATTGCGGACTCACTACAGCAGGCCATTGTGGGCAGAGGGATTATTGTGCCAGGCAGGGCTCAGTGGATCACTCTGCAGGTTCAGGGTGACCTTGTGGGCTTCCTGAACATTTATGCGCCCAATGTGGTGAGTGATCGTGCAGAGTTTTGGTCACAGATTGTTGAGTCTCTGCCACAGGTTGACCATTGGTGTGTAGGAGGGGACTTCAACATGTTGGAGGACCCCTCTGACAGGATCGGAGGCAACCATGCTACTGTGCATGGAGTCGAGTTAGCAGCTTGGGAGAGGTTGTGTATGACTTTGAGGGTCTCGGATACATGGCAACATTCAGGCTTTGTGAGGCCTTCAGAGAGTCTTGCCTTCTCTAGATCGGACCGCAGAGTGGGAGGAGTGAATCTATCGCGAATAGATCGCTTCTACACTAGTGACCACTTCAGTGACATGGGGGGATCAGTGGGCATCCTGGCAGGGACATCCTTCTCGGACCATGCACCAGTGATCCTCACAGTGGCGGACAGGCAGAGGAGTGGGAGCACGATGCTTCGCATCCCAGAGCGGGTCTTGTTGGACTCGGCACTCAGAGAGAGGGTCGAGGCTCTTTGGACAGAGGGCATGGACAGCCAGGCTCTACCGACAGAAAGAGTGGCCTCAGGCCTAGCTCAGCTTAGCCACTTCTTTCTCCGGGAGTCTTTGGCTCGACGGGCTGCAGCGAGAGAGGAGAAGCAGCGTCTCAGACGAGGCATTGCTTCACTACAGAGGATGCAGGAGCAGCATCCAGACAGTCCATGGTTGGAGGAGCAGCTACAGCAGGCTCGACAGGAGCTTGCTTGCACAGAGGAGAGGCGCCATGAGTTTGCCTTTCACCGACAGGCATCTCAGTGGACTCAGGTAGGTGACAGAGTGAGAGGTGCTTTTTTGAGGCAGTGGAACCTCGGCACTCGCATGCGAAGGTCAAACAGCTGAGGAGACCCGATGGGTCAGTTGTTTGTGAGCCTGAGGATATGCGTGCAGTTGCTACTGACTTTTACCGTGAGCTACTGTCGGCTGAGCCTCAGTCAGAGAGACAGGATGCATGCAGGGAGCAAGTTTGGGCGCAGATGCCTTGTCTTGTGACTGAGGAGATGCGCCAGAGACTAGAGATACCTCTTCAGCTTGAGGAGCTGCACACGGCTCTTAGGGCCCTTCCTCGTGGTAGCTGTCCCGATGAGGATGGGCTGACTCCCAGCTTCTTCTTGGAGTACTGGGACTTGCTTGGCCCAGCTCTTTGTAGTGCCTTTCAGTACATTCTGCACACAGGAGTGATGTCGGATAGCATGAGTGAGGGCCTGATTTACCTCATTCCAAAGGAGGGTGGCTCCTTGGATGAGATTCGACAGTGGCGCCCTATCACCATCCTCAACTCAGCCTACAAAATTCTTGCCAAGGCTCTGAGTTTGAGGATTCAGCCACTTTTGGAGAGCCTTATTCATGGGACTCAGACAGGTTTTTTCAAGGAACGTAGTATCCTTGACAACATCTTCACTTTCTGGGAGGCTTCTGCCCTGGCACATCTCCGTGGGGAGGACCTTGTGATTCTTCTTCTCGATTTTGAGAAGGCATACGACAGAGTTGACTGGGACTTTCTAGAGGGCACGCTTCGCAGGATGGGCTTTTCAGATGCTTGGATCAGAGGGGTGTCAGCTTTGTACAGACAGGCTCACAGTCAGGTGCTTTTGGCAGGAGGTAGAGGTGAGCGCTTCATGCTCACACGATCGGTCAGACAGGGTTGTCCTCTTGCCCCCTTTCTCTTTCTGTTCTATGCGGAGGCGATGAGCAGATTTTTGGTGTCACAGCAGGTTGGTTTGAGGGGCTTAGCACTCCCTATACGGCGAGATGAGCTTCTGGATGCTGAGTTTGCCGACGATTCAGCCTTATACTTAGAGGGCCAGGAGGCCAATCTACACAGGTGTGGGCAGGCTCTGGAGACCTTCTGCTGTGCATCGGGCGCACTGCTCAACTGGAGAAAGACAGTGGCTTTCTCGGTTGGCAGTGCTCTTGTGCCAGAGTGGATGCTAGGAGAGGGTTTTAGGTGGATTCCTCCAGGGACTGCAGTTCGATACTTGGGTTGTCAGGTTGGTTTGGATTTGTCCCCCGATCTGGCTGGTAGAGTAGTAGTTGCCAACCAGGTGTTGTTGGCAACTATGTGGTACATCACTTCTTGCTGGATCTTCTCGAGTTCTTGTATCAGCCAGGTAGAGAGGCTGATCAGGAACTTCCTTTGTTCAGGACGCGACACTCAGATTGCCCGAGCCAAGGTGGCTTGGTCGGTCATCACACTCCCTTGCTCTCAGGGAGGGCTTGGGATCATTGATCCAGCACAACAAAGCAGAGCCCTTGTTGGGAAGTTCGTCGTCAGAGGACTTCTTCCAGGCGAGGAGCCCTGGAAGGAGTTCTTGCTGCAGAGGCTTCGTGCCAGGGTGCCTCAGTCAGGAGGACCTTGGCAACTTTCGACCAGATGGATCTTCACAGAGTTGCGCCAAGTTGGTTTGAGCAGGAGACTGGAGGACCGATTCGCTGTGAGTTTGCTTCGTTCTTGGGAGCTCTTACGGCGTGGCCTAGAGCAGAGACAGCCGACATGCACGGAGGAGCACCTACGGCAGCCCCTCGTCTGGAACCCCATGGTTAGCACCCAGAGAGGCCACTTGGTTGGGAGTAGGCCTCATGTTTCTTGGGGTCCCATGGCAGCAGGTCCAGCGCGCTCTCTAGGTGACTGGCTAGAGTTCACAGGTCTGTCAGAGGAGGTACAGGTTGTCCAGCTACAGGGCGTGAGAGGGGTTCAGAGCATGTGTCAGGACATCTCAGAGTCAGTTCCCGCTGAGTGGCTCACACCTCTCGAGCTAGCAGCACCCCGATGGATGGGAGCCTTCACACGACTGAAGGTTCTCATCTCAATCACGGCCTGCTCAGAGATTGTCCCAACCCTATTCTTCGAGCTTCAAGGTGGGGGACGATTACAGCGAGTTGCAGTAGAGGCCCCGCAGGTAGTAGAGTGTTGTTTCTAGAGGATCCGTGTTGTGGGCATCTGTGGGAGGACTTGCGTCATAGACCCTAACCCAGCAGCTCTTGAGACAGGGCACTGGAGGCTCTAGGCTTGGGAGTGCTGTCGATTGGCACGAGTGCAGTGGGATCCTGGTGAGTGGCTATGGAGGGACCCCTTCTCTTCTGCAGACCGCCCAGGAGTCCCTTTCTTTCAATACACTGTTCGGCTAGGACGTCATATACTTGCAGCGCAGAGAGAGGCCCGCCCCGCTGCAACACGTCATTGGCAGGAGGAGGGCCTCAGTTGAGTTCTTGGCAGCTTTTTGGCAGAGGCTGTGGGACTCCAGACAGCCGAGGCGCGTCACTTTGTTCCAGTGGTTGGTTGCACACAGAGCCACAACAGTTGGGAGCTGGCTTGTGCATAGTGGTCTCTCGGCCGCATGTACAGCCTGTGACCAGTTGGTGGAGAGTCAGCGTCACTGTCTTTGGGACTGTCCCTCGGCCCAGCAGGTGTGGCTACGAGTTCTTCGGCTGATGCCTGCCCTCTCCACGGCTCGACAGTACACTTGGGGGGCAGCAGCTTGGTCCACCCTCACGGGCCCGGCACTTTAGTTTGAGCTATCTTCCACCAGCAGGGTGATAGTGATGCAGGGGGGGCGACCTACACTCCAGCCTGTTACAGATCTTACTCCACAGGAGTGGAGCAGTGAGAGAGAGGAGTGTTGGGAGCTCATCAGTGGCTTAGCTCTCTGGTTCATCTGGCGGGCCCGCTGTTTCCGCATCTTTGAGGCTCGCCCTGTGCCACCAGTAGAGATTGTTCGTGACTTTTGGCTAGAGCTGATCCATACTCTCAGAGGACAGCTTGAGGGACTACAGGGCAGCTCCGACTGCATGCAGGAGCGCCGAGAGGCTTTCCTTCGACTCTGGCGCCCTGGGCCTTTTTACACCATGGTCTAGGGGGTGCTCAGATGGCACTACTGTCCACCTGTGTGGCTTTTCCCTCCTCCCATCTCTTGATTTAGCCCCATTGTATATATGCTGTTTTTTCATTGGGAGAGTCTCCCCATCATGCTTGTTGTGGCCCTCTCCTGCAGAGGTGGATGTAGCCCTATGGGCAGTTTTCATTAACTAATAGAAGGATCTTTTTCTCGGAAAAAAAAAAAGAGAGAGTCCAAGCCTGAGGGCTAAAGAGCACTAAGGTTGGACAAGGACTATGGTTAGCCAAAGTGGGGTCATTGGCCAGCCAAAGCGGAATCGTTTGCTACATAGGAAAAATTTCAGTTCTGGGTGTGGTTGCAGTGTACAAAGAGGGTTAGATGACCTAGAAGAATGTAATGGCATAAACTCCTAAATTTTAGGGATTGCTATTTTTGGACGGCAAAATGTCTTCGCGTCATTACGTGCAGTTTGACATGGGGATCATTTTGTTACTCTGTGGCCAAGTCAACAGAGGCTGTAGGTGAGATATTTTTAGACCCGAGGGTCTAAAGAGGGAAAATGCACAAATGAGTGACACTTGGCACTCTGAGGCCAGTTTACTACTTAAAAAGAAGGCAAAAACGTGATTTTCAGCTGTGAGCTCGTTTTTGAGTGCTGTCACAAGTGAGAGAGCTTCAATGGAGTATTGGCTTACCCTCTATGTACAGTGAGGTGCAGGATGTCATGACCTGCACACCTCTCACTACTCTCTCTCTCCCCTATTCTTTATGGTTATGCCCCTCTAGTGGGCTCATCAGATTGACCATGTACAGTTGTGTGGGTTCATGCACGATTGCCGAGGCAAGAGCCTCTTGCACAAGTACTTTCTTGCCTCTTGCACAGGTACTGGATTAGCTAGCGGCTAATCCCCCGCAGGTACAGGTGATTCGGAGAGGTTTCACGTGCGAAATCTCGTCCGATTCAAAGGGCAAGTAGCCCTATAGGTGCGGGAGCTCGAGGACTTGCTACGGATGCGACCGGCACGCGAAACGGAGCTCGAAACAGTGAATTACAGCCTGCTGTGTATTTTTGCAAGTTTAGGGTTTTGGCCTAAACGGACCCTAATACCCCGAGGAGGTTCGGGGACGCAAGGGGACCGTTGTACAGGTGATCTTGCGCATTTTCGGGGCAGAAAACAGAGAATTCAGCATGCTGCAGATTCTCGCCAGGTTTTGCAAAGTGTCTGTATGCGTCGGGAAAGTCATCCAATGCATCGGAATACTGACTGTGAAGGGTCCTAGTACAATTATGCTGCCGAAATCAGACCAGAACAGTTGAAATTCAACCAAGATTGTGCGGGGCAGCTTGTAGGGAACCACATCTTTTATTACCTCTTTTAAAGAATAAAGAAATACCGAAAGCGGCACCTATTTAGGGGCCAATCTGGTGTCTGACTCGCATATAGATGCATTCTAGCATCTGTATCCCATTCCCCTCTCTTGTGTCATTATAGCACACGTAGAATAGACGACTAATAATGGGTGAAAGCTAAATCAAGGTTTGAAGTCTATCGCCCTTTTTGAAGTTAACAGGCCGGTTACAATTCGAGGGCCAGTCTAGTATATCGGCAATTATTTGTATCTCACAAACCATGTATAAAGGACACTGATCTGGTAAGAGCTTCAATTTCTATCGGAGGGGCAGCTAGTTCCACTCCGGTAATCGCGTGTGGTACGGAGGCCTTGGCTCTAATCATTCGGGAAATCATGGATACCAAAGGTCTCTCCATTGACCTCCAATTATCCTGATCCACAGATGGTCCCCAAATCTGGACCCCATAAAGCATAGCCGAAGCCATCACAGTATCAAAGAGCCAAAGTTTTGTTCGTGGTTCCTGAAACTGCACTTGTGAACACATCCTCTCCAACCCTCCCAAGGCCGCAGAGGCTCTGGACAATCTAGCATCCGCTGCTTTCTTAAGAGTAAATTTCGGTCCTGCAAATACCACACCAAGGTATGTGTATGCATCTGTGTACTCTACTGTATCCTGGCCATATGCAAATGTAGGTACCGATCTCCTAACCCATTGCGGTGTGGTATTAAACACCATAACTTTGGTTTTACCCAGGTGTACCGACAGTCCACTGTCCTCCACGAATTTATGTAATGCATCTAGCTGCCTCTGCATTCCATCTGGTGATTCTGCTATCAATACAATATCATCTGCATAGAACAACAAAGGGATCCATGACCTTGCAAGTTGAGCACCTCTGTCACCCTCTCTACCAATGTAATCTGATACCTCATTTATGTAAATACCAAATAAAGTAGGGAACAGTGGGCATCCCTGCTTTACTCCAACGGTGGAATGAACAATGTCGGAATCCCCTTCTGGAGTACGTACATAACCAGTTACTGACCCGTATAAGGCCATGATCCCCCAAATAATCTCTTTGCCTAACTCTTGCATCTTGCGCATCAATCTGGCCCTTGGTACTGTATCAAAAGCTTTCCGGAAATCCACAAAGCAAGAATACATCCTTCTCCCGCTTGCTCTTCCTTCCTCAATAATGGCTCTGAGCGTAAGAATATGATCTAAAGTGGAATAACCCCTCCTGAATCCAGCTTGTCCTGTTGCCCTTATGTCCTCATTCTCTGCCCATCTACTCAATTTTTGTTCAAGAATGGATGTGTACAGTCGGGTCAATGTGTGACCTACCATAATGGTACGGTAGTTCCCGGGTATCATAGGATCCCCTGACTTGAAAATAGGTACGATAGTAGATAATTTCCAAGATTCAGGTAATCCTTCACACATGACAAGATTAAACAGACGAGCAAGGACTTCTGAAAGTAGATCCCTGGCATGGATCAGATGTTCTACTACTAAACCATCATGATCATATGCTCTTCTTGTCTTCATCTTATCAATGGCTTTTTTCACCATTTCCGTAGTAAAGAAAGTACTAGTAGCAGGGCATGGCTCTAGCGGATCTGGTAATGGAGATTGTCCAGATACCATATATAATGATGTTACATATTGACCCCAAATCTCAGGAGAAGTAATCGTCGGAGGCGGTGAGTGCTCGTGAAATAAACGCTAGGCCTCATGTGAGTCCCGACTCAAGAAGAGTTGATATAAATCCTTCTCCAGTTTGGCTAAAGATGCCCTTTTCTTGCAACGTACTATACGCTGAAGAGCAATCCGAGATTGCTTATATGTGATGATCCCAAGTGTAAGCTCTTTCTGGACCTGGGTTCTCGTCTCTCTGCATTCCTCGTCATACCAACTGTTTTGAGGCATGTTCCCAGATCCTCTCTTCTGATCAGGTTGAGTATATGGGTATGCCTCTTATGCTGCTCCATGTAGTATCTCTGTTAACTGAGAAGTAATCTCCTCTACAGTATATACTGGCTCGGGTGCCCACATCCTATTATAGATCTTTTCCACATAGACTGAATCAGTCTCTGGCGTGAAAGTATATCTTGTGTGTCTCTTCTTCCTTTGTACTTGAGAGGCATTGTATTGGAAGGAGATTGATAAGGTGAAGAGAGCATGATCCACTGCAATCCCAACCGGTCTGGGTCCCACCCTAAAGTCCTCGATACTAGAAATAAAGCTTGGTGAAGTCATGACATAATCCACTGTACTGGCCCCATGCCTGTGCGAGAAGCATGTGAATCCCCCAGATAAAGGGAAATTCTCTAGACCATTAAGTATGGCCAAACCATGTATAGTTGCCATCTCCAAGAGATGTCTCCCATATTCAGTGTGTTCTTTATCCTGTGAGTTTCTAGTAAGCCCCCTCTGTGATAAATCCACTTCTCTGAGCATTTCCTCAGAAGTATCATAGAATACTGCTTGAGAGCTGGCCGTTCTAGCATTAAAGTCTCCTAAGAGAACGATGTCTCCATCTCTAGAGAACTCCCATATGTCATTATTCAATATGGAAAAAGGGGACTCTCCTTTAGGTGAGAAGTAGATTGATGTACTTGGAGGGAAGTAGCATATAGCGATACATAGAAATCTACCTGTCTCGGCTCTCATTCTCACCCACATATACCTTGCTTGCTGATCCTTCCTGATAATCTGTAGCAGTGGTTTCAGCTCCTCTTTAAATAAGAGTGCTACTCCTCTTGAACCCCGGCTACCCCGTAGAGATCTCTTGTCTGGTCGACCAGCTGTTTCCCATAAATAACCCTTCACATGTGGCATAAGCTATCCCGGTATCTGGTGTGTCTCTGAGTAGAAAACTATGTCTCTGTCCCTAAAGCTGTCTTCAAAGGCACCTACATCTAGCCTATATGATCCATTACAATTCCACGCCGCTATCCGGAGCGTCGCCCCATAGGTCTCGCACCGTCATGATGAGCGCTTTTCCGGAACCACTACTTTCCCTCCTCTAGAAAAGGCGATTTTCCCCTTTTCTCTTGCTGCCCTGATCTCTGGCATCAAATCTTGCATATGTGCCACTTGTGCCAATGTAAGGTCATCTCCCAGGAAAATAACGGTTTTCTTAAGAGTTGGCCTTTTCTTTAGAAATTCTTTCCTTATTTCTATATTCGGGAAGCGGAGAATAAGTGCCCTATCCTTTACGTTTCCCTTCTCATCGATTCCTTTCTTGCCCACTCTCCATGCACTTGTGTGAGTAGGCTCTGTGATGCCCATGCGTTGTAGCAGTTCCTTCACTTCTTCATCTACATTCTCTTTGTCTTTGACTCCTGTGACCCGCACATGCAGAGCCCGATTCTTCCTTTTCTGCTTTTCCTCAATGGTCATATTAATAATGGGGGAGGTAGGTGTGGTCTCGGGCATCTGGGCCTTCCCTTTGTTTGCATCCTCAATCCATTTCTCTGCTTCATCAACCTTTTCTTGTGTCTTAAAAAGACGTTCCGCCCATGAAGATGCCGTTTTCGATTTCTGTTCATCTCCTTCCCGTAGAGCTTTCATCTGATCCTTCATGTCCTCGAGCTCCTTCAGCACCGAAGGTTGGTCGTCTCCCTTCTCATTAGTTGCAGATTTGCAAGCCACAAGTTCTCCTTTTAGCTCCTCGATTATTGCATCTTTTTCCCCGATGTGCTTTTCCATATTTGTTCTCCATGCTTCAAAACTTGCTACTGCCTCATCGAGTTTCTTTTGCATAACGCATTCTCTTACATTTACTTCGACCTTGATTAGGTTTTGTAATTCCGCTTTTAATTCCTGAATTTCCTCATCCCCCGGATCTCTCTCCTTAGTTCTCTCATCATGTCTCCATACATGGAGTTCCTGTAGCTCTCAGCGCTCGTGTGCATTTCCTTCTTGATGTCATCCCTCATATAGTTTAGCTCTGATTTGAGCATTAACTGGACCTTCTCCATCATTAGCTCATCAAGTATCCTGGAGGTTTTCCCAACTTGTAAGGATCCTAGTGATAGTACAGTATCTCTATTTCTCCGTTTAAATGTAGCTCTTGTTTTTTTTGGGGTGGTGTAGCTATCTACACCCGGCCCTTCCGCTTCGGTAAGCGGATCCATCAAACCCGAGCCACAAATGTGGCGACCCCTGCTACCTATGGAATCTTCGGCAAAGGCAACGCCTGTCTGTAGCTGTGGTGGCGCCCAAATTCGGCAACCCTTCGGGGTGGAGAGATAAAGAGAGACTTCCTTGGCGTTACTGCTCACCCTGCGCCCGCTGCTGCTGCAGAGAGAGAGAAGGGTCTGCTCGCTGCCCTGCTGCCCTGAGACCTGCTCACGGAGAGAGCTTCCTGCTCCCAACCTGCTGGAGAACAGCCCTCTGCGCCATCAACAGCAGCAGCAGCAGTTCGCACACTTCAACCTTCAGTTCGCACACAGAGACAAGGGGAGAGCAGCCCGCTACCTTCAGCCTTCAGTTCGCGCGCAGAGAAAGAGCCCTGCTCGCGTAGTGAAGCTACCCGCGTAGGAGACCTGCTCGCGTAGGACCTGCTCCGCGAGAGAGAGAGAGAGAAAGGTGTTGACAGGCTGCTCACGTAGGAGATGCTACGAGAGAGAGAGAGAGAGAGAGAGAGAGAGAGAGAGAGAGAGAGAGAGAGAGAGAGAGAGAGAGAGAACCAGAAACGCTACAAGATCATGGTGACTCATTGGTGAGATGGCACGAGGGTGTTGTTTGAGCAAGAGGTGAAGGTATAAGGTCGATAAGCTGCTGTCTGTGCCGAGGGAGACCGTTGTGAGTAGGTTGCTCTTGCAGTGTGCAACACGGTGCATGTCAGGTGGTGCAAGCCTGCTGGCTGCAAGGCACTGCTTGAGAAAAGCAGCCAGGTTAGGGGACAGGAGAGGAAGGGACGTAGGGGGACTAGGGAGGATTCTTTAAGAGTGGTAGGAGATAGGAGAGCAAAATTGACAAGTGATAAAATCACTACGCCTGCCCATAAGAAGTTTCACCTCATGGTAAAGCTCACCATAAATGGGCAAAAGGAGAAAAATACTTTTAAAATGTGAAAACCCTTCTTTGCAGCAAAGGGGACTTGGCAAGAGATGCAAAAGTCTTTTCCAACTAGCTCAACACTACAACCAAATCAAGCCTTCCAAACTTTTTTTTGCCATACTCAAAATTGTGAGCGGGTTGCATGTCGAGCCTTCCAAACTTAATGCCGAGAACCCAAAGCATGACAAAAAAATCATGAATAGTGTGATATTACATCATCCCAAAACCTTTTTTTGCCATACTCAAAATTGTGAGCCGGTTTAGTGTCGAGCCTTCCAAACTTAATGGAGAAAACCCAAAGCATGACAAAAAAAATCATGAATAGTGTGATATTACATCATCCCAAACTCTAGGAGTGGCCCAATCACTTTAAATCCTAAATTTACAAGAATCGGAGGTCATAGTAGAAATTCCAATGTAAAGATTACATTCTATAGATTATGGCAAACGCAATATGCAAGGCTCTCAAAGAGATGCACGTGAAGGAAACCTCTTAGAAGATAAGGGATCTACTAATGTTAAAGCTGAGGAAAATTAATCTATATCCTAGATTGATATCTGTTTACAAAGCTCTCATCTTACAATAGCAAGAATTGTTTACTTATAATGAGACATTGTTTGCTAGTGTGGAGGTCAAGCTCATGCTTGGCATCTTGTCAACCTGCAAGGACATAGTCATAGTCTCCCTATGCCCCTCTTTCCTAAGTGCCAATTAGAGGCATAGTATGACTCTCCGAGTCTTTGGAGACATTTGTTGACCTTCCACTCTGTCACAACAATTAGTTGGTGCCTTTCCCTCAACAAACCTTGAAGCATGGCAACATGTCCTCGAGCTCATACCCTACCATGGAAACAGGAACGGGAGTGCACCCATGGCTATCCCTCACTACCCTAATGCATAGCTTCTTTCTTTGTGAATTTTCTCACCAATGACACTTCCGTGTGTAAATCCACAACCTTCCTTCAGAATGTGTGTGCGCGCGCGCGCGAGAGAGAGAGAGAGAGAGAGAGAGAGAGAGAGAGAGAGAGAGAGAGAGAGAGAGAGAGTTCTATTATCGTCCTCGGAGGTCAAATATGACCTATGGGACCAAATGAACATGTCACGTGGTGTGAGTGGAGGTCATAAGTGACTCTCGATGCTCAAAAATGGTTGAAATGAGCGTCACAATAGAGAGTCCACATCGTGGTTGGGAGAGGAAGGTATGTAGGGAGAGCTCATGGCTGAATATATGGGGAAAAGAGGACCTAATGTGGTCAAAAGCTGAGCACTCAAGTAATGTGTGGTACTCACTCTCTCGCACTTGACGAGGACATAAGGTGCAAAGTCGATGAGACTCCTCGCCAGTGCCCCAACGTCCTGTCTCGCAGCGTAGAGAATGGGAGCTAAGAGGAATGGAGGCAATGGTGCGGATCGCACTCAATGGGATGGGCTCAACGATGTAGGGATGGGTTCGGTTACCGCGTTTGGAGAAGAAGAGAGATTTGTAGTTTGGGGCAATGTGTGTGGTGTAATGGTTGAGTGAGAACCTCAGGATTTCTCCCAAGCCATGATACATTGGCTATCGATACTACTTCGTCTTCTGCCTTCGCTAGCACCCAAAGGGCTTCTTTTATTGGTCTTTGAGGGCCAGTCACAAGGATACTCTATTTCTTGGACTATATAGTACTGCAGATCTTACAAGCTTTACTATATATTTACTTGTGCGATGGGGTTTCCCTCTCACAGGTTAGCAAGAAGTTAACACGCTCAGGAAGTGATGGTGACAGGCAGTAATATTATGTTTTAGCACAAAAGGAACTCAGTGCTGACAATTCGATAGTGACAATGTACATTGTGGATGATTTTCTTACACACATAGAACAAGATATATAACATGTTGGACCCTGGAGAGTGCAATTTAGAAAACGTATTTGAGTCTGCTTTTTTACAGTTGTTGTCACGTGCACACTTCACTTGCGCTACGTGGACAAGCTTTTGCTACAGTCTAGCGTCAATTTTAGCTTAGGACCTAGCCTATGGCACCCTCGTGAGCCTCTAGAAGTACGTGCATGATCAAGCAGGTCATAGTTGCACACTTTTTTTGTAAATCTGCTTTGATTACTTTACAAGTGGGAAACCTCAAAGTGAGGAAAACCCACAAAAAGAAAGGGATACAAAGAACAGAGCACTATGAGGCTCCGAAAGCTAGAAGCAGTCAAAGTGAATCCTGTAGGCATCAAGAGTGATGTCTCCAACGACATAAGCAAAATGTAGTGTTTGGCCAAGAGATAATTTGAAATAGGGGAAGGGGTCAACATAAGTGTCGTGGAACATGAAGGAGTTTCTATGGTGCCAGATGGCCCACAGAGTCCAAAAAAATCTGACCCTGGTGAAGAACACCGCAAACTGAGAATGTGGTGACTGGAGCACCCCGAAAAGCCAAAAGCGTCTGTGAAAAGAGCCAGAAGGAAAACGCAGCCGAAGAGCAGTCGACACTTGCCGAATGAAGGCTCTGGAGTGGCAACAATGCCATAGCAAGTGTGGCACAGTCTCCTCAGCTTCAAGGCATCTGGGACAGTGGGAAGGCGCAATATGCCGAGCATGTAACACACTGCCAACAGGTAGAGCTCCCACCAAGCAACGCCAAAGGAAAACACATTCCTTCAAAGGCAGATGACTCTGCCAGATGCAAGATAACGTGCGTTGCCACCACAAGGATGACTTGGAAAGCAACCACAACTGATTACCATGATGCACAATCCATATATCAGACTGAAGGATGGCATATACACTGCCAGTTGAGATGCAGTCCAATCTAGTAGTAGCCAGATTCCAATCAAAGAAGCGAGAGTCCACATCCAAAGGAGGAATGGGTGAGTGATCAGCAAGCATCCTTTGAATTTCCCGCTAGAGAGGAGAACAGTGAGGACCCAACCGAAAGCGGGACACTGCATCAACGAACGAAAGAATAGAACCCAAGTCATCAAGCACCTGATGCACCTAGCAGATTCCTTTTTGGGAAAGAAAATATGCTTGGCTAGGAGACCGTTGAACCAAAGTCGAAGCGAAGGCCCTGCTCCAATACAAACTCTCCGAACGAAGAGAGTTATCCACATCGGATTGTCGACCATTCCAAGCCAAATGCGAAGTGACAACCTTCCAATCAACGATGAGAGAAGAGATAAAGAGACATACAGGAATGTGTCCTTCAAGCTTCCCAAAAACATCCTCCCAATAAGTCGGTTGCCAATGACCAAAAGCTGGGGTGACAATGTGCGTACACAAATGTGTGACCATGAGAGCCCAGGGTTGCTGCTACTCCACCAAAACTGGCAACAACATAGCTTTACAAGCCAAAAGATGACGTCGCAAGTCCAAAATATTTAACCCTCCAAGCCGCTTGGGAGAACACAACTTATCCATAGAAAGAAGCCGAAGACTCTTCTTGGTAGACGAGGTCCGCCAAAAATGCTCTAGAATATTGGACATGAGGGACTGCAAGCACAACCGAGGCCACGATAACAAAGGCAAGTAAAACTGTCACAAAGTGATGACGTGGCCGACAGCAGAAACCCTAATTTCTGGCTGAAACCCTAAAATTCCTGCAAACCCTAAAATCTGCCAGAAACCCTAATTTGCAGCAAACCCTAATTTCAGGCTGAAACCCTAATTCAGCAAACCCTAATTCTTCCCGGGGTGCCACCTGGTAGCAGCAGTACGGATTTCCGTGATTTGCGGCGGAATTTGCGCTAGCAGCTTTTCTTGCTTTTTCTACGCAAATAGCAAGAGAAAGAGAGAAAAAGTCTTTTGCTTTTTCTTTGGGACTCTCAGAGAGAGAGAAAGGGCACATGCTTTTGCCTTTCAGAGCTTTTGATTTTGAAGCTTTTGGGGCTCTGCTTTTGGGCATCCCTTGTAACCTTTAAATAAGTGGTGAGGGCTTCACTTCTTAGAGCATTTGGATGCAGAGTCTGAGAGTGAAACCCTAGCCACTCTCTTGTACTTCGATCTGATTAATATAAAAAGAAATACCGAAAGGGGCGCCAGTCTTTGGCGCCAATATCTCTAGGCACGGAACTCCGCCGGGCCAGTGCAAATCATTTGTGATCTGTGAATTGTTTTGAAGTGGTTATTTGGTGTTGTCGTGATTGATTCTTGACTTGGAGTGTCCAAGTCTGTTACAGTGGTATCAGAGCACGGCCAATTTCTCTTCTACAAGAAATCCGATCCCCAATTTTTTTCCGCGGCACCTATGGCTTCACGCAAGGATCAGTCGACTCCCTCTGCATCTGGAGATGCGGGCACGGATCACAACAAAGATTCCGGCAGAGAGTATGGCCCGCCTCGGCCTACTCGGGCGGAGCGGCGAGAGATGGAGTGTCGCCAGTTGATCGGTGATGCAATGAAGATGGTGCGCGAAGGACCCAAAATTTGCAAAATATATGAGCGAGACTTCTTTTCAAGAAGTGCAGGAGCAGTGGCAGAAAACCACTACACCCACTCTCAAGAAACCTTTTGCTCACAAGAAATATTCAGAGAAGGAATTAGAAGAGGTGGTTGATGCACAGATCGCCCAGCTTTTTGACGCGCAAAAGAAAGCCAAAAAGCACGGCAAAAAGCATAAGAAAAGCACTGACTTCCCGGGATATTTGGGTCGTCAATCAACTTTTGATAAGGCAAAGAAACAGAAGAAGCGTGTTCCATTTGAAGGAGTATCGAGTTCTTCTTCTTCTTCTTCTAACAGTTCTTCTAGCTCTTCAGATTCGAGCGAAGAAGACAGAAAAGGTAAAAAGCGAAGCAAGAAACAAAGCTTCGAAAAGGGCAAGAAAAAGGCAAAGAAGGCTAAATCTCGCCGAAACACTGACGGTTCTACCGAGGACTCGTCTACAGACAGCTCAGATTCCGATGACGGAAACTTTTATGCGAACAAGAAGAATTTTTACAAAGCTAACCAGTGTGACTTTCTCGAAGATAAAAGCAAGAAAGTCCGAGAGTTTAAGGAAGGTGGCCACTCGATCAAGTTTGATACTTTTTCAGGATACTCAGATGCTTCGAAGGCTTTGTCTTTTATACAGCAGTTTGACATTGCTTTCGCAATAGGACGCTATTCAGAGCACTCCAAGATTCGGAGAGCTACCTCTTACCTTAAAGGGAATGCTCGTACTTGGTGGTCCATGCTTCTTTTAAACAAGACTGCGCCAGTTAAATGGCTGAAATTTAAAAAGGTTTTTATTTCTTCTTGGTTGACGCAAGAATATGAACGAGACATACGAGTTGCTTGGAACCATCTTCGGATGACCAAGAAAGATACAATCAATGCTTACTGTGAAAGATTCTGGAGCTCTTATCTACCTGCCTCTTCATTCAAGAAGATCTCGTTCAGAGAACAGATTGAGCGGTTTACCTTGGGTCTACCTACAGAGATCTGAGATCATTGCTTGGAACAGAAGTCAACTTCTATTTAGGAGTTGATGAGTCATGCGAAGCGGGGCTTTGCCATTCACTATGGCAGTTTGACCTACCCCACAGATGAGGCCATGACACAACGAGCCGAATAGACTTTTGGGAATGAAAGTAGAAAGAAAAAGAGCAACCCAGAGAAAAAAGGATGCACGACCCAAGCTTACTCCTGAGGAGAGAGCTCGCTTCATTAGAGAGGGGAAGTGCTTTGGATGCAGGAAACAGGGACATATCTCCGCGAAGTGCCCTAAAAAGGCACAGAAAGAACAGAATGATAAAGACGACGACAGGCTTGAGAGTTCGAGAGCAGCTGAGGAACGTGGCAGAAAAGGCAAATAGAAAAGCATAACTGATACCACATGGCGTGGGATCTGCACCGAATCTAATGAATGAAAGTACAAACTTTGCCGCTTTTGGGACAAAGTGAAGGAACAAGAAGCTCTTTTGAAGGAGCCAAGGCCAACTTCTTTTCACTTGGAATTGGCGGCTCGATTTGGAATTACGCCCGACAGACTGACGCCACAGGTGGAGGTAGTTCGACTGGCACCCGGATGGGATATTGCCATTACACCGAGCATTGGCAAACTTCGTTTGCAATGACAGGGGTGTTCAGGGCACGCGAGTGACGTTCTACTCGGAATCCCTTGGTACCACCAGAACTACGCCGTGGTTGACTACCGGGCCGAGAAAGTGACTTTGACAAATGAAGAGCTCAGAGATTGTACTTGATGAACTTCAATTTCTTTCCTCATTTGGGAGAGAATTGAACGATGGATAAAGGTTGAATATGTTTTGACCTGAAGAAAAGAATGCCAAGATTTTTTTTCTCCACACTCATGCTGATTGCTTTTTAGAGGGCCTGAAGATCAAACCATTGATCTGATACCTGGAAGCATGCCACCGAACCGGCCACCTTACCGCCGTGTGAGCGGAGCACAAAATAAAGCGATTATGAACCCAGTGAAAGACCTCTTGGAAAAGGGTCTTGTCCAACGTAGTACTTCACCGTATTTCTCTCCACTGTTGTTGGATTTGAAGAAAGATGGATCTTGAAGAATGTGCATCGATTATAGAGCTTTCAACAAAATCACCATCAAGAACAGATTTCCGATCCCTAGGATTGATGATATACTCGACAGGTTACAGGGATCCTCGTGCTGTAACAAACTTGGACACTCCAAGTCAAGAATCAATCGCAACGGCACCAAATAACCACTTCAAAACAATTCACAGATCAAAATAGATTTGCACTAGCCCGGCGGAGTTCCATGCCTAGAGATATTGGCCCCAAAGACTGGCGCCCCTTTCGGTATTTCTTTTTGTATTAATCAATCATCAAAGTACAAGAGAGCGTGTAGGGTTTCACTCTCAGACTCTGCGTCCAGATGCTCTGAGAAGTGAGGCCCTCACCACTAATTTAAAGGTTACAAGGGATGCCAAAAAGCAGAGCCCCAAAAGCTTCAAATCAAAAGCAACTGCTCTCTCTCTCTGTCACAGAGAGTCAAAACTTGAAAGCAAAAGCATTCTCTCTCTCTTTCTCATTGCGTAGAGAAAAAGCAATATTCGCGTCGCTCATTACTATAAAAATAAAATTTAAAAAAAAACTCACCTCCGTGATTTCCCGAAAAAAGGGTTTTTGGAAGAAATTAGGGTTTGCAACAATTTTAGGGTTTCTGGCAAAAATTAGGGTTTCTGCTGTCCGCAGCAACGTCATCACTTTGTGACATACCCCCCTCTTGAAAGCATTGTAATCGACCACGATTACGCCTGCAAAACAGACAAAAGCCATAAACCGTCTTAGCAGACACTGACTGTTAGTACCTACGTACTAGGAACACACATCTAGCACATGTACAAAATCCACAGTCACATCACACGACATCACAGGACATCACCAGACATCACATGACATTCAACATTCATTCGGATCTTAGACCATGATTTATCGGCAATGTAGCTAGCAATCAGATCTAGGTCCAATCGGGACCTAATTGATGTCCGATTGACTAACCCCTATTGCAACCATGTCTATTTGAGATCAAGTAGACCAAATGCTGCAGTCATTTCGTCTATCAGTTCCTACACTCAAAAGAAGTGAAGAAACAAATCAGTATCATTATCAGGAATTCCATTTCATAAAGTCATCCAGTAGAATACTGTCAGCTCTCAGTATCCCTGAAGCTCAAAGAGACATCAATGACTTTAGTATCAAAATCAAGGCATCTGTTGACAAAGGAGTGGAGTGACTCCCCTCTTGTGCATCCCACTGCACTAGATCTCCGGCCAAGCTGAATTATGGGTTCCATTTGGAGTAGACTATGCTAAACCAAAAGCATCGAGGTAAAGTTTCACAATCCGAGGAGTATCTGCTAGGTCCTCCTCCTCCATCCACTTCGTATCAAATGCAGGAAAGTTCTTGAACGTAACCAAGAACCGCCTTCGGACTTTACCTTTCTTCGTATCTTATGTGCCAAAATCTGTTCAGGAACAAGGATCTCCTCGTTTTCTTCCACTTCGGGTTGCTCATCAGGCTCCCCATCATTAGGCACATCACCCTTAACACGTTTCAAGAGACTCACATGCAATGCATTGTGAATCCCCCAAGTATCTGGCAGTTTCAATCGGAAGAAGACATCATTTATCTTGTCAGTGATCTGGAAAGGTCTGTAGTATCGCATACTAAGCTTTGGAAAAAGCCTCTCCTTTCCCTTTTTCTTTCGTAGGCGTGCTTTCTCAAAACGTAAGAGCTCCCAATCATCCTCCTTCAATTTCAAGTCACGACGATGGCGATCCACTGCCTTTTTCTGTCGTTCTTGAGACTCGTGCAAAGTCTCGCGAACCTTGGCAAAAGCCGTATCCAAATCTCGCGAATATTCATCAGCTTCAAATATCTAATCTTTCATGCTCAGGAAGGATGGAACCTTCGCAGCACTTTCAACAATCTCCGAAATACAAGACTTCAATAAATCTAAAATCATTGAATTTGCAATCTCAAATTGCCCGTCAGTCTGCAAGTGGAACGATGACGAGAACTGCAACTGCGTGCCAATGTTCTCCCAAATTGCCTTCCAAAACAAACTCATAAATATGGGATCTCTGTCGGAGACAATCGTCTCAGATGTGCCATGTAATCGGAAAATCATCGTGATCATTCTGTGTTCTCGTGAGATCAAAAATGAAATCCATTTCAATATTTTCCCAGGGGCGGGTGGGTATGGGTAAAGGCTATAACAATCCCTGTGCCTTATGCCTGTCAAACGTGACCTTCTGGCATACTGCGCACAAACTCTTCCACATCCTTTTTGAGTCTCGGCCAAAAGAAGTCTCTCTCTACCCCCTTCATGGTGGTAGCAATGACGCGGTGACCCATAAAAAGTGGACAGTGGCATTCAGTTATAACCTTTTCCCTCAACCGCTGTGTAACGCACAACATAGTCTTTCTCATCAAGTAGCCTTCCCGAAGGGAGTATCGACCTACTGTCTCCCCATCCCGTATCCGTGTGAAAATATCTGCAAAAATCTGTATCTGTGGCATACTGATCGACCATATCCTCGAAGCTCCTATGATGTATCACGGAAATAGCCAGAACTAACGGCTTCCGAGACAAACCATTTGCCACCACATTCTTCTGTCCCTGTACATGGACAATCTGGAAGTAAAACTGTGACAAGATGTTCGCCCACCGTATCTACTTTTTCGAAAGCTGCTTCTGTGGCAAGAAGTAGTGCAAACTCTGATGGTCTGTAAAGACAGTAAAATTGCTCTGAGCCACTGAGTAAGAGCATAGATAACCACCAAACGCTCTTTCTCGTAAATCTGTGTTGTCATGTCCGGCCTAGAGAACAAACGGCTCTCGTAAGCTATGACATGGCCTTCTTGCATCAAGACCTCACCCAGACTATGACCACAAGCATCACAATATACTTCAAATGACTTCTGCAAGTCCGGCAAAGTCAAAATAGGTCCTGTAGTCAATTTCTCTTTCAATGTCTGAAAGGCAGTCACCTCTGTGGGTCCCCACAAGAAAGGTACTCCTTTCTGTGTCAAGATATGCAAAGGGGAAGCAACCTCTGCAAAGTTTCGTATGAACCGTCTGTAGTACGAACCCAGTCCCAAGAAGCTTTCAACTGCATGGATATTCTTCAAATCGGGCCAATCACAGGTAGTGTCTATCTTGGCCGGATCCATTTGCACTCCTGCTACTACTGAGACAAAGTGTCCCACAAAGCGTATCTCTGGTAGGCAACATTCAGTTTTCTTTGCATTAATCACTAACTTGTGATCTCGTAATGCCTGAAAGACCTGAAGCAGATGATCTCTGTGTTTTGCCTCATTCTTGGAGAAAACAATGATGTCGTCAAAGAAAGTGCCAACAAATAGCCTGTACTCTCGAAAAATCATGTCCATCATCCGGTTAAATGTCGCTGTGGCATTGGTTAAGCCAAAAGGCATCACCAAAAACTCAAATAACCCAAAAGTCGTCCGAAAAGCTGTCTTGTAGACGTCTCCCGGCGCTATCCTGATCTGATCATATCCACTCTTCAAGTCAATCCTGCTAAAGCATAAGGATCCCTGTAACCTGTCGAGTATATCATCGATCCTAGGAATCGGAAATCTATTCTTGATGGTGATTTTGTTGAGAGCTCTATAATCGATGCACATTCTCCAAGATCCGTCTTTCTTCAAATCCAACAACAGTGGAGAGCAGTACGGTGAAGTACCATGCTGGACAAGACCCTTTTCCAGGACGTCTTTCACTTGGTTCATAATCTTCTCAATCTGTACTCGGCTCACACGGTAAGGTGGCCGGTTCAGATCAATGGTTTGATCTTCAAGCCCTCTAAAAAGCAATCGGCATGAGTGTGAAGAAAAATCTTGGCGTTCTTTTGATCAGGTCAAAACATATTCAACCTTTATTCATCGTTCAGTTATCTCCCAAAAGAATGAGTAAGACACTGAAGTTCATCAAGTTCAATCTCTAAGCCCTTCATTTATCAAAGTCGCTTTCTCGGCCCGATAGTCAACCACGGCGTAGTTCTTGTGGTACCAAGGGATCCTGAGTAGAACGTCACTCGCGTGCCCTGAACACCCCTGTCATTGCAAACGAAGTTTGCCAATGCTCAGTGTAATGGCAACATCCCATCCAGGTGCCAGTCGAACTACCTCCGCCTGTGGCATCAGTCTGTCGGGCATAATTCCAAATCGAGCCGCCAATTCCAAGTGAAAAGAAGTTGGCCTTGGCTCCTTCAAAAGAGCTTCTTGTTCCTTCACTTTGCCCCAAAAGCGGCAAAGTTTGTACTTTCATTCATTAGATTCGGTGCAGATCCCACGCCATGTGGTATCAGTTATGCTTTTCTATTTGCCTTTTCTACCACGTTCCTCAGCTGCTCTCGAACTCTCAGGCCTGTCGTCTTTATCATTCTGTTCTTTCTGTGCCTTTTTAGGGCACTTCGCGGAGATATGTCCCTGTTTCCCGCATCCAAAGCACTTCCCCTCTCTAATGAAGCGAGCTCTCTCCTCAGAAGTAAGCTTGGGTCGTGCATCCTTTTTTCTCTGGGTTGCTCTTTTTCTTTCTACTTTCATTCCCAAAAGTCTATTCGGCTCGTTGTGTCATGGCCTCATCTGTGGGGTAGGTCAAACTGCCATAGTGAATGGCAAAGCCCCGCTTCGCATGACTCATCAACTCCTAAATAGAAGTTGACTTCTGTTCCAAGCAATGATCTCAGATCTCTGTAGGTAGACCCAAGGTAAACCGCTCAATCTGTTCTCTGAACGAGATCTTCTTGAATGAAGAGGCAGGTAGATAAGAGCTCCAGAATCTTTCACAGTAAGCATTGATTGTATCTTTCTTGGTCATCCGAAGATGGTTCCAAGCAACTCGTATGTCTCGTTCATATTCTTGCGTCAACCAAGAAGAAATAAAAAGCTTCTTAAATTTTAGCCATTTAACTGGTGCAGTCTTGTTTAAAAGAAACGTGGACCACCAAGTACGAGCATTCCCCTTAGAGTAAGAGGCAGCTCTCCGAATCTTGCAGTGCTCTGAATCGCGTCCTCCCGCGAAACCGATGTCAAACTGCTGTATAAAAGACAAAGCCTTCGAAGCATCTGAGTATCGTGAGAAGGTATCAAACTTGATGGAGTGGCCACCTTCCTTAAACTCTCTGACTTTTTTGCTTTTGTCTTCGAGAAGGTCATACTGGTTGGCTTTGTAAAAATTCTTCTTGTTCGCATAAAAGTTTCCGTCATCGGAATCTGAGCTGTCTGTAGACGACTCCTCAGTAGAACTGTCAGTCTCTGGGCGAGATGTAGCCTTCTTTGCCTTGTCAAAAGTCGATTGACGACCCAAATATCCCGGGCAGTCAGTGCTTTTCTTCTGCTTTTTGCCGTGCTTTTTGGCTTTCTTTTGCGCGTCAAAAAGCTGAGCAATCCGTGCATCAACCACCTCTTCTAATTCCTTCTCTAAATATTCCTTGTGAGCAGAAGGTTTCTTGAGAGTGGGTGTACTGGTTTTCCGCCACTGCTCGTGCACTTCTTGAAAAGAAGTCTCGCTCATATATTTTGCAAATTTTGGGTCCTTGACAAAATTGAGCATCATCTTCATTGCATCGCCGATCAACTGGCGACGCTCCATCTCTCGCCGCTCCGCCTGAGTAGGCCGAGGCGGGCCATACTCTCTGCCAGAATCTTTGTTGTGATCCCTGCCCGCATCTCCACATGCAGAGGGAGTCGACTGATCCTTGCGTGAAGCCATAGGTGCCGCGGAAAAAAAATTGGGGATCGGATTTCTCGTAGAAGAGAAATCGGCCGTGCTCTGATACCACTGTAACAGACTTGGACACTCCAAGTCAAGAATCAATCGCGACAGCACCAAATAACCACTTCAAAACAATTCACAGATCACAATAGATTTGCACTGGCCCGGCGGAGTTCCGTGCCTAGAGATATTGGCCCCAAAGACTGGCGCCCCTTTCGGTATTTCTTTTTGTATTAATCAATCATCAAAGTACAAGAGAGCGGTTCACAAGCTCGCTACTGCTGCTCGTCCCCCCCCCCCCCCCCCCCCCGTCGTGCTGCCTCTCCTCCCCTGCCTGCCATTGCGCGCTCCTGCCCAGCCCAGCCCGCCCGCCTGCACGCATCAGCCCCCACCTCGCGCTGCCCCCCGTTGCCCTCTGAATTCTAGTTCTCTGCCTTATCCTCTCCCCCCCCCCCCCTCCCCCCCCCGGTCTTCGTCATTCTAGAAGGTTCCTGCACTTGGCTCGGCATCACTGTTTCTTCGGACAGTGCTCGGCGTGCTCGGTTGCAGTTTCTCTTCACAGTCCGTTTCTTCGCCACAGCACTAGACACAGATGGAGGCTCCAGCTCCGCCACAGAGGGACTCATCCGAAGCCCCCTCGCCCGACCCTGGTGAGCCCACCATTCGACTTGCTCTATCGCCGCGACAGAGCAAGCGAGCCTTGCCGCTGAGGTTGAGCGTTTGCAGGCGACTTAGGTCGTCTGCAAAATTCTCAGCACCCGTCCTAGCAAAGGAGAGCTGCGAAACCTTCTCCAGGCCCGCCTTCTCGTAGAGGTGGGCAAGATCTTGGATGTCCAGATTCTCGGACAGGGGTACTACCAGATCGAGTTCGAGACCTCCGAGATGGCTTCCAAGGTCATAGCTATGAGTCCTCTGGCCATCCGAGCATCACGCGCCCACTTTCGACAGTGGCGACATGGTTTTGACCCAACTTCGGATGTGTTAGTAGAGGAAACAGACATCCCCATCTCAGTCTGCTTTCCGGGTTTACGGAGGGAGTACCTACCACTTCTCTCCAGGATTGGCTCCGCCATCGGGACTGTCCTAGAGACACCTCGTACGGCAGCATCAGTAGCTGCCAAGGCGGCTGGCATCCCCTCAGTTCGAGTTTTGGTCAGAGATACCCAAACGCTCCCGAAGGTCATCCTTCTACCTCGGGTGAGTGGGGGTTGGTTTAGACAGGGTGTGGAGTACTCAGGTCTCCCGAACCAGTGCTTCATTTGCACACAGATGGGCCACCTAGCGAAGGCCTGTCCACAGAGGAGGCCACGACCTGCATCTCAGCCTCAGCCCGAGCCTGCCAAGGCTGGGCTGCAGCCACAGCCAACGGCACAGCGCACAGATTTAGAGTCACCCTCCAAGCCTGGGGATCCAGCGGAGGAGGGGTGGCAGCAGGCCCGTGGCCGCCGACGCCAGGGGCCACAGCGACAGCCTCGCACTCAGAGTGGCCCTCAGGTGCCTACTCAGCAGCAGTGGGTTCCCACGGGGAACCGCTTTGGTCCTCTTGAGAAGGAGGAGCCCCCTATGCAAGCCTCCACCTCCGCTTCACCCTCGCTAGCCACCCCCCCTTCAGAGTTCCCCTCCTCCTCCTCTTCCTCCCCCCCGCCTTCTGCTCCCGTCCACTCCCCACCTCGCCCCTCTACCTCTGTCGCCCCACCCTGCTCTTCCTCCCCTCCGCCCCCCCCAACTCCTTCTCCCCCCCCTCCTGCTCCAGTTCCACAATCAACTCAGGAGACTGGTCCCTCGTCGGTGGCTAGGAGATCTCTTGGCAGCGCCATTGCCACGAGTCGCCTAGCGAGAGAGGGTCAGCCCTTCTTGTGGCCCCCTCTGCAGATTCAGACATCTTCCCTTGCAACTATCCCTCGTGGTCTAACGAGCATTGACCTCCGACGTCGCTGGGATTTCTTCGACTACGAGTTCACTCGCTTTCTCGGCGATTCCGCAGCAGACCACGAGGCAGCCTGCTTCAAGGTCCATGCTTTGTTCCTCGCTGCTAGGGGGACAGAGGCCTTGGACTCAGCAGTTGGTTTCTCCTTCCCCCTCTGTGGTAGGACCGAGACAGAGTGGTCCCTCGGCTCAGTGGTGGGATGGTTGCATACATAGGTTCTCGAGTTCTCTCACCACATGGGAGAACTTGAAGTTACAGATTTGCTGCAAACTGTGGCCACTGGCAAAGTTTGCAGTGACACCCCCAGACTCAGCAGGATGTAGGCACATTGTGGTGTACTTTTTTGCTGATACGCAGTGTTTGCCTTGCTATGTATACATTCATGAGGACTCCTGGACAGAGGAGGTTGCTTTACGCACGGCTCGCTCTGCTTGGGCTTGGGTTAGACACTCACTACAGTATCACCTATCTAGAGGACGCTCGGATGCGGATTACTCCTTATCCAAGCCAGCCTCGAAGATAGCCCGTCTTGCTGCTGCGGCAGCATCTGTTCTCTCTCGCTCCCCATGAGGATCGTCTCGTGGAACGTGCAGGGACTAGGTGGGCCCCAGTTTCAGCGACAGCGGGGCCGATTGCGGCAGGAGCTTCAGCGTCCTTGTGGGAGGAGAGATTGATCTCCTTATGCTTCAGGAGCACCATCTGTCTAAGAGCTGCATTCGACGATGTGGTCAGATTTTGCGTGGACGATATGATACCTTTTGGTCAGCTGCTTTTGGACCTGGAGGCATCCAGGGTGGGGTATGTATGACTATTGCGGACTCATTGCAGCAGGCCATTGTGGGCAGAGGGATTATTGTGCCAAGCAGGGCTCAGTGGATTACTATGCAGGTTCAGGGTGGCCTTGTGGGCTTCCTGAACATCTATGTGCCCAATGTCGCGAGTGCTCGAGCAGAGTTTTGCTCACAGATTGTTGAGTCTTTGCCACAGGCTGACCATTGGTGTATAGGAGGGGACTTAAACATGTTGGAGGACCCTTCTGAAAGGATTGGAGGCAGCCATGCTACTTTGCATGGAGTCGAGTTAGCAGCTTGGGAGAGGTTGTGTATGACTTTGAGGGTCTCGGATACATAGCAGCACTCTGGCTTTGTGAGGCCTCCAAAGAGTCTTGCCTTCTCTAGGTAGGACCGCAGAGTGGGAGGAGTGAATCTATCGCGGATAGATCGCTTCTACACTAGTGACCACTTCAGTGACTTGGGGGGATCAGTGGGCATCCTGGCAGGCACATCCTTCTCGGACCATGCACCAGTGATCCTCACAGTGGCAGACAGGCAGAGGAGTGGGAGCACGATGCTCCGCATCCTAGAGCAAGTCTTGTTGGACTCAGCACTCAGAGAGAGGGTAGAGGCTCTCTGGAAAGACGGCATGGACAGCCAGGCTCTACCTGCAAACAGAGTGGCCTTAGGCCTAGCTCAGATTAGCCACTTTTTTCTTCAGGAGTCTCTGGCTCGACGGGCTACAGCGAGAGAGGAGGAGCAACGTCTCAGACGAGGCATTGCTTCACTACAGAGGATGCAGGAGCAGCATCCAGACAGTCCATGGTTCGAGGAGCAGTTACAACAGGCTCGCCAGGAGCTTGCTTGCACAGAGGAGAGGCGTCATGAGTTTGCCTTTCACCGACAGGCATCTCAGTGGACTCAGGTGGGTGACAGAGTGACACGTGCTTTTTTTGAGACAGTGGGACCTCGGCACTCGCATGCCAAGGTCAATCAGTTGAGGAGACCCGATGGATCAGTTGTTTGTGAGCCCGAGGATATGCGTGGAGTTGCTGCTGACTTTTATCGTGAGCTACTGTCGGCTGAGCCTCAGTCAGAGCGACAAGGTGCATGCAGGGAACAGGTTTGGGCACAGATGCCTTGTCTTGTGACTGAGGAGATGCGCCAGAGGCTAGAGATGCCTCTTCAGCTTGAGGAGCTGCACACGGCTCTTTGGGCCCTCCCTCGTGGTAGCTGTCCAGGTGAGGATGGGCTGTCTCCCAGCTTCTTCTTGGAGTACTGGGACCTGCTTGGCCCAGATCTATGTAGTGCCTTTCAGTACATTCTGCACACAGGAGTAATGCCGGATTGCATGAGTGAGCGCCTGATTTACCTCATTCCAAAGGAGGGTGGCTCCTTGGATGAGATTCGACAGTGGCGCCCCATCACCATCCTCAACTCAGCCTACAAAATTCTTGCCAAGGCTCTGAGTTTGAGGATTCAGTCACTTTTGGAGAGCCTTATACATGGGACTCAGACAGGTTTTGTCAAGGAACGCAGTATCCTTGACAACATCTTCACTGTCTGGGAGGCTTCTGCCTTGGCACGGCTCCGTGGGGAGGACCTTGTGATTCTTCTTCTCGATTTTGAGAAGGCATACGACAGAGTTGACTGGGACTTTCTAGAGGGCACGCTTCGCAGGATGGGCTTCTCAGATGCTTGATCAGAGGGGTGTCAGCTTTGTACAGACAGGCTCACAGTCAGGTGCTTTTGGCAAGAGGTAGAGGTGAGCGCTTCATGCTCACACGATTGGTCAGACAGGGTTGTCCTCTTGCCCTCTTTCTCTTTCTGTTCTATGCGGAGGCGATGAGCAGATTTTTGGTGTCGCAGCACGTTGGTCTGAGGGGCTTAGCAGTCCCTATACGGGGACATGAGCTTCTGGACGCTGAGTTTGCCGACGACTCAGCCTTGTACTTAGAGGGCCAGGAGGCCAATCTACACAAATGTCAGCAGGCTTTGGAGACCTTCTGCTGCGCATCGGGCGCACTTATCAACTGGAGAAAGACAGTGTCTTTCTTGGTTGGCAGTGCTCCTGTGCCAGATTGGATGCTAGGAGAGGGTTACAGGTGGATTCCTCCAGGGACTGCAGTTCGGTACTTGGGTTGTCAGATTGGTTTGGACTTGTCTCCCGAGCAGCAGATTGCTCCTCTTCTCCTGTCTATCAGGAGAAATCTGTTACATTGGAGCTCAACACGACTTTCGCTGGCTGGTAGAGTAGTAGTTGCCAACCAGGTGTTGTTGGCAACTATGTGGTACATCACTTCTTGCTGGATCTTCTCGAGTTCTTGTATCAGCGAGGTAGAGAGGCTAATCAGGAACTTCCTTTGTTCAGGACGCGACACTCAGATTGCCCGAGCCAAGGTGGCTTGGTCGGTCATCACACTCCCTTGCTCTCAGGGAGGGCTTGGGATCATTGATCCAGCACAACAGAGCAGAGCCCTTCTTGGGAAGTTCGTCATCAGAGGACTTCTTCCAGTCGAGGAGCCCTGGAAGGAGTTCTTGCTGCAGAGGCTTCGTGCCAAGGTGCCTCAGTCAGGAGGCCTTGGCAACTTTCGACCAGATGGATCTTCACAGAGTTGCGCCAAGTTGGTTTGAGCAGGAGACTGGAGGACCGATTCGCTGTGAGTTTGCTTCGTTCTTGGGAGCTCTTACGGCGTGGCCTAGAGCAGAGACAGCCGACATGCACGGAGGAGCGCCTACGGCAGCCCCTCGTCTGGAACCCCATGGTTAGCACCCAGAGAGGCCACTTGGTTGGGAGTAGGCCTCATGTTTCTTGGGGTCCCATGGCAGCAGGTCCAGCGCGCTCTCTAGGTGACTGGCTAGAGTTCACAGGTCTGTCAGAGGAGGTACAGGCTGTCCAGCTACAGGGCATGAGAGGGGTTCAGAGCATGTGTCAGGACATCTCAGAGTCAGTTCCCGCTGAGTGGCTCACACCTCTCGAGCCAGCAGCACCCCAATGGATGGGAGCCTTCACACGACTGAAGGTTCTCATCTCAGTCACGGCCTGTTCAGAGACTGTCCCAACCCTGTTCTTCGAGCTTCAGGGTGGGGGACGATTACAACGAGTTGCAGTAGAGGCCCCGCGGGTAGCAGAGTGTTGCTTCCAGAGGATCCGTGTTGTGGGCATCTGTGGGAGGACTTGCGTCATAGACCCTAACCCAGCAGCTCTTGAGACAGGGCACTGGAGGCTCTAGGCTTGGGAGTGTTGTCGATTGGCACGAGTGCAGTGGGATCCTGGTGAGTGGCTATGGAGGGACCCCTTCTCTTCTGCAGACCGCCCAGGAGTCCCTTTCTTTCAATACACTGTTCGGCTAGGACGTCATATACTTGCAGCGCAGAGAGAGGCCCGCCCCGCTGCAACACGTCATTGGCAGGAGGAAGGCCTCAGTTGAGTTCTTGGCAGCTTTTTGGCAGAGGCTGTGGGACTCCAGACAGCCGAGGCGCGTCACTTTGTTCCAGTGGTTGGTTGCACACAGAGCCACAGCAGTTAGGAGCTGGCTTGTGCATAGTGGTCTCTCGACCGCATGTGCAGCCTGTGACCAGTTGGTGGAGAGTCAACTGCATTGTCTTTGGGACTGTCCCTCGGCCCAGCAGGTGTGGCTACGAGTTCTTCGGCTGATGCCTGCCCTCTCCTCGGCTCGACAGTACACTTGGGGGGCAGCGGCTTGGTCCACCCTCACGGGCCCGGCACTTCAGTTTGAGCTATCTTGCACCAGGAGGATGATAGTGATGCAAAGGGGGCGACCTACACTCCAGCCTGCTACAGAGCTTACTCCACAGGAATGGTGCAGTGAGAGAGAGGAGTGTTGGGAGCTCATCAGTGGCCTGACACTTTGGTTCATCTGGCGGGCCCGCTGTTTTCGCATCTTTGAGGCTCGCCTTGTGCCACCAGCAGAGACTGTTCGTGATTTTTGGCTAGAGCTGATCCATACTCTCACAGGACAGCTTGAGGGGGAGCGGCTTGGTCCACCCTCACGGGCCCGGCACTTCAGTTTGAGCTATCTTCCACTAGGAGGATGATAGTGATGCAGAGGGGGCGACCTACACTCCAGCCTGCTACAGAGCTTACTCCACAGGAATGGTGCAGTGAGAGAGAGGAGTGTTGGGAGCTCATCAGTGGCCTGACACTTTGGTTCATCTGGCGGGCCCGCTGTTTTCGCATCTTTGAGGCTCGCCTTGTGCCACCAGCAGAGACTGTTCGTGATTTTTGGCTAGAGCTGATCCATACTTTCACAGGACAGCTTGAGGGACTACAGGGCAACTCCGACCGCATGCAGGAGTGCCGCAAGGCTTTCCTTCGACTCTGGCGCCCTAGGCCTTTCTACACCATAGTCCAGGGGGTGCTCAGATGGCACTACTGTCCACGTGTGTGGCTCTTCCCTCCTCCCATCTCTTGATTTAGCCTCATTGTATATATGCTATTTTTTCTTTGGGAGAGTCTCCCCATCATGCTTGTTGTAGCCCTCTCTTGCAGAGGTGGTTGTAGCCCTATGGGCAGTTTTCATTAACTAATAGAAGGATCTTTTTCTCGGAAAAAAAAAAAAGTACAAGAGAGCGGTTAGGGTTTCACTCTCAGACTCTGCGTCCAGATGATCTGAGAAGTGAGGCCCTCACCACTAATTTAAAGGTTACAAGGGATGCCCAAAAGCAGAGCCCCAAAAGCTTCAAGTCAAAAGCAACTACTCTCTCTCTCTCTCATAGAGAGTCAAAACTTGAAAGCAAAAGCATTCTCTCTCTCTTTCTCATTGCGTAGAGAAAAAGCAAGATTCGCGTTGCTCATCACTATTAAAATAAATAAATAAATAAAAAACACCTCCGCGATTTTCGGAAATTAGGGTTTCTGTTGTTCGCAGCCACGTCATCACGTTGTGACACGTGCTTTAGCAAGATTGACTTGAAGAGTAGATATCATCAGATCAGGATAGCGCCGGGAGATGTCTACAAGACAGCCTTTCGGACGACTTTTGGGTTATTTGAGTTTTTGGTGATGCCTGTTGGCTTAACCAATGCTCTTGCGACATTTAACCGGATGATGGACAGGATTTTTCGAGAGTACAAGCTATTTGTTGGCACTTTCTTTGACGACATCATTGTTTTCTCCAAGAATGAGGAAAAACACAGAGATCATCTGCTTAAGGTCTCTCAGGCATTACGAGATCACAAGTTAGTGATTAATGCAAAGAAAAGTGAATTTTTCCTACCAGAGATACACTTTTTGGGACACATTGTGTTAGCAGCATGAGTGCAAATGGATCCAACCAAGATAGAGACTATCCGTGATTGGCCCGACTTGAGGAATGTCCATGAAGTTAGAAGCTTCTTGGGATTGTGTTCGTTACTACAGGCAGTTCATACAAACGTTTGCAGAGGTTGCTTCCCCTTTGCATATCTTGACACAGAAAGGAGTACCTTTCTCGTGGGGACCCTAGAGGTGACTGCCTTTCAGACATTGAAAGAGAAATTGACTACGGGACCAATTTTGACTTTGCCGGACTTGCAAAAGTCATTTGAAGTATATTGTGATGCTTGTGGTCGTAGTCTGGGTTCGGTCTTGATGCAAGCAGGCCATGTCATAGCTTACGAGAGCCGTTTGTTCTCTAGGCCGGAGATGACAGCACAGATCTATGAGAAAGAGCTTTTGGCGGTTACCATGCTCTTACTCAGTGGCGGCATTACCTACTCGGAGCGGATTTTACTGTCTTTACAGACCATCAGACTTTCCACTACTTCTTGTCACAGAAGCAGCTTTCGGAAAAGCAGATGCGGTGGGCGAACATCTTGTCACAGTTCCACTTCCACATTGCCCATGTGCAGGGACAGAAGAATGTGGTGGCAGATGCTTGTCTCAGAAACCGTTGGTTCTAGCTATTTCCGCGATACATCATAGGAGCTTTGAGGATATGGTCGATCAGTATGCCATAGATACAGATTTTGCAGATATTTTCACACGGATACGGGATGGGGAGACAGTAGCGGGATACTCCCTTCGGGAAGGCTACTTGATGAAAAAGACTATGTTGTGCGTTACACAACCGTTGAGGGAAAAGGTTATGACTGAATGCCACTGTCCACCTTTTACGGGTCACCGCGGCATTGCTACCACCATGAAAGGGGTAGAGAGATACTTCTTTTGGCCGAGACTCAAGAAGGAGGTCGAAGAGTTTGTGCGCAGTTTCTTGGTATGCCAGAAGGTCAAGTTGGACAGGCATAAGGCACAAGGATTGTTACAGCCTTTACCCATACCCACCCGCCCCTGGGAAAGTATAGCGATGGATTTCATTTTTGATCTCCCGAGAACACAGAGTGGCCACGATGGTATCTGGACTGTTATTGACAGATTTAGCAAACAGGCTCATTTCATTCCAGTGAATAAAACAATCAAGCCGGATCACTTAGCAAGACTGTTTGTGGCCCAGATTTTTAGATTACATGGCATGCCTGAGACGATTGTCTCCGACAGAGACCCCAGATTTACGAGTTTGTTTTGGAAGGCAATTTGGGAGAACATTGGCACGCGGTTGTAGTTCTCGTCATCGTTCCACCAGCAGACTGACGGGCAATCCGAGATTGCCAATTCAATGGTTCTAGATTTATTGAAGTCTTATATCTCAAATCAGAAGACTCAATGGGAAAGATATTTACCTTTGGTGGAATTTGCCTACAATAACACAATACACTCTTCGACGGGGAAGGCGCCATTTGAGATTGTTGAAGGTGCTGCAAAGGTTCCACCCATCCTGAGCACGAAAGATAAGATCTTTGAAGCGGATGAATATACGCGAGATCTGGATACGGCTTTTGCCAAGGTTCGCGAGACTTTGCAGAAGTCTCAAGAACGACAAAAAAAGGCAGTGGATCGCCATCGTCGCGACATGAAATTGAAGGAGGATGATTGGGTGCTCTTACGTTTTGAGAAGGCACGCCTATGAAAGAAAAAGGGAAAGGAGAGGCTTTTTCCAAAGCTTAGTATGCGATACTACGGCCCTTTCCAGATCACCGAAAAGATAAATGATGTCTCCTTCCGATTGAAACTGCCAGATACTTGGAGGATTCACAATGCATTGCATGTGAGTCTCTTGAAACCTTTAAGGGGTGATGTGCCTGATGATGGGGAGCCTGATGAGCAACCCGAAGTGGAAAAAAACGAGGACATCCTTGTTCCTGAACAGATTTAGCACGTAAGGATACGAAGACTAAAGGTAAAGTCCGAAGGCGGTTCTTGGTTAAGTTCAAGAACTTTCCTGGATTTGATGCGAAGTGGATGGAGGAGGAGGACCTAGCAGATACTCCTCGGATTGTGAAACTTTACCTCGATGTTTTGGTTTAGCATAGTCTACTCCAAACGGAACCCAGAAATTCAGCTTGGCCAAAGATCTGGTGCAGTGGGATGCACAAGAGGGGAGTCACTCCACTCCTTTGTCAACAGATGCCTTGATTTTGATACTAAAGTCATTGATGTCTCTTTGAGCTTCAGGGATACTGAGAGCTGACAGTATTCTGCTGGATGACTTTATGAAATGGAATTCCTGATAATGATACTGATTTGTTTATTCACTTCTTTTGAGTGCAGGAACTAATAGACGAAATGATTGCAGCATTTTGGTCTACTTGATCTCGAATAGACATGGTTGCAATAGGGGTTAGTCAATCGGACATCGATGAGGTCCCGATTGGACCTAGATGTGATTGCTAGCTACATTGCCGATAAATCATGGTCTAAGATCCGAATGAATGTTAAATGTCATGTGATGTCCTGTGATGTCGTGTGATGTGACTGTCGATTTGGTACATGTGCTAGATGTGTGTTCCTAGAACGTAGGTACTAATAGTCAGTGTCTGCTAAGACGGTTTATGGCTTTTGTCGGTTTTGCAGGCGTAATCGCGGTCGATTACAATGCTTTCAAGAGGGGGTATGTTACAAAGTGATGACGTGGCTACCGACAGCAGAAACCCTAATTTCTGGCTGAAACCCTAAAATTCCTGCAAACCCTAAAATGTGCCAAAACCCTAATTTGCAGCAAACCCTAATTTCAGGCAGAAACCCTAATTCTGCCAGGGGTGCCACGTCGCAGCAACAGTATGGATTTCCGTGATTTGCGGCGGAATTTGTGTTGACAGCTTTTCTTGCTTTTTCTACGCAAATAGCAAGAGAAAGAGAGAGAGAAAAAGTCTTTTGCTTTTTCTTTGGGACTCTCAGAGAGAGAGAGAGAAAGGGCAGATGCTTTTGGCTTTCAGAGCTTTTGATTTTGGAGCTTTTGGGGCTCTGCTTTTGGGCATCCCTTGTAACCTTTAAATAAGTGGTGAGGGCTTCACTTCTCAGAGCATCTGGATGCAGAGTCTGAGAGTAAAACCCTAGCCACTCTCTTGTACTTTGATCTGATTAATATAAAAAGAAATACCGAAAGGGGCGCTAGTCTTTGGGGTCAATATCTCTAGGCACGGAACTCCGCCAGGCCAGTGCAAATCTATTGCGATCTGTGAATTGTTTTGAAGTGGTTATTTGGTGTTGTCGCGATTGATTCTTGACTTCGAGTATCCAAGTCTGTTACAAACTACACATAAGCCACAAGGATGCATTGGACAGTCCTAAGACGTACATGAAGTGGCCGCGTGGACAGCTTCCAATAATTCAACTTGGAATGTAGGCGTTGGAGCACCCAATCTAGTTTCTACATAGCCGATACATTCCAACCCAACGGATAACCCAAATGGCGAACCAGAACATGTGGAGGAACAATCTCTCCAGGCCACAATATCTTATGCCAATCACACTCCTTCAGAGGCAATAGTTTGGATTTACAAAAGTTGACTTTGAGACCTGCTGCCAATCCAAACAAGTGAAGAGTATGCATAATTTGTTGTACATCATCATAATGATTGCGAGGCATAAACAAAGAGTCATCCGCATAGGCCTGACCAGCAAACTGCCGTCCCGAAGGTAAAGTCAGGCCATGTAGCCTACCAGTGGAAGTCAAGGAATCCACATACATAAACAAGGGGTGAGTAGCGATCACATAAAGCAAAGCACTCAAAGGGCAGCCCTGTCTCACCGACCGTCCCAAAGGCCAAGATTCTGTAAGAGATCCATCCAGCAAGCCTGCAGAAGTGTTGTGTGCATACAAGAAAAGCACGACATGGGATAGCGTCATAGTTGCATACCCTTACTTGCACAGTTAAGTCAATTAAGCATATATGAACAGTCATTTATTAACAAGTGACTTTGACATCAGACTGACCTATGATTCGACGTTCCCACATCAGATCCTTCCCAGAGTGCAATGGGAGGCCATTAGAGTAGTCGGCTCTCATGGAAAGCGTCATTGTGTTGATCCTCGTTTCTCTTCAAGGATTGCTAGCCTATGGAGACTTTGGGTGTGTCGTCCCCTATTTGAGCTTTGGCATTGGCCTCACTCTGACCCTGCATGTGCACCGGTCTCTTTCTTCAAGTACACTGTCAGGATTGGACGGTTATCATTGATACATTAGCAGAGGGAGAAGCCCACCTGTATAAGTTTCTGGTAACATTCAGGTCTCTCAAGCTTATATGCAGCAGCTTTGGTCCGCCATCTGGGACTTACATACGGAGCGACGTATTTCCTTCTTTATGTGGATGATTGCTCATGTAGGACATTCAGTTGGGAGTTGATTAGCTACTATGGGTCATGATCCCTTATGCCCTCACTGTTCTTCCACTCTCCCTGAGTCACTTGCTCATTCTCTTATTGGTCCGGCACATCAGAGTCGGGCCCTGCTAGGGAAGCTGGTTATTCGAGGATTGCTTCCAGACACGGAGCCTTGGAAGGCTCTTCTCCTACATCGACTACTTGCGAGGACTTCCCCTACTGCGGCCCTTGGCCTCCGGATCTTGACCGAGATGCGCTGCACCGGGCTCAGCAGAGGATAGGAGGACAAATTTGCATTGAGTGTTCTCATCAGGGCCTGGGAGCTCTTATGACCAAGCCTCAGACAACGGCAACCGGAATTATCGGAGGAGCGCCTAAGGCATGGACCAGGGCCACATGCTTGGCAGCTGGTCGCATATGGCCTGGGTCCAATTGGTTGCTGGGCATGGCTGTACCCTAGGGGATTGGCTGAAATTCTCTAAGCTTCCGGAGACCGTACAGCTAGAAAGACTAAGCCAGTATAGAGGAGGACATAGTATGAGACATGACATCGAGACCGCACTAAAGGCAGAGACACAGGAGCCTTTTGAGCTTCAAGCTCTGGCTTGGATGGGGGCTTTCATGCAGCATGACATCCTGCTGGCAGTTCGGGCTTGCACAGCATAGGGACACACCTATTTCTTTGAGATCCAGGAGGAGGGAGACTCATCTAGCTGAAGGAAGAGTCTCCTATGGTCTCAGAATGCGCCTTCCAGCAGGTCATGGTGGTGGCCATGGATTCTAAAAAGTGGACAATTGATCCATCCCCAGAGGCAGAGGAGGATTGGCAGCTGTGGGTCTAGGGAGGCCAACCCCTAGCTCGCTTGCAGTGGGACCCGGAGAGTGAGAATGGCAGGACCCCTTTACACCCCCAGGCCATTCGGGCATTTCCTTCTTCCAGTACTCAGTACGGCTGGGGAGACCCATCTTGACAGCCCAGCGGTCAGCCACACCAACAGCAGCAGAGCATTGGTGGTGGCAGGGTGTCACCACAGAGTTCCTCACTGATATTTGGGGCTGACTCTGGGCCAGCCAGCACGCCCGCAAAGTCTCTACTTTTCAGTGGTGGGTGGTTCACAGAGGCATAGCCATGGGGGTGTGGTTAGGTTACAGTGGACACCCACAGACTTGCGTGGGCTGTGGTCACCCGATGGAGGCGCAGCGACATTGTTTGTGGGATTGCATGTAGGCTCAGCAGATCTGGTTGCAGATCCTGAGGCTGATGGCTCCTTATGCATCCGACCAGTTCTTCACATGGGGAGCAGCAGCTGGTTCGTCACTTCGAGACGAGCTCTAGGTTATGAGCAGGAGCCAGACAGTCAGGCCATTCATATGAGAGGAGGATGTCCTCGGAGATGCGCTACACCAGACTTTACGATGGCCATCTAGACTCGGGAGAGGGACCCGCGCTGCGAACTGATCAGTAGTCTCACCCTTTGGTGCATCTAGAGCGGTTTCTGCTTTCGAGTGTTTGAGGGCAGAGCGGAGCCACTAGTAGAGACAGTGATATCTCAGAAGACAGATCAGAGCGACCCATGGTGGTGCCCATAAGAAGGACGTGCCAGCCATCAACTGGTGCCAGTCATCAACTGCCTGAATAGCTAGCAGAAATCTCTCCCATGCATCCTGCTAAACAGGAGTAATGGTGGTCAAAACAAGGTCAACCTGAGCCCGAAAGTCATGGGCAGACTCAATATTGTTCAGGTCTCCACCAACAATCCAAGAGTCTACAACTGGCAAGGCATCAGAGATCTGGGACCAAAAACAAGCTCGTTCTCTCGCAGTAACAGGAGCATAAATGGACATAAAACCAATCAAGGATTCCCCAATCTGGATAGCCACAAGCATAGCTCGCCCTGGAACAAGAATGCGATGTTGCCGGATAGGACTCACGTAGCTGTTAGAGTTCTGACCCAATGCTGGAGATCAAGAAGTGTGCGATCCAACGTACAAGAGTTTAATAAAGGCTGCTCCAGCTTATGCTCTTGAATCAACAGAATATCAACATTTCCTACTATATGTCTGTTGATCTCTCTTTTGAGTCTAGACGGTCGGAGCCTATTGCACTGCTAGTCCGCAATCCATTTACATTCCAAGATAATACATGTAGATCCATGTCAAAGAACCACAAGAATTTACATATCTCTGTACAGATCTCCAACCAGAAAACACATACATATTGCTGTAAAAAGCTCCAGAAACCACAGCCTCTAAGTACATATACATATCAGCGACGTTGTCTCTTGTAGCTAATCAGCTCTAGTGACTTTGCCTTCGGTGGAAACAAGGAATCTTCTTCCTGGGGCCAAAATATTGTACATCAACCAACAAGCTAGATACATCCTGCTGTGAGCATGACATCGCCTGACTCACTCTCTTCAAACCCCAAATACACATAGAACGTGGGAGCATATATGAGTCTGGTAGATAAAACACAATAGGAAGGCAAAAGCATCTGTTTGTGTCAAGCCAATCCAATGCTGCAATGCATGCACTAAACTGCGCAGACAACAATGTGGCAGAACTACTATCACCAAGCCAGGCTTGCATATGCATAATGCCACAAATCAGCCACTTCTTCCACCTCCTCCATCTCCTCATCCTCGCCATGTTTCTAGAGAGTTTTTCAATCATTGCTCGGTTATTTGGGGTGTTGAGAGAGCAGAGAGTAGCGCCGGTGAGCTCGGACCTCTCATGATCAGAGTATATATGTTACAGAGATCCGCTCGGCCTCCTGGTCCCCAGTTGATAAGAGGAGTGTCCACTCCGTTGCTATCTTTCTTCTTGCCTTTCTCAAGGTTAGAGACTTGGACGCCAGATTCTGTCTTGCATTTTGTGCACCATCATACTAGCGAGAGTCTGGAAGGGGCTGCACAAGTAGAGGCTGTGGATTTAGCTGCATAGCGCTGGCTCACTTACAGATAAAGCAGGAGGAGATGGCAAGGCTGGAGCTGCAGAGGCTGAAAGTGGCAAGGGTGGAGCTGGCAAGGCTGGCAGAGGGGAAAAAGCGCTAGCATCTGATGGACTAGGAGGTAGCTGGGTCGCAGGCACCTGAGAAACTGGAGCCAACTAGCACCTGAGAGCAGGTGGAGGCGCTCGCTGCACCTGCCGAGCATGCTGCCCCCTCTGTTGGAAGGTATGTCTCCTATCTGGTCTCCGCCAGTCCTCTGTACCAACAGAGGTAACCTGCTTTTGGTGGTGTAAGTCAGCAGCTGGGGGACAGAGGCATAGTCGTGCTGCTGAGGTGCTCCAAGTGCATGCCTACCTCTAGTAGCCCGGCACCTCTAAGGAGGCTGGGTAGGTGTTATGTCCCGCTTCAGGAGAGAGGAGAGGGGATCTGGCTAAGACACCGTCCTGATGTGCATCCGATGTCTGAACGGAGGTAGTGTGAACCCTGCCAGTGTGGCCGGCCAATATTATAAAAAGGAGGCCAAGGCCTCATTTGTAGTTATCGACCCCCACTGGCAGAGTGCGAGTGATTAGCCCGTGAGGCTAGGAGTGTGCGAGGTCACCTCAAGGAGGTGAGGCCGGGTGGTATGGAACGCTCGATCTTACAGGTGCACGCTTACGTCCTCGGACGCTCTCGCGAGGTTCACTCAAAAATATGTAGAATAGCATGTGAGTTCAACAAAAGGGGTTTTTCTTTTATGAACTCACAAAAAATGTACATATAGAAGGATGTTTTAAATCGAAAAAGTGAAAACTTTGGTACATAAGGGGTCTTTTTATTGAAAAAGTGGTACATAAGGGGTCTCTATATGTTACGTCCCCAGACATCACGATGGGCGCCTGCAATTATGTCTGACCAATGTGAACCTGGCCCTTTCGGTTATGAAGTGAGTCTCATTTGTGAGACGTCTTGTGTGATCACCACACTTGGACTCTTGGCCCTTGGCAGCTCTGCCCGCACACCCGTATTGGTGTGGGATTGGTGGTATGGGACACCGGCCCTTGTGGTAGAGGCTAGCCCACTTGGTTGTTGCAGGCTCCCAGGCTCGGGGTGAGCCTGTATTGGCTCTATGGCTAGGAGGTGAGCCTCATGTCCACTCACTACGTGTTTCAAGGTGTGAGTTTGGCTTGTGCCATGTCATGTATGCAGGATGGATCCGATCATCCGTCTAGGGATTAACATTGGTGTCAGAGCCTGATGTCCGCTCACACTGTGTGTCTAGGTGTGAGTTTGGCTTGTGCCATGTCATGTATGCAAGATGGATCCGGCTACGGATGGATCTTGATGTCTAGGGACATAAAGTTATATCCGGCCAGTGTGAACCTCGTCCTTTTGGTTATGAAGTCCTACAAATAGGACTTGAGTCTCATTTTTGAGACATCTTGTGTGATCACCATACTTGCACTCTTGGACCTTAGCAAGCCCGCAGCCTCGCGCCGTCACCGCTGCTGCGCACGGCCTCACGCTGGCACTCTGGCTAGCATGTTGGCCTGCGCATACGTCCCCACGCTGCCCCCTCTATCTGTTGTGTATATAGTTGCTAGCGGAATTTTAAACCGTGGGCCGAGCACCCAGCCACTATGGCCACCAGGGGGGTACCACTCTAACGAAGGGAGTTGCCCCCCACACTGAATAAGAAATTACACCTCTACCATGGATACCAATAAGACATGCTCCATGTACGAGAAGACCTCTCACCGATTGCATACAGAGGGGTTGCCATGTCCTTAGAGTGACAACTCTCGAGGACACCCTCATGCGATCATCGACAACAATGAGGCAAAACCAAGACATACCGAACATCCATGTGATTGCCACTGGCCATCAACATTCCACACACGAGAATCCGTGAAAAAAGACTTAGAAGATTCCCACCATCGGCTAGCATGTGCCCCCCTTGCCCTCCTCTCTCGCTAGTAGCATCCCATACCACCCTATGCGAGAGTTGGGAGAACATCTCACGCTAGGCCATCGTGGCCCCATGAGCTCTAGTGGTTTTTTGCGAGTCGCCAAGTCGTGCATACGAGCAAGGAGGAGGCTCTGATACCAATGTTAATCCCTAGCCGAATCTATCCTACATACATGACATGACACACATAGTGAGCGGACATCAGGCTCACCTCCCAGCCATAGAGCCAATACGGGCTCACCCCTAGGCCTGGGAGATTGCAGCCAAGCGGGCTAGCCTCTACCACAAGGGCAGGTGTCCCATACCACCACGCCCACACCAATACAGTGTGCAGGCAGAGTTGCCAAGGGCCAAGAGTCCAAGTGTGGTGATCACACAAAATGTCTCAGAAATAAGACAAGTCCTATTTATGGGACTTCATAACCAAAAGGACCGGGTTCACATTGGCCAGACATAACTGCAAGCGCCCATCCTGATGTCTGGGGACGTAACACTATATACCTCAAAAAATGTAGACCAGGGGGTTTTATAAATTCATCTTGAACGCACATGCTATACAAGAACTCCATATAGTGAACCCCCCGAGTGGACGCTAGGCCAACACGGGGTGACCCCTCGAGCGGACGCTAGGCTAGCACGGCGGTGCTATCGAATGGTGGCTATGGTCTAGTGGTTCGTCCGACGTGTGTAGGCGGTCCGTGTAGCCGCGAGATCATCTACGAGTGTTCATTTCATGGTATCAGAGCCGACTTGGCTGCAAGTAGGACCACGTGCACACTTATGGATCTGTTCGAGTCGGGTAACCTCAATTTTGGGTAATTTTTTATGACTTATTATTAAAATTGTCTGTTTTTCTTCTCGTGAGTATGTGTGCAAGTGAAAATTAATGTTCTTTTGCTGATTTTTTATAAAAATCAGCAATTTAACTGGTGGGAATGCTGAAAATCAAAAGTTTTTTAAATTACTTTTGCTGATTTTCTATGAAAATCAATGAATTATTCATTAATTTATTGATTTATAATTCAGCACACAGTGCTTTTTCCCCCCTCTCTATAGCCTCCTCCTTTGTGCGAAGTAGAGAGAGAGAGAGAGAGAGAGAGAGAGAGAGAGAGAGAGAGAGAGAGAGTATTGGCTTCTCTCCCTCTATCGCCTTCAATGTGGAGCAAAGAGAGAGAGCATGCTTGGGAAGAGAAGAGAGAGAATGTGCGCAAGAAAGAGAGAATGATCGCAAGCAGAGGTTCCAACGTGGAGGATTTTCTTTCCAGCGTGGATGCTCAACTAGTAGCCCAATTGCATGTGGGGCACGCGTGAGTGCACGCAAGCTCTTTTCACTCCAAACCCACGTGTGGGTTCTCTCTCGGTCTCCATGCGGGAGAACGGAAAAAAAAAAATCGTTAAATCTCTACGCAAGCGATTTCTTTTTGCTGGGAACCCTCAAGTCTTAAGCGACTTTATTTAAATCAAATGGCCAGGACATTTTTTAAGTAACTATGAAACCTGCACATTATTAAAAGGTCACTTACAAAGACTGTAAAGTTTACAGAGAACTCTTTTTCTCTACTCTCCTGCTCCTCTTCCGAGTTTCCTCTTTCTCCTCTGCTCGCATTCTCACGCTCCCGCCATCACCTGCCTACTTTCGAACGCTCATGCCAACGCGCCGAGCTTCCCAAAGTTTGACTTTTCGGGACCGAAAAGTGCATAAGAGGTCCGTTTTTAAGCAAAATTTCCCGTTCTTCACCAGATTTCATCATGGATTCCTTCAACTCAAATGGACAACGTAACGACGCACTAGGAAACATTCAAATTCCGTTCACGTATTCTCTATACACATGGATCACGGATACTTTCCAGAGCCATGATCAACGTATATCTGCTCTGGAAACCACTAATGTTTGGACGAACATTCGCTTGTCCTCTCTTGAAGGGGCCGTGCAAGGGTTTAATGCCCGTCTTGCTGCTCTCAAAAATACGGCTCAGTCGACGACTGCACGTGATGCTGAGAACGATACCCATCTCCAGTAATTGCGGACACAGATTGCTGCTTTTGGACACTCACAGGGTTGTCCCACTGCCACGACTCCGTACAAAACCACCAATTTCTCAAGGAAAGAGGAGTGTACAGAATATAATTGGCTTCATCAGTGGGTCACTTATTTTGATCTTCACGGGGAGCATGATGAACGAAGGATTCAAACGAGTCCTCTTTATCTACGCAGTAAGGCGCTTACCTGGTGGGGCGACATGACAGATAAGCCTGCGACGTGGGCTGATTTTTGTGTGAAATTCAAAAAGGATTTTGCAAAGATGGATTCTTTGAAATATTATGTAAAATTGCAGAGTCTCTGATGAAAACTCTATCTTTTGATAATATACAATAACTTTTACAGAAGCGCTCGCCTTTTGCAAGGTGGACTCCACGCATGTTGTGCACATGTATCTGTTGGGATTACACGAGAACTACTGTTGAGCCTTGATCAATGATAAAGCCCCGATTGACGTTGAGGACATTGTGGCGAAGGCTAGGACGTTCCACTTGATAAATGGAGCAAATTATGAGAAGAAAAGAAGATTAGATCACTAATCCGGCGAGGGCACTTCAAGGAAGCGGCCTCGACTCCAACAAAGGTCCAAATCACCGTCGAGACCTTCTCAAGACAAGAAGAAATCCAAGAATGTTGCTATCTCTAATGCCACCAAATTAAAGACTGCCCCAAGAAGAAGACCAAGAAATCGTCAGGCTGCCCTTCGGTTCAGATTCATGAGATCTCAAGTAACTCTGATGTTATTCAAGTTGAAATCCGTTACTTAGAGGATAGTTCATACACTAATTGTACCTTTAGCACTAGAGTGTTTGATAAGCATGATCTTCTCCATTTTCCTGGGAAGATCAATGGTCACGACATGACCGTACTCCTTGATAATGGAAGCTCACACAATTTCGTGGATGCAAAATAGGTGCAGAAACTGCGCCTGCCGACGTAGGACAGTGACCATGAGTATCCCGTGAAGATGGCTCGTGGCGAAGATACAAATGTATAGAATCAGATGGTTCCTGATTTGATGCTCGAGCTAGCTGATTATTAAGAGAACCTGGATTTCCACAACATGTGCCTAGACAAAGTAAATCTTATTTTAGGAATTCCATGATTTTATGATAAACAAGAGATGTTGTATATAGACTATTTATATCACTCTCTTGTTTTTGTTAAACAGGACATGCCTCATGCATCTGTTTCGCTTTGTAATCAAATTTCTGTAGATAGTGGGTTTGCTATACTAATTGTTACTGCTTTGAAAATGTTTAAAGATATGAAGTCTTTTGATGTTGACTTTTATCAATGTACACCATCTGCTTGGTTTGATTCATTAGTGCTTGGTACTTCTGTCACTGAATCTCATAAACATGTTTCATATTCTTCTGTTGAACTTCGGGATTCTGACGAATCCACCCTTATCCGAGAAATCGTGACTGATTTCAAGGTGTTTTTCCTGATGATCTACTTCCTCACTTGCCGCCTTCGAGAGGAGTAGATCCTACCATTGAATTGGTGGCTGGTAGTCAGCCTTTTTCAAAGCAAACCTATCGATTTAGTAAAACCAAAGAGCACGAGATTCAGTGATAGGGGGTTTTTTTTTGCCAAGTAATCCCCGTGGGGGGTGCTTGTGTTACTTTCTCAAAAGAAGGATAACACTATGCGCTTTTGCGTGGATTATAAGGGGTTGAATAAGCTCACTGTCAAGAATAAGTACACGGTCCCGTGCATAGACGATCCGATAGATGGACTCCATGAAGCATTGTATTTTACGAAGATAGACCTCCGATCAGGCTATCACCAGATATGAATCAAACTGGAAGATGTTCCCAAAATAGGCTTCCATATGCGTTATGGTCACTACGAATTTTTGGTCCTGCCTTTTGATTTGACCAACGCTCTAGCTACATTTTAGTAGATGATGAATGATCTCTTGAGACCGTTTCTATGCAACTTCGTTGTTGTATTTCTAGATGACATCTTGATTTATAGCCGAATTTTGTCTGAGCATCTACGCATATACGCATTGTTCTCGAAGTATTGAGAGCTAACAAGGTTTATGGTAAGGCTTCTAAATGCGCATTCTTTAAGAAAATGATTCTGTATTTGGATCATATTACAGTATATTACCCGTGATGGAATTCGCGTCGACCCTAAAAAGCTGGATAAAGTGCAAAATTGGTCCATTCTGAAGAATGTATGCCAAGTAAAGTCCTTCCTAAGCTTTATGGGATTCTTTCGCAAATTTACCAAGGATTTCTCCAAAGTTGCTGCTTCGCTTATGGAACTTTTAAAAGGAGGGGTGAAAGGACCGAAGACTTCGGGTCCTCGCAGTAAAGCTAACCCCCGTGTTGTTTGGAATTGACAAGAGCTTCAAGACACTAAAACACTTGGTGACTACTGTGCTAATATTGGAAATTGTGGATCCTAGCAAGCCATTTGTAGTTAAAACGGATGCTAGTGATTATGCGATTGGTGTAGCGCTGTATCAAGATGGACATCTTATTGCGTTTAAAAGTAAGAAACTTTCTGACGCTGAGATGTGTTATCCAACGTATGGAAAAGAGCTTTATGCCGTAGTTCATGCTTTGAGGAATTGGCGGTATTATTTATATGGCTCTACCTTTGTTGCATGGACAGACCACACTCTTTGCGCTATATCTGTGATTAGGGTGATCTCAGCAGCCGGAAGGCCAGATGGATTGAACTTATGCAAGAGTTTGACTTTGAGATCCATTGCAGAAAAGGATCCAATAATCGAGTTGCTGACCCACTCAGCCGAAGTCATGAAGTTAATGTCTTGTCCACGGCTGAAATTTCGACGGATTTCTATCTCTCTCTCCGAGGGCTATGTCGTTCCGATAGCTCTTTTGGCAAGATATGGAGCGAAGTCAAAGCGAGACATGACTCATATACAGGCTTGGGTGATCCAGAAACCCAAGTGAGTCGTGCTGAAGAGACGAGACATCGACAATATTCCATTAGAGGTGGGCTATCATTTAAGAATGGAAAAATCTACGTGCTAAAAATCGATGAGGTTTGACAAAGGGTTTTGTTTGAATGCCACGATGTTCCTAGCGTTGGACACCCAAGCATCCAAAGAACTTTAACATTGGTCAAACGATATTTCTATTGGCCAAGGATGCTCTCTTACATAGAGAGCTATGTGAAGAGATGCACTCATTGTCGGGTTAATAAGGCAAAGCGACTTAGAAAAGTTGGCCTACTACATTCATTGGAAATCCCTGATGCCAAGTGGCAGAGTATTTCTAAGGATTTCAAAGTTGGTTTGCCAAATACTAGTCGTGGCAATGATTCCATTTGGGTTGTGGTCGATAGACTCATAGAAATAGCAAAGTTTATACCAAGAAGTCGTCAGTAAAAAGCCATGAGTCGATGGTTTTATTTGTCAATCAACTTTATAAGCCGTATGGTCTACCAAAAGATGTCGTCAATGAGAGATACCAAGTTCATAGGGCAATGTTGGCAAGATACGTTTGCTTACCTTCGGACTAAGTTGAGTATGTCGTCCTTTGATAAGCCAGAGCCCGACGGACAAATTGAAAGGATAAATCAGACGTTAGAGGACATGTTGAGGACTTATGTCTCACAGGCAGTCTAATTGGGAAAGGTACCGTTCACAATTAGAGTTTTCCTACAATAATAGCAAGCATTTTTCTATTGGATTTAGCCCTTTCATGCTCATGTATGGATTTGAGCCTAAATCCCTGATTGCTATTGGCTTAAGAGAAAGTCAAGGATCGCCAAGCTCGTGATTTCTTGTATGATATGCAACAGATGCTCGAATTGGCTAAGGATAGTATAAGGGCGGCTTGTGATCAAGTTACTACTTATGCTAATCAAAATAGATCTCCAAGGAATCTAGAGGTGGGACAATGGGTCTATATGAAGATACCCAAGAATTCCAAGACTATGCCAATGGGAAAGCATTAGCTAGATATTGTGGTCCATTCTTGATCACAAAGAAAATTGGCCAAGTTGCCTATAAAGTTATAAACTAGCTCTTCATTCGAATGTTAGTATACATCCAATGTTTCATGCCAGCCGCCTTAAAGAAAAATTAGGGGAAGCCCTCATTGTTATGCCTATCGAAGAAATGTGTGGCAAGATATGCAAACTGAGTATATTCCTTGAGAACCAGATGTTGTTCTAAATCATCGTACTCCTCATTCGCGCCAAAAAGCTTATGATGAGTACTTAACTAAATGAAAGGGTCAATCTGAAAAGTTTGCTACTTGGGAATCGATCAGAGCTTTAAAAGCCCACTTATTGATGAGGACATCAATGGTTCTTAATGGGGAAAGATTATTGTTGACCTGGGGTCTCTCTCTAGAGTGGAGTCGAAGCCTAGTACTCTCTACTCCGGCTAGCTTTGAGGCTCTCAGCTCTCTCTAGGGTGACTCCATGTTGTGTGGTGGGCATGTTGGTCGATAGGGTAACTCCATGTTGTCTATGAGTTGTGTCTCCTGGATTCCGCCTCTCGGTGTAGCCAGCTCTTGTAGATTGTAATGCTCTATCTATGATCTCCAGTAGGAAGGCTCCAAAGCTGCCCTGGTGTAACACTACAAGCTCAAGCATCCGATGCTTCTGCTTGCAATCTTGACAACAACCTCGGTGACCACTTAGAGACATACTTTTTTTTCCAAGAAAAAGATCCTTCCATTAGTTGATAAAACTGTCCAAAGGGCAACAAACCACCTCTACTAGAGAGGGCTACATCAAAGGCATGGGGAGACTCTCCCAGTGAGTAAACAAAATATGTACAATGAGGCTAAATCACAAAATGGGAGGAGGAAAGAGCCACAGAGGTGGCCGGTAGTGCCATCTAGGTGCACCTTGGACCATGGAGAAGAAAGGCCCTGGGCGCCAGAGTCGCAAGAAAGCCTCTTTGCACTTCCGCATGCGATCGGAGCTGCCATGAAGTCTCTCGAACTGACCCTTGAGAGTATGAATCAACTCCAATCAAAAGTCACGAACAGTCTCTGCCTGTGGGACAGGGCGAGCCTCGAAGATGCGCAAGCAGCGGGCCCACTAGATGAACTGGAGTCCACTCCACAGATGAGCTTCCAGCACATGCGGAAGCAGCGGGCCCACTAGATGAACCAGAGTGTCACTCCACAGATGAGCTCACAGCACACCTCTCTCTCACGGCGCCACTCCTGGGGCGTAAGCTCTGTGGCAGACTAAAGTGTAGGTCGACACCCCTAAATCACTATCATCCAATTGGTGGAGGCTAACTCAAAATGGAGTGCAGAGCCCGTGAGGGTGGGGACCAGGCTAAGCACCCCAAGTGAACTGTCGCGCTGTGGAAAGAGCTGGCATCAGTTGAAGTGCCTGAAGCCAAACCTGTTGTGCCATGGGACAACCCCACAGACAATGACGCTGACTCTCCAAAGGATGGTCACAAGCTACACAGGCTGCCGACAAGCCACTATGTACTAGCCATCTCCCCACTGTTGTAGCTCTATATGCAACTAGCCACTAGAACAAAGTGACTCGTCTCAGTTGTCTGGAGTCCCACAACCGCTCCCAAAAACCTGGCAAGAACTCAGCTATGAAACCCTCCTCCTGCCAATGAGGTGTTGCAGCAAGACGAGCCTCTCTCCGTGCTGCTAGTATGTGTCGCCCTAGTCGAGCAGTGTACTAAAAGAAGGGGGTCCCAGGGTGATCGGCTGAAGAGAAGGGGTCTCTCCAAAACCACTCCACGGGCCCACTGCACTTGTGAGAGAGGGCAGCTCTTCCAAGCCCATAGCCGCCAATGGCCTGTCTCAAGACCTGCTGGGTCAGGATCTATGACATAGATACCCACTACACGTACCCTCTGAATACAACACTCTGCTACTTGTGACTGAGACTGAACATGGGGGGTACGGACTCTGAGCAAGCACGAACTACGATGAGGACCTCCAGTCGATGAGGACCTCCAGTCGCATGAAGGCCCCCATCCATCTGGGAGCTGCTGTCTCTAAAGGGGTGAGCCACTCAGCTGGTAAAGCTTCTGTAATGTCCTGGCACATGCTTTTCACCCCTCTCATACCTCGTAGCTGGATGCTCTAAGTCTCCTCAGAAAGCCCTGAAAACTGAAGCCAGTCGCCAAGAGTGCGGATTGGGCCTTCTTCCATGGGACCTCACCTGGACAATTACCACGAGGGAGTGTTCTGAGGGCCTCATAGAGCTCCTCTAGTTGGAGAGGAAGCTTTAGTCTATGTCGCATCTCCTCAATAACAAGGCAAGGCATGTAGGGTGCAGCAGAAGTGAATGTTGAACTTTTCTCAAGATGAGTGCTCCGAACTGTGCTCAAGGGTTCCTTTTACTTACGGAAGGTAGAGCCTTCCATTTCTTTAGTGAGAGAGTGCAAATGATCATAACAAAGTGAATGACACTGTGAATGAAGGTGCTAAGACTGAGAGAGAGAGACAGAGAGAGAGAGAGAGAGAGAGAGAGAGAGAAGAATACGACACCAAACGGTTGCCAAACCCTCCTTCAAGGGTCCCCCCTCTCTATGGCAAGAGAGGTCTACGCTACTGATTACACAAATATGGTAGAATGGTCTAGATACAATGGACTTGCCGACGATGTCGACGACAATGATGACAACGATGAGATGGGCTGAAATCTATCTGCTAACTACTGAATTCTGACACTGTGTCGGCGAGGACGGCGATGGGACGACGATGCGCTGAAAATGCAGATGCTGAAATCTGCGAACAGCAGTTGAATCTGAAAACGCTAGCTGATCTGATGGTGCGGCAAGGATCTGCTACGGGTAGGTGAGATCTGCAAGGTTTGGGGCTGATCCTGCGGAGTCTAAGTGCTGAAAACTGAAAACGCTAATGACTCGGGCTGATCTGTCGCTGGGAATCTGCAAAACGTTGATGCTATCTGCAAAATTGCTAGGCCTGATCTGGTATCTGCAAAAAACCAAGCTGAAACTGTAGCCAAAACGCTATCTTCTTCTTGTTGGCTGGAAAACACTAGGCCTCGTGCCGGTCTTGCTGAGAAGGTGCACTGCAACTTATTGGAACTTCTGCTGCCTCTTCTGCCAGAAAGTGCTAGCGCTAGGTTTCTTTTATAGCGCTTAGCAAATTTGCCCTACCCAGTTTCCCAACAAAGTCACTTATTAATAATAAGTGAAAAATAAATAAAATAGGGAAAATGGGTTTTGTGCACTGTAAAATGCTCATGATGGGTACTGACTGTCATGCTGAAAATCATGCTGTGTGCAATCAAAGGATATGCAACTACTCTAAGTGCCTGGACATGCACTGCCTGCGCACAGGCTTACAAAGGTGCCAGAACACTTCCTAAGTTGACCTGAACCCTGGACCTGAAGTAGCTTGTCCACATGCACAAAGGGTTAGATGTGCACGTGACAAGGTATCTGTACCCAAATGTGCTCTCTGCATGCATCGTGACGCTTTGAGTGAGGCTCATCTCACAAGAAATTACGGTAAAAGTCAGTAGCAACTGCACACATATCCTCAGGCTTTGAAGCAACTGAACCGTCACGTCTCCTCAACTGGCTAACACTAGTGTGTGAATGGCATGACCCCACCGTCTCAAAAAACTCCCCAGTAACTAAGTCACTCAGTAACTCTGTCACTCACTAGAGTCCATTGAGATGCCTGTCGATGGAAGGCAAACTCATGGCACCGCTCCTCAATGCTAGCCAGCTCCTGCCTAGCCTGTTATATCTGCTCCTCCAACCAAGGACTGTCTGGATGATGCTCCTGCATGCTCTGCAAGGAAACAATGCCCCATTGGAGATGCTTCTCCTCCTCCCTGGTTGCAGCCAAGCGAGCTGCAGACTCCTGGAGGAAGAAGCGGCTGAGCTCCACTGGTCCAGAGGCCACTCTACTAGCAGGGGAGTCCTACGTGTCCAAGCTTTGTGTCCAAAGTACCTCCACTCGCTCTTTAAGCTTTGGATCCAGCAAGATCCTCTCAGGGATGCGTAGCATCCCACCCCCCCTCCTCTGTCTGTCTGTCACACAGTGAGAATCATTGGCGCATGGTCAGAAAAAGTAGTCCTTGCCACATGTCACAAATGTGGTCACTGGCATAGGAGCGATCTATCCGACATAGATTCACTCCTCCTGCTCTGTGGTTAGAGTGAGAGAAAGACAAGATGTAAGGGGGCCTCACAAAGCCTAAATGATGCCAAACACCTGGAACTCTCAAAGTCATACATAGGCAAACTCTAATCCTGTCAGAGGGATCCTCCAACATGTTGAAGTCTCCCCCAACACACCATTGCTCTACATGCGGCAAAGACTCTACAATATGAGGCAAAAACTCTGCTCGTGCACTTGCCACATTGGGCGCATATATGTTTAGGAAACCCAACCTTGAACCTTCATAGTCATTCACTGAGCTCTGACTGGCACAATAATACCTCCGCCCACAATCGCCTACTTCCATGAGTCCGCAATAGTCATAAATACCCCTCCTTGGATACCTCTAGGTCCAAATGCAGCTGACCAAAATGTCTCATATCGCCCACGCAAAATTTGACCACATCATCTAATGCGACTCTCACCACACACAAGGCATCGCTGAAGCTCTTGACGCAACCGACCCCTCTGACGCTGAAACTCGGGTCCTCCTAATCCCTGCACATTCCATGAGACAATCCTCATGGAGTCAGTGAGAAAAAACATATGTTGCAATAGCAGCCAATCTCGCTATCTTAGAGGCCGGCTTGGATGAGAAGTAATCCGCATCCAAGCGACCTCTAGACAAACGCAGCTGAATTGACTCTCCCACCCAGACCCAAGCCAAGCGTGCAGTCCGCAAGGCCGCATCCTCTGCCCAAGAATATTCATGTATAAATACATAGCAAGGGGGGCTCTGAGTGCCAGCAAACAAGTTTACCACAAGGTGCGTGCAACCTACTGCATCTGGCGGTGTGACGCGTCACACTAAACTTTCCTAAAGGCCAAAGTATCTGTATTAGATCCGTCACCCCTAGGTCTCCTATGTGATGTGAGAACTCAATAGCTTGGACCTGTAGCCAGTCAAAGAACTGTGTGCAAGGTCCACTCTGTGTGATCTGTACCACACAACGGAAAGGAGAAACCTATTGTTGTGTCCAGAGCCTCATTGCCTCGGGCTGCTAGAAAGAGGACATGGACTTGGAACCAACCTTCCTCCAGGTCGGAAGAAGGGTCACCAGGAAAGCGTGTGAAGCTGTAGTCGAAGAAGTCTCATCATCAGCGGATGTCAAAGCTGGTCAAACCACGAGGAACTACTGCAAAAGGAGAGGTCTATACCAGAAGAGGCCTCCTCAGGTGGGGTTTGTCCCTCTCGAGCCATGCGACTCATAGCAAAAGCACTACCGAGAGATCGTCTCGCTGCGGATGTTTGTCCACTCTACTGTGTCTGAGGAGAAGTGTAGGATGGGTTGAGTGATGAGGCTAAGGGCCCAACCGGGGAGAGAGGAGCGGGAGGTGGGGATGGAGGTGGGGGAGAAGGAGGCGGTGAAACGGAGGAGTTTGATGGAGGAGGGGAGAGAGGCAGTGGAGATGGTGGAGCTGAGGTGGAAGAGCCTCCTCAAGGGGCTCCTGCTAGGGGAGTTCAAAACGGTTCCCTGTTGGAACCCAATGCTGCTGAGATGTAAGAGTTCAGTCACTAGGGGGGCAGTGTGGCTAGCCGTCCCTGTCGACAGCGGCGGCGGGCACCTGCTACCAACTGTCAGCTGTCTGATCGCTGGCCTCTATCGAGGTACCAGTCTGTGTGTCCTGGGTACCTATTTGCTAGGCATGCTCAGCCTTAGGAGGCTGTGCATGCGCTGTGGGTCAAGATCCCCTGCGAGAACAGGCCTTTGCTAAGTGGCCCATCAACATGCAAATGAAGCACTGGTTGAGGAGTCCCGAATAGTCCACCCTCTGGCGTTAACCATCCTCCACTCACCCTGGGTGGAAGGAATACCTTCCGTAGAGTATGGGTGTCACGAACTAGAACGCGTACTGAAGGCATACCGGCAACCTTAGCTACAATTGAAGCTGCCATGCAGCACGGGGTCTCCAAGACTATCCCGATCTCGGAACCAATCCTAGAAAGAAGCGGAAAGTACTCCTCCATAGGGTAGGAAGCAGACCGGCAAGTCTGCCTCCTCGACAAGAACATTCAATGCTGGATCGAAGCCATGGTGCCACTGTCGGAAATGAACTCTGACCGCTCGGATGGCCAACAAGCTCATTGGTAGCCATCTCGAGAGTGTAGGGATGAGAAGAGAGAGAGAGAGAGAGAGAGAGAGAGAGAGAGAGAGGCACAGAGCGCAAGAGAGGGGCGATAGCAATGGCGAGCAGAGGGAGACGCAATAGCAATGAGCATGTCAGACTTTACTTAGATGCATACTTACATACAACGGAAGTTGCAGTGAGTTCTATAAAAAGAAACGATGGAAAATTTTCTCTTATAGCTCATAGATCATACTCATAATGTAATACATTAATGCAGCACAATATGCTAGGTTTCTAATTGTTATTGCTTTTGGATGTGATGATAGGAAGCCTATTTTTTCCCTTTTTAAAGGACATAGCACTATGAAGGATCTGCCCTTTTACTTATTGAGAAAAAAAAAAAAAATTCAAAAACTATTCAACTCATATTTTGTCCCATGGTAGGCCACTGATTGTATGACCTTGTTGATATTGTTAGGTACATTTTGTTGGAGGATCCATTGGTGTTACATCACTTCCACATCATTGCAGCAGTCCAAAATCATAAAGACTATGTCAAGATTTTGGACGAGATAAAAGCAAGATGGGCAGCTCGGGAAGAGCTGTATTTGCAAGCAGACACACCAAGGTATGATATTGCTATTATTTCACACTTCTTTATGGTCATTACACCTCTTTTTCTTTCACACATGGAAAAATGTCAAACACTACTTTTGATATATTTTATTATTGTATGCAGAGTTGGTGCAGTTCCGCAGGTGGTGTTCCGTCCGGGTGCTCCTGGATTTGTGATTCTCGACGAGCAGTAGACTCTCCAAATGTAGTTTCCTCTCTCTCTCTCTCTCTCTCTCTCTCTCTCTCTCTCTCTCTCTCTCTCTCTCTCTCTCACACACACACACACACACACACACACACACACATTGCGCAAGATGGTGGCTTTGCCACATAACAAAACACACCCAAGGACCTTGAAGGCGACTTTCATGCTCACACACAAACGGCTCATAGAGATGGAGAAAGAGATGAAAGAGTGGAAAGCCGAGATGGATGGTTGGATGGAGCAAAAGGCAGGTTTCCTCCAAAAGCAAGCTAGCAAAGAGGAACAATGGAAAGCAGAGAAGGAGGACAGGTGGGCTGAAATCGACGCGCTCAAAGGGGAGGTATCGGCCCTTAAAAAAGATCTGGCTGAAGTTAAGACAAGAGGGGAACTCGAAGAAGGAAAATTCCAGCCCTCACTTATCGAAGAGCTCCAAGTCATCAAGGAGCAAGTGCAAACAATCAGAGGATGAGAAGCAACGGTGGAGGTGATCACCAAGATGAAAAGAGACGATGGATGAAGCGGAGAAGTGGATAGAGGTCGCCAGGAAAGGAAAAGGGAAGGAGGCATCAACCCTTACACCAACCATCATCAACATGACACTACACGAGGAACAACGGAGACGCTCACGTGTTGTACATGTGGGAGTTACCTGTCCAAAAGATCGAAATAAAGTCGAGAAAGAAGTAAGGGAGCTCATGGAGTTGATGGGAATAGATAAACCAACACATACAAAGACATGGAGAGTCGGTAAAAGAAGTGGAGGTGTTGGAGAGACATTGAAGGAACGTGCTCTCATTTGACGCTTTTGACTATTTAGGCGAAGAAAGAGTTTTTGAAGAGAAGGCCCACATTAAAGAAGTCCGGCATATTCCTTGGTGATGATTGAAGCGCGGATAGTGTGTCATGCTCTCTACAGTGGGATGCTCCTCAGTGCAATGTGCGTGACATCTCACTGAAAACAAAATGAAAACAAAGGAAACAATAGATAACAACTGATCAACACAAAGACACAACAGCAAACCAGAACATATGGACTCGACTATCTTAGAGAACAGATACAGACTCTGGCGTGGCAGCACACTCAGCTCCAGCCCAGAACACACGAGTACAATGGGGGTGTCGAGGCTCAGATGTGCAAGGATGGTGCAGACATGCTGTGTATAGACTCGCTCTCTAGACGACGATGCTGGACTATATATGAAGAAGATACTAATGATGACCCAACAGCTACAACTCATATGTCTAACCATAAAGAACCATCAACGGCTCATAAATGTTAGCCATCTAAGTCTATCTCCAAACTGAGTGGTGGTGGTGACCTGGCCACGATGTCCACTAGACCACCGTCCGTATCCCTGCCACATGTCACTGCCCAGCCCAGAGAGTCCGTCCAATGTGAACCAGACCAGACCAACTGTACTAACTGTGTGTCCTGTGAAAGTGACACTGTAGCCTGCTACAGGTTGCCCGCCACAAGACCGTTCACCGTCTCGGTGAGAGGAAATACTGAAAAACTGTGAAAGAAAACCACTAGGTACCGCATCTGTACATCTTTCTTGAAGCAGATTCTAGGCCCAACCATGACCTTACATGCCTCAAAAGTGGAGTTAAAAACATTGCACTGCTTGCCAACGCCTTAAGCCTTTGAATAGGCAGGAACCCAATATGATTGCATAGTCCAAGAATCCCAATTGGCAAAACAGAATGAGGCTCCATAGCAAAGAGATATGCTCGGTTTGGATCCTTCGCATCTTTATCCTCCATAACCATAGTGAGAGGAAAATGGTTCTCACCCCGATGTAAAGACAAGGAGTTGCACATGCTTTTTGATGCAACTAGCTCCATCGAATTGAAAAAGAGGATCACAGCATTAGAGGATGAGAAAAAGGTCTTGATTGCCAAATCAGGTGAGGATGAAGTGAAGATTACTGAACTTAAGTTTTGAGGTCTCTGACTTGCTTGTGAAGGCAAAAGCTTTGGAAGCTGAAGAGAGGGTGGTAAATGACAGGTTAAACTCTCTTTCAACTGAAACATGCATAAGAGGCTGAAAACTTGAAGTTAAATCATGCTCTGATTACTTGCAAGGAAGAGAAAGTCAACTCATTGAAGCTCGAGACCAAGGACCGCAAGAAATGATTGCAGCTGGCGAGAGAATTCGACACTTGGAGGGGGAGGTTTCTCTGCTCGAACACAGATGAGCTGCTTGCCAAATCCAGTCAAAACCGAAGATTTACTTGCCATGCTTTAATGGACAGTACTGAGAGGGTGAGTTAGGGGGCGAGGGAAGGGTAGGGGGGTCGATGGGTAGGTAGGGGAGCGAGGGGGAGAAGATAGGGGCGAGGGTGAGTTAGGAGGGGGTGAGGGCTGGTGAGGGGGTACGAATTGGGAGAAGATAGGGGTGAGGGGGGGTAGGGGGGGCAAGGGCTGGTGAGGGGGGGCGAGTTGGGACAAGATAGGGGCGAGGGGGAGGGACTAGATAATGGCGAGGAGGAGGGGCTTAGATAGGGGCGAGGGGGTAGTGAGGGGTGAGTAGAGAGAAGTAGGAGCGAGGGCTAGTGAGGGGGTGGGTAGGGGTGAGGGAAGAGCTAGATAGGGGCGAGAGGGGAGAGAGGGAGGGGTAGGATGTGTGGAGGGTGGGCAGAGACAAGAGTCGTGGAAAGCAGGTGAAGAGGGGTGAGGAAAGACCACATAGGGATTGTCAGAAGGCAGAAGCAAAAACTGAAGACAATCCAAAACGTACTTTGTGCTTGGAATGTACGGCGTGGAAGCTTGTTCAAGGCTAGTGCATCAGATTCAACCCCCACACTCGTGACCTCCACACTTGTTGCATCCTTCGGCAAAGATTGAATAGAGACCTCATAACAAGGCATAGACTTGGTAGCTTCCAACCAATCCAGCAAATCTTCTTCTGACCCGTCAGGTAGAGTAGGCTGATTTCATTCAGAGTTTGATTCTATTGACAGGGAATTATGTTGCACCACTGTATCCACACCTCCTTCAAGTTTAATGGGTTTCATTTGGGAGCCAGAAGTATGTATCCACATTGAGTCATTTCCCCAATCATGCAGTGCTTTCATGTGCCGCAACCATGGTCTACCGATGAGCTAGGGAAATCCGCCCTCCACCTGTGGAAGACGAACCACAACAAAATCCAAACTAAAAGTGAAATCTTGTACCTACAGAGGCACCTTTTCCACTATGCCCATAGGGTATACTGTCTTCTGGTCGGTCAATGTTACTGTGAAGGGGGCAGGTCGAGTAGGCTTCAGACCTAAAGCCATCATAGTGAACTCAGGCATCATGTTGATGCCAGATCCACCATCCACAATTACTCCCGAAAATTGCTATCCCAAGACGGACACGGTGAGACGAGGGCTTCTATAATCCTTGAGGGGATATCATATAGGACTCGGATGGTTGCACTGGGAGGTGCCCGCCACTAGGATCTGCTCCAGGGTAAAGTGATTGAATAACTGTAAGGGTGTCACTTCGAAAACTCGCATCTAGCCGCAGCATGTCATATAGCGACACTTGTTGTAAGGTGTTCTTCAAGATTGTCACTGCTGTAGGCTTTTCTTTTTCTTGCAGTGTCTTTTCTGGTACCTTGATCTGCTGTGGATCAGCCACTGCTTCCAAGAAGGCTTCATTAATATCAAAGAGCAAAGATTTGGATTCTTGCTTACCACTGGGTGATGGCTTGTCAGCAGCTAAAGGTAGGGTATCCACTGTTGGGAGAATGTATGGGGGAATTGAGCGTGTTGGAATACTAAGACCGAGAGTGTCTCTCTAGGCCCGGGTGAGGACACCCGCTGGCTCCTCTACCAACTGCAACTTCTCTTGGGTGGTAACCACATGGGCGGAAAGGGGTGGTTAAGGAGTGGTGCTAACTGCTATCAAATTGAGCATGGGAAAGGTAAACTCATTCTGGCTTTGACTTGGGTTCGAAGTCGTGGATGCACGAAGTTTAGGGAAATCCTTACTGTACTGATCCTTCGTTTCAGGGCAATGACGGCAAGGAGGGGACCCTTCTGGCAGGGGGGCATTTGCTTTGGTAATGACCATATTCCCCGCATCTATAGCACAAAATGGGCCGATTCAATGGGCGAGTTGAAGGGCGAGGTGGTCCTTGCTCCTGGTGCATGGAGTTGGAGGTGGAGGCATAGAAGTTTTGAGGGGATGAGGGAGCATGGACATGATAAAAGCTCTGAGAGGGAAAAGTACTTTGCATACCTTGCATAGGAGGGGCTGTCAATAAAGGTGGCATGTGGTGTGGATGGCCACAGAGAGAAACCATATTGGATGCCGGTGTTGGCCCTTGTTGAAGAGTTTGACCACTTTGTTGTATTTGTCGCAATCCTTTGAGGTAGTAGCAATCCTTGTCCTCATGACCAAACTTTTCACAAAGGTGGCAGTAAACCCGAAGGGGATAATCCTGTGGAGGGTGTCCTAGAGAGCAGCATGAGCTGCACCATACCATAGCCTTAGTCTTCTGCAGAGAGCTAAGCTCTTCTAGCTCTCTTTTGATTTGATCCAAAGCCTCGTGATGTGGGGGCTTTTCCTGTCTAAGAGAGATTGATTTCTCCTCTTGAAGAGCGAGTTGTAGTTTTAGGGATTCAAGTTCCCTACGTAGAGAAGTCAAAGGGTCAAATGGACTCTCCAAGAATACAGAGGCAGTCTCTACCTGAGAAGAGTCGGTAAACAGCTTCCTTGCCCCCTCAATCCTAGTAGCAACCGCAATAAACTCCATCAAGGTGGCATCAGGTCGGAGATTCTCTCTTAGTTTTTGTTGAGAAGTCTTTGGAAGAGCTTTCTCTACCCACTTCTTGACCATAAATTCCCTTGGTTGCTGAGGAAGCTTGGCAACCAGAGACTTGGTTTTAGTCATGAGTTCTGCAAAAGTCTCCTCTGGCTGGAGCACCATGTTGGCCAACTCATCCAAAACCTTTTGCTGAAAGCCACCTGGCATGCACAGAATTGTTGTCTTAAAGCTGCCCAAGTTGCAAAGTGATTCTCTGCAAACTGACTGTACTACTTGCCTACTTAACCATCCAAGGTTGATGGAAACAACACCAAATAAGCATCTTCTCTATTAAGACCACAACCTCTACAGAGAGAAAAAAACCTCCTTGCATGGTCGTCTGCATCTTCTGAGGAGAGTCCCTTGAAAGTAGGAAACTTGATGTTTACCTTGGCCAAAACACTGGTCAACGTCTCCATGGCCTCTTGTTCAAGAGCCTCTTGCTCAATAGCTTGTTGTAACAAAATGGGAGAGAGCTTTACTGGGCACGATGAACTGGAGGATGTAGAACCAGATGGAGGAATGGATGATGCCGTATGTGGAGGTATGGGTGATGAGGTTGGTGGACTTCTACTAGGTACCAAGGGTTGATGTCTTCTATGGTAGTAATTCAGAGGACTCAGTAGTGCGCTTTGACACTCTAATGACCGCCTTGTATGTGTCATGCAATAATCACAAACCCAATCAAGCTTTCGGCAAGAAGACCTTTCACTAGCTGAACACCGGTCTAGACTCTACTAGACGAAGGCGAGTGACTAGACACCTGGCTGGACAGGGCGAGGAAGGACTACACGAGGACAAGAGCTGGTTGGACCAAGGCGAGAGAGGACCAGACCAGCAAGGCGAGAGACTAGGTCAGCTAGACTAAGCTGTCTACGGTGAAACTGGACCAGACCAGCAAGCTGCATTGTGGAAGGCGAAGTAGGCGAGGCTAGGTAAAACCCAGCTAGCTCCTCGATTTGTACCTTAACAGAGTGAGACTTCAGTTGAGGTCCCACCGGACGTGCCAAAAATGAGAGCACCTGTAGCGCGGATAGTGTGTCGTGCTCTCTACAGTGGGTGCTCCTCAATGCAATGTGCATCATATCTCACTCAAAACAGAGTGAAAACAAACGAAACAATAGATAACAGTTGATCAACACAGAGACACAGCAGCAGACCAGAACATATGGACTCGACTATCTCAGAGAATTGATACAAACTCTGGCGAGGCAGCATACTCAGCTGCAGTCCAGAACTCACAGGTACAATGGGGGTGTCGAGGCTCAGATGTGCAAGGATGGTGCAGACGTGCTGTGTATAGACTCGCTCTCTAGACGACGACGCTGGACCATATATAAAGAAGATACTAATGATGACCCAATAGCTACTACTCATATGTCCAACCATAAAGAGCCACCAACAGTTCATAAATGTAAGCCACCTAAGTCTATCTCCAAAATGAGTGATGGTGGTGACCTGGCCACGATGTCCACTAGACCACCATCCGTATCCCTGTCATGTGTCACTACCCAGCCCAAAGAGTCCATCCACTGTGAACCAGACCAGACCAACTGTACTAACTGTGTGTCCTGTGAAAGTGACATTGTAGCCTGCTACAATGATCTTACTCTATCACAACTTGCCCACATGCAGGAAGTTATGCCAGAGATTAGGGCAGCAAGGGAAAAAGGAGATAGCCTTCTATAGCAAAGGGAAGGTGGTCATTATATAGCAACGCTCCACATTACGGTTGGCAACCTATGGGACCAAACTTAAAATAGCAATGTGGAATTGTCACAAAGTGATGACGTGGCAGACAGCAAAAACCCTAATTTCTGCCAAAAACCCTAAAATTCCTGCAAACCCTAATTTCCACCAGAAACCCTAATTTCTAGAAATCGCGGACGCTGGAAAACAAAAATGATGAGCGGCGCAAATTTTGCTTTTTCTCTACGCAATGAGAAAGGAAAGAGAATGCTTTTGCTTTCAAGTTTTCACTCTCTGTGAGAGAGAGAGATTGCTTTTGATTTGAAGCTTTTGGCGCTCTGCTTTTGGGCATCCCTTGTAACCTTTAAATTAGTGGTGAGGGCCTCACTTCTCAGAGTATCTGTACGCAGAGTCTGAGAGTGAATCCCGACCCACTCTCTTGTACTTTGAACTGATTAATACAAAAAGAAATACCGAAAGGGGCGCCAGTATTTGGCGCCAATATCTCTAGGTACGGAACTTCGTCGGGCCAGTGCAAATCTATTGTGATCTGTGAATTGTTTTGAAGTGGTTATTTGGTGCTCTCGTGATTGATTCTTGACTTGGAGTGTCCAAGTCTTTTACAGTGGTATCAAGCACGGCCGATTTCTCTTCTACGGGAAATCCAATCCCCAATTTTTTTTCCGCGGCACCTATGGCTTCACGCAAGGATCAGTCGACTCCCTCTGCATCTGGAGATGCGGGCAAGGATCACAACGAAGATTCAGATAGAGAGTATGGCCCGCCTCGGCCTACTCAAGCGGAGCGGCGAGAGATGGAGCGTCGCCAGTTGATCGGCGATGCAACGAAGATGATGCTCAATTTTGTGAAGGACCCAAAATGTGCAAAATATATGAGCGAGACTTCTTTTCAAGAAGTGCATGAGCTTGATCTACAAACATACCAACAAAGTAGGAGGTAACGGGCATCCCTGCTTCACTCCAATAGTGGAGTGAACCAGGGTGGAAATTCCCTCGCGAGTGCGTACCTGCCCCGCAACTGATCTGTATAAAGACATAATCCCCCAAATGAGTTGTGTGGACCCCCACGACCTACAATCGCCGCATCAGTCTAGCTCTGGATACTATATCAAAAGCTTTGCGAAAGTCCACAAAGCTACAATATATCCGTTTCCCATGTGATCAACCCTCCTTAATAATGGCTCGTAGAGTCACGATGTGATCAAGAGTAGAGAAACCACTCCTGAAATCTGCCTATCCTGTTGCTCGTAAACCATGTCTCTCTGCACGTCTTTTCAGCTACTGCTCGAGAATGGATGCGTATAACCGTGCTAATGTGTGACCGATCATAATAGTACAGTAGTTCCCAGGCTCCATAAGGTCTCCCACCCTTAAGATAAGCACGATAGCAGACAAACTTCAAGTCTCGCTAGGCACTCACACATAGCACGGACGAACATCATAGTTAAAAGCTTTGCAAGCATATCTCTGGCATGAATAAAATGCTCGGCCACTAATCGCTCATGATCATAAGCTCTCGTATGCTTCATCCTGTCAATGGCTTTCCTTACCATCTTTGTTGTAAAGAAGTCAATGGCATGTATATATGGCATGCAATCGAGGACGTTTGCAATTTCAAGAGGGGGGGTATGTCACGAGGACGTGACAATTGCTAACCTTAGTTGTTGATTTCTTTCTGATAATTTTTCTTTATTTTTTGGGACCCCCTTTTTGAAGTTGCAAATGACCGGACATTGTATGTCCAATGTGAAACGGCCAGCAGCCGAGAGTTTCACCCGTAGATGGAAAGGTCTTGTCGCCACCAGTTGGTCGCGCTGACCAACACTGAAATCGGAGTTGTAAAAGGGTGTCTAGGCTCAGTTCACAGTCATTTAGGCCCCTACTTATACTTATAAGTCGGTGGTACTAGGAAATTAACTCAAAAGAGGCAAAGTGGACACTTGGAGGCTCTAGATGATTTTGCCAAGTCCATTTGAAGAGGGGCGCCCAAAATGAGAGAGGAGGCTGATTTTTCAGAATGTGACCTATAGAGTGTGTGTCAGTAGTTGGTGTAGGTGATGAAGCTTTAATGGAAAGCTTGCCTTTTCACATGCACTATGTAGTGCGATGATTCCGCTCTCGCGCACCTCTCCCCCCTTTTGAATACAGAATCGTGATGCCCCGCTCGAGGGCTACTCATCTGTATGTAAAGTTATGTGGGTTCATGCGCATATGCCGAGGCAAGAGCCTCTTGTCCAGGTATTGGATTAGCTAATTGCTAATCCCCCGCAGGTATAGGTGAATGTGGAGAGATTTCTCGCGAGAAATCTCGTCCGATTCAGAGGGCAAGTAGCCCAATAGGTGCGGGAGTACGACGGCTCGCTACGGATGCGTTCGGCTCGCGAAACGGAGCTGAGAACAGGAAATTACAGCCTACTGTGTAAATTTGCAGGTTTAGGGTTTTGGCTCTCATCGGTCCCTTATACCACGAGGAGCTCCAAGGAAGCGAGGGGATCGATAAATAGGTGATCTGGCATAATTTCACGGCAGAAAACAAAGAATTCAGCCCGGATTATGCGAGACAGCTTGTAGGAAATCGCAGGTTTTATTCCCTTTTTTATAAGAATAAAGAAATACCGAAAGGGGCACCAATCTTTGGGGCTAACAGGTTGTCTGCGTTTGCTTGGAGCCCTCTAGCTTCCAAGCCATGTGTGTTCAAAGTGTTAATTCCAGTTAATTTGCAAAGTTTCTCTGTGTCCTAGAGCCTAAAGTAAAGTTTCGGGTGAGAGCCAAAGTCTACCGCCCTACAGACCGGTTTCAGGGCCCCATATGATAAATGTGTATCCATATAGTAGGGCCTGACTACAAAGAAATCTGCCGTGAGCTGAAGAAAATGTTCTCTGTAAAAATCCATCTTCGTGCCCAACTCTTGAGTAGGCTCTATCCAAGTCCTCCTGATGTCCATTTGAGTCAAGTCCTGACGGATAAGTCTAGTAATCTTCATCCGTGACACAGTGAGAGAGAGGGGGCCTCCAAAGAGTACTAGAAGGGAGGCAGTGTGTCCATGCTAAAACCATGCATCTAGAACCAAGTAGTCATCTGTCCATAACAGCAGGTTGTGTCTCCCTGCAAGGCCAATTACCAAGAAGACTCAAGAGCAAGCAGGGCATATCTATTTCTAGGAAGGTCTCGCAAGTTATGTATGAAAGAGACTAATCTAGTAAGTGCCTCAATCACCTCCGGAGCGGCAGCTGGCTCTGCTCTAATAATCTCGTGAGGTACAAAGGCCTTCGCTCTAATCATCCGAGAAATCATAGATACCAAGGGCCTCTCCATCCCTTTCCGTCCGTTAGTGCTGCCAACTCTGCCATGACAACAAACACCCAATAAATCGTAACTGAGGTCACCAAAAAAAGCCAAAGTTTGTTTCGAGATTCCTAAAACTGAACCTGCGAACACATCCTCTCAAGTCTCTCTAAGGCTGCATAGGCTCTGGTCAATCTAGTCTCTGCTGCTCTTCTGAGCAAAAAAACTTGCCCATTGGAAACTACCCCCAGATAAGTATATGCATCTGTATATTCCACGATCTCTTGCCCATAGGTAAATGTGGGAGCTGACCTCCTGACCCATTGCGGTCTGGTGTTAAACACCATAACCATGACAGGCAATCCTCTATTCTCCGCAAACACATGCAAGGCATCCAAATGACACCGTATTTTCTCTAGGGAGTCAGAAATCAACACAATTTCATCAGCATATAACAAAAGTGGGATCCATGTCCCTTCTAGGTGTCCCCTAGTCTCGTAATGTAATTAGAGGCCTGATCTACAGACATATCAAACAAAGTAGGAGGTAACGGGCATCCCTGCTTCACTCCAATAGTAGAGTGAACAAGGGTAGAAATTCCCTCGGGAGTGCGTTCCTGCCCCGCAACTGATCTGTATAAAGCCATAATCTCCTAAATGAGTTGTGTGTACCCCCATGACCTGCAATCGCCGCATCAATCTAGCTTTGAATACTGTATCAAAAGCTTTGCGGATGTCCACAAAGCTACAATATATCTGTTTTCCTTGTGATCTGCCATCCTTAATAATGGCTCGTAGAGTCAGGATGTAATCAAGAGTAGAGAAACCCCTCCTGAAACCTGCCTGTCCTGTTGCTCGTATACCCTTTCTCTCTGCACGTCTGTTTAGCTGCTACTTGAGAATGGATGCGTATAACCGTGCTAATGTGTGACCGATCATAATAGTATGGTGGTTCCCGGGCTCCATAAGGTCTCCCACCTTTAGGGTAGACAAACGTCAAGCCTCGCTAGGCCCTCACCCATAGCACGGACGAGCATCATAGCTAAAAGCTTTGCAAGCATATCTCTGGCATGAATAAAATGCTTGGCCACTAATCCTCATGATCATAAGCTCTCGTATGCTTCATCCTGTCAATGGCTTTCCTTACCATCTTTGCTGTAAAGAAGTCAATGGTATGTGGGCATGGCCTTGGTGGTGATGCCCCGACACTGTATATAGGGATGCTACACACCTCTGGAGAAGTAATAGCTAGAGCGGGAAAGCATTCATGAAAAAGACGCCAAGCCTCGGCCGAATCCTAACTCAAAAAAAGCTGGTCTAACTCCTGCTCAAGGCTAGCTAGAAATGCCCTCTTCTTTCGACATACTAAACATCGGAAGGCAATGCACGACCGTCTATGAGTGACGATTTCCAGAGAAACCTCTCTTTGTAGTCGGGCTCTCAAATCTCTGCACTCTTCATCATACCAGTTGTTCCGGGGAATAGTCCGAGAACGGCGTCTATGCTCGGGCTGTGTACGTGGATAGAGGCCTCCCTAGCCACATCCCATAGAGTCGCTGTCAGAATATGGGTGAGCTCCTCCAAAGGTTGCCTTGGATTCTCTATGCATAGGCGTCTATAAATCCCATCGATGTAAACAAAGTCCGTCCAAAGTAAAAGTATATCTTGTAGGACCTCTTGCTTATGTCCTCTGAGCTATAGTGAACTGGAAGGAGATGTCCACTCTCAAAAGGCATGGTCCACTACTACATTAATGGGCTGGGTCCAGCTGTGAAGTCCTCAATATGGGAAAGAAAGCTCGGCGCGGCCATAATATAATGCACCCAACTAGCTCCGTGACAATGTGGGAAGCAAGTAAACCCGAGGGCTGTTGGGAATCTCTGTAAGCCATTAAGTATAGCTAACCCATGTGCGGTGCCCATATCTAGCAAGTATCTCCCATACTCCATACATTTTGTATCCTGTGAGGGTATATCCAGCCCCATGTCTATGGTATCCAACTCTCTCAACATCTCCTCCGAGGTATCATAGAAGATTGTCTGATGGTAGCTCGTTCAGGCGTTGAAGTCTTCCAAGAGAATGATGTCCCCATTCCCAGAGAACTCTTATATGTCATCATGAACCATAGAGAAAGGAGACTCTCCTCTAGGTGATGCATAGGTTGATGCACTTGGAGCAAAATAGCATATAGCAATGTAGAGAAATTTGTCTGTGTCAACCTTCAATCTCACCTACATGTACCTGGCACGATCGTCTCTCCGAACAATATGTACAAGTAACTGCAAATCTTTCCTCCCCCCTCGATCATCTACTTCCATGCTGAGATCTTGCATCTACCTGATGAGCCGTCTCCCATCCATATCCAGTCATATGTAGCATCATCTAACCCGGGGCGTGGTGAGTCTTTGAATAGAATATAATATCTCTTTCTCTAAAGCTGTCCTCAAAGGCACCCACATCAAGCTTGAAAGACCCATTGCAATTCCACATTACTATTTTAAGTTTGGTCCCATAGGTCTCCAACCGTCATGTGGAGCGTATGACCACCTTCCTTTTTCTATAGAAGGCTATTTTTCCTTTTTCCCTTGCCGCCCTAATCTGTGGCATAACTTCCTGCATGTGGGCAAGTTGTGATAGAGTGAGATCATCACCAACGAATATGCCATTCTTCTTTAATGTGGGCCTTCTCTTCAAAAACTCTTTCTTCGCCTCAATAGTGGAAAAGCACAAAATGAGAGCACGTTTCTTTAATGTCTCTCCAACACCTCCACTTCTTTTACCGACTCTCCATGCCTTTGTATGCGTTGGTTTATCTATTCCCATCAACTCCATGAGATTCCTTACTTCTTCCTCAGACTTTATCTCGATCTTTTAGACAAGTAGCTCTCACATGTACGGCATGCGAGCGTCTTCGTTGTTCCTCCTGTAGTGTCATGTTGATGATGGTTGGTGTAAGGGTTGATGCCTCCTTGACTTTTCCTTTCCTGGCAACCTCTATCCACTTCTCCGCTTCATCCATCTTCTCTTTGCATCTTGGTGATCACCTCCACCGTTGCTTTTTGATTGTTTGCACTTGCTCCTTGATGACTTGGAGCTCTTCGATAAGTGAGGACTGGAATTTTCCTTCTTCGAGTTCCTCTCTTGTCTTAACTTCAGCCAGCTCTTTTAAGCGCCGATACCTCCCCTTTGAGCGCATCGATTTCAGCCCACATGTTCTCCTTCTCCGCTTTCCATTGTTCCTCTTTGCTCGCTTGCTTTTGGAGGAAACCTGCCTTTTCCTCCATCCAACTTTCCATCTCCGCTTTCCACTCTTTCATCTCTTTTTCCATCTCTATGAGTCGTTTGTGTGTGAGCATGAAAGTAGCCTTCAACGTCCTCGGGGGTGTTTTGTTATGTGGAGAAGCCATCATCTTGCCCAGAGAGAGAGAGAGAGAGAGAGAGAGAGAGGAAATTACATTTGGGGATTCTACTGCTCGTCGAGAATCACAAATCCAGGAACACCCGGACGGAACACCACCTGAGGAACTGCACCAACTCTACATACAATAATAAAATATAGCAAAAGTAGTGTTTGACAATTTTTCATGTGTGAAAGAAAAAGAGGTGTAATGACCATAAGGAAGTGTGAAATAATAGCAATATCATAACCTGGTGTGTATGCTTGCAAATACAGCTCTTTCCGAGCTGCCCATCTTGCTTCTATCTCGTCCAAAATCGTGACATAATCTTTATGATTTTGGACTGCTACAATGATGTGGAAGTTATGTAACTCCAATGGATCCTGCAAAAAAATGTATCTAGCAATATCAGCAAGGTCATACAATCAATGGCCTACCATTGGACAAAATATTATTTGAATAATTTTTGAAAAAAAAAACATTTTTTCAATGAGCAAAAGAGTAGATTCTTCATAGAGCAATGCCTTTTAAATAGGGAAAAAATAGGCTTACTAGCATCACACACAAAAGCAATAACAACTAGAAACCTAGCATATTGTGTTGCATTAATGTATTACATTATGAGTATGACCTGTGAGTTATAAGAGAAAATTTTCCATCGTTTCCTTTCATAGAACTCGCTGCAACTTCCGTTGTATGTAAGTATGCATCTAAGTAAAGTCTAACACGCTCGTTGCTATTGCGTCTCCCTCTCCTCGCCATCGCCCCTCCCCCTTGCGCTCCCTGTCTCTCCCTGTCTTCTCATCCCTGCACTCTCGAGATGGCTACCAATGAGCCCGTTGGCCACTGAGCGGTCAGAGCTCATTTCCAACAGTGGCGCCATGGCTTCGATCCAGCATTGAATGTTCTTGTTGAGGAGGCAGACTTGCCGATCTGCTTCCTGGCCTACGGAGAGAGTACTTGCCGCTTCTTGGTTCTGAGATCGGGATAGTCTTGGAGACCCCGTGCTGCACAGCAGCTTCAATTGTAGCTAAGGTTGCCGATATGCGTTCAGTACGCGTTCTGGTTCGTGACCCCATACTCTCCCGAAAGTGGTCCTTCCATCCAGGGTGAGTGGGAGATGGTTAACGCCAGAGAGTGGAGTATTCGGAACTCCTGAACCAGTGCTTCATTTGCAAGTGGATGGGCCACTTAGCAAAGGTCTGTCCTTGCAGGAGATCTCGACCCACAGCGCATGCGCAGCCTCCCAAGGCTGAGCATGTCCAACAAACAAGTACCCAGGACACACAAGCTAGTACCTCGACAAAGACCAACGATCAGACAGCTAACGGTTGGCAGCAAGTGCCCGCAGTTGTCAACAGAGACGAGCTCGCCACACTGCCCCCCTAGTGGCCGACCTCTTGCAGCTCAGCAGACATTGGGTTCAAACAGGGAACCGTTTTGAACTCCCCCAGCAGGAGTCTCCCTAAGGAGGCTCCTCCACCTCAGCTCCACCATCTCCACCGCCTCCCCTCCCTCCTCTATCAAACTCCTCCATTTTGCCGTCTCCTCCTTCTCCTCCCCCACCTCCACCCCCACCCCCACCTCCCGCTCCTCTCTCCCCTGTGAGGCCCTCAGCCTCATCACCCAACCCATCCCAACTTCTCCACAGACACAGGAGACTCGACACACATCCGCAGCGAGACGATCTCTCGGCAGTGCTTTCGCTACGAGTCGCGTGGCTTGAGAGGGACAGCCTCACTTGAGGACGCCTCTTCTGATTCAGCCCTCTCTTTTTGCAGCAGTTGCTCGTGGTTTGACCAGCTTCGACATCCGCACACGATGAGACTTCTTCGACTACAGCTTCACACCCTTCCTTGGTGACCCTTCTTCCGACATGGAGGAAGCTTGCTTTCAAGTCCATGTCCTCTTTCTAGCAGCCCGAGGCAATGAGGCTCTGGATACAACAGTAGGTTTCTCCTTTCCGCTGTGTGGCACGGATCACACGGAGTGGACCCTGCACACAGTTCTTTGACTAGCTTCAGGTCCAAGCTATTGAGTTCTAACTTCTCACACCACATAGGAGACCTGGCGGTGACAAATCTATTACAGATACTTTGGACTTTATGAAAGTTTAGTGTGATGCGTCACACCGCCAGATACAGCAGGTTGCAGGGCACATTGTGGTAAACTTGTTTGCTGACACTCAGAGAGCCCCTTGCTATGTATTTATACATGAATATTCTTGGACAGAGGATGTGGCCTTACGGACTGCACGCTCAGCTTGGGTCTGGGTGGGCAGTCACTTCAACTTCGTCTGTCTAGAGGTCACCCGGATGCGGATTACTCCCCATCCAAGCCAGCCTCTAAGATAGCGAGGTTGGCTGTGCTGTTGCAACATCTGCTTTTTCTCGCTAACTCCATGAGGATCGTCTCATGGAATGTGCAAGGATTAGGAGGACCCGAGTTTCAGCGCCAGAGGGGTCGGTTCCGTCAGGAGCTTTAGCAATGCCTTGTGGGTGGTGAAGGTCGCATTAGATGATGTGGTCAGATTTTGCGTGGGCGATATGAGACATTTTGGTCAACTGCATTTGGACCTGGAGGTATCCAGGGAGGGGTATCTATGACTATTGCGGACTCATGGAAGTAGGCCATTGTGGGCGGAGGTATTATTGTGTCAGTCAGGGCTCAGTGAATTACTTTGAAGGTTCAGGGTTGCCTCATGGGTTTCCTAAACATATAAGCGTCCAATGTGGCAAGTGCACGAGCAGAGTTTTGGTCTCATATTGTAGAGTCTTTGCCGCATGTAGAGCAATGGTGTGTTGGGGGAGACTTCAACATATTGGAGGATCCCTCTAACAGGATTTGAGTTTGTCAGGCTACTGTACACGGGGCTGAGTTGGTAGCTTCTTGGGAGTGCCTATGTATGACTTTGAGAGTTCCTGGTGTTTGGCATCATTCAGGCTTTGTGAGGCCCCCTTGCATCTTGTCTTTCTCTCACTCTAACCGCAGAGTAGGAGGAGTGAATCTATGTCGGATAGATAGCTTCTATGCCAGTGACCACATCTCTGACATGTGGCAAGGACTACTTTTTCTGACCATGCCCCAGCAATTCTCACTGTGACAGACAGATAGAGCAGGGGGAGTGCGATGCTACGCATCCCTGAGAGGATCTTGCTGGATCTAGAGCTTAGAGAGCGAGTGGAGGCACTTTGGACACAAATCTTGGGCACGTAAGACTCCCCTGCTGGTAGAGTGGCCTCTGGATCAACGGAGCTCAGCCGCTTCTTCCTCCAGGAGTCTACAGCTCACTTGGCTACAACCAAGGAGGAGGAGAGCGTCTCCGATGGGGCATTGTTTCCTTGCAGAGCATGCAGGAGCAGCATCCAAACAGTCCTTGGTTGGAGGAGCAGATACAACATGCTAGGTAGGAGCTGGCTAGCATTGAGGAGCGGCACCATGAGTTTACCTTCCATCAACAGGCATCTCAATGGACCCAGGTGAGTGACAGAGTTACTGGGGAGTTTTTTGAGACTGTGGGGTCACGCCATTCGGACACAAGTGTTAGCCAGTTGAGGAGACCCGACGGCTCAGTTGCTTCAAAGCCTGAGGATATGCGTGCAGTTGCTACTGACTTTTACTGTAATTTCTTGTGAGATGAGCCTCTGTCAGAGCGTCACGATGCATGCAAAGAGCACGTTTGGACGCAGATACCTTGTCACGTGCACATCTAACCCTATGTGCATGTGGACAAGCTACTTCAAGTCCGGGGTTCATGTCCGCTTAGGAAGTGTTCTAGCATCTTTGTGAGCCTGTGCGCAGGTGGTGCATGTCCAGGCACTTAGAGTAGTTGCATATCCTCTAGTTGCACACAGCATGATCATCAGCATGACAGTCAGTACCCAACATGAGCATTTTACAGTGCACAGAACCCATTTTCCTTATTTTATCGATTTTTCACTTATTATTAATAAGTGACTTTGTTGGGAAACTGGATAGGGCAAATTTTGTTAAGCTCTATAAAAGAAACCTAGCGCTAGCGCTTTCTGGCAGAAGAAGCAACAGAAGTTCCAACAACTTGCAATGCACCTTCTCAGCAAGACCGGCACGAGACCTAGCGTTTTTCAGCAAACAAGAAGCAAATAGCATTTTGGCTACAGTTTCAGCTTGGTGTTTTGCAGATACCAGATCGGGCCTAGCGTTTTTGCAGATAGCATTAGCGTTTTACAGATTCCCGGCGACAGATCAGCCCCAGTCATTAGCCTTTTCAGTTTTCAACACTTAGACTCCGCAAGATCAGCCCCAGACCTCGTAGATCTCACCTACCCGCAGCATGTCCTCGCCACACCGTCAGATCAGGCAGCGTTTTCAAATTCAGCTGCTCATCGCAGATTTCAGCATCTGCGTTTTCAATGCATCGTCGTCACGTCGTCACCATCGCCGTCGTCGCCAACACAGTGTCAAAATTCAGCAGTTGGCAGATTTGCAGATTTCAGCCCCTCGCGTTTTCAGATTTCAGCCCATCTCGTCGTTGTCATCATTGTCGTCAACATCGTCGGCAAGTCCATTGCATCTAGATCATTGTACCAGATTTGTTAGGTGCAACGGAATGAATGTTGAACTTTGCCAAGATGAGTGCTCCGAACTGTGCTCAAGGGTCCTTTTTTCTTAGGGAAGGAAGAGCCTTCCGTTCTTTAATGAGAGAGTGCAATGGACACAAACAAAGTGAATGGACACTGTGAGTGAAGGTGCATGAGACTAAGTATAACCGGCCTGTACAACGTAGAGGGCGGTACTATTTCAATTACCTGTTAACTTTACACAGAGCACTGAGCACGAAAGAGGAACACAGTTGCGTCCAGCGACTAGAATGTCACTGCGCACACGAGACCGACACCCTGTAGGCCCCAAAGACTCGCGCCCCTTTCAGTATTTCTTTATTAATTTAAGGTAGACGATCCGACCACTTAGCACAAGCTTTCACAAAGCTGTCCAAACCTGGCGAGGGCTGAAAACGCAGGTTTTCGACCTGATTTCGGCAACATAACGGCGCAAAAACCCTTGTAGGTCAAAAGTAACTGTCTAGGGTGGATTCCCTCGCTATTTGGAAGCTTTCTGGTGAGCTGTCACGGAAATTCAGCGGGCTGTAATTCTCTGTTTTTCACTGCTGGGCGCCCAAAAGCCTGTACACGCATCCCAAGGCTCTCACGAGGCTCCCTTGGTGTTCCCTTGCAGTTTAGGTGCGAAACCCTAAACCTGCAGAAAAACACAGCAGGCTGTAATTCCCTGTTTCGGATTGTTTTTAGCGGAGCGAAGACGCCCACGCGTGTCCCAAGGGCTCCCGCACACAATGGGACAGTTCCCCTGTGAATCGGATGAGTTTTCACGCGAGAAAACTCTCCGAACTCGCAATCTTTCGTGATGGAACTGTGCGTACCTGTGGGGGATTAGCAATTAGCTAATCCGGTTCCTATTTAGAAGGCTCTTGCCTTGGCAAACGCGCATAACCCCCAGAACTATACATATTCATCTGAGTAGCCCAAGTAGTGGGCATTACCATATGTGCCAAAGGGGGGAGAGAGATGCACGAGAGCAAGTCATCGCGCTGCATGAGACAGAGGAGAAGGCAAGCTTTCCATTAAAGCTGTAGACCTGCACCCACTACTCACACACTGTAGGTCACTTATGAGTAAAAAATCAGCCCCCCCTCTCTCATGGGCGCCTCCTCTTGCTGAGGTGTCCCGGAGGCAGCTCTCCTCCTGCCAAGTGTCCAGTTTGCCCCTTTGAGTTAATTCCCTAGTTCCCACTGACTTATAAAGTTATAAGTGACTTTCCGAGTGGCCCAGACTTCATTTGGCGCACACAGGCTTCAATACTCATCAGAATTCAGTGCTAATTGGCCCGACCAGTCCCAGACTGACCGACCTAGACTCCCGATGTGAGAAACCTATTCGGCCGCAGCCGTTTCACACTGGCCATGCAATGTCTACTTGCACCTTTTCAAGCGTTCCGGGGAAACAAGTAGAAATAAAAATAAATAAAAATATATAGTACTTATTTACGAGAGGCGACAAGAAAAATACACCTCATGGTGACACACCCCACCTTGAAATACTGCAAGCGACCTCGCTTGCATGCCAATAATACATGCGAATATCTCCTGATATCACATATATTCTATGATGGGAATCCAAATATACATGCTTCCGGAAATGTAGCGTTGGACGATTAAACAATCCCACCAACCTGGCTACGACACATATATCAAGCATAGAAGTCTTCTAGTGTACTCTCGAGCACAAACTTCTCTAGCTAAATTCTGTATGGAAAGAGTAGATACAATTGCTTCACTACTCTGTTCAGCATCATGAACCATGCTCTTGCCTTGCTCCAAAAAAAAGGCTACATCAAGTCACTGTGGGTTCCATCTGAAAGGCTTCAAGATACAATTGCAATAGCTGAGGTGAATCAAGCAATTCAGACTCTTCCATCCATTTGGCATCCAACGATGGATAGTTATTGAACTTCACCAAATAGCGTCTTGCAACCTTTCCTCTAACCTTTCTTTCTTTATGTGCCAATATCTGTTCAGGAACAAGGATCTCATCCAATTCTTCCACTTCGGGTTGTTCCTCATCAAGCATATTCTCTGGCATATCACCAACAAAGGGTCTTAGAAGGCTGACATGAAAAGCATTATGTATTTTCTAGCCTTCTGGTAGCTTCAACCTGTAAGCTACATCGCTGATCTTTTCCGAAATCTGAAAAGGACCATAATATTGCATACTGAGCTTAGGAAACAAACGTTCCTTGCCTTTCCTTTTCCTTAACCTGGCCTTTTCAAAGCGCAAAAGCACCCAATCACCAAGTGAAAATACAAGTTCACGACGGTGACGATCGGCAGCTTTCTTTTGCTTAGCCTAAGTCTTCTCAAGAGCAATCTTTATCTTCCTGTATGTCTCATCCACATCTTGTACATACTTGTCTGCCTCAAATATCTTGTCCTTAGTCTGCAAAATGGGCGGGACTTTCTTCCCTCCTTCCACTATCTCAAATGGTGCCTTACTGTTGACGTATGCACAGTGTTATTGTAGGCATATTCAACCAATGGGAGATGGTGTTCCCAAGTTGCCTTGTGCTCTGACACATAACATTTGAGCAAGTCCAGGACAGTAGAATTTGCCTCTTCTGACTTTCCATCAGTTTGCGGATGAAACGAAGAAGAGAACTTTAGCGTAGTGCCCATGTTCTCAAACAATGCCTTCCAAAAAAGACTCGTCATACGTGGATCCCTGTCATTGACAATTGGCTGAGGCATCCTGTGGTATTTAAAGATATTGCTGATGAATATCTTGACCATATGTTCTGGCTTTATCTTCTTCCTCACAAGAATGAAATGGGCCTGCTTACTGGACCTACAAATGATAGTCCAAATCTCATCATTGCATGTTTGCGTCCTTGGAAGATCAAAGATAAAGTCCATTGCTATGCTTTCCCGTGACCTATCAGGGATCGGCAATGGCTACAACAATCCCGGTTGCTTTTGCCTGTCAAATTTGACTTTTTGGCAAACTAAGCATGATCTTACAAATGTGTCAATATCTTGACGCAAAGCTGGCCAATAGAAGAATGCCTCAACCCCTTTCACTGTCACATCAATTCCACGATGCCTAGCATAAGGTGGAGCATGACTTTCCATCAAAATCTTTGGCCGTAACTGTTTAGTAGCGCATAACTTTTCATGCATCATGAGAAAGTCATTCTTAAGCATATAGTGCTCATAATGTTGCCCATCAACAAGCTGGTCATAGATCCTTGCAAAATCTGTATCTTCAGCATATTGTGTCTTCATTTCTTCTAGTTCACAATGGTACGGAATTGACACTGCTGAAATTTGGGGCTTTCGTGACAACGCATCAGCCACCACGTTCTTTTTCGCTTGCACATGCACAATCTGAAAATGGAACATTGACAAGATGTTTGCCCATCGCATGTGCTTCTCAGACAACTTCGTCTGTGTGAGAAAATATCGCAAGGTTTGATGATCCGTTTGGACAACAAAATCATCCCCTAGCAGACTAGTGTTTCCAACTAGTGAGAGCATGAATTACTGCCAACAATTCTTTCTTATAGACTTGCAAGTTCCTTTCAGTCTTCAAAAGAATTCTGCTCTTATATGCGACTATTCTGTCATTCTGCATTAGAACTACACCAAGATTATGGCCACATGCATCACACTAAACCACAAAAGGTTTCGAAAGATCTGATAAAATGATTACCGGATCTGAAGTCAGCTTCTCTTTTAAGTGTTTGAAGGCTAAAATTTCCTTGGCTGTCCACTTGAAAGTAACTGCTTTTCCTTGCAGTGCATGGAGTGGAGAAGCAATCTCAGCAAAATTTCGGATGAACCTCCTGTAGTAGGAATACAAGCCTAGAAAGCTTTGAATGTCATGTACGGACTTCAAGTCTGGCCATGACCTAATTGCTTCCACTTTGGCGGGATCCATGAGTACCCCATCCTTTGAAACAATGTGCCCAAGGAAGTGAATCTCTTCCAAAAAGAATTCACTCTTCTTCGCATTAATGAGTAGCCTGTTCTTGCGTAGCTCATTGAAAACTACGGTCAAGTGATCCCTATGCTCCTCTTCAGACTTTGAGTAGACAATCATGTCATCAAAAAAGGTACCCACGAAGTTTCTATGTGGTCTAAAAATTATGTCCATCATTCTATTAAACGTGGCAGGAGCATTTGTGAGACCAAATGGCATGACAAGAAACTCATAGAGACCAAATGTTATCCTGAACGCAATCTTATAGACATCTTCTGGCCTAATGCATATCTGATGGTAGCCACTCTTTAGGTCTATCATTGTAAATAATGACGCTCCCTCAAGCCGATCAAGAATGTCATCTATTCTCGGTATGGGGAATCTATTCTCGGTATAGGGAACCTGTTCTTGATGGTATTCTTATTCAAGGCGCGATAGTCAATGCACATGCGCCATGAACCATCCTTCTTCTGCACTAAGAGTACATGCAAACAAAAAGGGCATGAACTGGGCTGAATCAGCCCCTTCTCTAAAAGCTCGTTGACCTGACTTATAATCTCTTTCTGCTGGGCTGCTCTAACCCTATATGGTGGTCTATTCGGTGGACTAGAACCTGGCACAAGATCTATGGTATGATCCTCGGGTCTCTCAGGAGGTAACTCCTCTGGCAAAGAGTCCGAAAAACAATCACTAAAACCACTCAAAAAAGTTGACCTGTCGTTATCTAAGATAGACAAATTAGATACAACTTGAGGTACTTCTTTTGCAAAGATCAAGTACGCAGAAACATGATTCTTTATTACAGATGAAATAGCAGAAGCAGAAACAACTGGAACAGACTCGCCTTTAAGCTTTACATCAAGGACATGAGTCTTTCCTCTATGTACAAGGGTAATCTTTTTGTTGTAAGTATCCACCATAGCATGCAACCTGTAACACCATGGGATACCCAGTAACACATCACAACCCTCAAGTGGCATAATATAAAATTCTTCCGCATCCACATAGCTCTGAATGTGCAAACGAAGCTTCCCCAAAATGGGAGTAACAGGCTCTGAATGACTTGGGCATGCCAAACCTGCTTCCCCTGTCATACCCATCTCCTCTGCACGAATGCCCAACTTTGATGCCAATTCTGGTGATATGAAATTTCCACGGGCTCCTGGATCAAAGAAAACCAACACTGTCTAGTCTCTAACTTTGCCCCAAGCTCTGCACAGCTCCGTGGCATCTGTGTTTGGCTGGTCTCCAACCAAATCTGGAACAAGTCCTGCACTTGGCTTTGGCTTCTTGCCTTTATGGTCTGACTTGTCCTCCTTGCTTCCAAACTCATCAGAATTCAGTGCTAACTGGCCCGACCAGTCCCAGACTGACCGACCCATACTCCCGATGTGAGAAACCTATTCGGCCGCAGCCGTTTCACACTGGCCATGCAATGTCCACTTGCACCTTTTCAAGGGTTCCGGGGAAACAAGTAGAAATAAAAATAAATAAAAATATATAGTACTTATTTATGGAAGGCAACAAGAAAAATACACCTCCTGGTGACACTGAGAGATAGAGAAGAGAATACGACACCGGAGATGTTGTCAAACCCTCCTCCGAAGGCCCCACTCTCTATGGCGACAGCGGTCTATTATTGATTGCACAATCTCTACAATGCTTGGACTTGCCCACGATGAGACGACGACGAGACGAGCTTAAATCTGAAAATACTAAGGGCTGAAATCTACAAATCTTTATCTGTTGAATTCTGACTCTATGTCGGTGACGATGTCAGTGACGATGATGCGACGACAACGCGCTGAAAACGTAGATGCTGAAATCTACATTTTCCGGGCTGAATCTGCAAACTATGCAGGATCTGACCGCTGCGGGAAGGTGAGATCTGCGAGGTTCAGGGGTTCTACTACGGGTACAGACTGCTTAAAATTGAAAACGAGGATGCTAACTGAGGTCTTGTCGCGAAGATCTGCAAAACGTTAGTCTCACGCTGATGCAAAAACGCTAGGGCTAAATGTCATCCTGCGGTGGAAATCTGCTAACGCTGGGGCTGATCTGCTGTGCTTCTGTCGCCAGGCTGATGCAGATGCAAAAACGCTGGCTGATCTTGGTTCTCGATCCAAAAACGCTAGCCCATCCGCTATGGTGCAAAAATGCTAGGGATCTTGGGGTCTTGCTGAGAAGTTGTCTGTGAACACATTGGTTTCTGCTGCCTCTTCTACCAGAAAGTGCTAACTCTGGTTTGCTTATATATTATCTTAGCAAAATTGCCCTACCTACTTTCCAACAAAAGTCATTTAAAATAATAAGTAAAAAATGTCAAAAATAGGAAAAATAGGTCTATGCACTGTAAAAATTCTCTTGATGGGATTTTGATGGTCATGACGTGTGCAACCGGAGGATATGCATCTAATCTAAGTGATTGGTCATGCACGGTCTGCAAACAGACTCACAAAAGTACCAAATCACTTCCTATCCTAGACTGACTTGACTGAACTGAACCCTGGTCATGTTGTAGCTTGTCCACGGACACATATGGTTGGATGTGTCACGTGACATCCCCTCCTTTTCAAAGTGAGGTATTGGTACCGAACTGTATGGCGTCGAGGGAGATCGCCAATAGTGTCTGGAATCATGGAAAGGACTCTTCGCCGACCCACTCTAATGCATGGGTCATGCGATACTTGAACTTCAGAAAGGTCTGCAATGCTTGCTTCTTTGAGCCGCGCTGAAAGCGACACAAAGTCTTTTGTGCCTCCTTTGATGCTTCAACTTCATCTATAGTCATGCATCTACCTTCTTCAAGAATCTCCGAAGATGAATTTCCTGAAACCACTTCCAACACAAAAACATGAACATACCCATTCCATATAAAGTGACTGGAAAAATACTATTCCTTCGAAAAAATTGTGCATGCAATGGAGATGAACATAGAAACGGAGTGCCAAACCGTTCATCAAACACACGCAAACAATGGGGTCGAATCTTGACTTTCTGAGCTATGCAAAACACAATGGAAACGCCTATGCTTGATGCTCAATCCTTTGTGTGCTCTTTCGGATACTGTGTCATGCCAAGGAAGAGACATCGAATGTAAATTCCTTGAATGCAAATATTTCATCTTTTCATGAATCATCCGCATACATCCGTGCTCATTCAGGAGTGAATTGTGCTCAACGTACAATATGGCATGCCTATGAAAAGGGATCACATATAGACGATGGCTAAATACAGGAAACGATCACGAATGAAACACTCGAACAATGCTTGCTGACTAATCATTCGAACACATAATACTTCCTGTAAGAGTTTTTTGGACCGAGACTCAAGAGCCAAGATCGGTTCTTTGTGTTTGATCAAATCTTCTTATGGGGGTTCTGTGGACCTCGACTCGAGAGCCAAGATCGGTTCTTCGTGATTGATCGAATCTGCAATGAGGTTAGCTTCACTAGAGAAAGTATCAACAAACACATCATCCTTGTGAACAATCACATCATCTTCATGCGAATCATCATGCTTGTGAGAATTCACATCTTGATCATGCAAATCATCATACTCATCATCATGCTTATCATTGTCATGCAATTCATCATGCTTATCATTCAAACCATCATGCAAATCCTACGTGGCATGCTTTGAAGAAGAAGAGACTGAGAGAGTCTCCTTTTCCCGTATCTCTTGCATCTATACCTGCACTTGAGAAAAGAATTGGAACAAGGAGGCTTTCCTTTCGTTGTGCTCATGCTCTATGGCTGCCATTCTTTCTTCGTGTTCACGCTGTATAACTGCTTTTCTTTCAACGGCCTCCAAGCGTGCTTGCTCGCGCTCACGCTCAAAGTCAGCCTTTCTTTCTGCTTTTCGTGCTTCGCGTTCTAACTTCCTGTCCATCATCATCTTGTCGAAAGCTACCATAGGATCTGGTGCAATCTTTGGCGTAGATGGAGAAGGGTCGGAAAAACCTCCTGGTAGGGAAAACTCTTCTTCGCCACTCCCACGCTCACCACCTCCAAGCGAAGTATCCATTCCGCTTCGAGTGATGACCATCCACTGAAGTCGTGGGTTCTTGTGGGTTCTTGTGGTCTTGGGTTCTTAAGTTCACGAGGAACTTGGGTTCTTGGGGGTCTTGGTTTCTTGAGGTTCTTCAGTTCTTGAGGTTCTTGGGGTCTTGAGGTTCTTGGGTTCTTCTTTCGCTTGCAATCTGTGTTAGAGAAGGATCTTCTCTTCACCCGAGTTTTGCTCCTTTCCGTAGGCGCACCCCTTGGCGGCCTTGCGCTCACACCAAGGTTGCTTTTTCCCTAAGTGCACGGTCGCTAAGTGCACGGTCCGCTCTCAATGACTGAAAAGAGGCACAAGGGGAGGCTGAACAAGCCCTTCTTTCTTGGGTTTCCTGTCACTCTTCAAAAACACGATTAGGATTCGACACACCCAAGAGGACTTGGGTCACATGCGACCGCAACAAGCAAAAAAATTATGTGGTTCTTGTGGTTCTTTCCTTGAGTGATACAGAACATTGCCAAAGCTCTGATACCAATGTTAGGTGCAGCGGAATGAATGTTTAACTTTTGCTCAAGATGAATGCTCCGAACTGTGCTCAAGGTTCCTTTTTTCTTAGGGAAGGAAGAGCCATCCGTTCTTTAATGAGAGAGTGCAATGGACACAAACAAAGTGAATGGACACTGTGAGTGAAGGTGCATGAGACTGAGAGATAGAGAAGAGAATACAACACCGGAGATGTTGTCAAACCCTCCTCCGAAGGCCCCACTCTCTATGGCGCGAGCGGTCTACTATTGATTGCACAATCTCTACAATGCTTGGACTTGCCGACTATGTTGACGACGATGAGACGACGACGAGACGGGCTGAAATCTGAAAATGCTTAGGGTTGAAATCTACGTATCTTTATCTACTGAATTCTGACTCTATGTCAGTGACGATGTTGATGACGACGATGCGACGACGACGCGCTGAAAACGCAGATGCTGAAATCTGCGTCTTCTGGGATGAACCTGCAAACTACGCGGGATCTGACCGTGCGGCGAGAATCTGCTGTGGGAAGGTGAGATCTGCGAGGTTCGGGGGTTCTACTACGGGTACTGATTGTTGAAAACTGAAAACGCTGATGCTAACTGAGGTCTTGTCACGAAGATCTGCAAAATGCTGATGGTCTCAGGCTGAACAAAAAAAGCTAGGGCTGAATGTCATCCTGTGGTGGGAATCTGCTAACCCTGGGGCTGATCTGTTGTGGTTCTGTCGCCAAGCTAATGCATATGCAAAAATGCTGGCTGATCTGGGTTCTTGATCCAAAAACGCTAGCCCATCTGCTGTGGTGCAAAAATACTAGGGATCTTGGGGTCTTGCTGAGAAGTTGCCTGTGAATACATTGGTTCCTGCTACCTCGCCTCCCAGAAAGTGCTAACTCTGGTTTGCTTATATATTATTTTAACAAAATTGCCCTACCTACTTTCCAACAAAAGTCACTTAAACTAATAAGTGAAAAATGTCAAAAATAGGGAAAATAGGTCTATGCACTGTAAAAAATGCTCTTGTTGGGATCTAATGGAATCTGATGGTCATGCTGTGTGCAACCGGAGGATATGCATCTAATCTAAGTGATTGGTCATGCACGGTCTACGAACAGACTCACAAAAGTGCCAGATCACTTCCTATCCTAGACTGACTTAATGACATGGCCTTCTTGCATTAAGACCGCACCTAGACTACGACCACAAGTATCACAATATACTTCAAACGGCTTTTGCAAATCCGGCAAAGTCAAAACTGGTCCTGTAGTCAAATTCTGTTTCAATTTCTGAAAGGGAGTCACCTCTGTGGGTCCCCACGAGAAAAGGACTCCTTTCTATGTCAACAAATGTAAAGGGCTAAGCAACCTCTGCAAACTTTCTGATGAACAGCCGGTAGTAAGAACATAAGCCCAAGAAGCTTCTAGCTTCATTGACTTTTCTTCAAATTGGACCAATCACGGATAGTCTATATCTTGGTCGGGTCCATCTGCACTCCTGCTGTGCTGCTGAGACAATGTGTCCCAAAAAAAAAAGTGTATCTCTGGGCTCGGCTCACACGGTAAGGTGGCCGGTTCGGTGGTGTGATTCAAGGTATCAGATCAATAGTATGATCCTCAGGACGAGCTGGTGGCAACTCGCCTGGCAGTTCCTCTGAAAAGTAATCGGCATGAGTGTAAAGAAAAATTGTGGCGTTCTTCATTCAGGTCAAAACATATGCGACCTTCAATCATTATTCAGTTCTCTCCAGAAAATCGAGTAAAGAAACTGAAGTCCGTGAAGTACAATCTCTGTGCCCTTCATTTGTCAAAGTCGCTTTCTCGGCCCGATAGTCAACCACGGGGTTGTTTGTAAGGATTCTAGTCGCTAATACTTAATTAAGTATTTAAACTCATGATTAAGACTTAAGAAACTGAAACTAAACTTAGAACAAGACTTAGAAGACTCTGTGTTTGATTGATTGAAAGTGTGATACAAGGACTCCTTATATAGGAGACGAAGAGAGATAAATGAAAAGGCACGTCTCCTGGTGAAGAGACATGACTTTAGACGTAAAGACACATCCTTTCGGCGAAGAGTTGCAACCATTGGGCGAAGAGTCGCACCCGTAGAGCGAAGGGGTGTGACCAGTCGTCGAAGGAGTGTGGCTTTTGGCGAAGAGGTATGTCTTTTGGGCGAAGGGGTGTGACCATTCGAGAACAGGAGTCCTCCTGGGTTAGTCACACTTCGCATCTACATCTGTAATGAATCAAGAAGAGTGTAACAAGTCACAATCGTGACATTCCCTCCCATTTACATTAAAACCCCGTGTTCAGATGAAAGTCTTCCGCTTTTCAAAGAATTCTTGAAGGAGGTTTGGGTACTGCTGCATATCTTCATTCGTCTGCCAAGTTGAGTCTGACTCATCAAGATCCATCCACTTGACAAGAAATTCCGTTGTGATCTTTCGTCTTGTTTCTTTTTGTCTCACATCAAGAATCTTTTCTGGAACAAGAATTATGTGTTCATCTTCAATTTCTGGCACATAAGAAGATAAGTCTAGAATTGGGGGTATGTATTGTTTGAGCCAAGAAATGTGGAAAGTTGGATGAAGTTTTCCCCATGAGAGTGGAAGTTCCAACTTGTAACTGACAACTGAGTACTTCTTGATTATTTTGAAAGGTCCATAGAAGCGAAGGCGCAACTTTGGAAAGACCAATTTCACAGTTTTGTAGCAATGAGGTGCTACATATAATAAAACCAAATCTCCCTCTTGGAAATCTGCATGTCGTCGATGTTTATTGGCTTGCTTCTGGTACTTTTGTTAGACATGAACCAACTTTTCACGTACTTAAATAAGTACATCTTGCATTTCTTGAACCAACTGATCTGCTAGAGCTACTTTGTGTTGAAGAACAAAGTTTGTCGGTATAAGAGGAGTATGTCCATAAGCTGCTTGTAATGGAGTCATGCCAGTTACTGAATGGATAGAGTTATTGTATGCGAACTCTACAAGTGGCAAATACTCTTTTTTTTTTTTTTTGAGAAAAAGATCCTTCTATTAGTTAATGAAAACTGCCCATAGGGCTACATCCACCTCTGCAAGAGAGGGCTACAACAAGCATGGTGGGGAGACTCTCCCAATGAAAAAACAGCATATGTACAATGGGGCTAAATCAAGAGATGGGAGGAGGGAAAAGCCACACAGGTGGACAGTAGTGCCATCTGAGCACCCCCTGGACCATGGAGTAGAACGGCCCAGGGCACCAGAGTCGAAGGAAAGCCTCGCGGCGCTCCCGCATGCGGTCGGAGCTGCCCTATAGTCCCTCAAGCTGTCCTCTGAGAGTATGGATCAGCTCTAGCCAAAAGTCACGAACAGTCTCTGCTGGTGGTACAAGGCGAGCCTCAAAGATGCGGAAACAACGGGCCCGCCAGATGAACCAGAGAGCTAGGCCGCTGATGAGCTCCCAATACTCCGCTCTCTCACTGTTCCACTCCTGTGGAGTAAGGTCTGTAGCAGGCTGGAGTGTAGGTCCACCCCCCTGTATCACTATCATCCTGCTGGTGGAAGATAGCTCAAACTAAAGTGCCGGGCCCGTGAGGGTGGACCAAGCCGCTGCCCCCCAAGTGTACTGTCGAGCCGTGGAGAGGGCAGGCATCAGCCGAAGGACTCGTAGCCACACCTGCTGGGCCGAGGGACAGTCCCAAAGACAGTGACGCTGACTCTCCACCAACTGGTCACAGGCTGTACATGCGGCCGAGAGACCACTATGTACAAGCCAGCTCCCTACTGTTGTGGCTCTGTGTGCAACCAACCACTGGAACAAGGTGACGCGCCTCGGCTGTCTGGAGTCCCACAGCCTCTGCCAAAAAACTGCCAAGAACTCAACTGTGAGACCCTCCTCCTGCCAATGACGTGCTGCAGCGGGGCGGGCCTCACTCTGTGCTGCAAGTATATGACGTCCAAGCCGAACAGTGTACTGAAAGAAAGGGACTCCTGGGCGGTCTGCAGAAGAGAATGGGTCCCTCCATAGCCACTCACCAGGATCCCACTGTACTCGTGCCAGTGGACAGCACTCCCAAGCCCATAGCCTCCAGTGACCTGTCTCAAGAGCTGCTGGGTCAGGGTCTATGACGCAAGTCCTCCCACAGATGCCCACAACTCGGATCCTCTGGAAACAACACTCTGCTACCTGCGGGGCCTCTACTGCAACTCTCTGTAGTCGTCCCCCACCCTGAAGCTCGAAGAACAGGGCTGGGACAGTCTCTGAGCAAGCCCTGACTGAAATGAGAACCTCCAGTCGTGTGAAGGCTCCCATCCACCGGGGTGCTACTGGCTCGAGAGGCGTGAGCCAGTCAGCTGGAACTGACTCTGAGATGTCCTGACACATGCTCTGAACCCCTCTCATGCCCTGTAGCTGGACAACCTACACCTCCTCTGACAAACCTGTGAACTCTAGCCAGTCACCTAGAGAGCGCGCTGGACCTGCTGCCATGGGATCCCAAGAAACATGAGGCCTACTCCCAACCAAGTGGCCTCGCTGAGTGCTAACCATGGGGTTCCAGACAAGGGGCTGCCGTAGGCGCTCCTCCGTGCACGTCGGCTGTCTCTGCTCTAGGCCACGCCGTAATAGCTCCCAAGAACGAAGCAGACTCACAGCGAATCGGTCCTCCAGTCTCCTGCTCAAACCAACTCGACGCAACTCTGTAAAGATCCATCTGGTCGAAGGTTGCCAAGGGCCTCCTGACTGAGGCACCCTGGCACGAAGCCTCTGCAACAAGAACTCCTTCCAGGGCTCCTCGCCTGGAAGAAGTCCTCTGACGACGAACTTCCCAAGAAGGGCTCTGCTCTGCTGTGCTGGATCAATGATCCCAAGCCCTCCCTGAGAACAAGGAAGTGTGATGACCGACCAAGCCACCTTGGCTCGGGCAATCTGAGTGTCGCGACCTGACCAAAGGAAGTTCCTAATCAGCCTCTGTACCTAGCTGATGCAAGAACTCGAGAAGATCCAGCAAGAAGTGATGTACCACATAGTCGCCAACAACACCTGCTTGGCAACTACTACTCTACCAGCCAGCGAAAGTCGAGCTGAGCTCCAATGTAACAGCTTTCTCCTGATGGACAAGAGAAGAGGAGCAATCTGCTGCTCGGGGGACAAATCCAAACCAACCTGACAACCCAAGTACCGAACTGCAGTCCCTGGAGGAATCCACCTGAAACCCTCTCCTGGCATCCAATCTGGCACAGGAGCACTACCAACCGAGAAAACCACTGTCTTTCTCCAGTTGATCAGTGCGTCCGATGCACAGCAGAAGGTCTCCAGAGCCTGCCCACATCTGTGTAAATTGGCCTCCTGGCCCTCTAAGTACAAGGCTGAGTCGTCGGCAAACTCAGCGTCCAGAAGCTCATCTCCCCGTAGAGGGAGTGCTAAGCCCCCCAAACCAACCTGCTGTGACACCAAAAATCTGCTCATCGCCTCCGCATAGAACAGAAAGAGAAAGGGGGCAAGAGGACAACCCTGTCTGAACGATCGTGTGAGCATGAAGCGCTCACCACCTCTACCTCCTGCCAAAAGCACCTGACTGTGAGCCTGTCTGTACAAAGCTGACACCCCTCTGACCCAAGCCTCTGAGAAGCCCATCCTGCGTAGCGTGCCCTCTAGAAAGTCCCAGTCAACTCTGTCGTATGCCTTCTCAAAATCGAGAAGAAGAATCACAAGGTCCTCCCCACGGAGCTGTGCAAGCAATAGCCTCCCAAAAAGTGAAGATGTTGTCAAGGATACTGCGTTCCTTGACAAAACCTGTCTGAGTCCCATGTATAAGGCTCTCCAAAAGTGGCTGAATCCTCAAACTCAGAGCCTTGGCAAGAATTTTGTAGGCTGAGTTGAGAATGGTGATGGGGCGCCACTGTCGAATCTCATCCAAGGAGCCACCCTCCTTTGGAATGAGGTAAATCAGGCCCTCACTCATGCTATCCGGCATCACTCCTGTGTGCAGAATGTACTGAAAGGCACTACAAAGATATGGGCCAAGCAGGTCCCAGTACTCCAAGAAGAAGCTGGGAGTCAGCCCATCCTCACCTGGACAGCTACCACGAGGGAGGGCCCTAAGAGCCGTGTGCAGCTCCTCAAGTTGAAGAGGTAACTCAAGCCTCTGCCGCATCTCCTTAGTCACAAGACAGGGCATCTGTGCCCAAACTTGCTCCCTGCATGCATCCTGTCTCTCTGACTCGGGCTCAGCCGACAGTAGCTCACGGTAAAAGTCAGTAGCGACTGCACGCATATCCTCAGGCTCACAAACAACTGACCCATCGGGTCTCCTCAACTGATTGACCTTGGCATGCGAGTGTCGAGGTCCCACTGTCTCAAAAAAACCACCTATCACCCTGTCACCCACCTGAGTCCACTGAGATGCCTGTCGATGAAAGGCAAACTCATGGCGCCTCTCCTCTGTGCAAGCAAGCTCCTGTCGAGCCTGCTGTAACTGCTCCTCCAACCATGGACTGTCTGGATGCTGCTCCTGCATCCTCTGTAGTGAAGCAATGCCTTGTCTGAGACGCTGCTCCTCCTCTCTCTGGAGAAAGAAGTGGCTAAGCTGAGCTAGGCTTGAGGCCACTCTGTCTGCAGGTGGAGCCTGGCTGTCCATGCCCTCTGTCCATAGAGCCTCGACCCTCTCTCTGAGTGTTGAGTCCAACAAGACCCGCTCTAAGATGCGAAGCATCGTGCTCCCACTCCTCTGCCTATCTGCCACTGTGAGAATCACTGGTGCATGGTCCGAGAAGGATGTCCCTGCCAGGATGCCCACTGATCCCCCCAAGTCACTGAAGTGGTCACTAGTGTAGAAGCGATCTATGCGCGATAGATTCACTCCTCCCACTCTGCGGTCCGATCTAGAGAAGGCAAGACTCTCTGGAGGCCTCACAAAGCCAGAATGCTGCCATGTATCCGAGACCCTCAGCGTCATACAAAACCTCTCCCAAGCTGCTAACTCGACTCCATGCACAGTAGCATGGCTGCCTCCGATCCTGTCAGAAGGGTCCTCCAACATGTTGAAGTCCCCTCCTACACACCACTGGTCAACCTGTGGCAAAGACTCAACAATCTGTGACCAAAACTCTGCAAGAGCACTCGCCACATTGGGCGCATAGATGTTCAGGAAACCCACAAGGCTACCCTGAACCTGCATAGTAATCCACTGAGCCCTGCCTGGCACAATAATCCCTCTGCCCACAATGGCCTGCTGTAGTGAGTCCGCAATAGTCATACATACCCCACCCTGGATGCCTCCAAGTCCAAAAGCAGCTGACCAAAAGGTATCATAGCGTCCTCGCAAAATCTGACCACATCGCCGAATGCGGCTCTCAGACAAATGGTGCTCCTGAAGCATAAGGAGATCAATCTCTCCTCCCACAAGGCAACGCTGAAGCTCCTGACGCAATCGGCCCCGCTGTCGCTGAAACTGGGGCCCACCTAGTCCCTGCACGTTCCACGAGACGATCCTCATGGGGAGCGAGAGAGAACAGATGCTACCGCAGCAGCAAGACGAGCTATCTTCGAAGCAGGCTTGGATGGGGAGTAATCCGCATCCGAGCGTCCTCTAGATAGGCGAGACTGCAGTGAGTGCCTGGTCCAAGCCCAAGCAGAGCGAGCCGTGCGTAAAGCAACCTCCTCTGTCCAGGAGTCCTCATGAATGAATACATAGCAAGGCAAACACTGCGTATCAGCAAAAAAGTACACCACAATGGGTCTACATCCTGCTGAGTCTGGGGGTGTCACCGCAAACTTGGCCAGTGGCCACAACGTCTGCAGCAAATCTGTAACGCCAAGTTCTCCCATGTGGTGAGAGAACTCGAGAACCTGTGTATGCAACCATCCCACCACTGAGTCGAGGGACCACTCTGTCTCAGTCCTGCCACAGAGGGGGAAGGAGAAACCAACTGCTGAGTCCAAGGCCTCTGTCCCCCTAGCGGCGAGGAACAAAGCGTGGACTCTGAAGCAGGCTGCCTCGTGGTCTGCTGCGGAGTCGCCAAGAAAACGAGTAAACCCGTAATCGAAGAAATCCCAGCGGCGTCGGAGGTCAATGCTCGTCAAACCACGCGGGATAGCTGCAAGAGAAGATGTCTGAATCTGCAGAGGGGGCCGCATGAAGGGTTGACCCTCTCTCGCTAGGCGACTCGTGGCAAAGGCGCTGCCAAGAGATCTCCTAGCCGCCGGCGAGGGTCCAGTCTCCTGAGCCGACTAAGGTACTGAAGCAGGAGGAGGGAAAGAAGGGGCTGGGGGGGAGCGGGGGAGAGGAGAAGCGGGGTGGGGCGACAGAGACATGGGGGGGGCGAGGTGGGGGGTGAGCGGTAGCAGAGGGCGGGGGAGGGCATGAGGAGGAGGAGGGGAGATCGGAAGGCCGAGCGGCTGGCGAGGGTGAAGCGGAGGTGGAGGCTGGCGAAGGAGGCTCCTCCTGCTCAAGAGGCCCAAAGCGGTTCCCCGTGGGAACCCACTGCTGCTGAGTAGGCACCTGGGGGCCACTCTGAGTGCCAGGCTGTCGCTGTGGCCCCTGGCGTCGACGGCCACGGGCCTGCTGCCACTCCTCCTCCGCTGGAGCCCCAGGCTCGGAGGGTGGCATTGAATCTGTGCTCTGTGTCGCTGGCTGTGGCTGCGGCCCAGCCTTGGCAGGTTGGGGCTGAGGCTGGGGTGCGGGTCGTGGTCTCCTCCGTGGACAGGCCTTCGCTAGGTGGCCCATCTGTCTGCAAATGAAGCACTGGTTCGGGAGACCCGAGTACTCCACACTCTGTCGAAACCAACCCCCACTCACCCGAGGCAGAAGGATGACCTTCGGGAGCGTGTGGGTATCTCTGACCAAAACTCGAACTGAAGGGATGCCAGCCGCCTTGGCAGCTACTGATGCTGCCGTACGAGGTGTCTCCAGGACTGTCCCGATGGCGGAGCCAATCCTGGAGAGAAGTGGAAGGTACTCCCTCCGTAAACCCGGAAAGCAGACTGAGATGGGGATGTCTGCCTCCTCTACTAGCACATCCGAAGTCGAGTCAAAACCATGTCGCCACTGTCGAAAGTGGGCGCGTGATGCTCGGATGGCCAATGGACTCATAGCAATGACCTTGGAGGCCATCTCGGAAGTCTCGAACTCAATCTGGTAGTACCCCCGTCCGAGAATCTGGACATCCAAGATCTTGCCCACCTCTGCGAGAAGGCGGGCCTGGAGAAGGTCTCGCAGCTCTCCTCTGCTAGGTCGAGTGCCGAGAACCTTGCAGATGACCGAAGTCGCCTGCAAGCGCTCTACCTCTGCGGCAAGGCTCGCTTGCTCTGTCGGCGAAAGAGCAAGTCGAATGGTGGGCTCAATGGGGTCGGGCGAGGGGGCTTCAGGCGAGTCCCTCTGTGGCGAAGCTGGAGCCTCCATCTGTGTCTACTGCTGTGGCGTAAGAAGAGGACGACGAGAGGATGCTGCAGAAGGGCGCGCAAACACTGCTCCAAGGAGTTGGAACAGATGCCGAGAGTGCCGAAACTGCAGGGAGCAACCGAGGCGGGGGGCCCAAACTGATGGGTGAACGGGCCGAGACGGGGGGGGGGGGATAAAGCGGGTTTGGGCTAAGGGATGAGGGCGTGAGGCGGCAGCATGGGATGAGGCTGAGGGCGGGTGGCGGTAGCAGGGGGCTGAGGGCGGACAGAAAGGCTAGAACAGGGCAGCGCGAGGGGGGGGGCAGCAAAGGCAGAGGGCAGGCGGGAGGGATAGCAGGCGAGGGGCAGCGGGGGCTGAGGGCAACACGAGGAGGACAGCGGGCAGCACGAGAGGGAGGGAGGGAGGGGAGGGGGGGAGGGGGGGGGAGGAGGCGATGGCGATGGCGCAGTGGGAGAGTACAGCAGCAGCGAGCTCGTCAGTTAGTGGCAAATACTCTTCCCATGATCCCAATCGAATTTGTATGTAATGTCGAAGCATTTCTTCCAAAATTTGATTAACTCTTTCTGTCTGCCCATCAGTTTGAGGATGGTATGCTAAGCTGAATAACAAATTTGTACCAAGGGATTTGAAAAGGGATGTCCAAAAATGCCCTGTGAATTTTGGATCTCTGTGTGAAACAATAGACTTTGGTAATCCATGTAATCTGAAAATGTGTTGCACAAACAATTGCGCAACGTCTAGTGCCGAGGCAGCTTTCTTGCAAGGAATAAAGTGTGTCATCTTTGAAAACCGATCCACCACTACGAGAATCTGTGCATTTCCTTTTTGAGAACGAGGCAATGTAGTGATAAAATCCATGCTGACACTTTCCCACCTTTCTTGAGATACAGGCAAAGGATGAAGTAACCCTTGAGAAAGTTGTCGAGAAGCCTTCATTGTTTGACAGGAATGACAAGCTTTGACAAATTTGATAACATCTTGCAGCATTTGTGGCCAAAAATATGTTCCAAGTGCGGTAAGCATAAACAATGGCTAAAAATTCCTTGTCATAAACTGGGTATCTCATTTGTATGGCTGAAAATTTGCGGCTGTCAAAAGCAATGAAACGCTCATTCTGCATAAGAACACCTCCAGAAGCACGATCTGACGCATCAATCATGACCTGAAAAGGTTGAGTAGGATCTGCAATAGCCAAAACTGGAGTTGTCATCAAGGCGTGTTTAAGGGCTTTGAACGACTGTTCTGCTTCTTCAATCCATTGAAGTTTATCCTGCTTGGTAAGCTCAGTCAAAGGAGCTGCAATGTCGGAGAATTTGTGGACCTTGATATGATAGAAGTTTGCAAGTCCCAAAAAGGAGCGCACATCTGAGATGGTGAGCGGTAAAGGCCAATCCACTATGACCTGTATTTTCTTGGGATCGACTGCAACGCCACTGGCAGAAATAATGTGACCAAGGTATTCCACCTGATTCTTGAAGAAATCACTTTTCTTCTTATTGATGTATAGCACATTGGTTCGCAAAACTTGGAAGACAAGCTTCAAATGTTCCTTGTGATCAGCCATCGTTCGACTGAAAACTAAAATGTCATCCAAATACACGATCACGAACTTGTCCAAGTATGGTCCGAATATTTCGCTCATCAGCGTCATGAAAGAGGCCGCGGCATTGGTTAACCCGAATGGTAATACCAGAAATTCATAGTGACCATACTTTGTGCAAAAAGCTGTCTTGTACTCATCACCAATGCAAATGCGAATTTTGGTGATATCCTGATTTTAGATCAATTTTGGAGTAGATCTTTGCTCCCAGTAACTGATCAAATAACTCGTCAATGCGAGGCAGGGGAAACTTGTTTTTGATCGTCAACTTATTCAAAGCACGATAGTCGATGCAAAGACGCATAGATCCATCTTTCTTTTTGACCAACAGAACAGAAGCTCCAAAGGGACTTTTGCTTGGGCGAATATGACCTTTATCCAACAAATCTTCTAGCTGCCGCTGTATCTCTTGAGACTCTGAGTATGAAACTCGATAAGGGGCTCGAATTGGTGGAGGTTGGCCGGGGATCAAATCAATGGGATGATCCACGGGACGCCGAGGAGGCAAAGTTGTTGGTAGCTCATCGGGAAACAAGTCCAAATGTGGTTGAAAGAAGGGTTGCTACAAATAGGCAATGTTTGAGGAGGATTTAACTTCTGCTTCTTCTGCACCGGGTTTAACATCTCTTAACATGATTAAGACAGTAGCACAATCACGTTTTCGAACCAGCCGTTTGACTTGTAAAGCAGAAACCAATATAATGGGTTTGGCACTGAAAAGACCATGAAGCTCTATTTCCTATTGCTTGTGAAAGAGCCGAATTGAGTGATCTCTGAAACTGATTATTGGATCATACTGAAATAACCAAGACTGGCCAAAGATCAAGTCGTAATGTGACAAGGGCATAACTCAAAAACCAAGCTGATCCTGGTAATCCTGAATCTGAAAATCCAGCTTTTCAATCCTTTTGTTGCACTCGAGGAAGGAACCATCAGCAAGTTCTACTTGGTAAGCTGCCTCACTAGGTTGAGTTTGAAGGCGCAGTTTAGTAATCAAAGATGTGCTGATGAAATTAGTAGAACACCCACTATCCACAAGAACATTGATTGGCTGCTTGCCAACAAAGCCAAGGAGGCTGAGAACCTGATTCGAAAGATCCACCGGAGCAGTGACGTGATTCCGAGCATTCATCATTAAGGCACTTACAACCTTGGAAACTCGAACACAACGTGCTACTTGTTTGCCTTTGTCTGGGACAAGAGGTTGGCTGTGGATAGGTTCTAAAATTGTGGTCTCCATATGAGAATTCTGGCGAGGATTTGAAGGATTTGGCTTCTTGGGGCATTCATACCACCTGTGATCTCCATGACAAATTGTACATAATCCTGTACGGTTGGAGTTGGAGGTTGAAGGAGCTGATGAAGAGGATTGTTGTCCAGAGGACGTATTTGGCCGAAAATCACGACGACCATTCCTTCTATGGTTGGGACGATTGTTTCGTCGATTCGGATTATTTGCCGAAGAGGAGGCTCTGGAAGTGGCTGCTTGTCCAGAAGATTGGGGTCGAAAAGAAGTTTGTCCAGCAGAGTATTGTCTCGAAGAGTGAGCTCCTGAGAAAGAACGTTGATTCTGACCACCTTGTCCTTGGTAATTGCGTTGTGAAGAGCTTGCAGAATTGGAAACTCGATCACCAGAAAGGAAACTTCTGAATGGGCGCCAATTGTCACCAAGACGCTCAACATAAGCGATTGCAGCATCCAGTGTGGCAGGGTTAAATTTATGGACATCATCTCGCAGGGAAGGCTCAAGTCCGTCAACAAAACTGTGGAGTTTGTCGGAAGGACTAAGAGTCTCTATCTCAAGAGTTAATTTTTGAAACTCTGAGATGTACGTGGCCAAGGAACCAATTTGGCTCAGGCGGCGAAGAGAAGACCGGGCGTGGAAATCAGCATTTGCAGGCTCAAAAGCCTTGCAAAGAACGCGCCGGAATTTGTCCCAAGTAGCGGTGATTTTTCGATCTTTGATGCGGCGACGCCACCAAAGGAATGCAGTATCCTTTAGTAGAGAGCTAGCCAAAGCAACTTTCTTGCTTTCAATTTTCTTGCTTTCAATGAGATCAGTATTAGAAAAGTAAACCTCCATTTTGAAAAGCCAATGGTCCAGCACGCGCTTATCGCGGCGATCGTTGTATGGCTTGGGCAACTTTGCATCTATTTTCTTTTTTTGTGCTGTGTTTATTATCTGAAAAAGATATTTCAATTCAGGATCGTCTACCTCTGGTTCTGGAGCGTCGACTTGCTCAGGAACGGACTCTGCTCTACCGAAGAAACTGAATGGGTAGCTGGCTGCGTCCTCAAAGAAGAAAAGGCCTGCAGGACATCCAAACCTGTGGTCATCGATGCAAGACCGGTGGAGAGGGCCTCCTGGAGGACGGACATCTGTTCTCTGAGGATGGCTATCGGATCGTCTGGTGTAGCACTGCCTGTCTCTGACATTCTGACGGCTCAGAGGGAATATCTCGGAGAAGCTGGAGAGGTGTGGTTGCCGTAAAAGGGTGAAGCTGCTGCTGATGCTGCGTCCCACTCCTCTAAGAAATCTGGTCCAAGATCCGAATCCTCGATATCTTCCTCTTCGATAAGAGGTGTGTCGTCTGGCGTCAAAGGCGTGTAGTCCGGAAGCTGTAACTCGCTGTGAATCCGAACTAAAGGCTGCTGGGAAATGATGTCGTTTACTGAATCCACGCGACACTCCGTCAGAGAATAGACCAAGTGGGGGTACCGGCTCAGTATGTGCTCGTAGTGCGGCAAATGAAGAGGCTCGCACGTAACTATGATATGCCACACCACCCAGCCCTGTGAGCGCGAGGCATGTCGATGAGTGACATAAACCAGGTAATTTTGTGGCAACATTGCTGGCTGTAATGCAGGTACAGGAGCAGGCTAGGGTACCGGGATGAAGTCGGGAACCTGTCTTTCCTCTGGAACTGGAACTGGAGATGGGGAATCCGAAATGAGAATTACTTCCGGTTCGAATGCGGGTTCCGGTTCGGGTACGGGTTCTGGTTCGGGGGTATCTGGTATAATTATCACTTCGGGAGCCGGAGGAGGATTTTCTGGCAATATTTCTTCGAGCACCTTGTCTATGTACGAGAGAAAATTGACGGGCACGTCAAGGGCATCGTCTTCCATGACTTTGAACAAGCCCGCGTGTGCACCTGGCGATGGCCAGAATGGGTAGCGTTGAGAATTAGCAGAAGAGAGGGCGATGGATTTCCTTCACGCTGGCGCTGGTTTGTCATTGCGCTGGCTGCCGTTGGCCTCTTGTTTTTGTTTAATTATTCCCCAAAGGGGTGCCCAAGGGTGCCCACTTAAAAATTAGGTTGGGCGGCTGGCCAAAAAACCCTTTTAAGTAAAAGGGTGGCCTTTTTTTAAAATCCAACGTTGGCCTCTTAATTTAATCCCAAACGCTGCACAGCTGCCTATTAAATCGAACGCTGCTACCTCCTGGAAAAACAGCCAGCGTTGCCAATGTGGGCTGTAGTGTGAGTTGCCGGGTGAAGGGGCGGCTTGGATGCACTGGCTCGCGTCACTTGCGCAAGAAGGAAAGAGTGCAACTCATCTTGTCCTCGCGAAGAGTCTGGAATTGCAACCGGTACGCCGCAACACCTACTCTGTCTGCCATCTTCTGCTTATCTTTATGTATGTCTTTGAGAAAAGATTACCTCATGCTGACATGGGTCCTGGCCATCGTTCTTCTGCTTCCATACAACTCCGGGAAGGGGGAGAGTAGCGGCGAGGGTGAGAGGCTCACTACCTTCGGGTCCCGGGAAAAATTTGCTCTGATACCACTGTAAGGATTCTAGTCGCTAATCCTTAATTAAGTATTTAAACTCATGATTAAGACTTAAGAAACTAAAACTGAACTTAGAACAAGACTTAGAAGACTCTGTGTTTGATTGATTGAAAGTGTGATACAAGGGCTCCTTATATAGGAGACGAAGAGACATAAATGAAAAGGCACGTCTCCTGGTGAAGAGACATGACTTTAGACGTAAAGACACATCTTTTCGGCGAAGAGGTGCAACCATTGGGCGAAGAGTCGCACCCGTAGAGCGAAGGGGTGTGACCAGTCGTCGAAGGAGTGTGGCTTTTGGCGAAGAGGTATGTCTTTTGGGCGAAAGGGTGTGACCATTCGAGAACAGGAGTTCTCCTGGGTTAGTCACACTTCGCATCTGCATCTGTAATGAATCAAGAAGAGTGTAACAAGTCACAATCGTGACATTGTTCTTGTGGTACCAAGGGATTTCGAGCAGGACGTCAACACTTCCCAAGGGAATTACGTAGAAATCCTCGTGCCCTAAACACCTCTGACATTACAAACGAAGTTTGTCAATGATCGGTGTAATGGCAACATCCCGTCCGGGTGCCGCTAGAACTATCTCCGCCTGTGGCCTCGGGCTTGTCGAGCGTAATTCCAAATCGAGCCGCTAATTCAAGTGAAAAGAAGTTGGCCTTGGCTCCTTCATCAAAGGAAAAGAGGGCTTTCTGATCTTTCACTTTGCCCTAAAAGCGGCAAAGTTTTGTACTCTCATATGCGTAATTCGGTTCGGGCCCCACGCAATGTGATACCAGTTCTGCTTTTATCTGCCTTTTCTACCACGTTCCTCAACTGCTTTCGAACTCTCTGGCCTTTCTTTATCATGTTCTTCGGTGCCTTTTTAGGGTACTTCGCGGAGATATGCACAGTTTCTCCGCATTCAAAACGCTTCGCCTCTTTGATGTAGCTGATCCCCTCTCGAAGAGTGAGCTGGGGTCATGCTTCCTTTTCTTTCTTTTCTGGTGTGCTCTTCTTCTTTCTACTTTCATTATTAGAAGTCTGTTCGGTTCTCTGCGTTATGATTTCATCTGTGGGGTAGGTCAAATTGCCTCAATGAATGGCAAAACCCCGTTACGCATGACTCATCAGTTCCTGAATGGAGTTTGATTGTTGCTCTAAGTAGTGATCTTGGATCTCTGTAGGAAGTCCCAAGGTAAACCGCTCAATCTGTTCTTTGAACGAGATCTTCTTAAATGAGGAAGCTGGTAGAAAAGAGCTCCAGAATCTCTCGCAATATGCGTCCAATGTATCTTTCTTGGTCATCCAAAGATTGTTCCAAGCAGTTCGTATGTTGCGCTCGTACTCTTGAGTCAGCCGCCGTGAAGAAATAAAAAGCCTTTTAAATTTCAACCATTTAAGTAGCGCTTTCTTGTTCAATAGAAGAGTGGACTACCAAGTTCGAGCATTTTCCTTGAAGTAAGAGGTAGCCCTCCGAATCTTGGAGTGCTCTGAGTAATGTCCTCCAGAGAAAGCTATGTCAGACTGCTGTATGAAGGCCAAAGCCTTCGAGCATCTCAAAATCTATTTAATTGACTATCCACCTTCTTTAAATTCTCGAACTTTCTTACTTTCATCTTCCAGAAAGTCATACTGGTTGGCTTTATAAAAATTCTTCTTCCTTGCATAAACTCTGTTGTTGTCGGAGTTCAAACTATCCGAAGACGAGTCCTCTGTAGAGCTATCCGAAAGTGGGTAAGATTTAGACTTCATTTCCTTTTTCTTGCCCTTTCCGAAGCGTTGCTTTTTGCTTCGCTTTCTCCCTTTTCTGTCTTCTTCGCTCGAGTCGGAAGAGCTAGAAGAACTGTAAGAAGAAGAAGAAGAAGAAGAAGAAGAAGAACTCCTTCAAATCGCACACGCTTCTTCTTCTTCTTTCTTGCCGAGGCAAAAGTAGATCGACAACCCAAATAACCCGGGAAGTCACTTCCTTTCTTCTGCTTTTTGCTTTTGTTCTACGCATCAAAAAGCTGGTTAATCCATGTATCAACCACCTCTTCCAATTTTTGCTATGTAAATATCATGGGAGTAGGAGGTTGTTTGAGCGTCATTTTGAGGGGTGGCTCCGTTGTTTACTGTCACTGTGAGTGCACCTCGTCGAAGGAGATCTAAGTCAAAAAAAATTGTAAGCTAGGGTCCTTAGCAAAATTTATCATCAACTTTGTCGCATCATCGACCAATTTCCGATGTTCCATCTCTTCAAGCTCCACCTGAGTAGGCCGAGGTAGGGCCGTACTCCTCGCGTGAATCTTCTTCGTGATCTCTTCCAACATCTCCGAATGTAGAGGAAGTCGATTGTCCTTTGCTTGAATCCATAAGTGCTGCGTAAAAAGGATCGGATGGTAGAAGAGAAATCGGTTGCACTCTAATACCACTGTAACAGACTTGGACACTCCAAGTCAAGAATCTACCGCGACACGACAGGAATTCACTTTCAAAACGGTTCACAATTGGATTCGACACCAGCCCGGCGGAGTTCCGTGCCAAGAGATATTGGCCCCAAAGACTGGCGCCTCTTTCGATATTTCTTTTTGTATTAAATCTGTGATCAAAGTACAAGGGAGTGGGAGGGTCTCTCTCAAACTGCGTCCAGAGGCTCTACAGAGTGGGAGCCCTACCCACACTTATAAAGGTATACAAGGGATGCAAAAAGCAGAGTCCCAAAGCTGTCATAAACAAAGCAAGCATCTCTCAAACCATTGCTTGGTAAATACAGCAACTCACACAAAGCAATTTTTCCCAAAAGCTTCACTTAGCAATTGCGTAGGCTTTTCTTGCTGCTTTTTCCCAGCGCAAAAGCTGCAATTCCGTATGACAATGCCACATTAGCAGTCCGTATTTTTCGTCACGATTTTCGGGGATCTGTATGGCAGTGCAACGTCAGTCCTAACAGCGTGAAAACGGGGAGTGTCTGTCAACCGGGGAGGGTGTGTGCACTTTGCTGCCCCAATGTAAATGTGTCCAGGGCCATGCCATGCCACGTCGCCCATTTGTGACACATAGTGATTTTATCACTTGTCAATTTTGCTCTCCTATCTCCTACCACTCTTAAAGAATCCTCCCTAGTCCCCCTACGTCCCCTTCCTCTCCTATCGCCTACCCTGGCTGCTTTCCTCAAGCAATGCCTTGCAGCCAGCAAAGCTTGCACCACCTGACACGCACCGTATTGCACACTACAAAAGCAACCTACTCACAACGGTCTCCCTCCACACAGACAGCAACTTATCGACCTTATACTTTCACCTCTTGCTCAAACAACACCCTCGTGCCATCTCACCAATGAGTCACCATGATCTTACAACGTTTCTGGTTCTCTCTCTCTCTCTCTCTCTCTCTCTCTCTCTCTCTCTCTCTCTCTCTCTCTCTCTCTCAAGGTGCGAAGATGGCTGGAAATGTCACTCGTGTTGACCAGATACACAAAACCTAAACATAGGCAGAGAACCTTACCTGCCACCGCCCGCTACACTCATGGCATAGATGTGATTATACTTGTGGTGGAAGTGTCCCTATCAAAAGAAAAATGTACTTCATAACTTAGCCCTTCTGGTAAATATACAAACTATATCATTGCACTTGTCAAAGTCAAGAATATTTTACCATGCGCAATTGGTTGAGCGCATCCATGTAGTCGAGGTCAAAGTCCCTCCAAACCAATGGGAGGAGTCCAACACATAAGGCGGTCTGCTCAGGTATGGGAGCGCTGCACACAAGACAATTCCACTTCTATATCATGTATACTAGTACGGCCGCTCGGCGGCCTCTCTCTCTTTCTCTCTCCCATTTCCGAGCAGCCTCTCTCTCTTTCTCTCTCCCATTTATCCCCCTTTGATCACTCTTGTTTTCAATTGGGCTAAAGTGAAGGTCTTCCCAGAGGAGTAGACTAGGGTGCACCCTGGACCTAGGGAACTACAGGACCATCATGATAGGCCATACCATGGCCAAGCTTTATCTAGCAATACTTGAGACAGAGATCAATTCCTACACAAAGAGGGATGGGCTTCACGTCCCTGGCCAGGCAAGTTTTGGATGGGCCTTCTCCACCATCAATCACATCTTCGTCCTGTGTTGCCTCATTGATAGGGCAAAGGCGCGGAAGAAGAGATTGTACTGCTATTTTGTGGACTTCTACAAAGCCTTTGACACGGTCCCTCAGGAGCAACTCTTTCGACGACTCCAGAGCTTGGGAGTACCATCTGAGATAATATGAGCCATATATGCCTTATATGAGAGGGTGACAGGGAGAGTATGATACCTCATAGGTACCTCAGATCCTATTGCTAGCACCATTGGTGTGAAGCAAGGATGCTCACTCTCCTAGGCTCTGTTCAAACTCTACATCGACAAGATCTCAGACTATATTCTCGGAGTTGGTGGGGACGGAGCTATTCTAGCAGGTCCTCAAGTACATATTTTGTTATATGCTCATGACATTGTCTTGATTTCTGAGTCACAGGAGAGCTTGCAACGCCACCTTGGTGCCCTAGTTGATTTCTGCACACACAAAGGTTTGATAGTGAACCTTGGGAAGGTGACATCGTCCACACTTCCATGAGCATCCGGAGAGCCACAGTTTTCTCATTGGTAGGCGGTCAGGTAGAGGTGGTGGAGTCTTATGGTTACCTTTGCCAGTTCACCATGGCGCTTTACTATGGCAAAGGCGGCCACAGATCCACTCACACAAGGGTATGCAACCCTAGCCATGCTAGAGCGGAGATGTAACTAGGCACACTTGCAAGAGCCCTGCACCAAAGGGTGGCTTTTTGACACTATGGTCATTCGAGCCTTAATGTATGCGGCAACAGTAAGGGCCCCAGGCAACACCACCTCGACCACTTCTTATTAGAGGTTCATCACCATAGAGAGATTGCGGCTATCATAGCAGACGGTAGGAGACAATCCTATCTCATGGATTTCTTCCAGCTTCTCTCAGCTCCACGAGCACCCACCCCACAAAAGGGGGTTACTCTGCAGCAAGCTGAGGGAGTCGGAGCCAGGAGACGACCACAGGCCCCAAGAGACTCTACCGTAGACAGAACAAGGAGATTCATACTCGACAACACCAGGCTCCACAAGAGCGGAGGGCCCAAATGCAGGACCCGGCGGCTTGCATACGAGCGACTCTTACCCTACATCCACCTATCATGTACTTCATTTTAATACGTGCTACCCTTAGCCAAGGCGGGCTGTTAATAGCAGTGTCACTTGGATTAATTGAGAACTAAGAGTTTAAGCTCCCTTTACAAATCGTTAACAACTCCGTGACTTATCAACATGATTAAAACAATTTAAGTTAATGATAGTGATGGAGTTTACTTCCATGTCGCTTTTACTGTATCAATTAAAACTCTCTCCTCTGTGTGTAGATGCTCTCTTTTCTTTAATTTCCCTTAAGGGCTTTGCAAAACTCTCTCCTTCGATTGTGGTCAAGAGTTCTCAAAACTCTCGTTCAATTGGCGTTATTCTCCTCTTCAATTGCTGACAAGAGCTTGCAAAAAGCTCTCTAAACTCCCTCTGTCTTTGTGTCCCCTTGTTGGAAAGAATTTGAACTCTCTCCATCTCTATCTCTAATTTCTTCTGCCAAAATTGCCAACAACAAGCATCAAATTTCTCATCCAATTCTCTTGATTTTCCTGTCCTCATGCCCTATATTCCCTTGGTAATCCCGCTTCCAGAGAGAGAGAGAGAGAGAGAGGGAAGAATCCTTCCTTTGAATTGTTGGGCCTCCTCTCTCCAAGAGAGAGAAAAGAGAGAGAGAGAGAGAGAGAGAGAGAGAGAATCTTCCTCTTCTTCAAGGTTGAAAGAGAGAGAGAAAATCTTCCTTTTCGTCAAGCCGAGAGAGAGGATTTATTCGAGAGATAATAGCCTTCAAGCACCCCAAAATAGGGATAGGGAGAGAGAGAGAGAGAGAGAGAGAGAGAGAGAGAGAGATCCCGCTCCCTTCATGCCCGGTTCCTCCTACTCAACCCTTCGTCATGCTCGTACTCGCTTTCCCTACTTCACCCCTATCTCCCCTCTCCTTCCTCATGCAATCCATTCGTCGTGTCTCCTCCTTTTCCTCGCTTTTTTTCGTTTTTAGGCTATATATTAAAAAAAAAACCTTCTTTGCTTGTCACGGTGGCGTGACAAGCCGCCTGATGATGTGGTAGGGTTACAACGAAGGTGCACAAAATTCAGTCCTGCTAGTGCCGAACAGGGTCGCCATGGGGTGATAAGCATTTTTCACTTTATCAACCTGCTCGCTTGAGCTCTATGTCGTGCGCTATGAGTGCATCTTCTCTCCCCTACGCCCTCCTTCACTGCCTGCCGCCATGCCTTCTTTTATTTTCCTCTCTTCACACACACTAAGCCCTATTGGGCGGCCTTGCTATGGGCGGCCATTGGGTCCTTTGATTTCTTAAAGGCACCACATTTGGCTTGTGTATCAGCTAAGGCATTGCCCATCACAGATTTAGCATGCACACCAACCAAAGCATTGCTTAGCGCGGCTTTCAATTTTTAGCAGTCCTTGACTGACAATAGCATCGTGAATCTTGTTACCCATTTCAGTGTCTTGGATAGTGCCACAGCCTTCAAGATGCAAGTATAAGTGATAGAATTTTGCCAGAAGGCCTTCTCTTCGCATTCGGTTAATAGATTTTGCACTGAGATCATCAATAACTTTATGTGCTTCCATAAGGGTACTACATTTGAAATACATATTGGGTAAGGCACTGCCAAATAAGACTTCCCTTTTCGACATTCCCCACCATCCATGTACTACAAGAGATGACATTCCAAAAAACATTTTTAGTTGGAAACTCATCAAGCACTTACTGCTCTACTAACTGCATGATATTCCAGAACGTGGTTAAAGCCCAAAAATTCTGAAATGGCACATTGACTGAGGCGAACAAACACGTACGGAACTGGCCCCCGGTAAAATGTAAATTGGCAAAATCTTAGCAACCATAACTTTGATTGCCGATCTGAAGAGATCGACACGCACCACAAGATAAGCACCTCATGCCCATGCAATTACTTTATCTCTAATCCCTCATCTGCAGTTGCCCAATCGGGTGCAGACATGCAAACCACTCAACTTCAAACTGGTATAACTTCTTCACAATAGCTCCAATTGACAAGCTGTAAAGACAAGCCCATAGAGCACCTTGAGCACTGCAATTCTAATCTATAAAACCCCATTGTTTATCACTTCAGATATACCTACTTTTAGCATTAAAAACATAGGTTTTGGCTCCTTAAAGTTGAATCTGGCATACATTTAGCATTTAACCTGCTTGTTATCAAGCCCTTATTACTGCTTGATAATCATATAAGATTCAAATAAACTTAATATTCATCCTGTTGCTTTTTTCCCCGTCATGGAAGCGGAGCTGTAGACATCCACCGCTTTCAACCTGCATAGCCTCTGGTTTGTGCCAACCTGTCTTTAATATGGATCTGCTATAAGCACTTAAAGCTCTTTGCCATCATCAAGTTCACATAACCGGTAAGTACATGTAAAAAGAAAAGGGGTTAAACCCTATCATCAATGGTCTGGCTCAATCATTAGGTAGTTGTTCATTGCAAATCTTTGAATCGTATATGCAGTATCTCCAAAGCACTCAATCATGGAAACCCCGTTTAGTGAACCCCGCCATACTCAAGTGCTCCAGTTAATTATGCACACTGCTTGACCATCAAGTTCAATTTAGGGAACCAAACTGAGTAGAGGATTGGAGAAAGCTTTTTGAGGAAGCTTTTTAGGGAGCTTTTTTTTAATTTTTACTTGCAGTAGCAAAAACAAAAAAAAACCTCCCTCAAAAAGCTTCCTCGAATTGTCCCAACTGGAGAGAGCTTTAGAGCTCTCTCTCTCTCTCTCTCTCTCTCTCTCTCTCTCTCTCTCTCTCTAGTTCTCACTAGAGAAAAAGAGAGAGAGAGAGAGCGAGAGAGAGAGGGGGGGGGGGAAGGGAACTATTATATATATATATATATATACACACACACACACACATATATTTATTTATTTATATATATATATCTCCCTCTCCCTCTCTCTACCCTCTCCCCCCCCCCTCCCCTCTCTCTCTCTCTCTCTCTCTCTCTCTCTCTCTCTCCACCATGCTCTCAAGTGAGCACTATATATACATATAGATATAGATGTGTGTGTGTGTGTGTGTGTGTGTGTGTGTGTGTGTGGGAGGAATTCAACCATCATAGCATAAAACAGCCAATCATCTATAGATAAAAAATTCCAGCAATTGTATATTTATCATGTAACTTGGGCAATGTACAATCAAGGAAGAAAAAACACTCCCATCACACCACTTGCATGTGAGGTATGGTAAGTCCTTCAAATGTTACCTGATTTTGTGTGTGTGTGTGTGTGTGTGTGTGTGTGTGTGTGTGTGTGTGTGTTTATATATGTGGGTGTGGGTGTGCATACTTCCCCCCCCCTCTCCCCCCTTCTCTCTCTCTCTAGAGAGAGAGAGAAGTATGGTGGGGAGAGAGAGGGGGGGGAGGGAGAGATAGAGGGAGGGAAATAGATAGAAGGGGGGAGGGGGGAGAGAGAGAGGGGGGGGGGGGGGGAACTCTCTCTAAAGCTCTCTCTAGTTGGGACACGTGGAGGCAGCTTTTCGAGGAAGCTTTTTGAGGGAGCTTTTTTTTATTTTTGCTTTTGCAAGTAAAAATAAAAAAAAGAAGCTCCCTATAAAGCTTCCTCAAGAAGCTTTCTCCATCCCCATCCCCGAACTCTGTCAAGCTCAAGTATGCCTTAGTCTGTCTACACACGGAATGGCCATCAAGTTCTTTTTTTCAAGTTTGGCTACAGAACTAACTCAAAAGATGTGAAGATACTTCATCAATTGTCCAAAGATGTCAATTGGAAGATATCCATGTAAGCATATTGACCACAAAACCCAAAAATCTTTCCACTTAGCATAAAGCTAAATGCCAAATCTACTACCAAGTATCCTGCTACAAAAAAATAACTCATGTCCTTTGAATTTGCAGCATGTACTTCAGTAGCCACCGGGATCAAATGGGATAATAAAGAATTTCCCAAACATTGGAGCATCATAATATCCACATGAGCATACATATCCTGTTTCAATTAGCATCAAGCATTTTTGGTACATGCTTGCTATTCCTGGATCCAATAGCACGCAACCATTATGCATACCCAAAAGTGTCCATCCGTATTGAACCTGCTTTTGAAGATCCCTTGAATCTCCTAGATCAAACACCATTAAGAGTACATAGCATATGGACCCCACAATATACTAGAGCATCACCTGAAGCATAGTGCAACACCCACATTCCATAAACTTTTGGCAACTTTAGCTCGTTACCAGCAAGCATCAAAGTATCCTAACTCCCTTATACTAGCAGCCAGAACATCACTTACATAAGCATCATTAGAAATAGCATCCAAATCCAACCATAGCTAGCATATTGTCCAAGAAAATGAAGAAACCTGTGCACTTTTTGCAATATCAATGATGATTTAGCATCATCACCCCCTCTAGCTTCATAGCCATCACGAAGAACCTTGGAACGATCTGAACCTGTATCATCAGAGGATTTTTTACCTGGGATTTCAACTTGATCATGGAAAACAATTGTAGCATGTAAATCTTCACACATAGAACCCTAAGGAGAACCACCCTTCAAACTCTCAACATTCATCAGAACAATAGGAGTTATCTCCTCATGCATCCCATATATAGGCATAGAAGTAGACTCCCCATGGATAACCTGTTCACAATCAGCATGATTTAAATAATCTTCACTCATCAATTCCGTCCTCTGCTTCCTCATCTGCATCCATGCTACTTAGCAATCCATCATAAGATTGCAAAGGTTCATCTAGCACCCCCTCTGAAGGGGTACATGCATTAGAAAACTCTTATATACTGTTATAATCATCTCATTTAGATCTGGCCAAGAAACCATTAATTAGACATCTTCTTCTGTAATAACAACACTTGCAAATATATTGTTAGTAGCAACCATAGACTCATCAAGATTCTCAAGCTCATCCTGTGTTGGCTCCACAATCTCTGTCACTTCATCAGCTATTGTATATATAATAACTTTATTAATCCAATCATCTGCAACAAGCTTGTTGTCCTACATGGCTATAGTGTTTGTAATGGAATGGCCTATGAACTTTGAATCAAGGGAGTAACTAAGGCTTGTTGTCCCTTGAAAGATGTGTCAGCCATTACAATACCTCCCATCTTGAAAGCTTGAATGCCCAACTTGGTGGGCAACTTTGTAGATATGAAGTTGTGAGTAGAGCGAGGGTCAAACAAGATGAAGACATCATGATCCCTTACCCTTCCCCAAGCATAGGAGAGAGATGATCCTTTGCAAAAATGAGCATCCTCTTTTGGAGCTTCGATGGTGGAAGCCCTAGGAGTCTCATTGCGAGCATTTTTCTTAGGGCAAGAATGATCGCCATGTCCTTGCTCCCCACACTTAAAACACTTATGGTCCTTTTGCGAAAAGCTTCAAGCTCTTCATGAAAGAGTTTGTCTTTACCTTTGTAAACTCCCTTCTCCTTGGACCTATTGTTGTTTTAGTTGTTGTTGTAGGAAGTGCCTTGGGAAGAATTTTGGGCATTGGTTTTCCCCTTTGCATCATTTTTGTCTTTGTTTTCCATGGGTTTGACACTTTGTCTAGCCCCTTGTTGGAAATTGATGCGGGAAGCAACCATGGTGTGGTGGATTACTTCGGTGATAGAACCAGGCCATTGGGAGTTGACATACTCGGCCATTTCTTTAGGTAATCCCGCACAAAATTATTGCTTTTTCTCGACAAAGTCTATCTTTTGGAAGACAATAGCCTTGAGATGCAAATCTCAAAACTTGTCCACATACTTGTGAATAGACTCATGTGAGAGAAGCTTCAAACTGCGCCATTTGGTGAGCACTTTGTCCTTCTCATCGCTTGCAAGAAATTGCTTCATGATGGAAACTTGTAGAGTTTTCCATGTCTTTGGGGCTTCATCGTTGCCACGAAGGCTGGCCCATTGACGAGCAGATTTCTGGAAGTGCATAGCTACATGGCGTAGCTTGGAGGACTCTGTAAAGCCCTTGTCTCCAAAGGCCGCATCAAATTGTTGGATGAAGGCCAATACTTTGTTAGTGGCACCAAAGGTGCCATCATAGGTGAGAAAAGTGATACTCTTTCCTCCCTCTTTGAATTTCTTGAGCTTTTGGGACCTTCGCCATGCATGGTAAGTTTTGCGATGTCCTCCCCTCTTATATTCTCTAAGAGAATAGTTATAGAATAGATCCCAGTCCCACTTACCCTAATATAATTAACAAAATCAACCATTAATAGGCTACTTAAGGACCTCTCTTCTTAAGCAAGAAGAAAGAAACCAAATGCTCTGATACCAATGTAATGGAAATGGCCTATGAACTTTGAGAATAGCAGAATTAGAGTGAGCGTTTTTGTAAGATTACTTTGAGAAAATAGAGGGTGAACTTAATTGACGGTAGCACCATGAACATAGTACTTAATTAACTTGGCATGAATAATGCTTTTGCAAGAGAGAGAGTATTAGAGAACATGACAATAGTTGGGGACCAGATTTACTTGGAGCCGGTCCCCCCTCCAAAAGCCGTTTGTATTATAGATTCTCCCATCAAGAGAGACTTTGTTACAATACAATCTTTGTGTTCCTTGTGACCTTGGTGATGCTATGAAGATGGAAAGATTCATGCATCACAAGCGTAACATAAACTTTGCAAAAAGCATTAACTATCCCAAGCCTCAGTCCCAAGGCCTGAAACACCTTCAAAGGTGGAGAGAGCTAGTGGGGAATGAGGGGAGGACAGAGGAAGAAGAATCATCCATAGGAGAAAGAAATAGTTCCTCACTTATCATCACTCTTCTTGCTTAGCATAGAACAATAGAATAATAATGAAGATGAAGAAGATGACAACCTTAAGCATTGAAGCATGGCTCTTGGTTGGATTTGCATTCCATAGCCAAGAGTGTTGGTGTAGGCCCTACACTTCTCAACAAGCTTGGAGAAGGAGATGGAGATCTTGCACTTTGCACTCCACACAATGAGAGAATGTGTGTGTGTGTGTGTGTGTGTGTGTGTGTGTGTGTGAGAGAGTATACCCCCCTCTCATGCTTGGTCCACACATCTCTCTCTCTCTCTCTATCTCGTATTATTAAATTATTTCATTTGGACATGTGTCCTCTTTTTCCTCTTTGAGAGAAAGAACTTAATTCTTTATTTTTATGTATTTAAATTCTCATTGGACCCCTTTAAAACCTATCCAATAGCATTCAAGCACATCATGAGGACCACATGTGGAGGATCGTTTGAACATGTGTCTTTTATGCTTATTAAGTCATTTGATTTGAATTGAATACTTCAAGCACTTAGTCAATCAAGCATGGAAACGTTGATTCCTCTTGAGAGTTTATCTTTGAATTGAACACTTCAAGAACCTTAGTCATTTAAGCATGTGAGAAACACCTCAAGCTTTTGGGCAAGGTTCCTACAAACATTTTAAACAAGCATGAGAATCACCTCAAGCTTGGGGAAAGGTTTCCACCTCAAGGTCAGCCCTAGCTTGCCTAAGGTCAAAGGCTTCTCAACACTAAATTTGGGAGGTCTTTAATGAAGCTAACCCTAAGGTCTTTTTAAGCTCCATTAGATGCACGTTACTCTTTGGTAGACTACCTCCTTTTGGGCCCCTTTAACCTTGGCCCCGTGTTGAGACAGATCTATAAGCACATGTCTATATTCTAACCCTTGTTCTCGTTTATTCTCCCACATTAAATGATCAGTTTAATATGAGAAAATTATTTGGGTTGGTTAGATATTAGATTTTATGACAGTGTTGATAGATCCATTAATATCCTGTAGAGGCTCATCTTCTTGTTGAACTCCTTGAAAAAATCCCATGCCAAGGTCAGTTGCTTGTGAAACACTTGCTGTATAGTCTACGTCTTTACTAAAACCACTATTGGAGGTAACTTCCATGCGAGATATCTTTGAAGAATTTCATCAACTTCCATTTCAACATTAAATTCATCATTTACTGTTGCTAGGTCGCTCAAAATATGGTCCTCTGAAGCTGAATCTGCTACTTCAAAAGATGTATTTGCCTTGGATTTACTCCTTGCAGAAATGTGTTCCCAAAATTCATCATAGTTAAGGAACTATATCTGATCCCCTTCACTTTTACTGAAGACAATCTTGCTTCATTCGGTCATCTGCTTCATTGTCAATTCAATAAACCTTGAGCTTTCATGAACAAATCCATCTGCAAAATAGTCCCACTCTATGGGATATGTTTCTACTAGTTCTCGAACCTTTATCTTTAAACTCAAAAATTACAACTTCAAAAGCTGCAATCATCTGATTTCCTGGAACTTCTCGGCTCTTTATCTCCACTTTATAGCATGCAAGAAGACCATCTGGATCGTGCCCTTGAAAAACACCACACTATTCCCATACGGCTTCAAGTGCCATCATGAATTTGCTTTTTCATCTTCATGGCTTTTACTTCGAGCAAACATCCCTGAACTAATTGCAACATTTTGGCATATCTGTAATTGCTCGATTCCCATCGAATTCTTTCGAATTGAAATCTTCAATAAATTGCATCAATTGTTTTGGCATCTCCATCTTGACCTCCCACCCCGGCTCATTTCACGTCAGGTTCACCAATTTTTCCGAGGGACATGTGTTCGAAACGTGAGCCGCTAACGTGCGGGGCCCTTGGCTTAGAGAGAGAGAGAGAGAGAGAGAGAGAGAGAGAGAGAGAGAGAGAGAGAGAGAGAGAGAGAGAGAGAGAGAGAGAGAGAACAACAGACATTGACAGCTCCTGCAATCATCGCAATCATAAATAAATTGAGTAAATCTTTAGGTACAACTTAATCGATAGCCAAGGCGGGCTGTTAACAACACCGGTACTTGGATTAACTGAGAACTAGGAGTTTAAGATCCCTTTACAAGATTGGGTGGGCCGTTAACAGCTCCATGACTTATCAACATGATTAACACAATTTAAGCTTATGATAGTGATGGAGTTTCCCCCTATGTCGCTTTTCTTGCAACAATTTCCCTCAAGCAAACTCACTCCTTTGTGTGTAGTTGCTCTCTTTTCTTGAGTCTTACCATACACTGAGTGACATGTTTTGAGCGAATCAAAGTCCGAGCAAATATTTATACGACATGGGCCTATGTTGTCCTATGTCGTACGGTGAGCCCCATCCTAAACATCAAAGATGAAGCAGAGGGGGCCATGCCACCTAGGGACCATCTCTATAGTTTTCTTCTATATTCTCTCTCTCTCTCTCTCTCTCTCTCTCTCTCCATAGCATATGGAGAGTCACCCTCAAAGCCTAATAGAGAAGAGCAATCTATGTGTGCCGATTCTTGCCTTCACATCCTTATTCAAGAGATGTGACTCATGAGGCTTTGACTCCAGGATCTGTAGGGCACAAACTCTATGTCTCTCCTCTCACTCTTTCCCTCTTGCTACAAATGCACTCTCTTGTCTCTTTGACCATAGCACACAACATTGTGTCTCCTCTCACATGTTCTCGTTCTCTCTCTCTCTCTCTCTCTCTCTCTCTCTCTCTCTCTCTCTCTCTCTCTCTCTCACACACACACACACACACACACACACACACTTCACATGTGCCCGTGAACGTAGACTAAGGCGGAAGCTACTAGAGGAGCAGGGAAAACACCAACAGGCTAGACAAGGCGTACGTGTGGGTGAGGGTTATTAATTAGGAAAAAAAATGAGGGGGAGAGAATCTTTATATGTATAGTATCTAACTCTTACAATTGAGAGAGACAGGTAATAAGGGCGCTAAGAAGAGGGAGAATGAAGGCTTGAGAAGTGCCATGTATCAGAACCTTGGTTGTTGAGTGAAATTTAATTTTAAAAATACACAAAAGCGTTGGTGTCTATTCATCTCTAAGACTCTTAAAATTATCAGAAGCCTAATTGTTGAGTCCTCTTCTCCATGAGAGAGAGAGAGAGAGAGAGAGAGAGAGAGAGAGAGAGAGAGTTCATAGTACTCTTGAATGAGAAGACCAATTTGTCTTTGGCCCATGTCACACTAGGGCAGGGAAGCGAAGGCCATGCGGAGGTGGTAACCAGTCATTTGCATATGAAAAAGAAAAAGTTGGTCTCTATCCCTTGTTAGTGGGACAGACTCACATCCTTAGCCAAGTTCTCTAAGTAGCAGCCAACTGCAAAAATTGCACACGAGAGTTCATTTCAAAGGCATCGAACCCTGACAGGCAGTGTCTAATGAGGAGGTGTAACCACCTGGCTACTCCCATTCACTGAGAAAAATGTGTATCTTTTGTTTTAAAGTCCAATGTGACAGTAGTGTTAATGGCCATTTGCAAAAGGAGGGTGGAATAGGTGTCCTTTGTCCTTTTTCTACCTGCCATGCTTGACTCCAGCTGGTCCTCAACAAATATATTCACCTTGTAGAATTGATGCAACCCCTACATACTAAAATATTATTAAAGGAGAAGTAAAATTTGTAACTATCTACCACTGTAAAAAGGAGAAAAGGTGAATGAAAATATTATATAAAAATCATGCATGCTAAAGGTGTGCAATTCTCAAAACGTCCAAGAGAAGTTGTTTTATCAATGACATTTCCAAGGTCCTATGTTATATTTACCAACAGTACCACCACCTTACATGATGTGAATTTTCAACGTTAGCCGCCACAAATCTATAACATCAAATCAAACTCTAGTTGTATACTCGTTGAAACATTTTGTTAAGGGTTAAAAATAAGAGAAAATTACCAAAATACCCCTCTAATTTGTGGAAATTCCCAAAATACCCCCATACTTTGTAAAAAATTCCCAAATTGCCCTTCAAATTTTCCAAAATTCCCAAAATACCCTTGGATAGGAGACTAAACATCTCCAAAGACAAATTTTTTTGTAGCTTTTTCATAAGAAGATTGAATGTCTATCATTGTAAGATGTTAAAACTAGAATTTGAGCTGGTTATGTAGGCTTTGACAATGAATTGCTTCATTGTTTTTAGAGAAATTTTTGCTAGCTATTTCATAATAAATTATGTGTTAAGCAGTCAAAAATGGATCTCAATTGTAAAAGGGAATAAACTCTAAAAAATCCAGAGCAATCCACCCAAAATAGACACAAGGGTATTTTGGGAATTTCCACAAATTAGAGGGGTATTTTGGTAATTTTCCCTAAAAATAATTTAAAAAATGCAAATTTTTTTATACTTCTATGTCTAGCACATGAGTGCTTAAAAGTGCATTTTTCAACCTTAAAAACTGATGTATGAGAAATTTAAGGAGCACATTGATGATAGTAAAACGGTTTACACTAAAGTTCTCTAACTTTTGTAGGTTACTTCACTTTTAAACTTATAATTTAAGGCAAATCTCAAATTTTGGTAAGTGGAATGACATTAAAAGTAAGGAGCATTTTGAAAAAATAACAAGACAGCCGGTCATTAAAGTTTTGTAATTGGATGATAATTTGTAATTTTACAAGCCAAGCACGAAGGTGACGAAGTGCTTGTAAGATTGCCTTTCTGTTTAAGAAAATTTAATAGGCATACTAAGAAGATGGTTTGCTGAGGCTGGAGTCAGCTAGGATGGACATTTTGTTGTGTCAAGTAAAACTCCTCCTAGCCATTTGCGTTGGTGTAGATGGCCACAGAGATTTTATTTCGGACCCATGCAGCTCAGATGGGCATTGTGGTGTCAAAGAAGTAAAACTCCTAACCATCCACGGTGGCGTAGATAGCCACACAGAGTTTATGTTACCCAATCAGATCGGATGTGCATTGTGGTGTCAAAGAAGAAAAACTCCTCCTAGCCATTTGTGGCGGCGGAGATGGCCACACAAACTTTATTTCAAACCCCAACGCCCACGTGCTGCCTGTAGCTTTTCTCATAACTCTTTAACAATGTGTACATTGGCTTCCGATTATGCTTTTTGCAAGCCTTCAACAACCTTCAACCACGGTGTATTAAACCTTCTCCAAGCCATCTGTGGCGGCGAGGATGGCCACGCGGAGGATAACCAAAGGGCGGTATGCATGCACAACTTGAAAAACGACCTACAGATGACTTCATGAGGGAAGGGGGAATTGGGCGAAGTTGTGCTAAGTGCATAAGGGGAAACAACTGAGCTAATGTGCAAGGTGACAGTTTTGCCTCAAGCGTTTAAAGCTCACCTCCTCCTACCCATTTGCGGCGGTGGCGTAGATGGCCACAACAAGCTATCTGCAACAACCCTTTGCTTATTGAAACTTCTTTTTTTTTAAATGTTGTGGATAAAACCCATTATTAAGCTTTGTTTAGTTATTAAGCTTTGGGAAATGGGCTCACAAAATTTGTAGCATCCACATTATGATATTATTCTGCTGAGAGGCATCGTCTTCATCCTTCTTTCCTTTTTGCTGTTGAGGCCTTGTGTGGTTCTTACATTATGAGTGGTGATGTGTCAAAGCTACGGCCGGAGTGTTATATTCTTTGACGTATACTATTGCCACTACCATCTGATAGCTTCTGTAGGTGATTCTAGTCAAGAAGTTCGGCTGTGCATCTTTGTATCCCCCAACTTCAAAAATAGTTCTAGCGGGCTATCAACCGTCTTTGTGCATCTAGACATAGATTTGGACCTCACCGTAAATAACCTTTGCAAAGTGGGTGATGCTACATGCCTTTGCTTCATTGATTTGGTCTTGTACAACCAACAGATCATTGAGAGCGTGAGAGGAGCCGTTAATGGACTCATCGGTTGAGCGCCGGGGGGGGGGGAGAAGCTCCTTGATAGCGCATTGTTTCAAGGTGAAATGGCAAGTTACATTATTATGCAGGTCAACGAGCCTATGAACAAGACATTCAATTGGGCTGACTCCGAGGCTTGCTTACTCAAGGATGCCGCCTATTACAATGAGTGAATAATCACAGTAGAAAAATTTGAAGCCTTGACAAAGGGATAACCAAACTTTTTTCTCGACGTTTCACTTCAGTCCTCCCATACCATACCACAAAGAACTTTGCATCTTGATCTATGATTCTCACATAGAAAATGCAATAGACGTATCATATATAGTTTCCAAACGAAAAAATATTATTAATTGTAGTGTAAGGTCCTGAGGGGCCATTCCCTGTAAAACCTGCGACCAGTTGGTGATCAACGGAGGCCGGGAGCCAGTGCTGGGAGTAGGTTTCACAGGGAATGGCCACTCTGGGGCCATTCTCGACCGTCACATGTCCAGGGGGAGGTGGGCCGATTGTCAAAGATTGTAGAGATCGCACAAAGTACATTGGACAATCATTGCTTTCCTTGCACTGACCTGGTTGCCGATGATTGGTCTGCAGAAGTGGTAATTATAACTGCTGAGTTGTCTTCCATTGAATGGCTCCAAGCTAAAGATTATGTGATTCCCTGTGTTGACCTGGCTGCCAGTGATTGGCGGCAAATATGATAATTACGCCTGCTGAGGTGTCTTCAATCGGGTGGCTGCATAAAAAAATTACGTGATTTAATCTTCCCTAAATGTACGGCCGAGATCATCAGCCCCCCCACCCTGGACTGTGACGGGATGATGAAAACACAATTCTCTCATAAAAACTTCATTGCACTGTTCTACACCCTTGAAACAATTATTTTAGAGGGGGTGCGATGACGGTCCTCTGATGCAGATCCTGTGGTGGTGGAACTCATTTACTTCGGCACGCTACAAGAGATTTTGAGGATCGAGTATAGAGGATTTTTTTGTCGAAATTATTCAACGTGCACTGGTTCAAGATAAACATGGAGGGTTGCAACGCTACTGTGCGCAGAGGAGAGTCTGGTTTCCTTGAGGTGGATTCAACTAAAAAATGGACCGACCTAAGAGACACTTTCGTACTACCTGAGCATTGTGAACAAGTAAGTCTGTAAATAGTTAGCATCCAATTTTAGAAGTTATGTGCTTGGAAGCTCTCATGTAAGTTATGTGGCTCTGGCAGGTGATATTTCATTCTATAAAGTCTGCATCAAACTGGTGGTACGTCATAGAGGTAGCCCCTCGTAGTGAACGGATGTATGAGGGCTACCATGTGCCAATCACAATAGCATCAATGGAGGAGATCGGAGAAGATGCTCAGTCAGAAGCCGCTGAGGTGGTGCCAAACGAGCATCAAGCTGCTACTCTCTATGGGGTGCATACAGAGGATCTACAAAATGAAACGGAGGACATCTGCCTAAACAGAGAACTCTATATAGACATGGGGAGTTATGCTGAGCTATGCGAGGATGAGAGAGAGACCTCTTAAAGCCATAAACATTGTATTTGAACAATTTTTCTCTGTTTTATAATATATATTGTATTTTTGTCCATTCCTGTCTATATGCTATACTTGAGAAATTTAAATTGTGTTTAATCGTCATTGCTTCCACTATAGGTATACTCCAGGTATGTTCTCACAAGCAGGGACACTCCTCGGTGTGTCGTGAAAGTTCTAGATTATAACTTGTCCATGTTCTCTTCTCCATTCAATATTAAGATTAAATGTTTGTGTGTTTAATGCAGGTATGGATGATGATGAGTTTCTTTCTTCTTTGTCACCCCAACAGAGGAGGTGGTACGAGGATCATCATGGCTCTGGAGCACCATCACGTCGTTCCACTCCTTCAGCGTCTCCCTCTATTTTGGAGCATTCAACGCGCTCCGAAGCTTCGGTATCAACGAGACGATCTTCACACTAGTCTAGGCACCGACGCTCTAGTGGTGACGGCGACGGTTGCTGTGGGGATGCCGTCGCTGATGCCTCGACATCGTCTCGTGTTCGACGAGGCTCCTTTCCTTCCCCTTCTTTGCCCGCCCCACACCAGCCATGGCATCGCCATCTACGCCAGGTTTTGCGCGGCTATCGGCCGTTCTTGGCTACACACCACTAGCTACTCCTCTGGGAGTCACCCTAGTCGACACTCCTCGCTTGGGGTCCCAGACTCTAGTGGAGACACCTAACATCCGTACCCCTATCAAGACGCCGCTAGAGACCCCTGCCAAGATACCTAGGTTCTCGCGCCAGATGCGAGAGGGCTTGTCATACTTGATTGACATCAGCAATGACATCATCTTGGATGACGAAGGCAAGAAGGTGATCTCGCGCATGCGTGGTCTTTGCTCTCAAGTGTTTAGACACTACTTCTGTTGTTGTAGTGCCGTGTTGTGCACCTGGATTGCACCTTTGCCATTTCCTCGTGGCTTACTTTATCTCTATTGAAAGATGCAGCAACCACTCAGGGACACTTAGAAAAAGCTAATGATGGCAAAACATGACTCTTTCTTTAAAGACAAGAGTGGAGATGGGGTTGCTGGAAGCAGATCAAGTTGACATCCTGGTTTTGCGTTCACAAAGCTTGCAAGCGGGCCGCCCTTGATAAAGAAGCTGAGCAAGGATTTGAACAAAGAAGCGTGGTCTCAACTAGAGCGATTATAAGCACAACATATATAGGGAGCAAGGATTGAACAAAGAAGCCCTGGTCTTGCTAAGAACTAGAGCACAATTTCAGAGAAATTACATAGCCCCAATCCTTACAACTTGGTGTAATCATATCAAACAAGATTTTTGAATTCTTCCTAAGCATTCCTTGTCAAACAAGAGTTTTAAATGCTTCCTAAGCGTTCCTTGTGACTCCCCAACCTTCTTTAGTCTACCATATTGGGATGCTCCATCATCATGGTTAAGCACGTAAGATCCATCACTCATTAGCACCACCCAATGAAAGTGATCTCCGTGCATAGTGTTCTAATAGACACACCCCTCTTGATGCACAATATTTTGTCTATATAATGTCCTTTATGTGTATGTTTGTCAATGGCTATCATCCAAGCAGAAGTTTGAAAGTAGGGCCACCCTTGCTTCATCCATGCAATGAACCAGCACCACTTACAAGCTAGCTAAGCAAAGAATGTAATAAGAACTTATACTAAAGAGAAGAAGAGCCAAAGGAGACAAGACCTCTCCAAAAGAACGTCTTCAATAGAATCATCTACATGTTGGACGTGTCCATGAACATGTCCATCCTTTCGAAGGCAACATTACTGAGCTCTTCCGACATGCAGTGAAGTAAAGACAAGGCTCTTTATTTTGTGATGAAAGATAAGAAGGAATCAGAACATATGAAAACTTGTTGCCCTCCTTCATCACAGATAGTTGGCCCCCTTGTGTTGAAAAAAAACAAAAGAAGTCAAAAAATTTCGTGTAAATTTAAGGGGCCAAATCTAAAGATTTTGTAGAGAGAGATTAATTTTGCAGGGGCTCTCTCTTAAATTAGTTTTGGGTAAGGTAACCTGATGATCTACCATGTCTACTGTGGATTGGTGTTGGGAGTTAGATACATGGAAGCTTGGTGCATCAGTAGTGTGCATGATGAGAGCCACATCAATAAGCTTAATACCTTAAAGTGGATGAAATTCCCAAGTAATAAAGAGAGGTTTACTTAGGATACTTGCCCTCACAAGTAGGTTGCGACAACGCCAAGGGGCTAGATCATGAGAAATGAATAAACAAATAAACTACAATACTTTGAACATTCTCTAATTATACTCTCTTGGGGTGTAAAGTGTGAAAGCGTGAATTTGCCTTTTTCTTTTTGGGATCCTGTGTGTGGTTACAAGTGTTTCTTGCCCCTCTCTAATTGCTAGGTCCCAAACGGCAATTTATATTAGAATACACATGAAGAAGTTCAAAGCGGCATCAATTTTTTCTTGTCCTTCAAAGCAGAAGCATTATGAGAGGCAATATTAAAACAAAAGCACAATTTCAAGAGGATGGTACAATGCTCCCCATGAAAGCAAAGTGCTCAGTATCAATGCGGAAATAGCTCCATGTTTTAGGAATAAGGCAAAATAGTAGTAGGACAATGCCCATTCTTAGTGTCATTGTCTCTCATGTTATTCTTAGTGTCCAAGAGTTTAATGCAATATATTCCCTTCCTTGCGAGACAGTATTGGACACAAACAAGCATAGTGGACACATATATGCATTGTGCTTCCATGCAGTGTCTCACTGCTTGGAAGAAATTGCTTCCGGTGGGTAGACATATCAAAAGGTCATGTCATGCCTGATCAATTGCAGCTATCTCTTTCATAGGTTTCATTGACACGTGAGAAGATCATGCTCATGCTTGATGAGTTGTAGCTACCTCTTCCATAGGTTTCATTGACATGTGTAAAGGTCATGTTCATGCGTGATGAGTAGCAGCTACCTCCAAAGCAAAAGACCAACAGTTCTGAACTACACAGTTATAACGAAGCCAAGCAATAACATTCTCCCATCAAAAAAGTATACGTTCAAACGCTCAAAGGAGTCATCAACATGATGAAGGAAATACCAAATCTTGCATGCCAGATGCTAGTGAAGATTGCAAAGATGCTAATCACCTATATTACGTAATTCAATGATATAGAAGCAGCGAAGCATCCTTGACAAGTTTTTGTGGAAGGAACAAGAGTCTTGTGTTGGAATATGGAAACAAAAATTCCCAACAAAAACGTCATCATGGGATTGCATGCGAGAGTCATGTTCTTGCCCTCCCACTACATGCAAACTTTTGTGGAGGCATTCATGACAGGATTCTTTGAATTTGACTCCTCCATCTTTAATCCTTGACCAAGGATTTACCAGCTAGCTCGACATATAGTGTATCAGAGCACTCTCAATAATAATCCTTTTAAGAGAGCTGGCAACGAAGATAGAGATCAAGGCAAGGGCACAAAAATTTAGGGGACTCACTAGGATGCTAGAAAAGAGGCTGATCAACTACTAAGGTGACAATCAAAGGTAGATTGCATGAGGATGTGCAATGACTAGGAAGGGGGAATGTTTGGTGGACACAACGGAATGTCACTCAAAAGGCGGATATACACCAAACTTTGTTGTAAATCATTTTTTCAAAAGAAGCGGTGTAATTCTGCTAATGAGGATTCTCAAATTGTAATATAATCTATCCTTCCCTCTAAGTCTCTCCAAGCCTACAAACCATGCAGGTGACCGAATGGCCATGGGAAAGAGTCCCAAGTTTTTAAGTGAAAACCCGTAGTCTTGTAAAGAACATTATCATTATCTTGGGAAGTAATGGACGTTGACTGAGAGATGCCTTGCTGCTACAAGTTGTAATCAATTTTTCTCCTTGTCTGGTTATAAGAATTCGATTATGAATAGCACATTGTGTTCCTTGTCTCTGGCTCTTCAATCTAAGTGTAATCATTCTCAATTTTGTTGTGGTTTGCAACATCTTGTCTGTGAGCTAAATGCATTGATTTGAGGTTTTAAATGGTTGTTTTTTGATGTTTTGACCGTAGAAGAGTGTTTCTATGCTTAAGGGGAACCTTTTGGTGTAGTTTTGTGTCAGCTTTCTATACATTGTTTTGGGATGGATCATGATTTATGTACCTTCCTAGATGACTGCAAAACTTGGGTAGGAATATGACTTAGGTGTTGTAATACCTCTCCTTAAGTTTCTTTGCATTCCGAATTTGTTTGGATGCAAAAAAGGTGTGATGACCTAGAGCGGTGAGATTGGACATAGAATGATTTTTTGACAAGGAAGTGGTTGATTTGCTATTGTAGAAGTATGAACAGTCCTTTAGGTTCACTTCTGTGAGATTGATGATCTCATTGAGTCTCCATACCCCATTGCGAGGCACTTCCTTGCATATTCACATTATGTTAGTAACAAAAAGCTATGCTGCAGACGTCCATCGTGGTCACCCGCTAACAATAGTCAATGCCCCTCTTTAAAGAGAGGTACACAAATGTCAACACCCTCTCACTAGTGCTTAAAGTAAATAATTCAAAATAAAGCTTATTATCATTAACTTGCTATGTGGCATTAATCGGCAAGCTTTTTCCAATGATTTTGATTTGCACCCAAAATCCACCCTTTACTAAGGACTACTTATGTAGTCCAACTAGGCTTCTCAAACAAGGCAAACAAAAAGATAATCACCTTTGAATTTTTAATACTCGCTCATGTTTACATGCATAGCAACATTAGCAGGCGGCCCTAGTTTCTAAGGTTCAAATTACGTTACAAATTCTGCTCAAATTGCAAGACTAAATTGTTGGATAGATTCCTATTCTTTCCTTGCTTTTAAGACTAAATTGTTGGACATATTCCTCATCTTTCCTCACTTTCTATGAGCCTCATACATGACGCTCAAGAAGTTTTATAATGAACGGCCCTATTTATCATATATGCTCTGATAACCTAATCATTCATGCTTGAAAAGTCATGAGCATTACATAGTTAACTTGAGCTTCTCAACCTGACATGTTTCCTAATCTTTCAAACTTAGCAGGTTCTCACCTTGTCAAAATATTTTTTCAATAAAAAAAACTAGGGTGAAAGCACCACATTAGCTGATAAAGTTGAGTTTTTTGATATAAGGGGAGATTTGGGGTGGGATTTGAAGATGACTAAAAGAAGTTGAAGACAAGCCAAATGGTGTTCTAGAATGCATCAAAAGACAAGGCAAGCTAAAACCTTTCTTATGCCAAGATGAGTACCAAACACTAGAGCTTCAAACAAACATCTCCACAAATAAAGGACTACCATGTGAAGTATCATTAACAATAATGAGTTAATGCCTCATTCTAAGGCATTTAAGCATTTAAGATCTAGTATCATTCAATAAATGAAAGACTACAATCTTGCCCAACTTGCAAGTCATGCAACATTTTACAAAAACCACAAAGAGAATCATTTGAAGTTGATAGCGCATACATTTCTGAGGGCAAAAAAGAGTTAACACTCTACTTTAGTCGCATTGTGCACATTCATATATATTAGGGCCACAAAGAGTAGCTTGTTTATAAGATTTCTTACAGACACAAAAGAGATTTGTGCTCACACCTCCTCTATTTTTGGCTCATCCCCTAAAAGGTGCACTCACCCTATAAATGTAAGAGTTCAAATAACTAGATGATCTTTAGGCTCAAGTAGATATTGGAGTGCACTAATTAGAACAAAGTGAGTGTCATGAAGTTCTTTATAAGACGAGATGTCAAAGATCCCTTAATAAACAATGGGGTAAGCAGTGGCCAGAGGCTCGGCGTTCGGCGTCTACTAAGAACATATGGAATCCTCAGCTCCCTTGTCCATGAAAATCTTTTTGAGGAAGGTATTATGGGAGGCCCTGCCACAACAGGTGTCAAGGTATTAGATTGAGGTATTGTCCTTGATAGGTGTTCGGGCTGTAGAATTGCTAAGGATGACTTGCCCTACTTGTTCTTGGAATGTCCGAGAGTTAGAGGACTAATAGAGAAAGTACGCAAGAGATGATCTAAAGGACTTGGAAGATTTGGTTCTCCAAGAACGATATGCTCTTTGGAGGGAACGGAATTGAAAGCCTTCCAGTCCTCTTATATACTCAGGTGGTTAGATTTTTCTATTGTCATCATGTTTGGAAAGCCAAGATTGTCCATGTGTTTGCCTAGGATCTCTCGGGAGCCAGCTATGCAAGGATTATCCAAGCTAGTAAGGTTATTATCCAATGGATTGGAAAAAGCAAAACCTCTAAAGAATGGAAATGGATAACTCTTAGTGTGAGGTCTATTACATTTTGAGGGTTAACTATTAGTCTTCAATGGAATATATGTAGCCATGGCTCTGATTGAGCATGTTGCTGATGTAATAGTTTGTTTCATATTAATATAACCTCTCACATATTGTGAGATTTGCAAAAAAAAAGATTAGATTTCAAAGATCTACGAGTTTTGCAAAGAAAAGAACACCAATCAAATGCAAAGTTAAGTCTAATGGAGCTACATTCCAAGACTTGAACACCACTTTCGTACGAAAATAGGACACGTAAGTGTCCTTTTCTTACAATTTAGATTAAATGGTACTTACATCAGATGGTGTTAGTTAGAGGGTCTTTCAAAACTATAACCTTGTATTTTAGAAGCTATCATGATCAAGAAATATACTCATCAGGTGGACCCCCATAAGACTGCGATTGATGCTTTGAAGAAATTAAATTTATAAGCTCAAGAAAAAATGAAGAGACCTTGTAGGAAATTGTACACAAATTTTGCATAATTGTGCTATAGATAACTGCAAGTTCTGTGTGCGAAAGAATCTACTTGAGAGTATATAAAATAATGAAAGTTCTACATGCTTGATATGTCCATTTCAAGCATATCATTGTATAGTACAAATAAAAATATGTTTTTGATGTATTTGTATGGTTTAGAAAGAGATACATTTCTTAACCTCTTTATTGAGGACTCAAGATGGCAAGTAGAAGTGCTTCGATAAGCAACAACTATTGGATCATTTCAAATATTCAAAACTGCGTAAGCAAAAACTTTGATATTTTAAATCTTGAGACACAAGAATTCAAAACCTCAAATAACTTCAAACTTTCCACGGAGATCAACTAAATGTGTCAAAGTACAGAGTCCCTAGTTTACATTGGAGAGTGGCTAGACAGATTTGATAAAGCTCGAGACACGCATGGCGAACCATAGATGATGAGCGCATATCTGGGATTGTCATGTGCAATCTCGGTGTTGAGAAGAAGATGACGGAAGATCTAGAGGCTAAACCATCAACTGATTTTGCATGCTTCACAATCCAGTGATGCAAAAGTGGATTTCACAATACAAGGATGCAAAGTAAGAGCAACAAAGGGCACGAATCGAGTGGAAAACGGGGAAGACAACCACCGATGCATTATCCGGCGGGTCTAGAGAGCCTACCAGCATTCACGAGCTTAAGATGGTTGCACAACCAATTGAAAAGCACACAATAGTGCGGTGAAGAAGTGACTGAGGAGGAGTGGGAGTACTCTCGTGGATGCACGAGCAAGGTAAGTTTGAAATGTACGACTAGCAACTTTCTACATGTTTGAACGGCCACTCATAATCTTTGTAGGTTGTAGTATAAGTCATACACAGCAGCATGGTGTAAAGGTCGACATTTTAGGGTGAAATGGATCGACAAAAAGCGTTTTACTCAAGATTGTGGAATCATGGAAAAATTTGAACAGTCTAGTCGATGACGGTCCTCTGATACAGATCCTGTGGTGGTGGAACTCATTTACTTCGGCACGCTACAAGAGATTTTGAGGATCGAGTATAGAGGATTTTTTTGTCGAAATTATTCAACGTGCACTGGTTCAAGATAAACATGGAGGGTTGCAACGCTACTGTGCGCAGAGGAGAGTCTGGTTTCCTTGAGGTGGATTCAACTAAAAAATGGACCGACCTAAGAGACACTTTCGTACTACCTGAGCATTGTGAACAAGTAAGTCTGTAAATAGTTAGCATCCAATTTTAGAAGTTATGTGCTTGGAAGCTCTCATGTAAGTTATGTGGCTCTGGCAGGTGATATTTCATTCTATAAAGTCTGCATCAAACTGGTGGTACGTCATAGAGGTAGCCCCTCGTAGTGAACGGATGTATGAGGGCTACCATGTGCCAATCACAATAGCATCAATGGAGGAGATCGGAGAAGATGCTCAGTCAGAAGCCGCTGAGGTGGTGCCAAACGAGCATCAAGCTGCTACTCTCTATGGGGTGCATACAGAGGATCTACAAAATGAAACGGAGGACATCTGCCTAAACAGAGAACTCTATATAGACATGGGGAGTTATGCTGAGCTATGCGAGGATGAGAGAGAGACCTCTTAAAGCCATAAACATTGTATTTGAACAATTTTTCTCTGTTTTATAATATATATTGTATTTTTGTCCATTCCTGTCTATATGCTATACTTGAGAAATTTAAATTGTGTTTAATCGTCATTGCTTCCACTATAGGTATACTCCAGGTATGTTCTCACAAGCAGGGACACTCCTCGGTGTGTCGTGAAAGTTCTAGATTATAACTTGTCCATGTTCTCTTCTCCATTCAATATTAAGATTAAATGTTTGTGTGTTTAATGCAGGTATGGATGATGATGAGTTTCTTTCTTCTTTGTCCCCCGAGCAGAGGAGGTGGTACCAGGATCATCATCGCTCTGGAGCACCATCACGTCGTTCCACTCCTTCAGCGTCTCCCTCTATTTTGGAGCATTCAACGCGCTCCGAAGCTTCGGTATCAACGAGACGATCTTCACACTCGTCTAGGCACCGACGCTCTAGTGGTGACGGCGACGGTTGCTGTGGGGATGCCGTCGCTGATGCCTCAACATCGTCTCGTGTTCGCCGAGGCTCCTTTCCTTCCCCTTCTTTGCCAGCCCCACACCAGCCATGGCATCGCCATCTACGCCAGGTTTTGCGCGGCTATCGACCGTTCTTGGCTACACACCACTAGCTAACCCCTATCAAGACGCCGCTAGAGACCCCTGCCAAGATACCCAGGTTCTTGCGCCAGACGCGAGAGGGCTTGTCATACTTGATTGACATCAGCGACGACATCATCTTGGATGATGAAGGCAAGAAGGTGATCTCGCGCATGCGTGGTCTTTGCTCTCAAGTGTTTAGACACTACATACTAAACACCTGGAGTGAAGTGCCAAATGAATTAAAAGACGAGTCATCAACATGCTGCATGACGAGTTTCCCATGTCAAGTCGGGATGAGCGCTTCAATGAAGACCTGATGAAGGTTCGAATGTGTGAATACTGCAAGCACAAGCATTCTAAAGTGCAAAAAGCAATAAAGCATGGGTGGAAAACACCAGATTGGCTGGCCATAGAAGATTGGAAGAATGCGAAGCGAGCAGCGCATGAGAATCTTGACAAGTGGAAGCAACAAAAGGAGGCAACCAAAGCACGAGTAGAGGCAGGGAGCTCGCACCACTTGGGGAGCGGCGGGTGGACATCATTTGAGGTTGATTTTGTTAGTATTTTTGCATTGTTCTTTATATTTGGTACTTACGATGTCAGGAGGTTTTCCGAGCAAGGGATTGCGCATATGTACATACACATGCATGGTGCATCAAATAAAGAATTGCCCATTTTCCAGAGCCAGGTGGTTACGTGGGCCCCACATGTGTACAGGTAGGACAACATGTACATAGTGCATCAATTTTCACTATCACCAGTACCATTATGTTTTTTCTACAATAATGAGGAGTTTATAGCGCGTAAAACTTCTCGAGGAAGCTATCCACGGGCTGACGACATGAGGTAAGTAGGTGCGTCAGATGGCATCTAGTGGCGTCAGGAGGGCGAACGGGGTCAATATTTGCACGCGGATGAGGACGGACACAACGTGGGTGTTTTCTTGTGAGAGTTATGCAGAAAGGTCATCATTAGGACCAATTTTTGGGGCCACTTCACGTGGTTGCCAGACGCATTATTGAAAAGCTGAGTGCCAGGTGTGCAGATGATGCAAAAAGGTGACAACTATGCACTGCGAGGTCAGTTTTTGGCCTGTTCGGGGTCCGTTTGAGGTCATCTAAAAGGCCAAGGGTGCCCAAGTAATAAAGCTAAGTGTGGGAACTGAAAAAACAGAGAGAATACCAGAAAAAACGTGGAGAAGAGAGGAGGAACAGCCGCAGGTGTGTTTTTGCTCATTTTGGAGCTTATTTTGGCCGTAAACTGCTCATCCGAGGTCGGATTTGAGCACTTTGACATTGTAGACTGGGGTTTTGGGCCGTTCCGGACGTGATGGCGCTATCCATTTTGCCAAATTCCTCACTCTTTTCTTGCTGTTTTTCTGTGTAAGTTTCTCTTATGAGCGAAGTTTCTGCTCTAGTTTGTGATTGTATCTGGCTTATTTTACCCATATTGTGTGAGCTATTTGCCCCATTGGTGTTGGCCCAAGCTCATTTGTATCTAAACATCAGAAATTCTCCTCTTTTGAGCTGAGTTTTTTGGGTGTGTGTGTGTGTGTGTGTGTTTGTGTGGAGTGGGCAAGTGGATAGTCTCTCTCCTCTCACTCTAGAGGTGTGTTCCCTGTCTCGGCCAGGTGTGTTGTGTAAGCCGAGTGGTGCCCCATAGTGTGTGTGTGTATCTTCCCAAGAGTGTGTGTCGGGTCGTTATAGAGGCGCTGTGTGTGTTTTCATCCTGCTCACATTCTTTTGGCATCCCGACGGAGGATCTTCTTCGAGTACCTTCTGCTTCGAGCTTCGAGCTTCGAGATTGGGGATTACAGGTTACAGGTTGCAGGTTGCAGATTACAAGTTATAGGTTACAGGGACAGGTACAGGTACAAGTGATTCACACAGGTACATGTAGCTGGAGTACAGTGATATACTAGCCGTGATGTCACTTGCAGTTGTTGTGGGTATGCATCACTTGGCGCCTATTTGAGCGCATTGTCTGCTGGATTGTACGTTACTTGTGGGAACTGCCATTGTACGCATTTGTGGAGCCATACTTGGTTGTATTTGGCAGTCCCAGCCATTTCTGAGACTTGGTCTGGAAGATAGTCATTTCTGAGACTTGGCTATACGCGATTTGCATTAGCCTTCGTGTGAGGGTCGATAGCGTGAGGTTTTTATTGAGCTGGGGGATTCTCAAATGTAGAGATTCTTTCGGTGATACAGGTAGCTGGAGCACCCTTTTTGTGACCTCGCCATAGGCTATGTACTAGTGAGTCCTACTTGATGCTCGAGTTCTATTGTTGGCAGTTTATGCATACATATATAGTCTATATTTTGGGTTCCTACCGCTCTACTTCTGGGGAAACTCTGTCAAAATTTTTCCAAGTTATGATGGCTGGTTTCTTGGTCTTTTGAGCCATTTATGATGCTGAAATTTTGGCAAAATCAGAGGTTAAGTCAGGTGTGCCTTCTTGGGAGTTTCATGGTTGGCTTTAATGGATGATCAAAATGGCCCTCAATTCACTCCATTTCATTTAACTCAAAGAATCCAGATAAATGTTCATGTGTCTAGGAAGATTTTTTTCCACCAGCGCATAGTCTTTATGTTCGGGCCAAGAAGATTACGAGAGATCTTGGAATGTCCTTTGCCTGTTGTAATTCCGATGATTAACTATGAAAACTCATTTGATGTGCATGTGTTTGTCCTTATCTAAAGCTGAGCTCCATTGAAGTTTCTGGGGATTGGGTAGTCAAAAGTTTTGGGTTCTTGCACGTGTGTTCAAAGGGGTTCTCAAAGCATTGAAACTTGGGTAGCCATGGCTTTCTCTTATCCGGAGTTTCATGGAAGAAGTGATGAAGATGTGGAAGAATTTTTGGAAAAGATGGAGGTTGCCTGCATTAGCAACCAGATTCATGACCCTGCGCAGATGTTATGTCTTCTCCAAATTTGTTTGAAGAGTGATGCACGAGTGTGGTCTAAATCATTTGAAGAGGAGTTGCGTGTGGATGATCCACATGTAAGGTTGAGTTGGAACAATCTAGGACATGGGTTGGAAGTGGAGTTTGTGAAGATAGAAGATCCTGACAAAGTGTGGCAAGAAGTACAGGCTTTGGTGCAAAAGGAAGGTGAGCCAGTAGATGCGTACATACGTAAGTTTTCATTGGCATGGGAGCGAATGTGCAAGGCCTTAGCACCACAGGTACCCCCGCCTGACATGATGAAGAAGGACAGGTTCTTGGCTGGTGTTTGGGAGAATATACGTTGGAGAGTGGAGCTAAAGAAGCTTAGGACATATGAAGATGCACTAGAGGTAGCAAGGAACAAAGAGTGGAAGCTGAGGAAAATGAGCCAGTTAGGGGTGGAGTCTTTGCCCATGAGGTCTGAATTTCAGCCTATAGAGTCTTTACAAGGTCGCATGTCAGGGGTTCATCACGAACCAGTGGTTCCTATTACTACTCAGGTTATGCCAGCAGTGGTCACTACAGCAGTGCAAGATGATGGGCTAAGGCAAGACATGAGGCAAATGGTAGATTTGATGAAGAATCTCAGCCTAAACATGCTAGGTCAAGTGGGAAATAATTGAGGTCGAGGGAGGTTTGCAAATCAGCCAGGAGGTGAAGAAAGGCCTAGGAATGGTGTTGGACAAAGCAATGGTAGGTTTTGGAGGCAGACGCCCACATGTTATAATTGTGGAGAGTTGGGTCACATCAGCCCGCAATGTGATAAGACACCAAGGATGGGGGGAGACATGTATCCATTGCCAAGATAGGTGCTAACTAGGTCAAATGATTATGGCATCGAAATTAAGGGAGACGAAGGAACCAGTAGACTGACCCAGGAGGAAAAGGGAAAGACAAAAGTGCTAAGTGTAGTCACCTTGGAGAAGGCATCAAAGCTAGAGGATACATTAGTGATGCCTATTGGGAAGAGGACCACAGAGGATAAGGAAGGAAGAAGTGCCCCAGGTCCTAGTAAGAAGAAAGGAAAGAGCCATGAAGGCGAGGATGTCAAGGCCAAGAGAAAAAGGAGAGCTCGTCGAAAGTTTCATGTTTCAGATTTTCCACTAGGGGATGGGCAATTAAGCTATGACTTGAAGGAGGATCTGACGAGCAGGAAGGCAAATGTTACTTTTGGGCAGCTTATAGAGATGGTGCCTAAGCTAAAGTAATAGTGGAAGAGGATGGTTAACCCAATGGAGAAAGAGCCAGAGAGAGGTTCAGTAAAGGTGTTGGCAATGGATGAGCTACCAGAAATTTGTCCAATAGTAGATGTGTGGCATAAAAGGAAAAATTTGGGATGGCGGAGCCCAAATATGCGTCATAACACACTCATGCGTTGAAAAGATGAGTCTCACAATGGCTGGGGTGTCAGGTTTTCGGATCAGATTGGCAAACCATCAAAAAGTAAAATGCTTGGGTGTTGTAAAGAGCTTAGAAGTGGAGGCATATGATGCAAAGGCAGTGGTTGATTTTCATGTGATGCCATCATGGTTGGGAGCATATCCTATTATACTGGGCAGACCATGGTTATGTGCAGTGGGAGCTCTTCAAGATTGGCGACATGGTACGATTAGCCTCTATGGAAAGACAGGTACCAAGAAGCTTTATAATATGGACACAAGAAAACGATTAGAGGAGCTTTATGAAGATGAGGATGAGTCTAGTGATGAAGACTCTTCCACGGTGACAGATGAGGACAGTGATAGCACTACCAGCAGTGATGAGGATGCTGATGTTGCATTTCTTTTGATGGACAAAGAAACCCAGGAGTTTGGTTTAGTTGCATTTGCGAATGAGGTTGAAGATGAAAGTGAAGGGCCTTATGAAGTGATTGAAGGGCTGATGCAAACCAAGTTTGAGTAGTCAAAGAAGCAGGAATTGATGACACAAATGATCAGTGGAGACCTCTCAGCTATGGAGAAGGATATATATTTGCACATGCTGGCTAGTTTTCCTGATTTGTTCATTACTTCATATGAAGAGATCAGAGGGTTCAAGGGCGAAGAGATGCATATAGAGCTGAAAGAAGGTGCTAAGCCAGTGCGGCAAAGGCTAAGAAGGATGGGTCAAGAGCAAATGGAAGCCTTGCGAGAAGAGGTGGACAAGTTGTTGAAGGCAGGGTTCATAGTCCCTGTGGAGACCACAGAATGGGTGAGTCCAGTAGTAGTCAGTCCAAAGAAGGATGGGAAGTGGAGGATTTGTGTAGATTTTAAGCCCTTAAACGCAGCCACTAAGAAGAACCCATATCCTCTTCCATTCATCGATCAGATCTTGGATTCAATGGCAGGTTATGAGACGTACAGTATGTGTGATGGTTTTTCAGGCTATTTTCAATTGAAGATTGCTCTTAAAGACGGCACAAAGACCACTTTTATTACGCCATGGGGCTGCTATTGCTACACAGTATTGCCATTTGGGTTGTCAAATGGACCTTCCTTCTATCAAGAGAGAGCGAATTGGGTGTTGGAACCATTCATTGGTAGTTGTGTTAAAGCTTTTATGGATGACTTCTGTGTTTATAGCAGTAGGGCTGAACACCATGAGAAGCTGCAGATGGTATTGGCTCGATATGATGAATGTGGAGGACAACTAAATCCAAAGAAATGTCATCTAGCACAGCCAAGGGTGAAGTTATTGGGCAACATGGTGTGAGAAAATGGCATTGAGACTGATCCAGACAAGGTTAAGTCTATTATTCTTCTTCCATCACCTACGAGTACGAAGCAATTGGCAACCTTTATACACAAAGTGAAGTACATGGCAAGGTTTATTCCATTGTCTTCTCAGATTCTTTATCCATTACAACAAGTGGCAAAGCATGATCCATTGCAATGGGATGACAAGTGTGAAGAAGTGTTTCAAGAGGTGAAAGAGGTGTTAGGGGGGTTGTCAGCCATGCAGGCTCCTGATTGGGAGAAAGTGTTTTATGTAAATCCATCAGTAGGGGATGATTCCATTGGACCCATGCTATTGCAAAAGGGGAAGGGCAGCCATTATATGAAGCCAGTGTATTGTGCAAGTCGAGTGAAGTTGGTAGCGGAGAGAAAGTTCTCGGAAGTAGAGCTAGTGATGGCCAGTGTAATATTTGCTTGTCGACGATTTCGTCATTACTTGCTACCACGGCCTTTTGTTTTCTTGATGAGTTATGCCTTTTTGCCACAGTTAATTAATGGTACTAACATGTCAAATGTGGTGAAGAAATGGGTAATTGAGTTGCAGGAGTTTGAGTTCTCTTTTCTAATGCAAGATAGTACAAGGGCCACCCTAGCTGATTTGTTGACCTACAAGGAGAATCCTCTTATTGTTAAGGAAGAGGTGGTGAGAAAGGTAGTTGAAGAAGTGCCACAGATCAGCAATGCACATGTGTTGTTCTTTGATGGTTCATACAGAAAGATCCATGATGCAGCTTCAGGGGGTATAACACTTTATGATCCAGAGGGGAATCTAGTATGCAAGAGAGGGTTCAAATTGGATGCTCATAGTAACAATGAGGCTGAATATGCTACTCTGGAAGCCGGATTACACATTTGTTTGAAGCATGGGGTTTGAAGGTTGAGCATAAAAGGTGATGCCTTGTTAGTGGTGAAGCAAGTGCTGGGTGTGTGGAAGAGCAAGAACACCTCATTGAAGGAAATGTGCTTCAGAATTAAAGGCCTGTTAAAAAGTTCGAAGCATGGATCATCAGACACATTGAACGTGCTCTAAATGGAGAGGCACATGAATCAGCTCAAGGCATGATTGGGGAGCTATTTGTGTTGAGGACCACTTTACCTCTTTATCATGTCCGGGAAAGTTTGGCTCAAGAAGAGGAGTTTTTGCTAACATGAATCATTCCAAAGGAGATTCAGAAGTCTAAGAAGTATGGCTTTGTGCGTAGAGCATACAGGTACAAATTGATTGGTGATGTCTTATACATGAAAGGGGTTGATCTCGTGTTGAGACGTGTACCTTGGCGGGAGGAGCTTTACAGAGTGTTGGAAGAGAATCATGAAGGCGCATGTGGTGGCCATTTTGCTCTAAAGATCACCTTGCATAAGATTTTGCAAGAGGGGTATGTATGGCCTAGTTTGCACAAGGATGTTCACCATTGGTGTAGGTCTTGCAATAGGTGTCAAGCATTTGGGAAGAGAGTGTTGAAGCCAGAGCTACGAAAAACCATTATGGCGTTTGAAAAGTGGGGGATTGATGCAATAGGCCCGTTACCTATCACAAGCAGGGGCAAAATCTATATCTTGATGGCAGTGGACTATCTCTCTAGATGGGCAGAGGCTATAGCAGTAAAACAGATCACTGCAAAGGATGTGGCAAAATTTGTGTATGATGAAATATGTTGCAAGTTTGGGGTGCCATTAGAGCTACTTTCAGATAAGGGGCCAGGATTTAGAGCTAAACTGCTAGACTTCTTATGCACAAAGATGAAGATTAGGCACCAGCATACCACTCCTTATTACCCGCAGTGTAATGGCTTAAATGAAAGATTCAATGGTGAGTTGGTACAAATTCTTTCTAAAGTGACAGAGCACCAAGGAAAGAATTGGGATTTGGAATTGCCTAGTGCATTATGGGCTTACCGTACTTCGTTGAAGACAGGTACAGGGTTTACTCCATTTCATTTGGTGTATGGAAAGGAAGCACTATTGCCTGTGGAGGTAGAGTTGCCTGCGGTCAAGATGTTAGAGAAGTTGCTTGGGCCGCCTAGTGATGCATTCAAGGAGAGGGTCTTGCAGTTACAAGAGGTCCAGTTGGATAGGATGAGCGCATTGGAGCATTATGGGAAAATGCAGGATAAGGCTTTGGCAAAGATAAATGAAAAGGTCAAAAGTAAGGGTATCAAGAAACATGACTTGGTTTTGCGCTACAACAGTAAGCTGGAAAACACCTTCCAAAAGAAGTTTCAAGTTAAGTGGGAAGGCCCTTTCAAGGTAGTGGAGTGTTTCCCGAATGGTACATATCAGTTGGCTAACCTGGATGGGTTTCTACATAAGTCAAGGGTAAATGGATTGCGTCTTAAGTTGTATCATGCCAGGTTGATGATGATGGAGCAAGATGAGTTTTCTGAAGAGCAAGTGATGTCTGTGAAGGATGAGGAGACTTGTGACGTTGCGAGTCTCATATCGCTTTTTGCTGCTGCTGATCATGAATGATCTAGCAGGCTAGGGGATGGGAAAATTATGTCAGGAGTTTTTTGGAGCAAGGGATTGCGCATATGTACATACACATGCATGGTGCATCAAATAAAGAATTGCCCATTTTCCAGAGCCAGGTGGTTACGTGGGGCCCACATGTGTACAGGTAGGACAACATGTACATAGTGCATCGATTTTCACTATCACCAGTACCAATATGTTTTTTCGACAATAATGAGGAGTTTATAGCGCGTAAAACTTCTCAAGGAAGCTATCCACGGGCCGACGACATGAGGTAAGTAGGTGCATCAGATGGCATCTAGTGGCGTCAGGAGGGCGAACGGGGTCAATATTTGCACGCGGATGAGGACGGACACAACGTGGGTGTTTTCTTGTGAGAGTTATGCAGAAAGGTCATCATTAGGACCACTTTTTGGGGCCACTTCATGTGATTGCGAGACACATTATTGAAAAGCTGAGTGCCAGGTGTGCGGATGATGCAAAAAGGTGACAACTATGCACTGCGAGGTCAGTTTTTGGCCTGTTCGGGGTCCGTTTGAGGTCATCTAAAAGGCCAAGGGTGCCCAAGTAATAAAGCTAAGTGTGGGAACTGAAAAAACAGAGAGAATACCAGAAAAAACGTGGAGAAGAGAGGAGGAACAGCCGCAGGTGTGTTTTTGCTCATTTTGGAGCTTGTTTTGGCCGTAAATTGCTCATCCGAGGTCAAATTTGAGCACTTTGACATTGTAGACTGGGGTTTTGGGCCGTTCCGGACGCGATGGCATTGCCCATTTTGCCAAATTCCTCACTCTTTTCCTGTTGTTTTTCTATGTAAGTTTCTCCTATGAGAGAAGTTTCTGCTCTAGTTTGTGATTGTATCTGGCTTATTTTACCCATATTGTGTGAGCTATTTGCCCCATTGGTGTTGGCCCAAGCTCATTTGTATCTAAACATCAGAAATTCTCCTCTTTTGAGATGAGTTTTTTGGGTGTGTGTGTGTGTGTGTGTGTTTGTGTGGAGTGGGCAAGTGGATAGTCTCTCTCCTTTCACTCTAGAGGTGTGTTCCCTGTCTCGGCCAGGTGTGTTGTGTAAGCCGAGTGGTGCCCCATAGTGTGTGTGTGTATCTTCCCAAGAGTGTGTGTCGGGTCGTTATAGAGGCGCTGTGTGTGTTTTCATCCCGCTCACAACGTCTATTTGTACTTTTAAATTCTAACATAATGGATTCTTTGTATGTTTTGAACAGTGGTCAATGACCGGACATGACCCCACACCGTACGAGCGCGAGCATGCAGGCATAAAGGGCTTAAATGCCCTGATGGACATTCTGAGTTGTCGCCGTGGCATGGTTAGTATTTCATTTTACTCTTTTACATTTGTTGTATTTTAATGATAAGCTAAGAAAATAGATTGTTTTGTAATTATATGTTTATACTTACACAAAGTCTTATTATTTTTTTCTGCAGAATCCGATAGATACGTCGCTTAGACGCGATGAGATGTCTGACTAGACGACGTCAGTCTAGCCGTAGCCAGATAGCATTAGTTTTCTTTTATTATAGCATGTATAATGAGATAACATGTATACGTCTTTTTGTAACTATTAAAAAACCATGTATTTCTCAATAATGACAATTGTGTTGTAACTATTATATTTGCAAAGCTTAACAATCAAGTGATTTTGCCTATGATGTGTATAGTTGTCATTGATTTACTTTTGTCAATTTACTTTCGTCCAATTACTTTTGTCAGTTTTGTATCTTTATTCTGCAAACAATACTATGCATGATGGAGTTAATGGTTATATTGTCTTGTGGGTGACTACTTTGGGTCTATACCTTGCACTTTCTTTCAAAGGTGAATCTGGACTTATCTTAGATTCATTTAGGTTTACTCTATTATGGAAACATTCAATATGGTTGATGGGTGGCAGGGCATTCATGCCACCGAAAATTTTTTACTCTCAGGTGTCACTATCAACGTCTCTATATTTTCAATGCCCTGCCACCCAAAATTTTTTACTCTCGGGCGTCGCTATCAGCGTCTCTATATAAGGTTCTGCAACGTTGCTATAAGCGTCGCTACAAAAGTAGTGCAAGTGTCGCTATATGCGTTGCTATACGCGTCACTATATAGAGACGTTCCCGTAGCGACGCTGTTAGCGACGGTCTTAGCAATACCGGGGAGTATAAAAACCCAATGTATTTCCATCGCTAAAAGCGTCACAAGTGCACATAACCTCTTGTAGTGTCAGTGAAACAACCGTTTTAGAGATGATTAAAGCCTGCCATGTTACTATAGAAATGGTAGTGGGGTGTCCAAGGGGCATGGCACTAATAAGGAGAAGTAGGTGAAATTTGAATGGCCTCAAACAAGGACACAATATGACTTGCTAGATTTTAACAAACGAGAATCTTATGCATTTACACTCGGTAGGGTAGTATGTTGTACGTGTGTTTTATAAGTGTCAATCAAAGCATAATTTGACCCTAAATTTTAGCATCTCTTGTAGTTAGCACAAGTATTTAAATACACTATCAAACCTTGCATTGCACATTGTACAATGCATATGTAAGGCATTTTCATACCATGCCAAGTACTCTATAAGCTGCTCGTGATCAAATTTTCAATAAGAAGATTAAAAAGTAAAGTCCCAAAGAAGGTCAAGTATGTTTGCACCAAACATAATTAAACTATAACATACCCTTGAAAACAAAAAAAATAGCGATTTAACAAGTCTAGAAGGAAGAGGGAAAGAGAATGAGATAACCTATTGCAGAATGCATGGTGGATCTAATGCAGCAAAGCTGATTGTTTACAGATTCTATTTGAACTAGAACTGCAATGACATGTGATAGGTAGGCAATGTATTGTTGATTATGAATTGTTGTTTCTTGTTTGACTGTGAAATGTTCTACCTACTTGAGTGAGAGGGGCAACAAGAGCATGTAAGTGAGCAGTTAGCACTAGCATATTGCAGAATGCATGGCGGAGAAGTAACTTATTGTAGTATACATGGAAGAGTGCTTGTATGTTTTCGTATGATGCCATGACACGTGCCCCATGTAGAGTTCTTATTATCTTGCCAGCTTTGTTGGGGGCTTCATTTGGCACACTATTTTTGTTCCTTCTCATCCACCATAATCATCTCAACATTCGCCTTCACAAAAGGGGGTTTGTGGGCCAATCACCATTTAGAAACTTATCAATATAGTAGCTGCTTCATAGGACAAGTAAATTGGATGTAATTAAACCAAATCAAACATAATCTAGAGGCAACAAGAAAGACATGAATTTATAGAAGCAATGGAGTCTAATGAGTCCATTAGAACACCCACGTTACCAGGGTTTCAAAAGTATGAAGAGCAAAAGCGAAAAAGGGATTGTGCTAATGCACCCACCTAAGCAAGCACTATGCACCATCCATTAGAAAAAACTATACGTGCATAATGTGCATTAAGGATAACCTAGATAAGACAACAAGGTCTAGCATCGCCTCCATTTATAACATGGCAGCTAATGACCTGGTAAACCAGATCTGTACCTAGATGCATATTGGTTAGTAGTGTTAGCACTAACAGTGAGCTTCCTCTCTGGTGGTGCATGCTCTGGCTTTGTGATGGAAACAATTTACCTCCCATTGTCCTACAATAGATTCCACCCATACAATAATATCTCTTGACTCACTTTTGAAGAGGTGGTCGAGGATTGGTCAGTCCACCTATGAATCCAAGATCCCGAACCAAAAGATTGACCTTGGGCATATTGTGACAAAGTACCCAAGAGGAATGACATCCTTGATGATGGCCTGCTATGTGACAGGGCCTCCTATTTGCAATAGCTTGTGAGGGGCCAAGTCTATGTTGTTTGTCTCTTCTTCCACCTATATGCTTGCGAGATGGTCTCTTGCCTAAGAGTGTGCAAACACCAAACTACATAACAACCTTGCTTTCTTGGATTCCCTAAAACCCTGTAACTTCTTTGACACCCCCTTTGATTATGGAATTCTATTGTTGCAACATAACCAAGAAGAAGCCTTGACATTAGGCAGAGAGAGATGTAGTCCTCATCATTTTGTCTTGGACCTGAAACCTACTCAGAAATCTGTAGGACTTTGACTAAATTAGAGGCTAAAGGATTTATATGTCCCAAAGTGTACGTTATTAGGTACTGCTATAGTGATTGATGCCTTCTTGAACATTGCCTTCCAAGTCTTTCGAACTACGTTCAATTAACCTAACGGCCCCCTTAACTAACCTAAAAGTACACTAATCCGCTACTTACTTACTACTCTCAAGCCCATTTTAGCAAATTTATAATTAACGTTTGTAATTTGCTTATTCTCCTATATTTTGTAGTCCAAAAAATACCTTCCCTCCTAATCATGTAGTCCAACTCTCTAATATGCACTATTCTTCATGTATGTGTCTCTAGATATGCTATTTATGGTTAAAATTCATGAGTTCTCATATACATTTTTAATGGAGTTTTTAACAAAGATTTATCAACACACAATCATTCAGACATTTACTTAACCACTAGACTTCAAAACTACACTTCAAAACTTGCACATTCTAGACTCATAGAACAAAGCAATCATTCATTTGATTTCAGATTAATGAACATCGCAACTAGAATCACTCAATAGATTTGCAAACTTTTTCAATCAAAAACACCAAAATAATCTCGTAAAATGTAAATTTCCATTGAAATTGTCAAAAACTATCAATAATCTAATTTCCTTTCCCCAAATGCCGCTAATCATGCAACAATATGAAACATTTCATTGCCAAATATTCTTTTAATGTAGATACATCTTCAAACGATCAAATTTATTCTCAATTATGAAACTAGTGCATGAAAATAATATTGTTTATAAGTTTTTAATGTTTCTATCTAATATTTTTTAAAGATTTTGATGTTTTTAAGTCTGTAAGTTTTAAAAAAGAACTAATTTTTAATGTTTATTTCATTAAATGAACTCGACTAACCACTGTTCTCTTCAATTTCTCTTGGACACTTTTTCTGCCTTTGTCATTTTTCACCAAATTTAGAATCTTGTTCGTCTTGGTCTTTTCTTCTTTGTTCATTCGAAAATCGGTATTTCACTCTCTTTCTCTCTCACACACACTATGCTAATCTCGCTCTTTCTCTAACTATCCTCTATTCTCTCTCTCTAACCTATGGCACTACAAAAAACTACACAGACACATACACTCAACCAAGCCCTCTCCCTCTTTACTTGGTGAGCCAAAGGAACTTTTTTCTCTATCTGGTCGTAGAATCGATCACGTGGCAGGGTCAAATTAAAGAAAAAAACAAGGTCGTGAAAAGCTATTAATAAAAAACGTTGTCGTGAATATAAAAGCAGCATCGCATCACAAGTTGGCAAGCAGAGGCAGCAGTTCGAGAGAAGTTCCAGAAAGGCAGCAATTTGAAGACAGAGGTTCACAGAGGCGCAACAGTTCGGAGATGGATCCAAGTAGGCAATGCTATATATCGTGTGTTGTGTGGGCTCTTGGAATCTTAGCGAGCACCCACCTAACCTGTGCGACCTCTTGTTGTGAAACTCTGGATCACCTAAGCTTCGTGCGTCTTCTTCTGATCACGTCTACACAGTGCCAAGGTTGGGGATGGCCAGTCTGTAGGCCAAGCTCCTTCCTATTCATTCAAGCAGTACAAGGGTTGGCAATGTCACTGTTTGCCCCATCGGCATATTGAGTCGGCCTTCTTTTGCAGTGAAGCCTCAATACCTAATTATAAGCGTACCTGCACCTTCCCCGCATAGCGATCATAGCAGCTTTGTGTGCAACAAGACCCAGGGCCACCTGAACAGTATGTCAGCTTCAACTACGCGTTACTTAGCTCGTTTCTGTTGGCGCAACTAGTTATGGCCAGCATTATGCTGCTGCAAGTATAGCTCATGCAGATGCAACAACCCTGTGCCCTCGGCCATTCTTCAATGTTCATGGAAATGATATGCAGCAGGTCCCCATGCCTAATTCTCAAGATTCACACCAATTGTTTTCCGCACAGTTTGTCCATGCAGCATGCACAGCAAGCCGGGTAGAACATCCGGATTAAAGGAGTACCGGAGACCTTTCAAAGCCCGGTTATAATATTTCACAGATCAAGCTGGAGGTTACTTTGGATGCTCGCTGACATGATGAGCACTCTCAAAGATCAGATATTTCGTGCGATCAACCCATGACAGAGGTTTTTTCTAGTGCAGATACCTACGATGCCAACCAGGATCAAAAGAATAGTCAAGAGTAGAAGCGGAAGCTAATTCTTTTTAATCCACATAATGAGATTTGATGTTGGAGAAGCCAAAGAACAAGGACTGCGGAGTATTGGAATTTTTGGAGACAGGAATACCAATATGTCAGCACCTATTAGTATCCAACAGCAGTTCAAACTGTTGACCATTCAACAACTGGGTGGGATAGCAGAAACTTTACAGACAATATGGCCACTATTGCGGCTTGTAAAGAGCTTCTCTTGCTAAACCACGTGCAGGCGGCAGCCAATGCGAGAGCAGTTGAGATTAGCAACAACAATATACTGCAGTGTTGCTCTTCAACAGCTGCATCCGAAGCAGGGAATGCAGGTGGTGTGGGTTTGAACGCACAATAGTTACTGCTTCGGAGCTCCCTTCTTGCCAATAACCACGACTCAGTTCCATGTATGCAGCAGCTCTCGGATCAAGTTCAGATGGCTGCAGATGGCAGACATTAGTTTGGTATGCTATTCTAGGGCAGAGTGTGAAAATCTATTCACATCTTCTCAAAGGTCTTTTGTGCAGCTGCGGTCAAGGTAGAAACTCCATATAGCAGCTATAGTATACCGAACGGACCGAGTGAAATTATTGCCAATAACGACTTAACATTCCATAGCGCAGGGCATGCTACTCTTAATATATTGTCTGAGTACGGAACCAATTTCAGCGTCAAGAAGACAAAGTTTGTCTATTGTTGAATGCATTTTTGCAACCTCAAGATTCAAAAGCACAACCCCCGTAAACTTGATGAGAACAATTCCTCTCTCAACCTTGAAGCCACAACAACTATGGATGATGAGGATAAGCAACAAGAGGAAATTATAAGCATCTTGTACATTGAGAATTCTACCTTTCTTCTTTGCATTTAAATAATTTCATTTTTGCAGGATGTTTTGGACATGGACCTGTGGGCTAGCCGGAACGGGAGGGAGCAGTAGCCCTTGCACACCACATCCCAAACTATCAATGTAGGATGTGTGCATCAAATACAAGTATTCCTCTCCCAATGGCCATTTTGTTTTGTGGGTGCTTAAGGCCACTAGAAAACTCCTATTCTTAGCCACCATCCCTCAAACATCCCATGTAATTATTTTGGTTAAAAAATTCCTTGCAATTATCTCTTTTGGCATTGGTTTTCACGGCAAGGTCATGACACGCATAACACTTAGTCAAACCTTGGGGGTTGACAGTGCCCAAACCATAGATTCCTCTGCACTTACATCCACCCTACCCAAGTCATAGCTACCTCTGTACTTATATCCATCCTAGCCAATGTTGAAGAACTTCGTAGAGAGATCACAAAACATATCCTATCAAAAGATAGTTAAGCCTAGTTTGTTCAACCTTTTTATAAGAAAATCATCTCAACTTCTTCTTATCCATGATCTATTGCAACTTCAGGTTACTATTGTGATCATGTTCAGTGACCATGTCACTTGATGAAATTTGTAAAAAATTCATCTTTAGTGATCTGTATTAACTATTTGAATGTTAATTTTGTATATCAATAATTGTCTTGTGATTGGCATGAAAACATCCATTTGGCAAGTGGCTTTCATTTGCTAGAACATGACAATTTAGGCCTAGAAAGCCCCGTCCACAAGGGCGTGAGAAAATTCCCTACAGGATTTGTGTGTGACACTTTCTTTCGCCCTTATGGGTAGGGCTTTTTATTCGTAGCTTGCCATGTTGTAGCATATGCAAGCCAACTAGAATACCTATTGGACAACTAACTATCATCTCACCTTTAACCATCTAACAAAAAGAAATGTAGAGAAACAACCATTTAACTTCATTGAGAGATGTGCCCTCTAGTATGCCAGTAAAAAATCAACGAGAGTTTTCTTCTTTCTTTTTATGATATCTATAATTTCTTCATGAAACTCACATTTAGCTATGCCAAGAACTTCAACCAAGGTAAAATCAGCTTTATTGTTCAAAATCCTTTCCTCCACCCAATACCTGCTTTGAGTTTGTGACAGCTTCAATGTCAGATTGTAGTTTGTATGTAGGGCCTTTTTCTTTGGCTTTTCCTCGCTCTTTCTTCTTCCTTGTAGATGCTTCCTCCATAGGAATCTGAGGAGGAGGAGGCACTTGCGGTGGAGCCTCATAAGAAGGTCTTAGATCATTTCTTCATTCGGCTCTTGTAACCTTCTTTGAAGTAGAAGGACCTACATCTCCATTCTCACATTTATGCTTCTCTTCCACAATTGCTTCATTGTTATAGAATTTTTCAAGATAGGCATGCACTCATAAAGAGTCCACAGGGTCATCCCAACCTGCTGTATGGCGTATGCAATCACCAGCTTCATGTAATACTTGTTCAGTTACCTTCCCCTTTTTGGATGACGCTATTGCATACGGCCACAAGCTATCAACCTCCTCAAAAGCATCTTGAGTAGACTTTAATGATTTCTTTGGAATTATCTCTATCTTTTCCCCATAGAGGTAGCAGCCTCCACTATAGAATTCTGTATACCCCCTTTTCCAAAGTTAGTTCCTAATAGCATACCTGTCTCCTGCAGTAGCATATGGATCATGTTATCCTTAAAAAACAGAAGATCTCTTTTCAAGGCATCACTGAAACTATCAAAATCCCTTCTGCCATGGTCTGTGCTATCACACCATATGCATATGTGCACAAATCCTTCTTTGCTTTGGGATTTTTTTCCTGCATGTTGTCCTTTCTCTTCAAGCCTTGTCACCTTTAACTTCATTTCTTGCATGCCCTTAACAAGCTCATCAAGCATTGAATTATCACCTTTGGACTCACAACAGTGGGATTTGGTGGAATCTTTGACATGCTAGGAGTAGAGGTAGTACCTTTCACCACCATCTTGTCCCTACAATGTTTCCTCTTAGCAAGCAATGAGACTACGTCCTCATTCTTGTCTTCAAGAAGTAGCTCTAACTTTCTTGGATCTTAGGACCTGCAACTTGAAGGAACATTTCATTTTTTCCACTATCCAAAGTAGCTTGCTCTATTCCCGACAGCTGAGCATAGTGCCGCTCAAACTCTCTCAAGAGCTCGGTGATGGAAACTCCTTCTTTTGGCTTTGCAACCCATTCCAAGAAGGTCCTTTTTGTAACCCTCTCACAGTTCTCCATGAATTATTCCTCCTTTACAGATAATTTGAATTGCTCCCAATATCCTCCATGCTCCTCTTTGATTCCCCTTACATGGTCTTTAATCTCGGGGACCACAACAAGCTCAAAACTACAAATCATGTCCACCTCTGTTGTAGCTCCATCTCCTTTACATAACCATCAAGAAACTTTGTGCCATCTTTCCCTTCAAATCAGTCCATTTTGTTCACAATAGCTTGAAGGGATTTGGTTGTTGACACCTCCCTTCTTTTTGCAGCTTGTTGTTGTTGCATAAACATAGCGAATGCTTGAAACGTTTGGATTGTGCCTTGATCAAAACGCATGCCTTGTTGCTCTAGCTAATCCATAGATTTAATTATTTGTATTTAAACCTTTTAAAAAAAGTTTTTGAACCCCCACCCTAGCTGTTTTGCATCGGGTTCACTAGAAATGTCGGGATATGTGCAGTCTAGCTGGGAAGGTGCAAAACCTCTGGCTGTGGGAGTTCGTGAAGAGAGTCACAAACACTTTAACAAAAAGAGTTTATGGATAATCACCAGCTTTATTTCTAAAGATGACTGAAAAACTAAGAACGTTAGTGAGAAGATAGTCACAAACCCTCTCCCTACTGTGCTTGGAAATTGCTTGTTTTTGTAGACTAGTTCTTGTGATGAAAGAATCACCAATTCACATCCAATTTTACTTAAAAAGAGAAATTAAATAACACTAAACTTTCAGGCATGAAACTTCAAATCTCATAGAAGCATAATTTTTATTCAAAACCCAAACCTCTTTCATTGAAGCATGTAGCCTTGCGGGGATAGATATCAAGTGAGATTTTTGAGCAAGCTTCGGAGTGAGGTTTTTTCAAATATTCCATGGATGCCATATTTTTAGGAAAAAGCTCACCCATGAAGTGATTCGAATGATTGAAGCGAGATTTTTAGAGAGAGATTTTTTTATTGTTATCCATCCAACGTAGCCTCTCTCTACTCGCTCTGAAACACACTCCATCTGTTGCTCTTTGACCAACATCTTAGTGTTTCAATCGTCTTACCACCTTGAAAGTAAACATGACTCCTCAATACTTTGGAAACCTGCAATCCATGTGCTTTGTTCACCAGGGGAATCACTCCTGGCTCGACTTTGAGAGGAGTGCGTAATTTCTCTCAAATGGTAACATGTCAAACATCGTAGCCATGTCGATGGGTATACGGGATCCAAACCCACTTTCCAAGGGTGTTGCTCTCTGTATAGGCTGACGCATCCTCATTGAACTCCCTCTGAAATGCACTCCATATGTTGCTCTTTGACCAACATCTCAATGTTTCAAGCGGTCAACCACCTTGACAGTAAGCATGTCTCCTCACCAATACTCTGGAAACATGCAATCCATGTGCTTCATTCGCCAAGGGAATCACTCCTTGCTCTACTCTGAGAGGAGTGCGTAATTTCTCTGAAACTGTAACATGTCAAATCTTGTAGCCATGTTAACCCAAATGTAGCCAAATCATTGGTGTGTGATGCTCATGCCGTGCATTTACGAGATCCAAACCCACTTACCAAGACCGACTCTCCATATAGGCTGACGCAGCCCCATTCAACTCCCTTTGAAATGCACTACATCTATCCCTCTTTGAACAACATCTAGGTGTTTTGAGAATCCAAACACCTTGACACTAAATATACCTCCTCAACACTCTAGAAAGATGTACTCCATTTGTTTCATTCGCCAAGAAAACCACTCCTTGCTCTACTATGACAGGCATGCACATTTTTTATGAAATTCGTTGCGTTGTTTTTTGTTGCCATCTAATCTTATAGTCAAGGTGACTCAAACACAACTAGATCATTGTTGTGTGCCACTCATGCTAGGGGTATACGGGATCCAAACCCACTTGCCCAGGGCGGCTCTCTGTATAGGCCGACGTAGACTCTATCAACACCCTCTGAAACGTACTCCATCTATCGCTCTTTGACCAATATCTCAGTGTTCCGAGCATTCGACCACCTTGACACTAAGCATGTCTCCTCAATACTCTGGAAACATGCAATCTATGTGCTTCATTCGCCAAGGGAATCACTCCTGGATCTACTCTTAGAGTAGTGCATAATTTCTTTGAGAGGAGTGTGTATTTTCTACGAAATTGGCTGCATTTTTCTATCGCCGTCTAATCTTATAGACAACGATTCTAGTCCTTGAATGGCTTTAGTACTTCAAAACAAGAAGTAGTTTACAAAGGGATTATACCCTTAATGGAGCTCCCGCCTTGCTTCACTCTCACCACCTCACACTCACCTTGTTGCATCAACTTCACACTATGAAATGTGTGTAGAAATGGCCTCCTTTTATAGGCCAAAAGGGCTGCCCTCTCTCATGAGAGGCAGCCATGTGTAGCTGCCCTTGTGTAGATAAGTCCAAATCGGACCCTCCAATCTGCCCATGTGTGGACGCCCTTGAGAAGACAAGTCCGCTTTTCAATTTGGCCACCGGCCACCGGCCATTGACTTCCGACCACCGGCCACCGGCCATTGACTACCGGCCACCGGCCAACCGACGGTTGTTTTCCGACCACTTTTCGGCCGCCGTTCGGCCATAATATTCCGGCGAGGGAAAAAAAAGTGTTGGGGGCTTCTGACGAGTGATTTTCCTTTACGCACAATGGCTTCTCTTCATAATGGGGGCCTTACAAAAGTGCGCTTTTACCACACATAAAATTACAAGGGTAAATCAGGCTCCATACTTAACAATCTCCCACTTGGAGACTGATCTCCAAACCAAACCTGTGAGACTGCTTTCCATTCTGGCTTCTTATCCTTGAATGCCGATTGAAGATGAGCAAAAGATCAACTTCTCCTTGTTGACCACCTTTGTAAACATGTCTGCAGGATTTTCACTTGTATGCACCTTTCCTAGCTTTAGCTGTCCCTCTTCCAAAAGAGTGCGTATGAAGTGATATCTCACCTCAATGTGCTTTGTCCTTGAATGAAAGGTTGAGTTCTTCGCAAGATGGATAGCGCTTTGGCTATCACTGTACAATACACAATTGTCTTGTTTGAATCCAAGCTCTTCTAAGAATCTGTGAAGCCACATAATTTCTTTGCTTGCCTCTCCTCTTTTAGGTCGTTGATGTCCTGCATGTTAGCACTTGCAATCAACATGTCATCAACATACAACATTAGGATCATGAATTTCCCATCTCCCAAATTCTTCGTGTAGACGCAGTGATCCGAGTTGCATCTTGTGAATCCATGATCCAACATCCATCGATCAAACTTCAAGTACCATTGTCTTGATGCTTGCTTTAAACCATACAAGCTCTTCTTTAATCTGCAAACCATTTTCTCTTTACCTTTTACTTCATACCCCTTTGGTTGAAGCATGTAGATTTCCTCCTCTAAGTCACCGTGAGGGAATGCCGTATTTACATCCATTTGCTCGAGATTTAGATCATGAGCAGCCACAAGGCTTAAGACAAGCCTAATTGAGTTCATTTTTACAACAGGAGAAAATATTTCATTGAAGTCAATACCTTTCTTTTGAGAAAACCCTTTTACCACAAGCCTAGACTTGTACCTTTTCTTCCCACCTTCTTCTTCCTTCACCTTGTACACCCATTTGTTTTGAAGTGCCCGCTTACCTTTAGGCAACTCAACCAACTCCCATGTTTGGTTGCGATGTAGTGAGTCCATCTCCACTTGCATGCTCTTCGTCCATTCTTCTCTGGATTCATGTTGCATAGCTTCTTCGTATGATTCCGGCTCTCCATAATCTGAGATGAAGAGATGGTTGAAGGAAGGAACAAACCTTTCTGGAGGTCTACTTTCTCTTGTAGATCTTCGGGGAATAGGTTGAGGCTCCTCACGTTGTTGCACATTGTCACCGTTTGCAATCCTTGAGTCTTCACCGTCCTCAAGCTCCATGTACTCATCACCTGTTTCTTTTGTTTGTTTTCTTTCCAAGTAATCTTTGTACATATTTTGTTTGTTAAAAATTACATCCCTACTGCTTAAGATTTTACCATCTTCAGGATTCCATAGGCGATACCCAAAGTCACCTTCTCCATAGCCAATGAAGAAACACTTTTTGGATTTTGCATCTAGCTTTGATCTTAGGCTTCTATCTATGTGCATGAAAGCCTCACACCCAAACACTTTGAGAATGCATAATTCACCGGTTTACCTGTCCATGCCTCTTCTGGAACTCCCCCATCCAATGTCGTTGAGGGTGACCGATTGATTAAGTACACAGACGTACTTACAGCTTCCGCCCAAAGCTCAAGCGGTAGGCCTGCATGTAGCCGCATTCTTCGTGCTCGCTCCATGATTGTCCTGTTCATCCTTTCCGAAATTCCATTTTGTTTAGGTGTCCTTGGGGTTGTCCTTTGCCTCCGAATGCCATTGCTAGCACAAAAGCTTTCAAAAGCTTGGCTGCAATATTCGCCTCCATTGTCCGATCTGAGGCATTTAACCTTGGTACCTGTTTCATTCTCCACAAAGGCTTTCCACCTTTGAAATATGGAAAATACATCGGATTTATTCTTCATGACATAAAACCATGTTTTTCTAGTCGCATCGTCTATGAATGTTACATAGTACAATGAGCCACCAAGTGATGGTGCTCTTGCAGGACCCCAAACATCAGAATGAACCAACTCAAGTTTATTATTTTTACTTTCATTTCCCGATTTTTGAAATTTTACCCTCTTTTGTTTACCATAAACAAAATCTTCACAGAACTCTAAGTCCACTTCTTTCAAACCTGGTAGAAGCTTCTTTGCTTGAAGGATTTGCATTCCTTTGGCACTCATATGCCCAATCCGATAGTGCCACACCGCACTATCACCTTCTGTAGTTGCTGCACAAGCTGAAGGTTGCATGATAACAGTACACAAGTAAAGTGTACCGACCTTTTCTCCCTTGGCAACCACAAAGATCCTTTTGAGATCTTCCACCGTTTGTTTCCGAATGCAATGTTGTGACCTTCATTGTCCAATTGTCCTATAGAGATCAAATTTTTGTGAAGAGAAGGAACATGACTAACATCTTTAAGCTTCCATTCATTTCCGTTAGCAGTTTTGACAAAAACTGTACCTTTGCCGACAATCTCACAAGCTTCATCATCTCCCAAGTATACATATCCAAAATTACCTTTGGTGTAGTCTTGGAAATGTTGCTTGTGTGGTGTCGCATGGAATGAAGCCCCGGAATCTACTATCCAGGAATTAGAAACATTATCTAATGAGAAAATTAGAGCATCTTGCTCTACTTTACCTGCCACATTGGCCTCCGATGTTGGCTTGCTGTCTTGAGACTCTGTCTCCTTCTTCTTCTTGGACTAGCAATCCTTCTTGACGTGGCCCTTCTTGCCGCAGTTCCAACATTCAAGAACTGACTTTGTGCATGACTTGCTCCGCCTTGAGCGATCACGACCCTTTTGGTTTTTGAACCTCTCCTTAGGCCTTCCTCTTGTTTCCACTGACAGTGCAACACTTGATGATTCTCCTGTGCTTCTCCTTCGTATTTCCTCGCTTAGGAGAACACCCACAACATCATCAAACTTAAGTGTATTTGTGCCAGAAATAGAATTACTTACAGCCATCACAAGGCTGTCCCAACTATCCGGTAGAGATGATAGTATGAGGAGAGCTCGCACTTCGTCATCGAAATTGATTTTCACCGATCGAAGTTGACTTATGTTTGTGTTAAAGTCATTTAGGTGTTTTGCAACTGAACCATTCTCTGCCATCTTTAGATTGAACAAGCGCTTCATAAGAAATACCTTATTGGATACCGATGGTTTCTCGTAGAAGTCGTCAAGTGACTTCATCAAGTCCTCCGTGGTCTTCATCTCCGAAACATTGAAGGCCACCATTGATGCCAAGCTTAATCGGATTGTTCCTAGTGCCTTTCGATCAAGGACAATCCATGCTTCATCTGCCATCATTGCGGGCTTCTTTGCAAGACCGCCTAGGGGCAAATAGAGGTCCTTCTGGTAGAGATAGTCTTCAATTTGTATCTTTCAATGTTGGTAGTTTTTGCCGTTGAACTTCTCAATCTTGAGCTTCTCTTCCTCCGCCATAACTCCCACTCAATTCAAGGAATCCTTTCCTTGAGATAACTTAGCTACGAGTAAACCTTGCTCTGATACCAGTTGTAGGAAATAAGACGTAGCTAAATAGATAATAGAGTAGATTACTTAATGGAGAGAGACAGATTTACATACATATGAGATTATAGAGTAGAGAGAGAGAGAGAGAGAGAGAGAGAGAGAGAGAGAGAGTACACACGATATACGTGGTTCACCCAATGTGGGCTATGTCCATGGGAAAGCAGCCACTCTTCTTCAAAACAAGAAGTAGTTTACAAAGGGATTATACCCTTAATGGAGCTCCCGCCTTGCTTCACTCTCACCACCTCACACTCACCTTGTTGCATCAACTTCACACTATGAAATGTGTGTAGAAATGGCCTCCTTTTATAGGCCAAAAGGGCTGCCCTCTCTCATGAGAGGCAGCCATGTGTAGCCGCCCTTGTGTAGATAAGTCCAAATCGGACCCTCCAATCTGCCCATGTGTGGACACCCTTGAGAAGACAAGTCCGCTTTTCAATTCGTCCACCGACCACCGGCCATTGACTTCCGACCACCGGCCACCGGCCATTGACTACCGGCCACCGGCCAACCGACGGTTGTTTTCCGACCACTTTTCGGCCGCCGTCCGGCCATAATATTCCGGCCAGGGGAAAAAAAAAGTCTTGGGGGCTTCTGACGAGTGATTTTCCTTCACGCACGATGGCTTCTCCTCATAATGGGGGCCTTACAAAAGTGCGCTTTTACCACACAAAAAATTACAAGGGTAAATCAAGCTCCATACTTAACAATTACAAGAGGACAATGGTCACTTCAGATAAGGAAATTCATCAGCATTAACATCAATCACCTTCTTTACGTTAGACAAAGCTACAAATAATTCACTCATCACTTGGAGCACCACATAGACATAGCATACTTACACTTGAAACATGTTGCATACACTAAACTTACTTATTCTATAAGCATCACCATCCACATTCAAATTTTGACTTGAAAAAGTCTCCACTATTAGAACAACTTAGCATACGTATGGTTGAGTTTGATCCCACCTTTATACAAATGAACAAGTTTTTACACGCAAATACTAGCCCTTACACAAATTGGTAAAAATGTCGTTTACTATTCAGCAAGAAAGTTTGATAAGTAATATCCATAGAAAAAGGTAGACTCAAATCTCTTTGAAACGCACTCCATCTGTCGCTCTTTAACACCTTGGAAACAAGCAATCCATGTTCTCCGTTGGCAGTGAAAACCACTCCTCGCTTGCCTCTGAGAGAAATGCGCATTTTTCTCTGAAAGCTGCTGCATTCGGTCGTCACTTGACCCCCTTTGAAATGCGGTTGATTTTTCCGTTTGAACAACTTCCGAGTCTTCCGAACGTCCAAACATCTTGACACTAAACATGCCTCCTCAACACTCTGGAAACATGTCGACGCAGCCTCACAAAACTACCTATTAAACGTACTCCATCTATCCCTCTTTAACATTTGAGTGTTCCGAGCCTCCGACCACCATGACACTAAACATGCCTCCTCAATACTTTGGAAACATGAAACCCATGTGCTTTGTTCATTAAGGGAATCACTCCTAGCTCGACTTTGAGAGAAGTACGTAATTTCTTTGAAATTGTAACATGTTGAATCTTGTAGCCATGTCGACCCAAATGCAGCCAAATCATTGGTGTGTGATGCTCATGCCATGTGTATACTGAAGGGGAGGATCTAGGAGCACAACAGAAGAGGAATATGCACGCACACACTCACACATACACACCACCATAGCCACACACACAGGGTGGAGGGGGAGAGCCAACACGTACTGTGTGCCACCTTTCTTTCTTCTCTATCTTATGCACTAAGGCACAATACACATTGTACTTAGTGTTAGTGGCTCACACAAGTGTATAGCTGAATACTTAGGGTAGTAGCAGTTAGTGATGGGCAGTCAGTCACATGACCATTAAACCTAACATTCTCCCACTTGATGGACAATGTGGGAGACCATAAGAATGGAAGAGAACCACACTTCACCCAATGCCCATCAACTTACGATAGTGCTGAAAGTGATGACTGGAGAGACTTTTAGTGAGTGCATCCACTGTGTTCTCTAACATAGGAATCTTCACTAAATCAAGGCTCTTCTTTGCTAGGCATTCACGATTGAAGTGATAACGCACATCAATGTGTTTCATTCTGGAATGAAACACTAGATTGTTAGCCAAGGCAATAGAGCTCTGACTATCACAATGAAGAACTAGTGTACGCTGCTCCAATCCAAGATCTTTCACTAGGCGAGCAAGCCAAATAGCTTCTTTGCATGCCTCACTCAATGCAACATACTCTGCCTCTGTGTGGTAGGAATGGATGTATTGTCTTGAAGAACGGATCTCCAAGAAATAATAGAACCGAAAAATGTGTAAATCCAACCTATTGTCAATTCAAGACTGTCAACACAACCTGCATAATCACTATCTACAAATCCTTGAATGGATGACTCTCCACGATCATAGCATAATCATCTATCTGCAGTGTCACTCAGTTATCTGAGAATTGGCTTGAAAACATCCCAATGCTTTTTACCAGGGTTAGACATAAATTTGCTGACAATTCCCACTGCATGTGCAATGTCACGTCTTGTAGACATCATGGCATACATGAGACTGCCACAAACTGAAGCATAAGGAACCTTAGCAATCGTAGATTTTTCCTCAGCAAATTTGGGACAGTCTTCTTGCTAAGTTTCAAATATGCAAGCAATGGAGTACTCAAAGCCTTCCCCTTCTGCATGTTGAAACGATCAAGAACCTTGTGCACATATTCTTTTTGGAAAGGTACAACAATATCTTCTTACGGTCACGAGTAATGTGCATACCCAAAATGTGATTGGCTTCACCCAAATCTTTCATGTCAAATTGACTTTTTAGCTTGTTTTTCAAGTCAGCAATGTCCTTCTTGGAATGACCTAGCAACAAGCATGTCATCTACATAAAGGATAAGCATAATAAGATGTCCATTGGGTTGTCTTTTCACGTAAATACATAGATTCTCATTACTACACTTATAGCCTAGGAAACGCATAAATGCATCAAACTTTTGATACCATTGTCTGGATGATTGCTTCAAGCTCCATAGAGACTTTTCAAAGCTTACAGACCAAATGTTCCTTGCCCTTTAGCACAAACCCTTCAGGTTGCTGCACATAAATATCTTCCTCAAGATCACCATGTAAGAAAGCGGTAATGACATCCATTTGATCAAGCTCCATATCTTCAGTGGCAACCAAAGCAAGTAGCATACTCAGTGTGGTCATCTTGATCACTGGAGAAAAGATTTCCTGGAAATCGGCACCATATTCTTGCTTGAAACCTTTGGCCACTAAACGAGATTTGTAATTGTTAATCTTCTTCTTGTAAACCCATTTACAAGGCAATGCTTTCCTACCTTTTGGCAATGGAACAAGTTCCCATGTTTTGTTCTTTGCAATACTGGACAACTCCCTTTTCATAGCAAGTGCCCACTGAACCTTATCATTGGCTAGCATAGCCTCTTTGTAACAAGAAGGCTCACAACTACCTGTCGGCAAAACAAAATCCACGCCTAGAACAAAACGTTCTGGCAGATGTCAGACTCTTTGAGATCTCTATGGCGGCTGATCAGAACTTGTACTATCATGTGTAGTAAGTGGCTCGAGAGATGTCTGGACAGGAGGTGATACATCGAAAAATGACACTTTCTAAAACTCAACCTCTTTCACTGGTTGTCTATACATCTTAGTCTCGTTAAAGACAACATCACTACTATGGATCACTGATCGACTTTTCGGATCCCATAAACGATAGCCAAATTGACCATCTACACCATAGCCAATGAAGATGCATTTCCTAGACTTAAGATCTAGCTTAGCACGCAAATCCTTGGGTACATGTGCATAAGCTTCACAGTCAAATGTACAAAGTTTTTCATAAGACAATCTATGTCCTGACCACCATAACTCCAAAGGTACATGAAACTTGAATGAAGCATGTGGTGATCTATTGATCAAATACACGACTGTGTATAATGCTTCAGTCTAAAACGCTTGCGGTAAATTATCCTGTGATAGCATAGACATAATCCACTCTTGGATGGTCCTATTCATTCGTTCTGCAACACCATTTTGTGCAGGGGTATTAGGAGCTGTAAAATCACACTTAATTCACCTACTTGAACAGAAATCTGTAAACTCTTTGGACACATATTCTCCACCATTGTCTGAGCACAAAGCTTTCGACTTAGGTTCAGATCGAGTTTCCACACTCGATAGAACCTCCTGAAGCAAGAAAAGGTCTCATCTTTAGACTTCATGGCGTAGACCCAAACATGCCGTGTTACACCATCAATGATTGTAACATAATAGGACGCATTACCATGGGATTTAGAAGGCATAGGCCCACATAAATCACTGTGCACAAGCTATAAGGGTTTTCTTTCTTTTTCAAAAGAATGTGTACAATGTGTCTGTGTTTGCTTTCCATATTGACAGTGCTCACAAAAGGGAAAAAAAAAAACGACAAATACGGTAAGTAGCCCAAACAAGAGAGTGTCTCCATTCCCTTCTTTGACCGTCTATGCCACAAAGCAACGGTTGACAGCTCGGTTACAGAAAGAAAAATGTTTTTATCAAATACATAAAGAGGATAAAGTGAACCAAATTTAGAACCATGGGCTATAATAAGATGACCCTTTGCAACACGCTAAGATTGTTGTTGATGAAAAGTGACTTTGTAACCCAAGTCATCAAGAAATCCAACCAAAATCAGATTGCCTGTCAAGGTTGGAACATGTCGCACATTATGGATGATAAAGTTCACTCCATTTTTCCATAACCATGGCAATATCACCTAGGCCAACAATGTCACAAGAGTAATTGTCACCAAGTGTATAGAACCAATGGTTTCCTCGTGTGTAGTAAACCAATGCCTATGAGGTGTGACATGCAATGAAGCACCCAAATCAAGAATCCATGTATGGGATACTTCACCACTAACAAGGAGTTTAGCTCGCATAGAACTCTGCAAAGATAGAGTTTCTCGTGCATCAGAAAAAACATCATTGTTTTCAGCCAACATATTAATGTCTTGCGCATTACTGTCATCATGAACTATGTTCAGTTCTTCAATCTTAACCGAACTCTTTGGTTTCTCCTCTTTATCATCTTAATCTTTGCCTTTACCTTTGCCCTTCTCTTTGTCATGCTTCCAAGCATAACAATCCTTCTTTATGTGACCAAATTTATCACAATAATGGCATTGAACATTGCGAGGACCACAAGACTTTGATCTATCCTTTGATGCATCTCTATTGCCCTCTTTCTTGGACTCATATTGTGAAGAATGGCCCTTACATTGCTTATCATCCCTTTGCACATAATGAGCTTCGCCATGATGCGAGCTAGTCATGGTCTTCTGACGCATCTCCTCTGACAAAAGTGCACTAGTAACGTCATCGTAGTTTAGCATACCATTGGGAGCAAAGTTACTAATAGCTGTGCAAAAGATATCCCAAGAGGGTGGCAACAAACAAAGAAAAAATATTGCTTTCATCTCATCATCAATGGTCATACACTGTGCACGAATCTAGATAGAAAGAGAATCAAAATCACTGATATGGTTGGCAACAATAGCTGACTCCTTCATACAAAGGTTGAAAAGTTTTTGCATCAGGAAAACCTTATTGCTAGTCGTATCCTTTTCATAAGTGTGACATAATTTCTTCCATAAAGCATGAGTAGTCTCACATTCTAACATTGAAAAGTACACCGACTCACCAAGGTGCAGTCTAATCATAGACCTGCATAGCTCATCAAGATCCTCCGACTGAAACTGATTCATGTGCATATCTTCAATTCTAGCCGCATAGGCAATAGGCAACTTTTGCTTCTTTTGGACAAGCACATCATGCATTTGGTTCTTCCAAAGATGAAAATTAGTGCCATCAAACTTCTTTATGTCATAAATGTCACGGTCTTTGCTAGTAGACATGGTGGCAAAACTACCAAAAGATTCCGGAAAAAATTCGGCAGAGTCTCCTTTGTATTTGGGACTATGTCAAACAAAATATGAGACAAAATGATTAAGTATGTCACTTACAAAGCATAAAAGAGGGAAATGCCTCTCAAAAGCACACTGTATAGAGACCAACTGAGGTGCATAAACTGTCAAACTGACCATAGACCGCCAACTCGTCAAAAGCACCTATACCACTCTATACATGTCCTATGGCAAGGCCTTGTAAGGGATGCTCCAGCTACCTGTAGTATCACGGAAGATATCTCCACATTTGAGAATACCCTAGATCAATGAAAAACTCATGCTATCGACCCTCAACCACGTAGGTTATGCAGCAAAATACATAGCCAAGTCTCAGAAATGGCTATCTTCCGGACCAAGTCTCAAAATGGCCGGGAGTGCCGTACTAACCAAAAGATCGCTCCACAAAAGCCTACAATGGCAGTATCCACAAAGATGTACAAGACTGTTAGGACGCTCAAAAAAGCGTCAAAAGAATATGCATGCAAATAAAAATCCCTACGAGGAGTCAAACTGCTGTCAAAAGAGCTCAAACATTGTCAAAAGTGTCAACATATGCATGTACGCATAAATAACTGCTCCAACTGGAACCAGAGTATCGCAAGCACTAAAACCTGTAGCCTGTGAGTTAATGCCGATGCTATAGCCGAAGCCGAGATCAAGGACGAGAAGCACAGAGAAAGCTAACCACGCCGCTCTATGTACCTGTACATGTACTTGTATCTATAGTCAAAGAAGACAATGCCCATCAAACTCCCACTCTTATGTGTGTGTATGAGGCCACTTTGAAAGAGGCTACACACTCGCAAATGAGCCGTGGGCTCTCGTAGATAGAAGAGACTGCAACAATGGTACTTGTAATTGGCTATGGAAGCTCTGCAGCACAAACTACCAAAAGAGGGCTGAAAATTTATCTCCTGAACCATTTCCGATGGCTCGAATGACTCTGAAAGGGGGGTAAAACACCAGGACACCTAATGGAAACTCTCTCAGAAAGCTGAATTCACCGATGCTGAAATCGGAATCTTGTTTGCACTCTTGAAAGTGCGCACATATGCGAAAACAATTACGGGAATAAAACTGCTCTGATACCAGATGAAGGGGAGGAGCTGAGAGCACAACGAAAGAGGAATATGCACGCACACACTCACACACTCACACACACACAGGTTGGAGGGGGAAAGCCAACACGTACTGTGTGTCCCCTTTCTTTCTTCTCTATCTTATGCACTAAGGCATAATACACATTGTACTTAGTGTTAGTGGCTCAGACAAGTGTATAGTTGTACACTTAGGGTTAGTAGCAGTTAGTGATGGGTGGTCGGCCACATGGCCATTAAACCTAACATATACGAGATCCAAACCCACTTGCCAAGGCTGGTTCTCGGTATAGGCCGAGGTAGCCTCACTCAACTCCCTCTGAAACGCAATCCATTTGTCTCTCTTTGACCATCCTAGTGTTCCAAGCATCCAAACACCTTGACACTAAACATGCCTTAACTAACACCTTGGAAACAAGCAATCCATCTTCTTCATTCTTAGTGAGAACCACTCCTCACTTGCCTCTGAGAGGAATGTGCATTTTTCTTTGAAATCCGCTACATTTGTTCGTCACTTAACTCCCTTTGAAATGCGGTTCATTTATCCCTTTGAAAAAACATATGAGTGTTCCGAATGTCCAAACATCTTGACACTAAACATGCCTCCTCAACACTCTGGAAACATGTCATGCATGTTTTTTGTTTTCCAAGAAAACCACTCCTCACTCGACTCTGAGAGTAATGTGCATTTTGTCTAAAATCCGTTGCATTTTTTTTGTTGCCGTCAAATTGTAGCGAAGGCTACCCAAACTAAATTACATCATTGTTGTGTGCTACTCACTCCTTGGACATACGAGATCCAAACCCACTTGCCAAGGCCAGCTCTCCGTTTAGGCCGACGTAGCCTCACTCAACTACCTTTGAAACGTACTCCATCTATCCCGTTTTTATCAACATCTGAGTGTTCCAGCCTTCGAACACCTTGACACTAAACATACCTCCTCAATACTTTTAAAACACATGGATTCCATGTGCTTTGTTTGTCAAGAGAATCACTCCTGGCTTGACTCTGAGAGAAGTGCCTAATTTCTTTGAAATTGTAAGATGTTGAATCTTGTAGCCATGTTGAACTAAATGCAGCCAAATCATTGGTGTGTGATGCTCATGCCATGCGTATACAAGATCCAAACCCACTTGACAAGGCCGGCTCTCGGTATAGGTCGAGGCAGCCTCACTCAACTCCCTCTGAAACACGCTCCATCTATCTCTCTTTGATCGACATCCTAGTGTTCCAAGCATCCAAACACCTTGACATAAACATGCCTTGTACTAACACCTTGGAAACAAGCATTCCATGTTCTTTGTTTGTAGTGAAAACCACTCCTCGCTTGCCTCTGAGAAGAATGCACATTTTTCTCTAAAATCCGTTGCATTTGTTTGTCACTCAACTCCCTTTGAAACGCGGTTCATTTGTCCCTTTGAACAACATCTGAGTGTTCCAAACGTCCAAACATCTTGACACAAAACATGCCTCCTTAACACTCTGGAAACATGTCATGCATGTTTTCTGTTTGCCAAGAAAACCACTCCTCACTCGACTTTGAGAGTAATGTGCATTTTCTGAGGGTATTTTCATAAGCTTTTTTTTAGACTATCATAGGCTTTTTGTAGGTTGAAATAGAGGCTAGGGAGGGAGGATAGGTGCATTCTCTCTCTACCCAAAAGAGTGGTGGTCCTTATGACAATAACTACCCTCCTCCCTTTTTTGCCACATCATCAAGGGCGTCCATAGCTTGAGCCCAAAAAAGAACTTTTTCCAAAAAAATTCAAAAAAACCTCACCTTTACTCAAAACTTGTTCCCAACCTATTTGTATACCCGAAAATCAATTTTCTCTCTCCAAATCTCACTCCTAGACCTAGAAAATATCAAACTTCTCACCTTTTTTTATTTCCCTCCAAAATCACTCCCCTCTCTCTTCTCCCTCCTACTTTTCAACACACACTCTTTCTCTTTCCCTCTCTCACTCCTCTCCCTCTCTCTTCTCTCTCTTACTTTTCAACACACACTCTTCCTCCTTCCCTCTCCTTGTTGTTGCAGGTCCACTCCATAGCTTTGTTGCAGCTCTCCACTCCATAGCCCTCTTCTCCACTCCATAGCTCTCTTGCATCTCTCCATCCCCTAGCCTCTCCATTTCATAGCTCTCTTCTCCACTTCATAGCTCTCCTGTAGCTCTCCATCCCATACCTCTTCACTCCATAGATCACCTCTCCCCTCCGTGGCTCTACTGTAGCTCTCCAATTCTTGCTTGAGGCCAGTTGTCTTACCCTTGCCATGGAGCTAGGTGACATTACAAACCTCCCATACACAACAAGATCGTCAAGTTTGGAAATGGTTTCTCTACATGTTTGGATGCCAAAGGACTTTGCACCCTCCAAGCGTCATTACTTGCAAACTACACAACAACTCCGTGATGCAGGTCACACCTATGTGGACCTTTGGGTGCATGGTTGCCTCTACCCTAATGATCTATCTGTCAATTTGTATCCATCATTCAATAGCCTTGTTTTCATTCGTACAATATGTAGGTAGAGGGGAGCACAGTCTTCTTGGATACTGCAAGTGATTTTCATCTATTAGAGTTGATAGCACACAATGGTCTTTGAAGCCCATAATATACAGCCCATAATCTCTTCCTTGGCCCCCCTCTACCTCCTTAATTCTATGCTATACAGACCCATCTCTCCATGATATGGATACAAATGAAAATACAAATCTCCCATCCATAGCACAATTGTCATGGTGGTAAAAAATGAAACGCGTACATATTTGGTTGTCAAAAGAGCTTGTACCCTCCAAGCGTTATGACTTGCATACAACACAACAATGCCACAGTGTACAGGTCACACAAATGTGGATATTTGGGTGGATGGTTGCCTCTACCCCAATGACCCTTTGGTTAATCTGTATCCAACATTCAATATTGTCCCTACCTTCTTGCAATGTGTAGGTAGAGGGGAGCCAGGTTTGCTTGGAAATTGCAAGTGGTTGTCCACTAGCAGAGCTCATAGTGTGCAATATTATGGTGGATGCATCAACACCAAGTTATCATTCATAACACTACTAGTCTACAAAACAGAGGATCATTCATGTGGAGAAATAAGCACAAACTCTTCAGAAACATCTGGAAGAGAAGGATGGTAAGATTGCAAAGCTTGAGGGTACCATATTGAGTTTGTAAGAGACACCTTTAGGTGCAAGGGAGCATAAGAGGAACTTCTCATCCATAGAGACCCTTGCTCCCAAAGGTGGTGCTCGGAAGAGAAGTGTTACAGCTATAAGGTGCAGTTTGGAATACCCTATCATATTTCCTACATATATGAAGTCGCTTCTTGATGATTATTTTGCTTTTTATTCTTATTGTGCAGGAATTTCATCCAAGAGACATGTTGTAGCCAAAGCCAAGAGGATCCCATTCATTTGCTTAGAAATTCACTTAAGAAGGCACATGTCATAGCAAGCTTGCAGACACCAAAAGGAAAACATATTAATGATGATGTAACCAAGGAGGTGATGTGTAAGTTTTCTAATCTCGTGAGTGATGTTGATGTGCAGAAGGCATGTGATGAAGTTGGCATTAGTACAAAGGGTTACATTGCACTACATGGCCTTTGCAAGGATTCTTTGAGGGAATGAGGATTTACTGAGAATGTATTCTCAGTGCCATGCAAGGTGAAACTTGCTAGAGGGGCCTCCAATGAAGATTTTTTCTCACGTCTAGGTCACTATTTGCACATCAAGGAGACAATGCCATCATCTATCTTTGTACAATCTCCAAAGCTATCAATGCAAGGAATCGTGCTGATAATATTGACAAGGGGTTTCCTTACACTATGTCAAATCATATTTTTTTCGATTTGAAGAGGCTTCAATAAGCAATGGTTTTCTTTTATGCACTACCTTCTAATGGTGAGGAACTAATCATGTGACGTTTTCCTTTCATTGTCGTTGTATGACCTTCACTTATTTGCTTTCTTCTCTTGCAATGTTTGGAACTAAGTTGGTGTTTGTTTTCAAGCTTGACGAGTGCCAAATTGTGAAGCAATGAAGGTAGAGAGGATGACTAGTGTCATCCTCTCTAGTGTCATATTTTTATTGTTAAGACCTCAAGAAGACGAGTCTACAAATGACAATTTTGTCCTAGAGTATGCAGCCCCACCCCCAAGTGTTGCCACAAAACAAATTTTTACAGCAAGACGGGCAAGCGGCACTACACATAGGCAACGTCGCAGAGTGCACCATTTTAGCAGAGACTCTTTTGATATTCGACATTATTGAAAGTGTGTGGAACTTCTTATCCAAAGGGATCCTTTTGCACGGACATGCGGGGAGATTGCGCAAAGCTACACCATTGAGTTACACATGTAGCCCATCGGCCTCAAAGGACTCAAGAAGCCACAGAGGCATACTTGGTGGGTTTACTTGAGGATACATCGACTCGTGAAGTACAATAGGCATGATGCTACACCTCTCACTTCATAGTGGCCTATAGGATTCCCAATTTTAGATTAGTTCAAATTATTATTAGTAATACATAGAAACACGAGAGTTAATGCTCATGAATCTAGAAGTGGAGAGATGCATACTCCATGCCCTCTTCATCCTAGTGAGATGTACATGTTACCCAAGCTTGTGCTTTGTATTTGTAGAGACACCATTGTTCATCAATAGATGACTTGGTGTTGTCTTGGATGTAGATACATGCAATAGATGACCTACATCTAAGATTGTTAAGCTGTCCGCTCGTGGTTGTGTTGTGAGTTCCACACACTTCATCAAGGACTAGACTGATAAAACTATCAATCAACATTACAACAGCATCCATGATTTGTGTTGAGAGTACCTCACACAAGCTAGGATGTTCATGTATACGTTGTTCATTCCTTTAGGTGTGTTTCTTATCACTTTACATTTCCCCCTTGCGCACATAATAGGGTCCAGTTCTTGAGTTGAGAGTATCTCACACCCTTGGCATGTTCACCTCTCTCTCTCTCTCTCTCTCTCTCTCTCTCTCTGTGCTTTGTCTATCTTTATACATTTAGTCATCAATCGCATAGTCCCTATGGTTTGCAATCGTGTCATGTCATAGCGTTTATGGTTTACAATCATGTCGTAGTGTCTATGGTTTGGAATCATGGCATACTTTCTATAGTTTTGCATTTGCATTTAGATCACTTTTGGCATATCACTCATGATATCATGTTCATTATTGAACATGGCCAAGCAGACTACTAAGAAAATTGCAGACCTTTCAAGAGCTTAAAAATCATGATAGTACTACCTTGTCAAGCATAGATACTTGCATACAAGTTGTGCAACAATTGTATAAAGAGTTTAAGAGCAAGGAGAAACTTGAAAGATTAGCAAAGTACGTGAGAGTGAAAGCCAGCTCTTTCGATGTTTTTGAGGATCCAGGAGTCATCATTATGGAAAATCCTGTTGCATCAACCACTATTGATTTAAACCTCTCTTAGCTCCCCCCCTATTTTACACCTTCTGCTAGATACTGCCTTCTTCAACATACAAGCTCCGCAGCTAAGAGAGGGAAGATGGGCACATGTGAAACATGTGGGTGTCACCCATCCTGTCTTGCTGCAAAAATTTTCACAAGTGCACTTGCATATACCCACGGTGGAGTAGCAAGTTAAAGACAAAGCATAGATAACCTACTAGAAAAATTGGCACACTCAATAGCTTAAGTCTCACAACTCAGAACTAAAATTTTCCCCCTCACCTCCTCCTATTTGTTTTGTCAAAAATCCAATGTGTTATATTGAATTTTTTATAATCTTAGAACTATATTTTTCCCTCTTATCTCCTTCTTTTTGTATAGTTGAAAAGACATTGTGTTATATCAAACTATAATTGAAAAATCTTTTGTGAAGCTTGAGCTAGAGAGAGAGAGAGAGAGAGAGAGAGAGAGAGAGAGAGAGAGAGAGAGAGAGAGAGAGAGAGAGAGAGAGAGAGAGAGATAGTTCTATTATCGTCCTGGGAGGTCAAATATGACCTATGGGACCAAATGAACATGTACGTGGTGTGAGTGGAGTTCATAAGTGACTCTCGATGCTCAAAAATGGCTGAAATGAGCGTCGCAATAGAGAGTCCACATCGTGGTTGGGAGAGGAAGGTATGTAGGGAGAGATCATGGCTGAATATATGGGGAAAAGAGGACCTAATGTGGTCAAAAGCTGAGCACTCAAGTAGTGTGTGGTACTCACTCTCTCGCACTTGACGAGGGCATAAGGTGCAAAGTCGATGACACTCCTCGCCAGTGCCCCAACGTCCTGTCTCGCAGTGTAGAGAATGGGAGCTAAGACGAATGGAGGCAATGGTGCGGATCGCACTCAACGGGATGGGCTCAAGGATGTAGGAATGGGTTCGGTTACCTCGTTTCGAGAAGAAGAGAGATTTGTAGTTTGGGGCAACGTGTGTGGTGTAATGGCTGAAGCGAGAACCTCCAGATTTCTCCCAAGCCGTGATACATTGGCGTTGTAAGAAGGCCTCATTAACTTGGGAGTCGATCGACGCATCCTTGACCAAGTGACATGCATCCCATCTTCCAAACCATTTCTTGATATCAAGCATCCACCCCGAACTTAGTATTTTGCTCTTGCATGTCTTTTGAACCATTTGCCTTGCTTCATATGCGATTCTAGGAAGTCGATGCAAAGGGCTACGTTGTGTCTTACGCATGTACTCCACAACCCTTTGCATGCCCAAGACCTCAATGGGAAGCAATCCGGACTCAAGAAGTAAGAGCATGTAGGGTGTTTGACTTGGAGAAAGTTGGTGAGAAAACGCTTTTGGACATTCTCAAACTCTTTCCAAGTAGACTTCCCGATGCTTCCACCCCACACCTCCACTCCATAAAGAAGCACCAGTGTCACCAATGTGTCAAAGAGGTACTTTTTGAGAGCCCAATACTTGATCTCTCCTGCATTGCACATGTTCTCAAATGCATAATAGGCCCTCTTTCCAGCTTCCAAGCGACGCATTGCACAATCCTTCCATTTATGATTGGATGGAACCTCAAGGCCAAGGTACTTGAAGTGATCTACCACTTCAAGTTTCTCATTGTTATATAAAATGCATGGATTTTCATCATTGAGGGTCTTTACAAGCATAACCTTGGTTTTGGATCCATTCACGATCAGCCCGCTATGTAGGCAAAAGCGTTCCAAGACACTCATAAGCTTTTGTGCATCTTCTAAGGTATGTGACAAGAGCACTACATCATCGGCATAAAGCAAAAGCATGATCACCGCATTTCCAATCTTAACCTCTTCTATGCCTTCTTGCTGCATAAAGTCAAGACCCATGCATTCCAATTCATCAATGAGTAGCCCAAAGAGGGTTGGGGAAAGTGGGCATCCTTGTTTGACACCAATAGTGCTTGCAAAAAATTCTGAAATTCCATCTCCCATACGTAATCGGCATATCACTTTTTGGTAGATGCAAAAGACTGCATGCATAAATTCTCTCGGCACTTGAAGGCTTTGCATACGTCTCCAAAGATTTCTTCGTGTTACCATGTCAAAAGCTTTCTTGAAATCCACAAAGCAACAATACAACTTTTTTCCTTTCAATCGAGACGCTTCCATAAGAACTCGAAGAGTGACAAGGTGATCAATAGTGCTATGATGCTTTCGAAAACCTGCTTGGCCAAGTGCACGTTTGCCATTCTTTTCAGCCCATTCACTTATCTTCATCTCCATGATACATCCAAATAACTTTGCCATTAAAGAACCAACCATTATAGTGCGATAGTTGTTCACATTGTTTACATCTCCTCCTTTGTGCAAAGGTTTGATCCAATTTGCACTCCAATCATGAGGCATGCCATACTGAAGTGCAAGGTTAAAAATATCGCATATCCAATATCATTTTTTTTTTATTTTCCATTTAATCATTTCATCCTTGACACCTTGAAGGTCACCTGCCTTGCGAGTAGCAAGTTTCTCAAGCGCGCGGCATACATCTTCAATGGTAAAGAAGGGAGACATAAACGGAAGGGAGCTACCACACTCCATCTTATCAACATTGGGTTGCTCATAGATATTCTTACAATGCATATACATATCCTCAAGAGTCAAGTCACCAAAGCTCTCAACGCGCTTGCCTTTTAGATTTTGCCAAAACTTGCCACATGCATGTGCTTTCTCTTGTGCTAAAAGAAGTTGTTTTTCGACTTCCCAGCTTCTCCTCTTCTTTTGAACAAGTGCTTTGTATGTGTGTGAACATTCCAAGTAAAATTCCTTGTCTTTGATTGCATCCAATCTTAGCAAGTGTTTTCGGGCTTGACTACATTCCATGTCAAACCATTTCTTCTTGGTGCTACCTTTCTTAGACCTTTTGCAAGACATGTGTTTCACAGAAAAGCATTCCTTCGCACAAGAGAAAATTACTTCTTTGAAAACTTTCCACTTGCATTCTAATGTTGGGCTCTCTTGATGCTCTATCATGCTTAACATTTGGTCTACCATATCAGCATATATAAGTGCTCGTTTGAAGTCTAGACGTAGGTACAAATGATTCACATCATGATTGGAGGCTACATGCTCGGGCCGTTTACCACACTTGAGGTCAATACATAACATCCTATGATCCGATTCCGGATTCCAATCACCAAGTGTAAAGCTTTGTATGCATTCTAGAGTGGCTTCCGAGAACAACATATAGTCAATTACGCTAGCACCGTTGTGCTTTCTACATGTAAAGTCATTGGTGCCTTGCCATAGAGATACACCATTTGCAATGAGCATTCCGGTACTATTGCACATATGTAGAAGTGACTTTCCATAGTGATCCACTTCTTTTGCATCATTAGAACTTCGATTATACATGTATGAGTCATCCATTTTTCTTGAGACATGTGGCATGTCTACTTGTTGTGTGTCGTGTTGTAGCATATTTGTGCGAGCATTCATGTCTCCAAAAACAATAACTTCACCTTGATCCTTGTAATGAGCAATGTCTTCCTCTAGTTCAACAAAGGGTTGATCTCTATCCATATTCAAGCAAGCATAAAAGTTGGAGTCATAGTGAGGAATGTAGCAACCGGCCACAAACATGACTTGACCATTTGGTGGGCTGATTTTCATCCATAAGTAGCGTTTATACTTATCTTCTTTGACAATGGAAACATCTTTCAAACCCTTTTTGGTCATACATGCTACGCCTCCTTGGCCTCTTCGTTGCTTTGCATTTTTGGCCCACATCAAAGAATGCACATCGTATTTGTCAAATCCAAGAATTCGTTGCACATCATGCTCCCATGTTTCGATAAGAAGTATCACATCGGAGCCATTGGTAAGCTCATCAATGCCAATTCCCGCATTCCATGGATACCTGTTACAATTCCAAAAGCTTATTCGCAAGCGTGAGTTGGTCTCATAGATCATGTGTCCCTATTTGTTGGGTGGACTTGCATCCTCCTTAAGTGGCTTTTCTTCTTGAGGTGATACCTTAAACTTCTTGCTTCTTTCCTCATATGCTTTGCGACGTACATTTTGTTGCATAATAGTGCGATCCTCATATACATTACAACCTGTTCCTTTGAGGTAGATCCAACCATTGTCAAGGATGATCTTTCTCTTTACCTCATCAGCCAATGTACATACAATAGGTCTTTCTCCCGAGCGAGGGACTCCTTGTTTTCCAACTCGATGTGCACCATAAGCCTTGATTCCTGACATGCCAAAGTGTGTAGCAAAAAACTCTTCAATAGCAACTGCAAGAGATTGGGGTGTTTCCATGCTTTCCTCCTTGATTCCACGAATGACGATGTTCTTTGAGCGTTTTTGTCGTTCGTGCAATTCTTGAGTGTTCACATTCTCTACATTCTTTGCTTGGACAACGGCTTGCATGATAGGAGATGTAGAAACCACATTATCCTTACATATATCATCCCATGATTTGGATGCATTTCTCATCTCACATACATCATGTCGTATTGTATCTATTGTTTCCTCTTTCAATACATGATCACTCTCAACTTTGCTCAAGCGCTCTTTCAATACATTCATGTCAACAAGAGAGCGTTTACATTCTTGAACTTCATTCTCAAGATGCATCAAGCGTGTTGTTTGCATTTCAAGAACCTTCTTGAGGTGCTCATTCTCCACAACAAGAACTATTAAAGTACCATTCTCCATTGCAAGTGCGCGCAACTCTTCACCTTGTTTGTTGACGGTTTCTTGTAACGAGATCAAGTAAGCCATGATCATTGCTTCCGTTGTTGTAGATGATGTGGTTGGATTAGCATCCAAATTCCTTGGAGATTTTGCATCATTCTCCATGGCGAGTGTGGCTTTTCCACCCTTGCGAGTTTTGCCTGACATTGCCTTCAAGTCGGCAACAAAAATGCAAAGTTTTGACAGCTTTTTCAGTTCTGAGATGCTGTTACAGCAAAGCCTTCCATTACACAGAAAAATTCTGTCTTTACATCAATGCGTAGAGGGCTTCGTGCTCTTCGATTGAGGCTATAGATCACCTAAATCGGAGTTCGGAGGGAGAGAGGGAGAGAGAGAGAGAGAGAGAGAGAGAGAGAGATGTGAACATCAAGTAGCATAACATAGTATTCCATCGTGAATTATTCCAAAAATGAGCAAATGTTATAAAGTCCTGATCACAAATCATCTTTAGTTTCAAACACGCCAACAATATTGTCTAATTTATCCATACCTAAGAATTATAAGGCTATCTCTCATTCCATATCATCATCATCCTCAACTTGTACAATGACATTTTCATGCATTTGGAAGACACCATAGTGCTCTTGCACTACTCTTGTTCAATATTTTGAGCCTTTTGGGATAAGTCTCATATTGCAAAAAACATACACCAAATCAGCAATCCATTTAGGATGAAGCCGGTTTTTTTTTAGTATGTATAAAGTCAAATGCTGACTAGTTTCTCTTGCGGACTCCACTTGATGCATCAACTAATAAAACCCTGATGGAATGTGTTGCAACTCCACCTTCTCTCTTTTGTACTCTTTTCACCATAGAGGTGTACTTGGTTTTGCAATGAAATTTATATGCCATGGATCCTAAAACATACCATTTATGTTAGCATAATCAACTCACTAATGAAAAGCTACTTTCCATCCTCCTGTCCCAAAAGTTGGGAGCACACTATTTTGAAGTCAGTCTCATGAATTCTTTTTTAGCAGATTGTTGATGCATTTAGAACTTAAGATCCAATACAAATGATGCATCATGCAATGGCATAAGCGCCCATCGCTTGTTAGCAACTATGATCATGATAGCTTTGTCCTTTGTACCAAAGCCAACATGCTGTCTTACCTTGCATAAGGCCTCTAACAAAAACCAAAAAATCCAATCAAATACAAAAAAGTCTTTATCTCGACATGTGATGTACCCAACATTTTGCAATAAAACTATTTTATTTACTTTGTAGAATTGTTTAAGGTTTGTATTTTGTTAAGTCATAAAGCGTTCCAACGGAACGATCAAATAAAAAAATCGGACTCTGAAACTATTATTTATGGCTCTTATTCACTTAGAAACTATAGGTTGATATGGAAAACTTAAGCCTCAAGACTATATCTAAAGATAAAAGTTGACCCTTAAGAAAGAAAGAGTATTTTTAGGAAAAAGAGAGAGATTTAAAAAAAGGAAGAGTATTTTTAGAAGCTAATGAGTATTTTTAGAAAAGGAGGAGTATTTTTAGAAGGGAAGGAGTATTTTTAGGAAAGAAGGAGTCAAGATTATAACTTCTTTTCTTAGAATCCAAGCCTCTCCTAAAATTAGAGATTCAAAATTACGCATCAAAATGCGTGTCTGCAAAAAAAAATTCCACAAATGCACGCGAACTTATCTCTTTGCTTTCACTATTCTTAGCTTGTGCTTTTGGCTCTTGAGAGCCTATATAAAGGCCCTCTTCCCTCACTTTTAGGACACACACACACACACACACACACACACACACACACACACACACACACACACACAGAAGTTCTTAGAAGCAGAAGCTCTCTTGCCATAACATCGGAGTTACCTTCTCTCCCTCAACCTCTCACCCTTGATCCATGTCCATTTCTACCACCATCATGTTGTCTCTCGGATTGTTTTCTCTCTCTCTCTCTCTCTTATAATCTTCTTGGAAAGCAAGAAAACCATAACTCTGCTTTTCACGACGAAGCTTTCCTTTTCTCTTTTGTGATACGATGGCCCCAAAGCGAGTGACTCAAAGCTCCGAGGATGCTCTTGTCGTTCCACCTCTCCAAGGAAGGTGCAAAGGAAGCTATCATCTACTCCAATCATAACTCAAGTGGAGGTATCGACTCCGAAGGAAGTCGAAGCCATCCAACCTCAAACACGGGAGGTAATCAAACATGTCGCTAATCCAATAAGATAAAATTTTTAGTTCTACATTGCTATTCATGTTGACTTGGTAAGCCAAGCATAGGGATTCCCTTAAGCCGTCCAAAAAACGTGATTCTATCACAAGAAACAAGCATATATTTTTATAGAATAGTGAAAGAACTGCTTGATAAATTGTCACTGTTTGTTAATTTGTTATCGCTTGATAAGTTGTTACTGTTTGATAAGTTGTTACTTTTGATATGAAGAGTTGGCTGATCATGTTTTAAGAATCATTTAACAAGAAGAATTGTTAAAAGTGTATCTTTTGTTACTCGATATGATCCCGCAGTTAGTAGAGATTAAGCTGAGGTTATTAGCTCTCTTTTATCCCTCGCAACTAGTGAGATGCCTGGAAGTTAGCGAGATGTAGTGAGATGGGAAGTTTGCACAATTCACGATTAGCAAATATATAAATTCTTTGGTTAGATAGAGAAAGTCCGCAGGTAGCGGCAAACTCATAAGAAATTGGAAAAGTTTGTTTTATTGAAATATAGGACTATTTTCATTAGGCCTTGTTTGAATTACTATGATATTTCTAAAGAGGCTGTATGAATGAACCTATGTCCGGAATTAATAAAGGAACCCTATTTGTATTGGTAGTAATTAAAAAACAAGAAGAACGGGTGCGTGTGGTGTGGAAAGTGGAAGACTAGTATCCTCATGGATCTAGGTCTACGGATAGGTGGACCCGATTAGTTGGGTACTTTTCACAAGATTACTAGTTAGTTTAGACTATGTCTCATATCATATTCGGGGTTTATGAATGGCGACTGTGCCTCTTAAACGTGGGTAAAAGGGCGTTGATTATGGATTCTAAATATGTCAATGGGATTTTGTTGACCGTTGGGTCAACAACACAACATAACTCAAATTTCGTACCAAAGTCTTATCTTTTGCGAGTTATGAAATGCTGCGGATTATGGCTATATATAAACATCATTTGTAATGAGTAGTTATTCTAGTTTCAGAAGCCGGGGTACAATGGCACTTCCAGATTGTGAATACAAAGCCATTTGACCCTTTCAACCCCATTTTTGGTTAAACCTAAGGTAGCCTTAGTATATAAGGTACCTAGGTCATTTTGTAAAAAGACTTTTATCATAATCAAAACTTAGCGCTGCCGTCTACTGTGTGTGAGAGAGAAAGAGAGTGAGCGTGAGCTTCACCCTCTCGCTACCCCTGGCTCGCTCAACACATTGGAGATCTGACTGCACCATTGCTGTAGGCTCGAGGAGAGCTACGCGACAACGCCAAGCATTCCACGCGAGACGAAGAGCACACGTCGACGCATCTATGAGCTATTTGTGGTCGTAAGTGTATCAAACGATGTCTGTTTTCTGTATGCTAGTAGTCTATAGAATCGTGGCAACATAAGCTATGCATAGGTACTCATAAATTTCAGTTTTGGACACTTTCAAAATCCAGCTCTGTCATCCTACGCGTTTTCCGCAGATGGGTTTAGAATGAGGGTTTTGAGTGTAGAAGCTTAGGGACAGGTGTATCCTAGTGAGGGGATGGTGTTCCTTAAGTTTCGTATGAATATGGCATGATTAGGTGAGTTACCTTCTGTATGTGTGTATGTGGCTAGGTGGTGTAGTTGAGAGCAGTGAGGTTCTTGATTGTGGTTTAGTTGGCCTTCCAGAGTGTTGTATGTGTAGGATGGTCTCAACCTGACAAGCTTAAGAGATTTCCTCCATGTGCCTATCATGTCATCTGTGTCCTCGATTGACATTATGTTGATCTAGGTAGTGTTTGCATGCACTTCATGGGTGTGTGAGTCGCTCTCCGTCCAACATTGGCGTCACTGCCGGGGACACAAGGACCTAAGTAGGTTTCCTAGTAACACTCGTGTGATGGTTGCTTGATTTAGTTTCGGCTAAACAAAGCGTTTTTCTTAAGTGGATCCGGAAGAGGATATTCCGCGATCAAGTGGATAGCCACGAAGCGTGTGTCTTGCCGAGGGTCTATGACTAGATAGGTTTAGTTAGGATCTGTGGATTAGAGTAGTTGTTGGTGGTCGAGTGATTTGTGAGGTGATAAAAGCGTTTACTAGTCCGTGTGTGGCAGTGAAGCATTTTTCTACTCATAGATGCAAAACCCCATATGATTTGTAGGAGTAGCTTTAGGTAAGTGATCCGATTCTGATCTAGAGCTATTCAGCACTGAATTATTTGCTAAAGTGCTTGATTGCATTTGAAATCACGAAAAAGTGTGCTTTTGAGAGTAAAAATGCATTAATCAAGCTTTTGTGGATATTTTTGTATGACTGACTGATGATGTGCATATAAAAGAGCATTTGCAAGGGTTCTGTGAAGAAAACCTGCAATTCTGTAAACATAGACATCCTACGCGTAGGATGTCTCAAGGGGGTTCTGGAGACCAAATTTGAAAATTCTGACTGCACCAGTGTGTTCAGAGGGTAGGTTTTACCCTAGTAACATATTGACTTGGGTGTTTTTCCCTATTTTTGTTGACCAAAAGCCAAAAGGCGGAGTCAGAAAACGTAAACTTTCAGAAAAGGTTTAAATTGAGTGATTTTTGCATGTTTTTGCAATTGTGAAGCATACTTGCACTTGCTGAGAGCATAAGGAAGCATCAGGGACACTTCACTCTCAAAAAATCAGCAGTAGACATCCTACGCGTAGGATGTCTACAGGGTGATTTGGGCACTATTTTGAAAATTTAAGTTGACCAGTGTGTTCAGAAGATAGGTTTGACCCTATTTTCACCTGGAAAGTGGAAATTCGACCAAATTTTGACAGATCAAAGCCAAAAGACTGAAATTGTCAGACATCCTACCCAATTTGTGCCAAAGCATTATTTTGAGACCAAAACCATAATATGGCTGCATGAACATGTCTTGAATGATATATTGAGTGACTGAAAGGGGTTTCACCTCATTTGGGTGAGAAAATTGGGTTCAAAGCGGACTTTAGCACTTCTGACTGAAGAAAAGGCAAGAACAGCTAAAATTTGGGACTTTTGAAATCCAAACCAATTCTAAGCATACCACTGGGTTGCTGACATCAAGGGGAAGCTGCGGGACAAGTCTGAGGTCAAACAGGCCAAAAAGACATCCTATGCGTAGGATGTCTTCTATGTGATTTTGGACTCTAAAATAAATTCTGAGGATACCATAGTGATCAACACCTTAAGGAGAGTCTGTGGTTCAAATTTGGGGCAATTCTGAGCAGTTAGACATCCTACGCGTAGGATGTCTAAGGCATGATTTAGAGGCCAAATTCAAACTGTGGACATAGCAGGGTGTTGTATAGCCTTAGGCAAGCCTCCTAGGCAAATTTGGTCCAATTTAGAGTTGATTTGACTTTGGGAATTCATCAGAACAGACATCAGGTTTTTGGAACAGATTCTTGATCATTTGACCAACCCATAGGTGTCAGAATCAAAAAGTAAAAATAGCTGCGAGTTAAGCACATCAAGGGGAAGCTACAGTGCAAGTTTGAGCTGAAAGAGAGCAAAAAGACATCCTACGCGTAGGATGTCTCCAGGGGCATAAAGTGCTCAAAATTCTACTTTGGCCATATAGGGAGGTTCTAAGTGTCTCAAGGATTCCAGAAATTTTTTTAAAAAGTAAATTTGGACTTTGTTTGGCCTATTCACCAAGAAAAGACAAGAATTGTCAGACATCCTACTCTTGGATTGCACTAGAAGCTCTTGCAGCCTAAATCTTGACCTATTGGCATCCAAATTCAATTTTGAGCATACCATTGGGTTGTTGAGCACTAGGAGAATCTTGGGATCAAGTTTGGACAAAATCTGAGCAGTTAGACATCCTACGCGTAGGATGTCTCCAGCTTGATTTAGGACTCCAAACCAACCTATGAGCACACCACTGTGATCAGCACATCAAGAAGAAGCTGGGGTGAAAATTTCAAGTCATTCTGACCAAAACGACATCCTACGCGTAGGATGTCTCAAGGCCATTTTTAGGTCCAAATGAAATTCTGAGCATACCATTGTGTTGTTGGACTCAAGGGGAGTCGCTAGACCAAATTTTGTTAAATTCTGAGCATATAGACATCCTACGCGTAGGATGTCTCTAGGCCAGTTTTAGGGTCCAACTGTGATTTTGACCATACAGGAGTGTTCACAGTGTCACAGAGATCCCAAATCTTTTTTTAAAATTGAATTTGGACTCATTTTGACCAGTCTAAACTACATTTCACTGTTTTGGCCATAACTTTCACAAACGGTATTGGATCGTAAAAGTTTTTATATCAAAACGTAGCCTGAGAGCGGCTCTACAGATCTTAGAGCAAAACATCTTAGAGTGGCTCTACTGCAACCATTTGGTTCAACTTTGAAAAAAACATCGTTTGAGGCCTCAAAATTCATCTGCAAGTTAGGGGTGTCTAAAAGTGACAATTTGCGAGAATTGTGACGAAACGGTTGCGGTTTTGGACATCGACTTTTCCCTAACCAAAGCACTTGAACACAGTGGACTAAGTCTACTTGAACCAAGAAAAAGCTCTTAAGCCCAGAAATCATGTCTGGCCTAGATTCAAACGTAGCTTACACAAGCTTGGAGATCCCGACAATAGAGGAATATCCTCCCACAATGGATCTTCCAAACTTGCAATTGATAAAGACCCATCTTGTTGAGAGAGTTTGGATGATTGGTCATGAGAGTGAAGGACTATATAGATACATTGACGACAATGAGGTCAATCTTTATAGGTGCTCAGATCCATACCTAGAAGAGATAACGGATTACAAGCTCTTATATGTCTACACATACGGAGTCGAATGTCAATGGAGATCTATAGTTGTCGACAAGTATGGACGAGAATACAGAGTTGTAGAAAGCACAAATCCACAAACCGTACTAGAAAGAGGTGGATATTTGGTCAATGAAGGACCACAAATGCCTCCACCAAACACGAGAATTCCTATAGGAATTCCAAGAAGAGAGCCACCAAGATTCCCTTCAAGAGCGATAACGAGAGAAGGATTGGGAGAGTCTCTGGTTAGACTTGTAGACAATCGACAAGTTAGACCATCCCAAGTCCAGAAATGGGTAAACAGAAAATACTCCGGAGATAAAGATCCGAGAGATCACGTAACCGCTTTTAGAAGAGTGATTAGAGTAGAGGAAATTTCAGATTTTGCGACACAGTTTGTGGGATTTGGATTGACTCTAGAAGATGATGCAGCTACATGGTTCGACTCGGCGGAAAAATGGGATTTTGAGACCCTAGATGAGCTGTTTGAGGAGTTTATTGAAGAATTCTCGCCAAGAGGCATTGCTCACAACACGGTCTCGCAAATCCATAGATTCAAACAGAAAGAGAATGAATCAGTACGCAAAGCATCATTACGGCTCAAGAGATATGCTAAGCTCTGTCCAAGAGCGAAATTACCTATGCAAGCACGACTGATGCTGATCTTTATCCAGGGAATGAGAGATGAGGGCCTTCAGAAGGATCTGCATATGATAAGGAGGATGACGCTAAACGACTTGATCAAAGAGGCTCTTTATCTAGTGGATAACTGTGAGGCATACAAAGAAAAGGACTTAAAGAGTCAAGGAGATGACACATCCTCTCAGCACAGTGTTTCACAGATAAGTGAGTCCATTGCCAAGCCAACGGCACCTATTGATTAAGAAAAGCTTATCGACGACTTGGTCAAGAGGTTGATTCCTCTTGTAAGGTCTAATTTGGGAGAGCCGAAGTGGTGTGAAATTGAGAGAAAATGGACGAACCATACGGGGGAAGAGTGCTATTATAGCGTGGAAAATGCTAGGGAGAGGTATGTACAACCTGTTCCAGAAGCACCTACTCCACCTAGATACATTACGGGGAATGCGCCAGGACCAGTAGGAGTTCTAAGGCCACAGCTTGTCTTAGGACAACAACCTCCACTGCCAGGTGCTAGAATGCCAGTAGACATGAGATGCATGCCAATGATGGAAGCATCAAATAAACCAACGCCGGTACCAGCTACAATGTGGTATAGCAACCAAAGTGAGTACTACCCTTCGGAGCAACAAAATGTGAGAGAAACACATGGAGTGGTGAGGCCGGTACAATATGCACCTCCTGGGTTTTGATCGAAAGAAAGAAGGTATGAAATGGACGAAAGGACATTGCGATTCATTGCAAATAGCGGCTTATTTAAGTCAAATCTTGCTTATAGCCAAGAGGAAATGCTAAAAGAATCTCCTCAACCAGAGACAGATTGTCACAAAAGTCGTGACAACCACTTGGTCAAACAATGTCCTCATACGGAGATCAATGAAGTAAATGCATATTGTCTTGAGTGTGGCATCACTCACTTGATCCCCGATTGCCCGTAAAAACCAAACCAAATCAGGAAAATCACGGCAAATGTATCAGGGATTGTTCAGCTCCCTAGTAGCTCAGAAAATGAAAATGTTTTACCAGTTCAAGTAGTTACGAGAGCACAAGCTCAAAAGAAAGCTGATGAGAATACAGAGACAAAGAACACATAAAGTGACATGAGTCCAAAGACAGATGATGGACCAAAGACAGACGCACCTAGTCAGAAAACCAAGAGCAAACGAAATAGTTGGAAAGCTAGAAAGACTAGGATGAAAGCACGCAGGGAACGAGAGCAAAAATCCCTAGCTGAGAAGCTTACCGAAGCTGAGGAGAAGATAAAACAACATGAGGAAAAGGAGGCACCTTCTCTTACACAGATGGTTAAATCTCTAGAAGAACCATCCACGGATGAGAAACCGAGAAGTGCTAGTTCAGGAGGATCTGTGTTGGCAGAGAAGGTTAATGAGGCATTAGATGCCCTCTTGAAAGCCTATGATGTGAAACTCAAAAACAACCAAACCCAAGAACACAGGTGGATGACATATCCCTATGCGGAACTAGAAAAGCAAAAATTTGAAATGTGCCAGAAAATGATTCAAACAGCCCAAGCTTTACTAGAACCACTAGTTGCAAAACATGAGGATGTGATCCGTGTCATGCCTACACAAGTAATCCCACCAAACCAAGAACTAAAAGAGCCAGATTCTAGTTATGAGCACAAACCAAACCTCAAAGAACCAGCATTAGAACCAAGGATAGTACTGAATACCATGGATAACTCTTCCGAGGGATTTCACCAAGCTATACCTGAGGATTGTAAAGAGGTAGATGGTCTTGACGAATTGTGGAAACAAGTCAGAGAGGCCAATGAAGCCGATGACCTAAGAAGACGAGTAGACAAGACTGGTGAAGAACGAGGAGTGTTTCTACCACCAATAGAGGAATTTGAGAGTGGATCTCAAATGAATCTAGACGTGCGATCGTATTGGGGCGACAAAGGATCTGTACAATCTATGGATAGTCAACCCCATTCGCTAAGAACACTACCATCCTACATGGGAGAGTACGAGACCAAGTCAGATGTGGTTGCAGTCCCATCACAGAGACTGTCTCCCAACAAGGCCATCGATTCAAAGGGCCTAGTAGATATTCTATCTACCCTAGTCACCTGTACAATAATGTTAGCCGAGTTTCTCAGAATAAGACCAAACATGTGGTCTAATGTGGGTAAATGTCTAGAGAAATTTGGTGTAAAAACCCCAATGACTCAAATCGAGGAAGGCATCAAAGAGCTTGAAATGCCCCAACTAAATACTAGGCCAGTGCCATTAAACAAGGTAGGCGAGTATTACGAGGGAGAAGATGGAAACACCACCCTTCCTATGGAATTCAATGGTGTAAAAACTATGGAAATCCTTGACAGTGGAGCTGGTGTGGCCATTGCAACCAAAGAGGTTTGGAAAAATTGGGAAAAACCTGCCTTGATATCCACACGAATGACCCTGCAGCTTACAGACGGACACAAGGAAAAGCCCCTAGGATTGCTAGAAAAAGTACTTGTTACTTCTTGTGGCATTGAATATGAACATACTTTTGCTGTTGTTGACTTTGGCAAGAAGAACAACTATGACATCATTCTGGGAAGACCATTCATGCAACAATTGAAAATGGTCCAAGATTGGGGTTATGACCATATATACCTGAGACATATGGAAACCATAACAAAGGTAAACTTGAGGGACCATAGCTATAGGGATGTGATGAGAACACCGGTTGAGGAGTTTGATTCCTCCACAGTAGCAGGATCAGAACTTCCAGCTTGGTTAGGTAAGCCTAAAGAACTGTGGATGTGTGGAGCTTCACAATGTGGCAGCTTGAAACGTGAGGAATGTATCCTAGAGCGGGTTATAGAGGATAAGGACTATATCCCAGAACCATTTCTCGAAGAAGAGCTAGAGCCTTTTGGATGGGAACACATCTTGGCTACTTTGGACGTGTGCGCCGTGGAGGATGCTCCCACAACAAAGTTTTGTGATGGAAATGGCTATGATGTCGTTCCTTATTTTGCAGTGAGTATAATCCAGGAAAACGAAGAGATCCAGACATCAACAAGCTCTCGAAATAAGGAGCAAACAAAGAAATGTGGAGAATCAAAAGATGAAGAAGACGACAAGCTCTATGACTCTGTAGAACACTTCGAGCTTCAAGAAGATCAATGACACGGGAATCAATGTCATCGCTACATGAATAAAGTGCATCAAAAGTGGATTCCAAAGTCCTCGGTGAAGACACAACCACCACAAGCATCCTCATACATGGCTCCTAATAAGGATGCAAAGACTCATCTAGGAGGAATACGACCAGAGCAACGAGCTAACAATGCTCTAATCAATGGGCTAGAAAAGTCCTCCAAGAAACTACCACCCACGAGCAAACAGACAGTAACTTTCCACTACCAGCCAAAAAATCAAGGGAAAGTACAAGAAGTCGACCTTGCTAAGGATAGTAGCGATAGTGATGAATATTACGACATCCCCTATCATCAACTCAGGCCATCACTATCACCAACCCCTTCAGCAACAACCATGACAGGTCAAAAGAGCAGGACAACAAGTCAAAGCCAAAAAGCTTGACAAATCTGGATACCAAAAAGCCAGATCGGCCAAAAACAGATATGGATCAAGAAGACAAAGATCTCTAATGACAAATCACAAGATCCAACACCAAAACAAAAACAAGAAAAGCGTGCACGAACGGGTGAGAATATCACAAAGTCGCAAGCTTTCACAACTCAGGTTTGGGCTCCAAAGAAGTTGATTCAAGCACAAAAATATCAGGAATTCATTTGGATTCCAAAACAACCACAGTATCAACTTTCAAAGCCTAAATCCCGTCCCCAACCAAGCATACAAGGGCTGCAGCAAAGACCACTGTCGACTCACACAACAAAAAGGTGGATCCCAAAGAAGTCTCTTCAAACACAAATGAAGCACGGCCAAGTATGGGTTCCCAAACGAGAGTCAGCAACAAAACAACCAATACTCTCAAAGAAATGGGTCCCAAAGAAGACCAAAAAAAGTGATGTCAGTGCGTCGCCGCTTGAATTCTTACAATTCTTCCTATGATTACAGTACAGTTAGAAGAGAGCAAGTTGCTTCAATCAAGCAACGATACAGGAGCTTCAAAGACCATTACATTGCTTAGAATAGGAAGCCTCGCCAACAAATGCCAATAAGCAAATTGCTTATACCCACATCTTGCACAACATAAATCTTTTCCATGCATTTTGTGTATGCATAATAGGGCTACATTACAAGGCCTGCATAGGCACAACTTTTAATTGCCCAAGCACAACACATACCCTTTGCGATACCCTGTCGTAAAGGATGACTCCAAATACGAAGGGAGGAGGCATTCTGAATGCGGACCTAACATTATGACTATTAGAGGGCAATGTTTTGTGAGAGGTAGTGAATTTTTGCGTTTTATTGTGATAATTTTTTGACAAAATTTAGAGTATATGCCCTCATAGTAGTGTTACAGAGGAGTATGGGGACAAAATCCATATATGAGCCCCTAGGGACATGTGTATAGTGTACATATAATTTAGATTTCTATTTGAATGATTTTTCTTTTGTTAAGTTGTTTTAAGATTTTCTTTGTTTATTAATAAGAAAATAAATAAATAAATAAATAAATAAATAAATATATATATATATAAATAAATATATAAATAAATATATAAATAAATATATAAATTTAAAAAAATCCATAATCCACATGAAGAAAAGACTGACGAGAGGCCTGAGCACTACAAAGAGAAGAAGGTACAGGTAAACGATGAAACTTCACGAAGTATGTCTCAGCAGCCACTACAATAGCCGAAGAACTTGTCACAAAGCAGTGTCAACATGCAACCGACAAGTCATACAAGTCAGAGTCGAGTAGCTAAGCCACAAACTGAGTGAGGTATTAGTCCCAAAGCTTCAAGTAATATTCTTTGTGGTCTAGGTGTCTTAGCTATAGTAGGTACTGCTCAAGCTGGAAGAGTTGAGCATATTTACGTTGTGTCGCTCATGCTATTATAGGTGAGCAAAAGAGTCGAAGTCTAAGTACTTAAGTCTGGTGAAGTCAAGGAGAAGGTCCAAAAGACACTCACGTACTGAGCACAGTGAGATACGAGTGGAGAAACTTCTACATCGAAAACCCTTCTTGGAAAGGTGGAAGCTATTGAGACATATTTTGATGTCACATGTGCTACATTTATTCCTCGAAACACCCATCATCTCCTTCTTTCACATTGCATGCTTTCGTTGGCAAATTTCTCATATGCATATAGAGTGTCCCATAATTGGCACTTGCATCAGGCACTCTTTCCATGTTTCACCCAAGCACTCACCTTTCATGAACATGTACTTCACGTTAAACTGCTCAACTCCAATAAGAGCGTATACCAAAGGCATTTTTTTCCCACCGGGTTTTTTCCCTTTGGTCATCCAGGTTTTAGACCCTAATCTAAAGACACCTATCACCATCCTCTTGTACATATTCCTTCTACATCAACAATAAGGAAATTCTACTCAAATCAATTGACAAATGAATTGGAGCACCAATTTCATATCATAGCATACTTCTCCTCAATGGCGAGTCGAAGAATGGCCTACAATGACAAAGCTGCAGACAACACTAACAACATGATTGCACAGGAACAAAGAAGTCCCCAATGAAGAAGAGCAGACATAAAAGTAATCAGAGGATCTCAAAAGATGAATGGTTATGATGATAGATGTCCGCTCTAATGGATCATAGTTCTTGTTGTGGTTCGACAAAGATACAAGTAGTACAACGGATGAAGCCAAAACAACAACAAAGACCACATCGCCATCGACAATCAGGTCATGTCGGGGACGACATGAACGCGGAAGGGGGGAATGCTGACCATTGGGTCAACAACACAACATAACTCAAGTTTCGTACCAAAGTCTTATCTTTTGCGAGTTATGAAATGCTGCGGATTATGGCTATAAACATCATTTGTAATGAGTAGTTATTCTAGTTTCAAAAGCCGGGGTGCAATGGCACTTCCAGATTGTGAATACAAAGCCATTTGACCCTTTCAACCCCATTTTTGGTTAAACCCAAGGTAGCCTTAGTATATAAGGTACCTAGGTCATTTTGTAAAAAGACTTTTATCATAATCAAAACTTAGCGCTGCCGTCTACTGTGTGTGAGAGAGAAAGAGAGTGAGTGTGAGCTTCATCCTCTCGCTACGCCCGGCTCACTCAACACATTGGAGATCCGATTGCACCATTGTTGTAGGCTCGAGGAGAGCTACGCGACAACGCCAAGCATTCCACGCGAGACGAAGCGCACACGCCGATGCATCTACGAGCTATTTGTGGTCGTAAGTGTATCAAACGATGTCTGTTTTTTGCATGCTAGTAGTCTATAGAATCGTGGCGACATAAGCTACGCATAGGTACTCATAAATTTCAGTTTTGGGCACTTTCAAAATTCAGCTCTGTCATCCTACGCGTTTTTCGCAGATGGGTTTAGAATGAGGGTTTTGAGTGTAGAAGCTTAGGGACAGGTGTATCCTAGTGAGGGGATGGTGTTCCTTAAGTTTCGTATGAATCTGGCATGATTAGGTGAGTCACCTTCCATATGTGTGTATGTGGCTAGGTGGTGTAGTTGAGAGCAGTGAGGTTCTTGATTGTGGTTTAGTTGGCCTTCTAGAGTGTTGTATGTGTAGGATGGTCTCAGCCTGACAAGCTTAAGAGATTTCCTCCGTGTGCCTATAGTGTCATCTGTGTCCTCGATTGAAATTATGTTGATCTAGGCAGTGTTTGCATGCACTTCATGGGTGTGTGAGTCACTCTCCGTCCAACAGATTTCATTTCTATGTTATAGAAAATTGCCTCCATTAGAATCCTTGATTTATTGACTTGGTATGTGGCGTATGACCGTTACAACCAAGATCACGATGGATAGAGGACTTCCTCTCTTCTGTTGCTCATATCTCTACTTTGTGGAAATGAAGTAGGGTGTTGTCAACGGAACTTGAGAAAAAAAAAGACCATCTTTCAAGTCGCCTCAATCTTCTCGGGGTTGGGGACCTCACAATTGGTATTAGAGCTTTAGGTTAAAAGGCTTTATAAGTTACCTCGAGATTCATTGTGTCTATGGTTTTCTATATCCATTACCCGACTCACAGAGATATTACGACATTTCAATTGGTGTGTATCATAGTTGTGGTTGAAACTTCCATTGTATTTTCCTATTAAGAGATTTTTCTAGATACCTATATGACATTTTGGTGTCTTTATGAATAAATACATTGATTTGTTTTTCTTTAAAAAAAATCATTTTGATCTCTGAGATTGATAGTTGAATTTTTTGCTACTAGAAAATTATTCTTGTGCAACATGGTGAAAGGACACAAGTGGAGCTATGTGCACTAGTTGTGTACATAGCTATGCGCACTAGTTGTGCAACATGGTGAAAGGACACAAGTGGAGCTATGTGTACATAGTTGTGTACCGAAAAGAATAGATCTCGATTGAAATGTTAATCTTGTGATCAAGCTTTTAGTGGTAATGCAACTAGAATCAAACACCATTTGCTTCAAGTCGTTGAGAACGTTAAAAAATATACAGGACCATAAAAATATATTCATGTTAGATTTCTGAAGTACTCTCGCAAAGCAGATCTTTATTATTACAGCTAAAAAGAAAGGTGGTGCCTCTAAAGAAGTTCCTATAGATGTTGAAATGTTTTTTGGCAAGCAATGAGAAGATAGATCATGTGTTTATGCAAGTAAATGATGAATGTTCTTCTTAGTTGAATCCTCTTGATGGGCATGCTTCTACGTCAGTAGTGGTCCCTACCTCAACTTATTCTTGGAGAGCATCATCCAATGGATAGATGCTGCATCAAGCATTAGATAAGCAATGGTTTTTTAAATTGCACTTCAAATGGGCACAATATTTTGTGGCATGTGATATACCATTCAATGCTATGTGCAACCCAATATTTCAAGATGCTTTGATGAGAGCACATCCAAAAAAGTGTTTATGCTTCTTGATTACAACAAGATGCACATTGAGTATCTAGATAAAGTCAAAGTGAGTAATGAAATCATCATCAAGTGCATGGTGGTAGACTTTGTTCCTGGATATGGTTGCACCATAGTGTTAGATGGATGGACTAAATTTCAAAAGAAGCCGCTAATCAATATGATGATTATTAACCCTAGAGCGTCCATGTTTGTAGAAGCTATTGACACCTTGTTGAAAGAGAAGACGAGTATCTATCTAGAAAGGGTGTAAGAGCATGCAATAGCAAGAGAAGGTGGGCCAAATCATGATCACTACACTCCTCCTTATACTTTGGATAGACAATCATGTCATCAAAGAAGTACCCACGAATTTTCTATGGGGTCATATTTTGCCAATCATTCTATTGAACGTGGCAGCAGTATTTCTGATACCAAATGGCATGACAAGAAACTCATAAAGATTAAATGCTATCTTGAAAGAAGTATTATGGACATCTTTTTGCCTAATGCGTATTGGATGGCACCCATTCTTAAATCTATCTTGCTAAACAATGACTTTCCCTCAAGCCAATCAAGAATGTCATCTATCCCAAGTGGCCTCTCTGAGTGCTAACCATGGGGTTCCAAACTAGGGGTTGTCTCAAGTGCTCCTGGGTTTTTTCAGCTATAGCCAAAAATTGTTTGAAGCACATACATACTTTGGAATTTTCTTTAAGCGGATATACCCATGCATGCCTGGAGTAATCATCAATGAAAGTCATGAAGTAAAGCTAATTTCCCAAGGACGGAGTTTGCATGGGTCCACAAACATCACTGTGCACAAGCTGCAACCTGCATGCGGCCCTAAAGGAACCATATTATTGGAAACTTCAAATGCTGCATCTTAACCAAAATACAACCTTCACAAACATGTTTGACAAGTGCTTCAAGAGGTGGCAAAGAAGCAACCATATCATATTTCTGCAAAACAAAGCAAACTGGCAAAACTTAGATTCTAAAATGTACATACCAAAGTTTTTAATCTAAAATAGCCTTAGAATCTACAACTACATTTGCAAAATTATGCCCACACTTTTCATACAAAATGAGCTTATACAACCCATGACATAAAATGCCAGATGCAACAATTTCATCGTCACCAAAACTGAAATCATGTACTGTATATCTGGTATCCACAAATTTGACTACAAGTCCAAGTCTAGAAAGTGTAAATACAAACAAAATATTCTTCTTGATCCCATGTATATACAATGCATCAACAAGTGTGAAAGAACTACCATTTTTCCAACAATAAGCACAATCTTTCCAAGTCCCTTTACTGGATAAGAGGCATTGTTAGCACAAGTGACTAAATTCTCATGAGGGACATCCTCGAGAGAGGTAAACAAGTCACGATGAGAGGTAATGTGCTTTGTAGCAACACTCTCAAAGTACAACACTTGAGACAAACAAGCATCATGGACAGAAGGATCATAAGTGCACTTTGCACTAAAAGCCCATTATGCATCAAGGTTAGCATCACAGTCTCCTTTCACAGAAGACTCAACAATACCTATATTTATAGTGGAACCAGCAATAGTAGCGGAACCAACCTCTTTCTTCTTAGCCTCTTTGGTCTTCAACTTAGGACATAGCTTGATCAAGTGATCATTAGCTTTACAATAATGGCAATGCATTTTATTTTTCCCCTTATCTCTAGAATTCCCATACGAATTTCTTCCAATAAAGGCATTAGGAACATGTGATTTTCCACTCATAGAAGAACCATGAGAAGTGGCTATCTATTACCACGTTTTCTTTGAGCAATCATAAATTCCTATTTATTGCACGTTGTCTAATCTTGTTTTTTCTAGAAAGTGACTCTTTGTAATAGTAATGTGCATAATGCATCAAACTTGACAACTTCAGGATTTCCTTGGGTCATAAGTCTTCAAGTACTAGCAAAAGTTTGGTAAGAATCTAGCAAGGCAACAAGAACAGTCTGCACAAGGGAACTGTATGAAATGACTTCACCTGCAAAAATAAGTTTCTCATTGATATCCTTGACACCAGCCAGGAAAGTGTCCATGTCATCTTCCTCATGCATAATCTTTGACTTCAGCTCTTTACGCAGCAATGCAATTTTTGCCTCATTGCAACTTGCATAAAGACCAGCAAGAATATCCCAAGCCTATTTTGCATATTTTTTTGAATGAATGTGAGGAGTAATAGTGCATGTGCATCTTTTACATCCCAACGAGCTTGCTCAATCGTAGACAAAACAGATTTGGCAGCAACAAGCCACCAAAACCTGCAACATTCTCAACATGGCCTACATCCTCAGAACCAGGATGTACATAAATGCCCTGCACAGTTTTCCAAACCTCCTTTGACACATGACATTTTGCATTGCATAAGCCCACATAGGGTAATTGTCCCCATCCAATATATGCTCAACAGCAAACATCTTGAACACATCTGTGTTTTTGTCAGCCATGGTAAATATTGCACCTCATCTGAGAACTGCCCGAAAAGAGGAGAAGCAAAGCAGGAACAACACGTGTTTTATAGCACAAACCATAGAAGACTGTAAGGGGCCTGTCATGCAAAAAACGACACATCTGTGTTGTTGTCAGCCATGGTAAATGATGCACCTGGTGTGAAAATTTCCCAAAAAGAGGACAAACAAAGCGGGAACAACATGTGCTATATAGCACAAATTGTAGAAGACTGTAGGGGACCTGTAATGCAGAAAACGACATTGACAAAAATTTTGCACAAAAGGACAAAATAGCATGTATAGTATTGCTTATAGTGGAAATCAAGACCGAAAGGAGCTCAAATAAAAAATATGAGCCCAAAATATTTGTCACCCTGCTGACGCTCGCCAAAGCTCACAGAAATTGGAGAAAGTGAGTAAGTGTATGCTGGCGCTGTTGGCGACTAAGCCCGACAGGATGCAACCTGCTCTGATACCAATTATTGGAATTAGGGTTGCAAGAAAACAAACATAGCTTGGACAAGACGAAGGAAGATCAAGGCACACAACAGAGAGTGTATTACTTAGTGTGCAATGAAAAGATAAGATAGCCCTAGAGTGATGTGCATATATATAATGCACGAGGGAAAAAACCTCCTAGTGAGGGAAAGAATGCCCCAGCGGTCCTAAGTGTATTTACAAACATCACTACCACATGTATATGGTAACATGTATTTACTCCCTTCACTTTGTGAATGGCCATAAACTACAATAGCAGACATGATGTTTGATTTCTAAAATGATAGGTAATAAAAATAATTCCAATGGGTTTTTCACCTCATTCGTAATTGTGTTGCAATGTATTTCAAGTTATACATGCATTACATTGCACTATGTATCTTGTTTTTTTGCCTCATTATGCTCAAAAATGGGATCGCTCGTTTAAACTTGCTCGGACATGGGGCATGATCTCTTCATTTCATCCAAGCATCTTGGTTGGGGTGGCAAAACACTACTTTTGGGAAGTACACTTTTTTAGTTGCACTACAAATTTAGTATATTAACATCTCGTATAGAAAACCTAATACCGCTAGCCTTTTTCTATGCATGTGAGCACTATGGATCATATAGTCTCTAGAGCAATCCATGGCCGCTTTGCCAGCTCACGTTCCCTTGCTTTCTTTACCTCCAAAATTGCAAACAAAGATTGATCTGCATTATGTACAAAATTGTTAGATACATTCTTGGATGGGGTTATAAGCATCACATTCCAATCAATAATGTCAATGCAAGGTTTATCTATGCGAGTAAAATCTAGCATTACATTGTAGGGATCCAAATCACAATGCACTATGCCAGCAAAAAGTGAGCGGTCACAACGCCATCAATCAGAGCATGTAAAATGGTTGGCATATGCTCAATCGCTGGGGGGGATCCACATTCCGAGCAAACAAAACCGAGCAACACATTTTTCTAGCGAGGCTTCTTAAAAAATTGACACAAAATGGATACTTTCTAGGCCCCAATAAAGATTGTTCATGTTTTACACCACACATGTTTTCCTTCTTGAATCTCTACTCATCTCTGGGCTTGGAATTTGCATTTTCAAAAACTATCGATTGAGGTGCATCCTCCAGTTTTTTACTAGGGGCACTCTTTAATTGATTGCTCATAAATTTGGCTAAAAGATGTACCATGGTTAGTCTTGTGGACGTTTGCATGTCCATCAAATCCAAGAATGCCCATCAAATCTCTGTGCCATTTCTTACATAGCTGGCATTTCCTTTTGTGGAGGGAGGTCGTAAGCAATGTAATCATATGAAGTTGGTATTTCCAAAACGTCTATGACCTTTTGGACAGATGATATGGCAACATATAGATTGGTATGTAGTGGGGAGATACCTTGGAACCAACAAAAGGTGTAGCTTGATGCTTAGTTACCGCAACCTTGTAGAATGGCAACAACTAATAAAATTCATTGCAAGACCCAAATTCTTTTCCCTTGGATGATTTACATTGCTGCTCTAAACCACAGTTGTAGAACCTATTGATGTGCAAGTAGAAGAGTCAACATGGTGCAAGTTTCCATTAAGTGACGATATTGAGAGTTGGAGCTACTAGACCCATTTAATGCATGTTGCATTGTGCCTTACAAGAGTGCTATGGAGATGAGTGGTTGTATATAGGAAAGTGGATGATTGGGGACCCGGATTTCTGAGGTGGGTTTCTTGGAAGTTGACAAGTGAGGAAGTGGGTGAAGGCAATAGGATGGGGAGAAGCAGTCGCAAGCTAGTGAAGAACCATTATAGACAAAGGGTGCCACGCTAAGGGAGCAAGTTTGGAACATAGCATGGCGAGTTACAAGGAATCAGAGGACGAGGGGAACGGAGTATACTAACAAAGAGATGTGAGGGTGCAGGGCAGACGATGGGCACAGGGAAGTTGAGCATGTCATGTAATTGTAACTAATTTTTGAAGGCACTTTAAACCTTTAGAGAATAGTGGAAAAACTTTACCCTTCAAAAGAAGCATGAGATCCATAAAATCTACAAGTCACTCTTCTAAATTACCCTAAAATATATAATCGAGAATGACCCTTGTAGGCTAGCACGACATCCTCCATCCAAATTTGGGCCCTCTGTTGTGCCTCCACCACATTTGAGAAAGTGCCCAACCAAATGTGGCATCGACCTTGATGTGCCAATTCTTGAATCTATGTGGCATACTTGCTCCACAGCCACCGTCGTACCCTGTGTAAACAATGGGGCTCCTAGCTTGCTGCCCCTCACCTCCTGCACCTGCACTTCGACGCCTGCTTGCACTACTACACCAGCCGTATACATGCATTCCATCAATGTCTTTCCTTGTCACTAACTATGCTGTGTTCAAAAAGCTAGCACAATATGTCTCCTCAGCTTTCAAGGCATGCTGGGGACAATGCACGAAACCGTCCCACGTCGACGCGGGACCTTTTCGTTGACTCTCCCAAGCATAAGTGAGAATGAAATCTCTCTTGACCCCTCCATGCATTGGCTGACTCAGCTCTTGCTTGACTATAGCAGTGTAGCACCAAAGCAGTTCACGTGATCGATGTGCCGTCCTCACGTCCTATATCAAAGGTTTGCAGAGCACCCTGAGTTAGAGGCTTGCACATTGCAATGCGTCCAGGGCCCTAGTTCAAAAAGCTACAAAATGCTCGTCTGCGCACACGTTTGTGTGTGTGTGTGCGCGTGTGTGTAAGTAAGAGAGAGAGAGAGAGAGAGAGAGAGAGAGAGAGAGAGAGAGAGAGAGAGAGAGAGAGAGAGAGAGAGAGAGAGAGAGAGAGAGAGAGAGAGAGAGAGAGAGAGAGAGAGAGAGAGAGAGAGAGAGTCCTCGACTCTTTAGTCATGCAGACTTGTGTTGTATCTGAAGGAGAAAGAGACAGAGAGAGTCTAAGAAAATCTTTCAAGGCGGTCAATGAGCAAAGGCATGAGCAATTGGTTTCCTATCATAAAGGATACCGCAGTGGCGCAGGATGGTTTCAAGCACGAAATGAGGGTGCAGTGAATTTGAAAAAAATCAGTTTCACACATAGAAAATTCCCTCTAGAGTAGATGCAAAGAGGAAATTTTTCAAAATAACTCCCATTTTTTTGTGATTTAACCCTATTTCCTTAAATTTTCCAAGCGGGTTTTCTCCTTCTCTCCCTCCCTTCAACTCGCTGTTTTGATTTTCAATGGGCTCAAGGCTAAGCTAAGGCACACTTTTCCCGAAGAGTCATGACTTGTTTGCAACTTTGCACCTTCTTCACATATTATGAGCATGTTCGCACACAAGACTAGGCAGTGTTTTGATGATGCGAGCATTTTTTGGTTGCCTCTATGAAACGAAGCTCTCTCAAGGTGACTTTGCCAAAAATGGCATAGTTAGCTGGAGCAAGCAATGTTCGCCAAAAATGTTTTTAGGAACCAATGGTAAAAAGGAGAGCATTGGAATTTTCCCAATTTTTAGAGAAAATTTTAGTGCTTTTATGAGCTTTTTACACTAAAATCTTCCAAATTTAGCTGGTTGCCATCAAGTTGACTCTCTCAGCTAGCCATAAATTTTTAGCTTTTGTCCTTTAAAACTATACTAAAGGTTAGTTTTTTGTGAACACTGGGAGCAAGGGTTTTTTTAGCGATAAAATGACAAAATATTTTTCCATGCTCAGTCTATTCAAGGGCAAGGAGACACTACAACTCACATCTGCTTTACCCCCACCCTTCATGGGTGGGAATCTGCTCTATGTTCCAAAATATTCCACATTAGTGCAATAATGTGTAGAGCACCGAAGAAGATGGGTTCATTCCACTTCTCCCATCATTGTTCTCGGTAGGAATTTTTTCTAGCTTTGTCTGTACTCAGTCTGAATGTATGATGTGCCAACGCGGTTCATGCAATGGTGTTTCAAGCACAAAACAAGGATGCATTTAGATACGCGCTTTTAATATGTCTTTTATGCAACCACGTCATTTCAAGAACTTGATTAATAGCATCGATGTCTGTTTGTCCGAAGAAAAATTATTGTATGATTTAAATATATATTAATTTTTATATACGCAGTCCATCTTCATCTAGAGGTGGTTCTAGAAGACGTAGTCAGAGTGCTTCAAATTGTTTGTGTGAAGTGACTAGGTCAGCTCGAATAGAGATTCATGAAAACAATGATAAGCAAGATATAGGTTTAGAGTCTCTAGATGAGTTTGACCAGGAGGAAGCAATAGTTGAAGACTCATTGGAGATGGTGCCCTTTGAAACAAGGCCAAAAATCCAACCAAGTGTTGTTAATGAGGATGATAGCACGTTACATATGGACAAAGGGGAGGTTATCTTGTCCAAAACTAGAGGCATTTTATCTTTTTCTTAGTTATATGTAGGTAGATTGTACATATATAATGTTATTCTTACTATTCTCTTTTTCTTTGTAGTGCAATACTTCAATGTTGTTCTTCATTCATAGGTCTGGAGCACCACCATTCCTTTACATCACTAAAAGTACACCATTTTTTTCCTGCATATGTCATTTCCTATGTTACCTTTAGCATACACACACACACACACACACACACACACACACACACACACGTGGGTCTTGCTCGGTTATGTTACCTTTTAGCATACACACACACACGTGGGCCTCGCTCGGTAAAGTTTGCTCAGTGTATGGTAAAACTCAATCCGCGCTACTTTGAGCCGTGAAATGTCTATCTCTAATAGCTGTTGATTTGCAGGTGGAAAATTCTTCCATCTGTACTGAAGCTTGTGCATGCAACACCCACTACAAGAGGTTATGTGCACTTGTGACGCTTTTAGCGACGGAAATACATTTGGTTTTTATACTCCCCGGCGTCGCTAAGATTGTCACTAACAACATCACTACGGGAACGTTGCTATAAGAATCACTATAACCGTTAGTATATGCGTCACATTTATAGCGACATCTATAGCGACACATATAGTGACTGTTATAGTGACGGTTGTACTGTAGCGACTCTTATAGCGATGTCGCATAACCTTATATAGAGACGCTGATAGTGACGCCTGAGAGTAGAATTTTTTGGGTGGCAGGGCATTCACCCATCAACCATATTGAATGTTTCCAGAATAGAGTAAACCTAAATGAATCCAAGATAAGCCCAGATTCACCTTAGAAAGAAAGTGCAAGGTATAGACCCAAAGTACTCATTTACAAGACAATATAACCATTAACTCCATCATGCATAGTATTGCTTCAAGAATAAAGATACAAAACTAACAAAAGTAATAGGAAGAAAGTAAATTAATGAAAGTAAATCAATGACAATTATACACACCATAGGCAAAATCACTTGATTGTTAAGGTTTGCAAATGTAATAGTTACAACACAATTGTTATTATTGAGAAAATACATGGTTTTCCAATAGTTACAAAAAGACGTATACATGTCATCTCATTATATGCTATGACAAAAGAAAATTAATGCTATCTTGCTACGGCTAGACTGACGTCATCTAATCAGATGTCTCATCGCGTCCAAGCAGCGTATCTATTGGATTCTGTAAGAAAAAACAATAAGACTTTCTGTAAGTATAAACATATAATTAGAAAACAATCTATTTTCTTATCTTATCATTAAAATACAACAAATGTAAAGGAGTAAAGTGAAATACTAACCATGCCATTACGAGAACTCAGAATGTCCATCAGGGCGTTTAAGCCCTTTCTGCCTGCGTACTCGCGCTCGTACGGTGTGGGGTCATCAACCACTGTTCAAAACATACAAAGAATCCATTATGTTAGAATTTAAAAGTACAAATAGACATAACTATCAAACCTAAAGAGAAATGCAAAAACACTTACAAAATCGGCCTCAAATGATGCCCACCCGCCGCTCTCCAAGTGGTGCAAGCTCCGTGCCTCTACTTGTGCTTTGGCTACCTCCTTTTGTTGCTTCCACTTGTCAGGATTCTCGCATGCTGCTCGCTTTGCATTCTTCCAATCTTTTTTGGGCAGCCAATCTCGTCTTTTCCACCCAAGATTTATTGCTTTTTGTACTTCAATATGCTTGTGCTTGTAGTATTTGCGCATTCGAACCTTCATCCGGTCTTCATTGAAGCACTCATCCCGACTTGACACGGAAAACTCGTCATGCAGCATGATGATGACTCTGTCTTTTAATTCATTTGGCACTTCTCTCCAAGTGTTTAGTATGTAGTGTCAAAACACATGAGAGCAAAGACCGCGCATGCGCAAGATCACCTTCTTGCCTTCGTCATCCAAGATGATGCTGCCGCTGATGTCGATCACGTACAGCAAGCCCTCTCGCCTGTGAGTGAACCTGGGTATGTCGACAGGGGTCTCTAGTAGCGTCTCGATGGGGGTACAGACGTCAGGCGTCTCCACTGGAGTCTGGGTCCCGAAGCGAGGATTGTGGACTGGGGTGACTCCTGGAGGAGTAGCTAGTGGTGTGTAGCCAGGAACGGGCGATAGCCGCACAAAACCTGGAGTAGATGGCGATGTCGTGGTTGGTGTGGGGGGGGGGGGGGTAAAGAAGGGTAAGGTAAGGAGCCTCGTCAAACACGAGACAGTGTCGAGGGATGAGCGGCGGCATCCCCATAGCAACCGCCGTCGCCACCACTAGAGCGTCGGTGCTTAGACGAGTGTGAAGATCATCTCGTTGACACAGAAGCTTTGAAGCGCGCTGAATTCTCCAAAACAGAGGGATACGCTGAAGGAGTGGAATGACGTGATGGGGCTCCAAAGTGACGACGCTCCTCGTACCACCTCCTCTGCTGGGGTGACAAAGAAGAAAGAAACTCATCATCATACATACCTGCATTAAACACACGAACATTTAATCTTAATATTGAATGGAGAAGAAAACATGGACAAGTTATAATCTATACTATAGATAATAGGGAGAGGATTCCTGTGTAGAGAGAGAGAGAGAGAGAGAGAGAGAGAGAGAGAGAGAGAGAGGACTCATAAAGGGGGAGGGATTCCTGTGTAGAGAGATTCCTGTGAAGTTCTTGTGAATTTGTCTCTCGTGTGCATTCTACGTATCTTGTAAAAGTTATGTCTTGCACAACATGCCTTTTATATGTAGCTGTGACAAGACACTCTAGTCATAAATTAAATTTATTTTCTACTTGCCATAGTTTTCTCGATTAATAGTTTGAATATGAACATCATATGGCCGTGTTACTAACCAATACCCATATGTTTCTTTTGCAAGGGAAAGGAAAGTTGACTCACCATAAGGATATTGAATTACCAGCATAGTACTCCTATAGTGAGCCAATACTTACCACAAGGACATCATATTCCCCACGTAATTGAGGTGATGCCCCATGATAAGCATTGTTCCATAGAACAACTTATGCACACACCCACATTATATAGTAAGGTACCTTATTATTTCCATACAATATAACATAAGGCACGCTACCACACAACGTGCAAACAACACAAACACTCGAGTTGTCTGGTTAGGTACTCTGCTACTGTCGCGCATCGCAACATAGAGAACGCTCCCACATGACCCCCTCTCTTCTATCGATGTACCTGCAGAGGAGGTCTCCTCTCTCTCTCTCTCTCTCTCTCTCTCTCTCTCTCTCTTTGTGGAGCTTTGGAGCTCTCTCTCTCAAATGCTCACAAGATAACACCCCACGTGCCCACCGTTATTTTACTTTTGAGAAGATAAAAAATATTGACATGTATTTTGTCGGTTACTAGGTATTTTATGATCGGCTTCTTTGTGATCACAAGAAATTTTATGTGATTACGTAAATGTTAAATCTTGGATGGGGCTTTAATTCACTGGTCACAAGTCTAAAAAGTTTTTTAATTATAAATTATAATGGGCACATCAGTTGGTGTGTTGAGCTTATGATAGTAGGTAGAATATTTATGTGATATCCCATCTTTATTTGGGGGATCATTAGGAAAAATATGAACCCCAAAAGGGCCCTTTAGCTTAAGAGGTGATTAAGTATGGACCAATAGGAAGAGGGTGGTGGCCATAGCTATACCCTCTCAAAAGGAAGGGTAGTAGGGGGCATGGGGGCCTATTTGTTCCCCTCATTATAGCTTTGTCCCATAGAAAGAGAGAGAAGGGGGAAGAGGGGGGAGGAGGAGGGGGGGGGAGGGGGGTCTTTCCCTCCATTTTCATGGGTGCCCATAAAGTAACCCTAAGATTTTTATTTTTTCTTTTATATCTCTAAATCTCACTTTTCACTCTCCAAAAGCTCTCCTAACCAAATACATAGACAAAAAACTATTTTCTTTGATCAAAATCTGCATTTCTCAACAGTACCCTCTATTCAATCTCTTCTCTCTTCTCTTCCTCCTTCTTCCTCCAAGCTTTCCATAGCTGTATCACTTATCTCCCCCTTTCATCCACACCATCCCTTTGAACTACTTTTTCTCCCATTGCTTCCCATTAAGCCACTTCTCCCCCTCTCGCCAAGCTTTCCATAGTTGCATCACAAATCGAAGCTTTCCATACCTGCACGACCTGTCTCCCCCTTTCATCCACACCATCCATTTGAACTAATTCTTCTCCCCTTGTTTCCCATTCAACCATTCCATCTCATTTCATTCCTGAAGCAACAAGCCTCTCTCCTAACACCACAAGTCTTCTTCTTCTGGTGCTACCATGTCAAACCCCTCCACTTCAAGGAAGCTAAAGGATGAGATAGAGGCGGTTTTCTTGCATAACACTAGGGATTTCGATGGGAAATTTGTGTCGCAAGTGTTTTCTAAAGGATCTTGGATCTTCATGCAACCTGCAGCTATATCGGGCCTCATCGAGTACAAAATTGTGGCAACCTTGACTAACATTGGAAGGGGAGACCTCTTGGTTTCAAGTATCATAGAGTCAATCGCACAGTGGCCATTTTTCAACACGTGTACTCTTGGCATTCCATGTGCTTGAGGAATGGAAGATCAAGAGATCTCCCAATACATTGTAAGTCGTAAAACATTGTTGGCTGCTGATTGTAAACTCTTGTTATTTGTTTTTTACTTGATAGTTTTTGGTGTTGTCATAGATATATTCCCATCCGACTTTGTTGAGGAACAACCAATCAAGAGTCTCACAGGAACCTTCAACGCCATTCATGCAGACATTGGTATTATGATGCTTCTCAACTTGCCACCTTCGATTTTGCTGCAATGCAGAATCTTCTTCTACTCACACACATATGTAGTGCCGGCCTCGAAGGATGGATATGGTAAGATCATTGCTGTTGACAAACCTTCATTATTGAGTATGGAATGGCCACAACCGGATGCGTGGTCACTCTTCTCAGTGAAGGAGAAGATGCTTTCTGATATTTTCTCCTTATTGAAATTTGGGAAGGCTTCCAAATTAGTAGGGCTTAGTTGGTGCTTCCTCGTGCATGTTTTTGTACACATATTCAAGACATTGCCATACAATGTCACACCTAGTACTATGTTTTGAAGCAAGAATGTCATTTATGAAGCACTAAAACTGGTATTTGGAGATAATTGGGGAATGGTTAAGGGAGTGCACCAAGGAGATAAATACAAGTGTAAGGTAGGGGCTTCAGGTATAGGGATACAATATTTGAAAGTGTGCACTACTTTGTACCTACGTTTCCACTATGAGAGTTGGATGTGTAAAAGTGGAAAGTAGATACCCTTACAATCTAGTGTTGCTAATTTTGTGACATTTGACATGCCCGTTAATTTGTTAAATGGTGTTTCTGAGATTGTGCAAGTTAGTGAACATTGAACACTCACCAACATACGAGAACCCTTGATTATCTTGGGCTACGAAGAAATCAAAGATGCTTACTTTTGTCTCAATTGGCAAAAGGTTAGTTTAATTTATATGTTGTCTACAAGTGCCAATTTTTAGTCTTATTAAAACCAATTTTGTTGTTTTAGATTGGTAATCAGATGGAGACATCCATGAAAGTGCAAGAGGAGTGGAGGGTTGGCAGCGCACTGTCTTTAAGTTGATCTCATAGATCAATGTAACCGGCTCTAATGCCACGTTGTAAAGCATTCTATTTGAAGAAAATTCAAAACTTTTTTGTCGTTATAGTATCACCTTCATTGATTAACTTTTTTAGATTTTGTTTGGGTTTTTGTGTGCGCACAAATGTGTGTTTGTATGTATATCAAAGAGCTTTGGGATGGTATCTTTTTCTGCAGTGGGCCACGGTGGGTTGGGGAGGGGGGGGGGGGGGGTATATAAAGGGGAGGGGGCTTATTATTTTTCTGTCAACACTTGAGAGTGAGACAGAGAGAAAGACACACACACACACACACACACACACACACAGATTTCCATGGCAGTACATGCTAGTGCATCCTCCTCCCACTTAGTAGCATCGTCGAAAGAGATACACACCCCCCTTTCGTGATTTCTTCTTTTCTTAGAGGACACCAAATATGTTGGACGCAATGATCTTTACGGTTTCTTTACCCACACTGTGGATTTACCAAAAACCATGCAACTCCACAATGACACTTTTCACAAAGTCATAGAGTATATGCATGTGCATATACTCAAGTATGTTGTGAACTTTGAAGACAATGCCATGTTGTGGTTGCCATGTGATCTGCTTTTGCTACATCCACAAGGGCAACACTACATTTTCAAAGAGACTAGCTCTCTTTGAGGCGATTGCAAAAGAGGCGAATCACTTCCGCCAAGTGACAAAGAAAGTTGCAGACTCCTTCAAGAATCGCAAAATTGGGCAATCTTTCTTGTCTAACATTGCCACTCTCTTCTTCCTCATCAATGAGGAGCTCTCCTTAGAGGAGATGGAGATCCCACATCTGGCAGTGGGTGGGGTGCTGCCGGATTGTAAAGATCCCAAGGTCGCCCCTATAGATGTCCAAAGTGAGCAAAGACTACAAGCTGCCGAATATCCCCACCGCTTGGAAGAAGCAATTGCAGTGAGAGAGCAGATTGCTGGCACCTATGAGGTGCCCGACCCTAAGAGCCATGACCCTACTGCCATTCCTGAAGTGGGATTAGCCGTCTCAGCATCATAATTATAAAAGACAAAGAGTATTTATTCTCACATGATCTTAGAAAAGGCTTTTGGTGTCCGACTAGATGAATGTATTAGCCTCATATGTACCAAGATGGAGTTTCCCCTTGATCCTACACCAAAAGCTAAAGATAACAAGCTGCTTTCATTTGGGGACTCTGTTCCTGACACAATTGCAAGTGACAATGGATATTCTCGCTGTAGAGTAGAGTGAAGTCACAAATGAGGAGTTCGTTGCCACACAAGCTAGGGTTGTTACCAACCAAACTTTTATCTACCCAATTCGCCTGATTCATGGATCCCCCGCAAGTTTGATGAGAGCAAATCCTCTATCAACCTTAAAGCCACACCAACTATGGATGATGATGATAAGCAACAACAGGGAATACTAAGCATCTTCTATGTTAATAATTCAACCTTTCTTCTTTGCTTTTGGTTAATTGCAATTTTGTAGGATGTTTTGGACATGGACTTATGGGCTAGCTGAAAGGGGGGAGAGCGCACGGTGTTTGGGCCTCCGGCAGCCCTAGCACACTACATTGGCAAGCTACCAATGTAGGATGTGTGCATCATACACAAGGATTTCTCCCCAAATGGCCTTTTTTTTTGGGGGTGCTTAAGTTTGCAAGTAAACTCCTATGCTTAGCCACCATCCCTCAAATAGCCCATGTAATTATTCTGGTGAAAGAATCACTTGCAATTGGCTTTCGCAGCAAGGTCATGACACACATAGCTCTTTGTCAAGCCTTGGGGTTGACAGTGCCCAGGCTATAGCTGCTTCTGTACTTACATTTATTCTACCCAATGCTATGGAACGTCATAGAGAGATCGCAATGCGCCTCCTATCAAAAGATAGTTAAGCCGGATGTACAAGCTTTTAAAAGAAAATTATCTCTCTTGTCCATGATCTTTTGAAAAATTCAATTTACTAATTTGATTATGTTTAATGACAGGGCAAACTGTGAAAATTCTACCCATTTGTAATATGTATTAACTATTTGAATGTTGATTTTGTACAATGAAAATAGCTTGTCTAAAAAATAGCATATAAATTGTTTTTTTGTACTAATTGTGCCCTGTATGTGACATATTATGCAATTTTGTATGTGTCCACAAGGAAGCGAAAATGTGCCCTGCAAGCTTGCTCTCTGGCCAAATCTCGCTGCCTTATGAACACGGGTAATTTGACTGGTTTTGCAATATTCTGGCATATAGAGAGCAAAATGTTTACCTAGTGGACAATTTCAAGCCAACCAAAAAATTTATTTAGGTTTAGTTTTGCCATCATCTAAGCAATGCCTACCAACTGGAGAACCTTTTGTACAGTTGATTATCATCTGACCTTCAACCATTTAACAAAAAAAATGTAGACAAATATAGACATTAAAAGTGGACATTAAGTTTACATAGAGCGACAAAAAGAGACATATTGTATTTGTCGCAAACTGAAAATACATTGAGTTCACAAGAAAACTTGAATCCAATACAAGGGTTCCAAAGTAAATTGATTCCAATACAGCAGTTAGTTATAAAAAAAGGCTTTGATGTCAGATGGTATCAATCATGCCTTAGGCAACGTGCAAGTTGCATGTCCTTGGCCATGATTGTTACACGCTTGGCATGGACAACACATAAGAACATGTCCTCAAAGAGACTAACCAAATAAGCCTTTGTAGCCTCAGAGGGAAATTGTAGACTTCCGAAGCTTAGTGCTTTCCTAATAAGTAGGTCCGTTCTCTTCTGGTAATGCTGAATTTCAGCACAAACGCTCAACAAAACCATCGTGTTCTTTGAGGTCGGCGTTGTGGGGGACTTTGAGCTCCTTCTTGCATGCATTCTCCTTATAGCCCTTAATTCAAAATGGACAAGGATACAGAGATCCCGCCCCTTGTTTGCACCCTAGAATGCACTTGATTTTTTTCAAATCGCCACCTAAGTGCCAGTCAACTTCAAACTCCCCTATGCCATCTACTTGGAGTTTTCCACCAGCTAGCTGTGCCATTAATGACATCTATTATCCATGAATACGTTCAAAAATCCAAGCAAGCACTCCATGGGTCTCCTTGGGAACCTTAATAGCACCAAGCCACCAAATTTCTTTCTCCGATTGCACACTGAAAGATGGTGCACAATCCTTGTTCATAGCTGTATGTTTTGCATGAACTAATGTCGTGTTCATGAGAGTAATACTTATCCTTTCTAATCTTTCTTTTTCACAATCTAACACTCGTCTAGCTTGAGCACAAACACCAACTTTGAACCTAGCACTGCAAAATGTCCAAAATAACATAAGGAAAACCATAATTTGAAAAAAAAAAAGACTACATTACTGTAGCCTCACCATTAGGTGGTACACCATAAAAATGTATCATTGCCATTTGAAGCCTCTCATATCAAAAAAATTATTATTTGACATTGAGTAAGGAAATCCCTTGTCCACCTTGTTTGCACCTACGCTTGCATTGGCACGTTTCTTAACTCCTTTGGACCGCTTGGGAAAGATGGATGAAGGAATTATCTCCTCTATGTGCAAATAGCCTCCTATTTGAAAGTACATGTCTTCATTCGAGGCATTCTTAACAAGATTGACCTTAAGTGGTATAGGAAAAATGTTCTCAGTAATTCCTCTTTCCCTTAAAGCATCCTTAAGGAGACCATATAAGGCAATGTATCCCTTAGTACTAATTCCAACTTCATTACAAGCCTTCTGTACATCAACATCGCTCACAAAATTTGAAAACTTTTGCATCACCTCCTTTGTGACAGCATTGTTTAAGTGTTCTGCATTTGGTGCTCGTAAAAGGGCTACGATGTTCGATTTCTTGAGGCACAAACTTAAAAAATGGATGCGATCTCCTGGTTGTGGCCACCACATAGCTCTTAGATATGATTCCTACATGAATGAACAAAAACATTACCACAAAATTCCTACAAGAATAGACAAAAACATTATCACAGAAGCGAGCATAGCAAAATGTACCTTGTAGTTGTAACCCTTCTTTTTCTAGCACCACCTTTGGGGGCTAAAGTCTTTATGGCATGGAAGCTCCTCTTACGTTCCCTTGCACCTAAGGGCATCTTTTTAAGATGCAGGATCTTATCTTCAAGCTTCCCAATCTTAGCGTCCTTCTCTTCCACCTGTAGCTTAAGAGTTTCCACTTCCTCCTCCACATGAAAGATCCTTTTGTGCAATCCACTAGTGGTATGGGAAAGAAGTTGACATTGATGCAAAGACCATTGTGCGCTATCAACTCCAATAGTTGACAATCACTTGTAGTATCCAAGAAGACCTTGCTACCCTCTACCTACATATTGTAAGCATGAAGCAAGGCTATTGAATGTTGGATACACATTGATGGCTGGATCACTAGGGTAGAGGAAACCATGCACCCAAAGGTCCACATTGGTGTGACCTGCATCAAGGTGTTGTTGTGTAGTTTGCAAGTAATGATGCTTTGAGTGTGCGAAGTCCTTTGGAAAACAAACATGTAGAGAAACCGTTTCTGAACAACTTGACGATCTTGTTGTGGATGGGAGGTTTGTAATGTCGCCTAGCTCCATGGAAGGGGAATAAAGCTAGCCTCAAGCAAGAGTGGAGAGCTGTAGCAGAGGCACGGAGTGGAGAGGTGATCTATGGAGTGAAGAGCTATGTGATGGAGATCTTCAAGAGAGCTATGGAGTGGAGAGATGCAAGAGAGCTACGGAGTGGAGAAGAGGGCTATGAAGTGGAGAGCTATGGGGAGGAGAGCTGCAGTAAAGCGATGGAGTGGACCTGCAACAAAGAGAGGGAAGGAGGAAGAATGTGTGTTGAAAAGTAGGAGAGAGAAGAGAGAGGGAGAGGAGTGAGAGAGGGAAGGAGGAAGAGTGTGTGCTGAAAAGTAGGAGAGAGAAGACAGAGAGAAGGGAGTGATTTTGGAGGGAAATAAAAAAAGGTGGGAAGTTTCATATTTTGCAGGTCTAGCAATGAGATTTTGAGAGAGAAAATTGATTTTCGGGTATACATATAGGTTGGGGAAAAGTTTTGAGTCGAGCACTTTTTTCTGGGCTGAGGCTATGGAGCCCTTGAAGATGTGACAAAAGAAAGGTGAGAAGGGTAGTTATTGTCATAAGGACCACCACTCTTTTAAGTAGAGAGAGAATGTACCTATCCTCCCTCCCTAGCCTCTATTTCAACCTACAAAAAGCCTATGACATCCTTAAAAAAAGCCTGCGAGAATACCCTCATTCAATGGCCTTGTCTCCTAAACCACACACATTTTTAGCCTTAATCCCTTAAAATTAGGGATCCTTACAAGGCCCTTTTGGGGTTCATATTTTCCTAATGTGATGTCGGCATACTCATATAATGTGTCCCAAGTCATTTCCTTAGGACCCTATAATGGAAGTACTCGATTGCCTTGCCTAAGCACTACATGCACATCCATGAGGAGGGTGTGATCAACAATACAATGAAGGTAAGCCATAGATCTTGGTGACACTCACCAAAGTAATCTTAGGTACCCATCACATCTTGCAAGTGATATTTGGTGCTCATCCTCTTGTATACATGAGGTTTGAACCTGCACTGTCACCTTTAAGAGGTACATGCCTTAACCATTTGACTTCGTGCATTTTCATGGTGATATGGGCCCAAGTTTACTAACATCACGTGTGTGGGTCAGTAATGCAAAAAGTAATCTTGAGTATCCGAGGTTACTTTGGGTACTTGAGATTACTTTTTCTTTATAGAAGACATAGGATGCTGAGCCTTCTCAAGCGGAGGATCTATCAAGAATGTAAAGGCATTTGTGCAAGCACCACAAAGGTAGCCTCAAAAAATCTCTCCATCTCCAAGAAACATTAGCCAATAGACATAACCATATGTTTATAGACATCATGCATGAAGAGCATAGAATATGGCATAGATATCGAGGAACATTGCTGCACAATGGAGCATAAGTGCAAAACAATATGTGCAACTGCGCGTAGATAAATGTGCCATCCCTTTCTATAAAGAATCATGATCATGATCTTCCCCTTTAGTTCTCAGCATGCCTATGATTCTAACATGTATAGAAGTATTTGTAGCTTGCGCATGCAAAGAAGAGTGTGTTAGCTACAATTTTTAGTTGAAGAAGATAGGGCAAGGTGTAGAAGTGCAATTCTCTCCTTAATAATCTCCTACTTTTTATCTTCCCCATATATTATCAATTCTATGATGTTTCACTTTACATCTCCTTCAATTTTATGTCTTTATATTTATCATGTTGATCCTTGCTCTCCAATAATCTACATCTATCAAGTTATGCAATAATGCCATGTAGTCGTATTTACCATTTTGCATTGTGTGTGTGTGAGTGTGCGCATGCGTGCGTGCGCATGCAAATCCCCTGCTCTCTCTCTCTCTGTGTGCAATCTCTAGTGGATAGAGAGAGAGAGAGAGAGACAGAGTCTACAAGGATCAATCTCTTTGAAGTTTTCAATCTCAAGAAGTGGACCTATCAAGAAAACATACCAACTCAACAAGCAAACCATCACTCAATGATCAAGAAATATGCCGATGTCCTTTCTCATCGCTCTAGGTCATCACGCCATTTTGGCACTTGAACGGAGTCAAAATGCAATGAAACTTTAGGAGGATTTTTAAGACACCTAGAGACACTATCCTACCAAGTCTAGTCGCAATCTGACAAGGTACCAAAATCACAATCCATCATGAAAAAGGTCGTAAAAATTGCAACAGAACTATCCAGAAAGGTCACCCTATGGTCTAGGAACACTCTCCCATGGTCAAAACGTTAAAAGAAATAGTGATTTAAGCATTCAAATTTGAAGATTAGTCTCATTAACATGTAATCGCAAATCTCAATAAAACTGACAATGCTTACAATTGAATGAAAGAGCAAAGAGGGAGAAACACAATGCAAGTTTCAAAATTGAAAACGACTTACCCAATCATTGGTTGTGATGATTACAAATCTGAGTACATAGTCGCTTGAGCGTACGTACAACAGAGATCATTTATCTTCCAAAAGATAAGCCTCCCTTTCACAATTAAAGTTATTGACTTTTATACATAGGGCTTTCTAAATGGCCAGTGCCCAGCTCATGTGGACCTTTACAATCACCATGAAAGAGTTACATCTCAGGGAATCGACCTGCTACTCTAGAGTCAGGACTTACACCGAGTATCACTACACTAGCTCGAAAAAATAATAAAGCACAAATGTGGTGCTACATGTCCGGCAAAGTGGGTGCCCGTTCGATCAATCCGCTAACATTCCCCACTTTTGAGGTCGTGTCATCCCTTGACACAACCATGTGCAACCTTGTTGTGCGGTGTTCAAGACTGGTCTTTAGCGTTGAAAGTGCTTTGTCATTGATAACGCTCCCTTCTTCCTTGAGTGCTTCATATCTCATGTGGTCTAGTTGATGCATGTGTTGGACTTAAATTGTCAAGGAAATTTTGCATCTTGTTGTTCATTCTTCTTTTTGTCGCCACGTTTGGCCGTGAAGATTTCTTTTAATGTGCTTAGGCTTTGTGGAAATTGAGCTTCTTTGGGTTGTTGTCTTGATGATTGACCTTTCTCTTTGATTCCAATGCAATGTGAGTCCTCTGCAATGTTGTACCAAGTTTGAAGCCTAGTATGAGCTCCTTAATTTGTTGAATTTGTCATTGTTTGGTTGTATGTCATTCTTCAACTTGTTACTGCTTGATGAAGCTTTGTCGTTGTCCTTGAAAATAAAAGTTTCTTTCAATAAGCATGATTGAGATCTGCATCTGTCACTCCAATGCGTTGACAAACGATTTGGGTAGGCATTTCCTTATTGCTGATGGAGAAGGAATATATACAAGAGGATGATGATGAGTGTTTCTAGATTAGGGTATAGAACATGGATGACCAAAGGGAAAAAACCCGATGAAAAAAAAGTGCCTTTGGTATACACTTATTGGAGTTGACCAACTCCACTTGAAGTACCTGTCATGCAAGGTGAGTGCTTGGAAGAAACAAAGAAAGAGAGCCTTTTGCAAGTACCAATTATGGGACATCTATATGCATATGAGAAATTTTCAAACAAAAGTATACAATGTGAAAGAGGGAGTTGATTGGTGCTTCATAAAGTAAATGTAGCACATGTGACATCGAAGAACATCACAATAGCTTCCACGTTTCCAAAAATGGTTTTTGATGTAGAAGCGTCTCCACTCATACATCACTGTGTGTAGTGCGTGAGTGTCTCTTGGACTTTCTCCTTCACTTCACCAGACTTAATATACATAGACTTTGACTCTTATGCTCACCTACACCAGCACGAGTGACACAATGTAAATATGGTCAACTCTTCCAGCTTAAGCAATACCTAGAATAGTTAAGACGCTTAGACCACATAGAATATTACTTAAAGCTTTGGAACTAACACCTCGCTTATTTGATGGCTTAGCAGCCCGACTCTGACTTTTATGCCATGTATTATTTATGGAAAATTGGACGTACCTATTCAAGGCTAGAAACCCAATTCCATAAGTTCTTGGAAATTTAGGCCTCTTCCATTGTGTTGGTCTATGGAAGTCACCATTTTGTCCAATAGGTTTGTCCAATTTGTGAAACAACAAGTTCTTCGGGTATTGTAGTGACTAATGGAGCCATTGCTTTATCTTCCATGAGAAGCGGTTTTTGATTTGTGTGGATTCTTTATGATTGTGTTCCCACTAGAAATTTTGGAACCCACCTTGTCTTTGGTCCTTGTGTGACCGTATTTTGTATTTTCTTCTTTTGCTTGATGGTTGGGTGGACATTAAGCTTCGGTATCCATACTTGGGTATTTTTGTTGCACAAGCTTGCTTTTGTAGTAGAGGACAAGGTATCCATCTGGAGGTTGTAGCATCCTCTTCTATTGGCTTTTAGTTTTCATTGCTTGCCTTTGGGTAAAACCTTGTGCTACATGATTGATCTTTGTTGTTCCAGGTTGAGCTAAAACTTTGGGTAACCATATTTGAGTGTTACCATCATAAAATCCTTGTGTTTCGAGAATCATCCGCTACCGCAACTGTCTTTGCTAGGTATCTTGGTTGAGGTCTGACTTCAAAACCCATACTTGTCACATTTCTTGTTTATTTGATCCTTTTTTTTTGCTCTTGTGGTCTTTTTTTCTCCTGCTTGAGTTGTTGGGCTTCCGTTGGTAGCTCAGCTTTTGTAGGGCTTTTTTATTGATCTTAGTACATCCAGGCTGTTACTTTAGACGTTTTGGCCCAAAAACTGGTATTTCCTTGGAAGTAGCCTTGATCCGTATGATTGACTCATTTGATGCTACTCACCATGTCACCTTTTGTTGACGTTGAACCCGTGCTTGATGTATCCAAACTGGGCCTTTGACTTGGATGTGCTCTTTGGATACCAACAATTGGTTGAATCTCTTCGGCTTCTTTTGGAGGCTTTTTTGTGATGGAAAATTTGGTTGATAAACTTTTTGCTTGGGTTTCCATTGCATTGTCGATTGTTTGGATCTTGATGTAGAGGCTATAGTGGAAGTTGGATGGAGGCTCATCAGAGGTAATGTCATCTTGCAAGGTTGATCTTCTTTAGTATTTACTTTAGCTTTACCCTTTTTCGTGTGATGGTTGGTGACTTTTTCTTTGCATGGATTTGAGAAGCTTCATGGACTCTTACTATTGTCGTTGCCGAAGTTTTTGGTTGTTGTCAAAAGAAGATGTTCCTACAGCTTTCTGACAGAACTAGACTCTCCTTGATGTGATGGGGGTCAAATATGTGGAAAGTATGATCCTTGTACTCCCCAGTACTCATTTTGAATACAGCTTTTGCCTTGCCAAAGCTAGGAATTGGCATTTTTGAATTTGTGTATATTGTTTCTTCTAGCTCTTTGATTGGCAGCTTTCCCATCATTATCCATGTTCCGTAAGACATTAGATTCTTTGTCGCATATGGATCTATCACAATTGAACATGTGATTTTAATCCTATTCCTCCGCTTATGTTGAATTTGATAATCGTAGGAGACAATCAATTTTCTTCCTTATCCTTGTTCTTCTCTTGATCTTGTGTTTGTTGAGCATTTGACTTTGAACTTGGAATTTTGCTCCGTCTCCTTCTTTGGGCTTTGCATTTTTTGGAGTTGGCTTTTTTGAAACTTTGGTTGATTCTTCAAGTATGTTGTTGATGACATATTCTCATGGTTTCTCTGCTTCCTTTATCTATACTTTGGCACCATGCTCCATGATGTAGCTATATGTATCACCTTTTCTGTTTTCATACTCACAAACCTCATTAGCTTCCTTCAACGTTTTTCTTGTAAGTAAGGGAGTTATGCCATAACCATTTGAAATTTCGTCTTCAGCATCATTCCCTAAATCGTCACTCCTTAAATTATGATAGTTGTTTTCATCATCATGTGGAAGATCCCGTACAAAAGCTTTGTCCACTAATTGTTTGCAATTGCTTGTGTGTTCAATCTCAATTGTTTCAAAATATTTTTGATTTCATGTCCTGCAGATACCATTAGAAAGTATTAGTCACCTCATTTACACAAACATCAAGAGTCGTCAGTATTTTCTCCCATCCGAAGGCTTCAAACAACTCCTCTGGAAATGGTTCCTTCATGTAGTATTTGTTTTTTACTGAACGCTCTAGGAGGCAATCTTTCTTTCTAAGACTCCCGCATTCTGATGCGTTGCACATCCAAACATATGCATCTTTTACTAACCAAGAAAGAAACTGTGTTCCCTTGTCCGTAGTGATAGCAAAGTCTTCTATTAGAGTTTGATTTACGTCCTTGTAACTGTGGTCCTTGGTGTTTACCTTGGTTATGACTCTCTTGTGCCATAAATAGAGATGGTCATAGCCCTAGTCTTGAACCATTTTAAGTTGACGCATAAAGAGTTTTCCCAAAATAAACTCAAAGTTGTTTCCTTTTCCAAATACAACTACAACAAAAGTATGTTCGTACTTTATTCCACAAGAGGATACAATAATTTCTTCCAACATCCCTAAGGGTCTCTCTACATATCCATATGATAGTTACAACTTCATGTACGTTTTCTAGAGAGATGGCCTCCCCCATTTCTCCCTGATCCCTTTTGTATCAATGGCTACTGCAACCCCACTATCAAGTATGGCTATTGTTTTCACTCATTTGTACTCGAGTGGTAAGGTAGTGTTCCCTTCTTCTCCTTCGCAATAATCACCCATCTTATTCACTGGTACAGGCTTCAAATTTGGTGTCTCGGATTGAGTTTTATCCATGTTGTCATTTGAGGGTTTTTCATGTGAAGGGATTCTCAAACCCGTCTTTTCCAAGTGTTTGCCCATTTGGCCCCATAGATGCGGTCTAATTTTTTGCAACTTTGCAAGAGTAACGGTGCATCTTATAGGGGATGATATCACTTCGTGTAAGGTTTTGGTATCCATCATTTTTTTGTGTGGCTTTCCACTGAGAAGGTACCACTCTAATGTCACATTTTATTTCATGTCCTCCTATGAAAGATAGAAAAGTCTGTAGAGAGTGTGGTTTGCTCTCTTCAAATACTATAGACCCGGCATCTCCGTATAGAGATTGTATATCTCCTTGGAAAAATTCATGTTCCATGTTGATCTCATGGATAGATGATACCTATAAGGTAGCACTACCATATTTTGGTTTCTGATCATCTCCCATAAGGATTGTGGCCACAGCTCATCCACTTTAGGAAATGGCGGTATCGCATGAGACTTTGTCCCATCCATAGTGTTTGCAACAAACCTTGTATCCAATGGATTTTCACTCCCTTGTTTAATTGGATCTATTGATTTGTTTTCTTTAAGTGCACTTGTGTACTCCTTTATTAGTACATGCACTACTTGCTCATGGGATTTCAATGATTTTGGATCCATTAGAGCTTGAGTTTTCTCTATGATTTGTTTGCACATTCCCATCTTCTTGGTTTCAATTTTTGGATGCGGATATATTAACAATATCTATTTCAAATTTTGGTTGTTATTGAGTCTTGCCGCATAGGCTTGGAACGTAGTGTCTAATTGCTTGTTCACCTTTTTCACCAAAACTAAATAGCCCGATGTTATTTTGGATGATTGTTCTTTCTCCGTTTGTTTCTTGTTTCCTTTGCTTGTCTCAGCCGCTCTTCAGTTTGTTGCAGCTCGATTTCTAGGGCATTCTGTCTTTTTGCTTTCATTTTACCTCGCTTGGTTTTCCACAATTTTCATCCAGTTCTCACCGATAAGTTTTTTATTTCTATTTGAGGCGGCAATGTTTCATCCTCACAACGGGTGCATTTTTGGCAGCTTCTTGAGTTTGATCTCAAGTTATCACCTTTATAGGAACTATGGGTTCTATCTTGGATCTTCTTGAAGAAGGCATCACTTCCACAATATTCGTTGTTGCTTTACCCTTGTTGTTTGGGTGTTTTGAGCAATCATGGCCTAGGTGTGCGATATCACCACGTTTTTTACCCAACGATGACAATCTATTGGCCAATGATTACCTCCACACTCATAGCATGGTCTTACTTGTTGCGTAGCTAGTGGTGCAGTTGATGGTTGTTTTTGACTAATAGAATGGTCTTTGAATCATACTCTTGATTGGCTATGAACATAGGCATGTTCCCGTGCATGGAGTAATGGATTTTTGTGCTTTGTGGAATATACTCCACTGGTTGAGAGTAGTTAACTACTGTCCAACAATTGTTTAGAAGAGGCAATTGTTGCCATAGCATACATTGTGGTTTTGGTTGAGTTTTACACCATGGGGTGGGGTGATCCCCTCCACAGGTATTACACCTTCTTATGGGTTGTTGATGTTCATTAACACTCTGTTTGTAGCCTTGGTTTATTCTTCTAACCACCTCCTTGACCACTTGATCAATGCTCGGTTCCGAAGGAGTTTCAACATGTAGCTTGGGTGTGGATTTTCTCTTTGGAGAAGATGCACTACTACTCGCGTTTTCTATGTCATAGGTGACCTCTTTGTAGGCTTTGTAATTGTGAACTAGATATAGAGCTTCTCTAGTGACTTGCTCAAATGTGGGTGCTATCTTTTAACGAGCGATGAAATGCAAGTGAGGGACAAGAAGCGAGTGAAGAAAGAGAGGGATGAAAAAATTGAGCACATGATTTCTATTCTTTCTTTTAAATGCATGCTCATTGTATGCTATGTATACAAGTATGAACTATGACAAGTATCTATCTCCCTTATACTCTATATTGTATGAAGTTAACCAATTAACAAAGGATATGGTTTTCTTGAAATAATACAATATCCCTAATCTCATCTTTCAATATAGAGCTATGAAACACAAGCGAGTAAATGATTATTCACATTTTTAGGGTGCTTATTATCTATTTGCATGTATAATACATACCCTTCTTTTTGGATAATTGGTATATTTACCTCACCAGTATCATAGATAACATGAGAGCATTCTATAAAACATACATATGGCACTAGTCAAGGTATAAGTACTTTGCCAAGATGTTAGGTTATCTAATCTCAAAGAAAAGTAGCAACAGTCAATGCATCTCATAATATGAGATCAAGACCATCAAAATTGCAAAAGACATAAGAACTAGGAAGCATTTTATGTCATTGTTGAGTGTTATATTTTGCATAGGAGATTTTTCCATTTCAAACAAATATTAAAAAATGCTCCTTATAATGCTCTTATAATGGCTTGGTGAGGAGAGTTTGTGCATTGTGTTTTGTGTCTATTAAGCTTAATCGGGGTTTTAAACTAGAATTCAAATATTGCTTCATGATACAACTTGGTGATAAAGGTCACAAAGAACTTAACATATTTTTGTGATTTTACAATTTTAAGTACAAAGAAAATTTTTTATTTTTATTTGAATAGAGCTAGATCCCCATTAAATTAGTAAAATTTGTTACAAACACTAGTGACCCTTCAATTTATTTTATTTGAGGAATATTGAAGAATACACAAGTCTTTTAAAAAATTATGAGCCTTGAAATTTGAATAACCAAGGAGAGATATCCCTCTCTCGCATTTAGCTTGAACTACGCATTCGAATTCTTTGCATTTTTTGTAGCCCCTTTCCATGTCCTTAGTGTGACTATAATGCTAATGGTAAAGCTTGTGATTGGGGGAAAAATATAATGGGACTCATCTTTGAGCAATTTGATCTTGCTAAATATAAGTGCCAAGATTGTTGTGTGTTTTTGAGTGAACGTGGAAAGATGGTTAGAATGAAAATAGCGTGAACAAATGTAGAATTGTTGCTTTGATAGATGCATGTGTAGCAATGAGCACTAGCAATAGGACCCATATAGGTATTGCTCTCCTATTCACGATTTAAGTGCTAACAAAGAACTTTATTTCTTGAGATGCTCCTTCCACTATCTTATCATGGATCATGATGCAACCATAGATTAAGGATTGGTTTTGAGTTGGAATTCATCAGATGCCCTACTCAATAGCATTCAATAATAGAACTTGGTATGGACTCGTCAATAATATGCAAGGACTTGCTTACCAAATGCTAGCAAGACATGAAGTTAGTCTGTTCGAATGAGTTGGAATTCATCAAATGCCCTACTACTAGATAGCATTTAATAATAGAAGTTGGTATGGCTTGGTTCAATAATAGGCAAGGACTTGCTTACCAAATGCTAGCAAGACATGAAGCTAGTCTTTGTTTGAATTAGTTAAGCTTGTTGAATCACCACTACAATAAGATTGAACATTCTACGCTTGTTGATGACTCTTGCAGAATCTAACAAGAGTAAAATGTCACGTGACACATCCAACCCTATGTGTCCGTGGACAAGCTACAACACGACAAGGGTTCAATCAGTCCAGTCAATCTAGATTTAGAAGTATTCTGGCACTTTTGTGAGTCTGTTTGCAGACCGTGCGTGACCAGTCACTTAGTGTAGATGCATACCCTCTGCTTGCACACAACATGATCATAAGCATTCCCATCAGAATCCATCAGTGGAATTTTCCAGTGCATTTAACCTATTTTCTCTAATTTTTGACATTTTTCACTTATTAATTTAAGTGACTTTTGTTGGAAAGTAGGTAGGGCAAATTGAGTAAGTTTGTATATAAGCAAACCTAGACTAACACTAATTGGCAGAAGAGGCAGTAGGAGCACACGCTCAACAGGAAACTTCTCAGCAGACCCCCCCAAGAGACCTAGCGTTTTTGGAGCAGATCCAGTACCTAGCGTTTTCAACACCAGATCAGTCAGTATTTTTGCACTTACAGATCCCTGACGACAGTAGACAACAGATCAGCCCTAGCATTAGCAGATTCCCACAGCAACACACCAGATTCCCTAGCGTTAGCAGATTTCCCCGCAAGGTCAGTTTTCAGCCCTAGTGTTTTTGGTTTGCAGATCAACCTCAGTGTTTTTGCAGATCTTCGCGATAGAATCAGCCCATAGACCAGCGTTTTCATATTTCAACAGTTAGACATCGCAAAAGAAGTCCTGAACCTCACAAATCTCACCTTACCACAGCAGATCCTCGCCGCACAATCAGATTTCGCAAGGTTTACAGATTCAGCCCGAAAAACGCAGATTTCAGCATCTACGCAGATTTCAGCATCTACGTTTTCAATGCGTCGTCGTCGCATTGTCGGCATCGACATCGTCACTGACATAGAGTCAAAATTCAGCAAGTAGAAGATTTGCAGATTTCAGCCATTAGAGTTTCCAGAGTTCAACCCGCGTCTCGTCGTCGTCGTCATCGTCGTCGACATCATCGGCAAGTCCAAGCATTGTAGAGATTTATGCAATCAATAGTAGACCGCTCTCGCCATAGAGAGTGGGGCCTTCGGAGGAGGGTTTTACAACGTCTCTGGTGTCGTATTCTCTTCTCTATCTCTCAGTCTCATGCACTTCCATTCACTGTGTCCATTCACTTCGTTTGTGTCCATTGCACTCTTTCACTAAAGGAACGGAAGGCTCTCCCTTCCGTAAGTAAAAGGAACGTTGAGCACAGTTCGGAGCACTCATCTTGAGCAAAGTTTAAACATTCATTCCGTTGCATAACCCAGTATGTATGATTGCATAACCTAAGAATCCCAATTGGAAAAAGATGAGGCTCTATAGCAAAGAGATAAGCTCAGTTTGATTCCAGCGCATCTTTATCTTCCCTAACCATAGTGATGGGAAAATGACTTGGTTGCAGATTAACCTTGCCACACTTTTTGCAACAACACTCTTTTCGAAAAGAGCTATGACCATAAGCCCGAGTAACACTACAAATCGGGTTAAGATCCATCATGATTGCAGAACGAAAAAGCCCTCACAGCAAAACAGGATGGCAGCCAAGTGAAATCTTGAGAGCCAGTTGATCATGCGGGGGGGGGGGGGGGGGACTTGAGAGGTGGGGGTTAAAAACTAGCTGAGGCTGAGAGGGGTGGGGAGGGCTAGATAGGGGTAAGTGGAAGGGAGGGGGTGGGTAGGGGCGAGGGGGGGCTAGGTAGGAGCGAGAGGGGGTGGGCAGGAGGGTAGGGGCGAGAGGGTAAGAGAGGGGGTGGGTAGGGGCGAGGGCAAGAGAGGGTAGGGGCGAGAGGCGATGGAATACGGGACAAGGGGAGGCAAGGGCGAGGGCGAGGGGGAAGGGTAGGGTTAGGGCTAGGGGCGAGGGACTAGGGGATAGGGGATAGGGACTAGGGACTAGGGGCTAGGGGTGAGGGACTAGGGACTAGGGGCTAGGGACGAGGGACTAGGAACTAGGGACTAGGGGCTAGGGGCGAGGGACTAGGGACTAGGGGCTAGGGGTGAGGGGATAGGGGACTATGGGCTAGGGGCTAGGGCCTAGGGGCGAGGGGCTAGGGACTAGGGGCATGGGGCGAGGGGCGAGGGGCGAGGGTCGAGGGAATAGGGGACAAGGGGAGGCAAGGGCGAGGGCGAGGGGGAAGGGTAGGGTTAGGGCTAGGGGTGAGGGAACGGGGATGGGTGAGGGGCTAGGGAAGGTGAGGGTTAGGGCTAGGGGTGAGGGGATAGGGGTGAGAGGGGGAGGGTAGGGGCGAGAGGGCGAGAGGGGGTGGGTAGGGGCAAAGGGAAGGTGAGGAGTTGGGCAAGGGAGGGTAGGGTCGAGAGGAAGCGAGGGGGTGGGTAGGGGCGTGGGGGAGTGAGGGGGTGGGTAGGGGCGAGAGGGTGAGGGGGAGGGACTAGGGCGAGGGCGAGGGGAAAAAATGTAGGACTAATTGAAAATTGATAGGCTACACAGCGAGGCAGTTGATGGAGAGCAAGAGCTGAAAGTTGATTTGCTACAGAGCGTGGTACTTGATGGAGAGCAAGAGGACATGAGCAAGACAACTATCAAGAGGAGGGAATTCTTTAAGCAGGCCGAGCTCTGTGAAGGGAGTTCGCCAGACCCAGAGGAGAGCTCTGTTCTGGTCGTAGAAGTAGACACCACTGATGTTTGAAGAGGGGTGAACTCTTGTAGCCGTAATTTCTTCCCGCTTCTATGAATCTTCATAGGCGTACCCAATTCAAAGGCGTCCACCAAGGAAACATTGGAAGAGGGTGTACCTTCCGGCAAAGAGTGAATAGAGACTCCATAACAAGGCATAGATTTAGTAGCATCCAACCACTTTAAAAAATCCTCCTCATCAGACCCTTCAGGTGTAGTAGGTTGTTCTTGTTCAGGGTTGGTTTCCATTGACAAAGAACTATGATGCACGACGGGATCCATGCCTCCTTCTAGGCGAATTGGTTGCATCGGGGAGCCAGGAGTATGTATCCACATGGCATCGTTTCCCCAATCATGAAGTGCTTTAGTCTGTCGCAGCCATGGTCTTCCGATGAGCAAGGGAAATCCTCCCTCCACCTGTGGAAGATGAATCACAACAAAATCCAAACTAAAAGTGAAATCTTGTACCTGCAGAGGCACTTTTTTCACTATGCACACAGGGTATACTGTCCTCTGGTCGGCCAATGTTACTGTGAAGGGGGCAGGTTGAGTAGGCTGCAGGCCTAAAGCCATCATAGTGAACTCAGGCATCATATTGATGTCAGATCCACCATCCACAATTACTCCTGAAAATTGCTGCCCCAAGACGAACACCGTTAGGCGAGGGCTTCTATAATCAGTGAGGGGATCAGCAGGATTGGATATCATATAGGACTCTGATGGTCGCACTGGGAGGTGCCCGCCACTAGGACTTTCTCCGGGGTAAAGTGACTGAATAACAGCAAGGGTGTCACTTTTAAAACTCTCATCTAGTCGCAAAATGTCATAGAGGGACACTTGTTGGAAGGTGTTCTTCAAGACTGTCTCTGCTGTAATCTTTTCCTGTTCTACCATTGGTTTCTCGAGTACCTTGATCTTTTGTAGATCGGAAACTACTTCCAAGAAAGCTTCATCAATATCGGAGAGCAAGGATTTGGATTCTTTCATGGCACTGGGGGATGGCTTGTTAACAGCTGCAGTCAGGGTATCCATTAGTGTGAGACTGTGTGCGGGAGTTGAACTTGTTGGAATGCTAAGACCGAGAGCGGTTCTCTGGGCCCGGGTGAGGACGCCCGATGGCTCCTCTACCAACTACAGCGGCTTATTTTTAGGGTAACCACGTGGGTAGAAGGGGGCGGCTGAGAAATAGTGCTAACTGCTATCAAATTGATCTTGGGAAAGGCAAACTCAGTGTGGCTTTGACTTGGGTTCGAAGCCGTGGATGCCCGAATGTTAGGGCAATCCTTACTGTAGTGATCCTGCATATCAGGGCAATGACGTCAGGGAGGGGACCCTTCAGGCAGAGGGAATTTGCTTTGGTAATGACCATATTCTCCGCATCTGTAGCACAAAATGGGCCGATTCAATGGATGATTCGAAGGACGAGGTGGTCCTTGCTCCATGGAGTTGGAGGTGGAGGCATAGAAGCTTTGAGGTGATGAGGGAGCATGGGTATGATAAAAGCTCTGAGAGGGAAAAGTGCTCTGCATACCTTGCATAGAAGGGGCTATCAGCAAAGGTGGCATATGGTGTGGATGGCCACAGGGAGAAACCATGTTGGATGCAGGTGTTGGCCCTTACTGAAGAGAAGGACTAAGACTTTGTTGTATTTGTCGCAATCCCTTGAGGTAGTAACAATCCTTGTCCTCATGTCCAGATTTTTAACAAAAGTGGCAGTAAACCCGAAGGGGGAATTCTTGTGGCGGGTGCCCTGGAGAGCGGCATAAGCTACACCAAACCGTAGCCTTAGTCTCTTGCTGACACTTGAGCTCTTCTAGATCGCGCTTAATTTGTTCCAATGACTCATGATGTGGAGGCTTCTCTTGTCTAAGAGAGAAGGACCTCTCCTCTTGAAGAGCTCACTATAACTTTAGGGCTTCCAGTTCCGTGCGTAAAGAAGTTAAAGGATCAGAAGGACTTTCCAAAAACACAGAGGGGGTCTCTATGTGAGGGGGGTTGGTGAACAGCTTCCTAACCCCCTCTATCCTCGTAGCAGCTGTGATGAACTCCTCCAGAGTGGCGTCGGGTCGGAGATTCTCTCGTAGTTTTTGCTGAGAACTTTTGGGAAGCGCCTTCTCTACCCACTTCTTAACCATAAATTCACCTGGTTGCTGGGGAAGCTTGGCAACCAGAGACTTGGTTTTCGTCATAAGTTCTGCAAAAGTCTCCTCTAGCTGGAGCACCAGGTTGGCTAACTCATCCAACACCTTCTCCTGGTAGTAACAGGGCCTGAAAGCTGCATAGGATTGTTGCCTTAAGACTGCCCAGGTTGCAAAATGGTTCTGTGCAAACTGGCTGTACCATTTGTCTGCTAAGCCATCCAAGGTGGATGGAAAGAGTACCAAATAAGCATCTTCCCTGTTAAGACGACGACCCCTACAAAGAGATACAAACCTCCTTGCATGGTCGTCAGCATCTTCTGAAGAGAGACCTTTGAATGTAGGGAACTTGATGTTTACCTTAGCCAAAACGCTAGCCAATGGCTCCATGGCCCCTTGCTGAGCCTGTTGCTCGGTAGCCTGCTATAGCAAAATAGGAGAGAGCTTCACTGGAGAAGGTGATCTGGAAGATATGGAACCGGAGGGAGGAATGGATGATGTCGTATGTGGAGGTATGGGTGATGAGGTTGATGGACTTCTGAGAAGTCCAAGGGTCGTCTTTTGTTGTAGTACTTCAGAGGACTCAGGAGTGCGCTTTGACGCTCGACTGACCGCCTTGTATGAGTCATGCAGCGACCACCAAACCAACCAAGCTTTGGGCAAGAAAACCTTGAACTAGCTGAAGATTGGTCTAGACTCTACTAGACCAGGCAGGTGACTAGATTGGCCTAGACTAGGGACGAGGAGAACTAGACCAGGGTATAGACCAGGCAAGTGACTAGACCAAGCTGGACCAAGGACGAGGAGGACTAGACCAGGGTCGAGGAGGTCTAGACCAGAGACGAGGGCAGGTTGGACCAGGGACGAGGAGGACTAGACCAGGGTCGAGGAGGTCTAGACCAGAGACGACGGCAGGTTGGACCAGGGTGAGATATGACTAGGGCGAGAGAGGACTAGACCAGTTGGACCAGGCGAGAGGAGAACAGTGCAAGGCAAGGTCGATGAAGCTAGGCAAGGCAGGCGAAGCTAGATAGACCCAACTAGCTTCAAGATTTGCACCTCACAGAGTGAGATTTCAGTTGAGGTCCCACCATGATCGCCAAAATGAGAGCACATATAGCGAGGATAATGTGTCGTGCTCCCTACAATGGGTGGTCCTCAGTGTAATGTGCGTGACAATCTCACCCAAACAGACTGAATCTCCCTCACACAGACTGAACAGAAAGGAAACAATAGACGTCAACAGAGCTCACAAAGACACAACAGCAGACCAGAACATATGACGCGACTATCTCAAAGACTGATACAGACTTTGGCATGGCAGCACACTCAACTCCAGCCCAGGACTCACAGGTACAATGGGGGTGTCGAGGCTCAGATGTGCCAGGATGGTGAAGACGTGCTCTATGTAAAGACCCACTCTAGACGACTACGTACCACATAATCCTACCAAACGCTACTACTCATATATATCACCATAAAGAGCCACCAATGGCTCATAAATGTCAGCCATGTGGTGACCTGGCCACGAGGTCCACTAGACCACCGTCGGTAGGTACCCTGCCACGTGTCACTCCCGAGACCAGAGGGTCCGTCCAGTGTGAACTAGACCAAGTGTAACCAACTGTCCAACTGTCTGTCCTGTGAAGTGACACTGTGCCCTGCTACACCAAGGATTGCACTAACTCCTTTGGAGGAGTTGAGGCAGTTGTTTATGGAAAGAGAGTTAGACGCGAAGAAAGAGAAGCAGAAAGAAAGTCCTACGAAGAAACAATGGCATCCATAGATCGTGACTACGAAGAAAGCGTGGCAGTCATAGAGCGTAAGTACGACTTGGAAACCAAAGTAAGACAAGCAGAATTTGATCGCGAGAAGAAAGCAAGACAAGAGAAGGGCGACCAACACATGAAAGAGTTGTGGCGACTTTTTTTATTGTGCAGGCGCAGTTTGCACAAAATCAGGAAAAGGAGACTCTCTTAGTCTCTTCTTCTCCCAAGCATGACACACAAGATTTGCATGATGATTTGGATGACACTGACAAGCATGATGATTTGCATGATCAAGATGTGATTTCTCACAAGCATGATGAGTTGCATGAAGAAGATGTGATTGTTCAGAAGAAGGATGATGTGTTAGTTGATACTTTTCCTAGTGAAGCTAACCTCATTGCAGAGACGATCAATCGCGAAGACCCGATCTTGGCTCTCAAACCTAGGTCCAAAGAACCCCCTCATGAAGAACCGATCTTGTCTCTCGAGCCTAGGTCCAGAGAACCCACACAGGAAGTATTATATGTTCGCATGATTAGTACGCACGCATTGTACGAGTGTTTCATTCGTGATCGTTTCCTGTATTTTTGTCAGCGTCTTTATGTGATCCCTTTTCCTAGGCATGACATATTGTACGTTGAGCATGTTTCACTCATGAATGAGCACGAATGTATGCGGATTGTTCATGAAAAGCTGAAAAGTAAGTATGTAAGGAAGTCACATTCCATGTCTCTTCCTTGACACGACACAATTGTAGAAAGAGCACATGAAAGTATGAGCACCAAGCATGGGCATTTCCATTGTGAATTGCCACAGTTGATTGATTTAGATCAGAAAGACAAGATTCGATCTCATTGTTTGCGTGTATGTGGTGAACCGTTTGGCATTCCGTCTATTTATTCATCTATATTGCATGCACAGCCTTTGAGGAAGACGAGATTTTTTTCATTCACTTTACATGGAATGAGTATGTTCATGTTTTTGTGTTGGAAGTGGTTTTGGGAATTTTCAGCCATGGAGATTCTTGAAGAAGAAAGAAGCATGACTATAGACGAAGATGAAGCACTGAAGGAGCCACACAAGACTTTGTGTCTCTTTCGACGCGGGCCAAAGAAGAAGGCATTGCAGACCTTTATGAAGTTGAAGTACCGCACGACCCACACGTCAGAGTGGGCCGGCGAAGAGTCCCTTCCAGGATTTTAGACCCTGTTGGCGATCTCCCTCAACGCCATACAGTTCGGTACCAGTACCTTACTTTGAAAAGGAGAGGATGTCACGTGACACATCCAACCCTATGTGTCCGTGGACAAGCTACAACACGACAAGGGTTCAGTCAGTCCAGTCACTCTAGATTTAGAAGTGTTCTTGCACTTTTGTGAGTCTGTTCGCAGACCGTGCATGACCTGTCACTTAGTGTAGATGCATATCCTCTGGTTGCACACAACATGATCATAAGTATTCCCATCAGAATCCATCAGGGAAATTTTCCATTGCATTTAACCTATTTTCTTTATTTTTTGATATTTTTCACTTATTAATTAAAGTGACTTTTGTTGGAAAGTAGGTAGGGCAAATTGAGTAAGTTTGTATATAAGCAAACCTAGACTAACACTAATTGGCAGACGAGGCAGTAGGAGTACACGCTCAACAGGCAACTTCTCAGCAGAACCCCCGAAGAGACCTAGCATTTTTGGAGTAGATCCAGTACCTAGCGTTTTTAACACTAGATCAACCAGCGTTTTTGCACTTGCGGATTCCCAGCAACAATAGACAGCATATCAGCCCTAGCGTTAGCAGATTCCTATAGCAAACACAACAAATTTCCTAGAGTTAGCAAATTTCTCCGCAAGGTCAGTTTTCAGCCCTAGCGTTTTTGGTGTGCAAATCAACCTCAGTGTTTTTGCAGATCTTCGCGACAGAGTCAGCCCGTAGACCAGCGTTTTCATATTTCAGCAGTTAGAGATCGCAAAAGAAGTCCAGAACCTCGCAGACCTCACCTTCCCACAACAGATCCTTGCCGCATGACCAGATTCCGCAAGGTTTACGGATTTAGACCGAAAAACGCAGGTTTCAGCATCTGCGTTTTCAGCGCGTCGTCGTCGTATCATCGTCATCGACATCGTCACCGACATAGAGTCAAAATTCAGCAAGTAGAAGATTTGCAGATTTTAGCCATTAGAGTTTCCAGAGTTCAGCCCGTCTCGTTGTCCTCCTCATCGTCGTCGACATCGTCAGCAAGTCCAATCATTGTAGAGATTTATGCAATCAATAGTAGACAGCTCTCGCCATAGAGAGTGGGGCCTTCGGAGGAGGGTTTTACAACATCTCTGGTGTCGTATTCTCTTCTCTATCTCTCAGTCTCATGCACTTCCATTCACTGTGTACATTCACTTCGTTTGTGTCCATTGCACTCTTTCACTAAAGGAACGGAAGGCTCTCCCTTCCGTAAGTAAAAGGAACCTTGAGCACAGTTCGGAGCACTCGTCTTGAGCAAAGTTCAAACATTCATTCTGCTGCACCTAACATTGGTATCAGAGCTTTGGCAGTGCTCTATATCACTCAAGGAAAGAACCACAAGAATCATAAGAATTTTTTTTGCTTGTTGCGGTCGCACGAACCCGAGTTCACTTGGGCATGTCGATTCCTAATCGTCTTTTTAAAGAGTGACAGGAATCCTAGGAAAGAAGGGCTTGTCCAGCCTCCCCTTGTGTCTCTTTTCACTCATTGAGAGCGTACCGTGCACTTAACGGCCGGCCAATCGACGTGAGGTGGGAAAAAGCAACCTTGGTGTGAGCGCAAGGCCGCCAAGGGGTGCGCCCGCGGAAAAGAGTAGAACTCGCGTGAAGAGAAGATCCTTCTCAAACACAGATTGCAAGCGAAAGAAGACCCTCAAGAACCTCAAGAACCCAAGTTCCTCGTGAACTTAAGAACCCAAGTTCCTTGTGAACTTAAGAACCCAAGTTCCTCGTGAACTTAAGAACCCAAGACCACAAGAACCCACAACTTTAGTGGATGGTCATCACTCGAAGCGGAATGGATACTTCACTTGGAGGTGATGAGCATGAGAGAGGTGAAGAAGAATTTTTCCCACCAAGAGGTTTTTCCGACCCTCCCCCTTCCCCATCTACGCCAAGGATTGCACTAACTCCTTTGAAGAGTTGAGGCAGTTGTTTATGGAAAGAAAGTTAGAACGCGAAGAAAGAGAAGCAGAAAGAAAGTCCTACGAAGAAACAATGGCATCCATAGATCGTGACTACAAAGAAAGCGTGGCAGCCATAGAGCGTAGGTACGACTTGGAAACCAAAGTAAGACAGGCAGAATTTGATCGCGAGAACAAAGCAAAACAAGAGAAGGGCGACCAACACATGAAAGAGTTGTGGCGACTTTTTTTATCGTGCAGGCGCAGTTTGCACAAAATCAGGAAAAGGAGACTCTCTTAGTCTCTTCTTCTCCCAAGCATGACACACAAGATTTGCATGATGATTTGGATGACACTGACAAGCATGATGATTTGCATGATCAAGATGTGATTTCTCACAAGCATGATGAGTTGCATGAAGAAGATGTGATTGTTCAGAAGAAGGATGATGTGTTAGTTGATACTTTTCCTAGTGAAGCTAACCTCATTGCAGAGACGATCAATCGCGAAGACCCGATCTTGGCTCTCAAACCTAGGTCCAAAGAACCCCCTCATGAAGAACCGATCTTGGCTCTCGAGCCTAGGTCCAGAGAACCCACACAGGAAGTATTATATGTTCGCATGATTAGTACGCACGCATTGTACGAGTGTTTCATTCGTGATCGTTTCCTGTATTTTTGTCAGCGTCTTTATGTGATCCCTTTTCCTAGGCATGACATATTGTACGTTGAGCATGTTTCACTCATGAATGAGCACGAATGTATGCGGATTGTTCATGAAAAGTTGAAAAGTAAGTATGTAAGGAAGTCACATTCCATGTCTCTTCCTTGGCACGACAGAGTTGTAGAAGAGCACATGAAAGTACGAGCACCAAGCATGGGCATTTCCATTGTGAATTGCCACAGTTGATTGATTTATATCAGAAAGACAAGATTCGATCTCATTGTTTGCGTGTATGTGGTGAACCGTTTGGCATTCCGTCTATTTGTTCATCTATATTGCATGCACAGCCTTTGAGGAAGACGAGATTTTTTCCATTCACTTTACGAGGAATGGATATGTTCATGTTTTTGTGTTGGAAGTGGTTTCGAGAATTTTCAGCCATGGAGATTCTTGAAGAAGGAAGAAGCATATAGACGAAGATGAAGCACTGAAGGAGCCACATAAGACTTTGTGTCGCTTTCGACGCGGCCCAAAGAAGAAGGCATTGCAGACCTTTATGAAGTTCAAGTACCGGATGACCCACACATCAGAGTGGGCCAACGAAGAGTCCCTTCCAGGGTTTCAGACCCTGTTGGCGATCTCCCTCAATGCCATACAGTTCGGTACCAGTACCTTACTTTGAAAAGGAGAGGATGTCACTGGACACATCCAACCGTATGTGTCCGTGGACAAGCTACAACACGACAAGGGTTCAGTTAGTCCAGGCAGTCTAGATTTAGAAGTATTCTTGTACTTTTGTGAGTCTGTTCGCAGACCTTGCATGACCAGTCACTTAGTGTAGATGCATATCCTGTGATTGTACACAGCATGATCATAAGCATTCCCATCAGAATCCATCAGGGAAATTTTCCAGTGCATTTAACCTATTTTCTTTATTTTTTGACATTTTTCACTTATTAATTAAAGTGACTTTTGTTGGAAAGTAGATAAGGCAAATTGAGTAAGTTTGTATATAAGCAAACCTAAACTAACACTAATCGGCAGAAGAGGCAGCAGGAGCACACGCTCAATAGGCAAATTCTCAGCAGAACCCCCCAAGAGACCTAGCATTTTTGGAGCAGATCCAGTACCTAGCGTTTTCAACACTAGATTAGCAAGCGTTTTTGCACTTGCAGATTCTCGGCAACAGTAGACAGCAGATCAGCCCTAGCGTTAGCAGATTCCTATAGCAAACACAACAGATTTCCTAGAGTTAGCAGATTTCTCCGCAAGGTCAGTTTTCAGCCCTAGCGTTTTTGGTTTGTAGATCAACCTCAGTGTTTTTGCAGATCTTCGCGATAGAATCAACCCGTAGACCAGTGTTTTCATATTTCAACAGTTAGACATCGCAAAAGAAGTCCAGAACCTCGCAGACCTCACCTTCCCACAACAGATCCTCATCGCACGATCAGATTCCGCAAGGTTTACGGATTTAGACCGAAAAACGCAGATTTCAGCATCTGCGTTTTCAGCGCATCGTCGTCATCGACGTCGTTACCGACGTAGAGTCAGAAATCAACAGGTAGAAGATTTGAAGGATTCAGCCATTAGAGTTTCCAGAGTTCAGCCCGTCTCGTCGTTGTCCTCATCGTCGTCGACATCATCGGTAAGTTCAAGCATTGTAGAGATTTATGCAATCAATAGTAGACCGCTCTCGCCATAGAGAGTGGGGCCTTTGGAGGAGGGTTTTACAACGTCTATGGTGTCGTATTCTCTTCTCCATCTCTCAGTCTCATGCACTTCCATTCACTGTGTCCTTTCACTTTGTTTGTGTCCATTGCACTCTCTCACTAAAGGAAGGGAAGGCTCTCCCTTCTGTAAGTAAAAGGAACCTTGAGCACAGTTCGGAGCACTCATCTTGAGCAAAGTTGAAACATTCATTCCACTGCATCTTACATAAAACTTTCACTTGATTATGATTCTAGAAATTCAAATTCAACTCATGTCCTTTGGGCAACTGATGTTTTGAAATGCAATCCAAAATGGGGGATGAAGAACTGTCAATTTAAGCTCAATCCATTCACATACCATTCCATAGCTTAACTACCAATTCAAGCTCAATCCATTCACATACCAAATGTAGGCCATTCCATTGGAGTGACATGGCCTAGTAAAAGGGTATGTACTTCATTTTCACTTTTGAGACATAGCTTCAAATCAAAAGGTTCCTAGGGTGCAAAAGCAGGCAAGGTCTGGAAGGTTCCATGCCATACAAAAAGTGTTCGCTTGCACCGTAGGCCAGTTTTCATGCAAATTCTACCCACATGATCTTTACCCGCGTTGATGAGAGAGATCCAATGATGATGCGCACCTGGGATCAAGCACTCAGGAGCTTCTTGGAATGCATTGACTGCAAGATAGTGTCAGGCATATGTAGAACCTTCACGATTGCCACCTTGTGATGTACTTACTACATATCAACTCAGCAAACTAGGGTATGACTCGCTGGAGCTAGTTGACCTCGTGCAGCTCATTGCCCCTTGCACAACACCTTGCATACAAAAAAAATCCCGCTCCTCCCTCCCGTCTTCATATTGCTCCCACAGTCGCCCGCGACCTGCCCTCTCCAGCTTGTGCACCAAGTGGCTTCCCCTCATGACTTGTCTCTATATTGTGCGTCTCCTCGCCTCACACCTGGAACATGTGTTGCCTCTTTCTTTTTATTCCCCAAGGAGTAGCCGTCAATTGCACTAATTGATTCAAAATACATTCCCAATTCATCATCATACCTCCCCTTCTCAATAATAAAACTTAGGTACAAATATAATTAAGAAGGATGTTAAGTTGAGACGTGTTATGGAGGCAAGCTTTTCAGGATGTTTGCCCTCTCTCTTGTTTGTCTCTGCCAACTCGAGCTAGTGCATTGGTGAATGGCTAGTATGGGGGTTGTGGCTTGTTGGAGTGTGGGAGAGTACGATGGAGCATCACATTTGCTCTTGTTGAAGGAGGTTGTCATGCTAGGTGTAGTAGGCATAGTGGATCCATCAGGGGGGGGGATAACTCAAGCTTCTTCTTCGCTAGAAATCCCTGGAGGCTGCATATTTTGGCACATCAAGAGTGTGTATTCTTTGGAAGGGAAATGATATTGCCTCGAAGGTTTGAATGTGATCCCTTGGTGTTGTTGGTTTAGGATCTCTGCCAATCCGCTCTCATGTGCTTATTGGAAGGGCCGTCTTCCCTTTTGAGTTGGCTGCTTCATTTGAGGGTTTGGTTCTTAATTTAGGATCTCTGCTAGTGCGCTCTCATGTGCTTATTGGAAGGGCTGTGTGCCCTATTGCGTTGGTTGCCTCATCTGGGGGTTTGGTTCTTGGTGGCGATAGGGAACTAGCCACGGCAACCACTCTGGCAGCATCAATTATCATCTCTAGGTGATGAAGTTAATGACTCCCCCTTCTGTGGATAAATGTTTTTTTTCTTAGTGAGAGTGGGTGGCTCCCGTAATATCCCATGTATGGATTTTTTTGATATGCCCTTGAAAGAGTGTTCCTGGTACAATGGAAAACTTCAAGGTTACTGTGGCACCCTCTTGGGTGGTGTTTGTGATACTAGATTGATGGTTGTTGATGCTAGCCTCCCTGTTTGAGCAATATTTCTTTGTTTGTTGAGAGCAACCGGCTATGGCAATATGTTTTTGATAGATGCCCTAGATCAGTGTGGGCAAGGCTATGTATAAAATTCTATCGGATTCTAATCTATCATAACTCATTGTTTGTTAGTATTGACAAAACATTTAAAAATTAAGAAGGATGTTTACTCTTAAGAGTATGATGATGTGTTGGATTTGTTTTGTTCTCGTCTTCTTGATGGTGGGGGATGATACAGTTTTGTTTGACATGCAAGTTTGACATATTAGATTTTGTGTTTCAGTGTATTTAGAAAACTATATTGTGTCATCAAAGAAAAAAAAATTATACGGCCTTTTTTTGTGCTTGGGAGTTTTGCACATTCCAAGGGCCAATGTTGAGGCCGTATCTCTATTCGTTGATAAGATATTAAAAGCTATGATAACAAGTGTCTTGACAACCAAAGTTTAACCTTGATTTCATTGCAGAGATTTGACCTAACAATGTCACATCTTGCTTGAGTTGAAGTGTGAGTCCTGATCCATAGGGAGATATACCCCATAATGTTTTATATCTACATTACTCCATCGTTGATTGAAATTTAGACCAAATTTTGCGGTCACTTTCTTTCTCTCCCCTTACACAACCATCTTGGATGGATCACCTCTTAATTGCCACTATCTTCTTTGACCTCGAGATTTTCTTCATACTATAAGATCAATGTATGGGTGAGTCATTCTCATCTAGTAGATAGTATCTTTGCACAAACAAACATAGAGAGCCAGTGTGTGCTTGTGTGTGTGCACGCGCATGCAAGAATTGGGGTAGGTGTTGAGGTACCTTGTAGACAATAAAAGGATGACATCGTCATCATCTAGTAATATAGGGTTGATAGCACAATGGATTGTTATTGTTTGTAGTATAGTTCCATTGTGTTACGCATGCTTTGTAGTGGCTTGGTATTGTTGCTATTATTTAGCCTTATTGTATTTTTTTGTGCTTGACTTCTTACCCTCACTCTCTTTCAATCGCTCATTCTTTGCTTGGTAAATGATATTACCCCTCAAACATTGTGCATGCTTTCAAATGTAGGTCCTTTTTGAGAGTTTTGTTCCTCAAGCCCTCAATGAAGAGAACTGACAGTCTCTTATCTTGCGGTAACCCTTGTATAGGACATTTGAAGCGAAGCGAAGCTTCCTTCACTTTGTCGTTCTTTTTCCTGTTTGAAAGCGTAGATCTGCAACACCATGTTGTGTTTGATTCCCCTTTTGAGAACTCCTCTGTGAATTCTTGGAAGAGTCCTGCTATGTTTTGAAAATCATTTATGTTCAGTGGTTAGAAACATGTCAAAGCCGTCCCTTCTTATGTCAACCCAAATCCCTCATACTGGGTGTGAAAATGCACAATTTGTTCAGCTCTCAAAACTTGTTTCAAGAGTGAGACATGAGCGTATGTATCCCATGACCCATTGTACTTCTTTTGACACATTGAGACACTTTATATGGTCTTAGTTGTTGTGGTCTAGTCACCAACCTAACCAATTTGTAGTCTCTTGTAAAGACGTCTCTTGCCCTGTCCTCTCGTCGTGGAGAAATCCTAGTGACATCCTCTCATGAATCATGATCTGGCATCAATTTTGGCTAAAAATAAGTAGAGATCAGAGTACCCTTGTATGTTTACCTTTCTAGGTAAATTGAATCGACAAGTTTGTACTCTCGTCCATACTTATCCACCATTAAAACTTTTACTCCGTGCGCATATGTATACGTGAATGCATAGAGGTTCTTATGGAATGTCAATTGTCTAGCAAATGGGTTGGAATGTCAATTGTGTAGAGAATGGGTTCTACACACTTGTAGAAGGTATGTTGATCCCTATTTGTGAACATATACAAGACCTCATAAGCGTAGTCTGTTGGGAACTCTCATGGCTTCATTGGTTTTGATGAATCTCACATTCGATTTGTTGAAACCCAAGTGGTGGATAATTTGTTATGGTTAAGGCTCACTCTTAAAACTCTCACGATAGTCTCTAACAAGCCCACTTTGTTACTGCAACTTATTTATGGTATTTTGGCTTGGTTTTTAATATCCAAATTCACTTTTGAAAAGACCGCTAGACTCCTTATGACCTGCTCTAGCTATGGTACAATTTTGGTATCAGTCTGTGATAGGGAAACATGGATCGCGATCCATGTACCCTTGTGTTAGAAGGTGATGAAACTTGATACACAAGGTTGCCCTTGGTCTCGTGATGCTAGCTATATGGTTTTTGTGTGGTTTGGACTTGATTAGGTCATGCAAAGTCAATCCACAGATCTGTTTTAGGGTTTTTTCCTTGAACTATTTTTGGTGCTTTTGATGAGTTTTTGGATTTTTTTGACAAACCTCCTTTTGGAACTTTTGTTCACAATGGTCTCTGCTACATGGTGGTCATGGATCGCGATCCATGTTCCACCACTTTTGGATCTAAAATTTGGTGTGATGATAGCTTATGATGTTTGTAGCTTCCTCCAGACTGCTCAACCAAAAGTGAATTCTATAGTCTGCTGTGGTGATTTTAAGAATGTTCTGTTTTTTTCTTTTTTGACCTTTTTTTTCAACTTTTTTGCAAATGGTTCTTTTGGGAAAAGTGTTTGTCTATGTCTTAGCTACCTACTACTAAAATCTCAGTCAAAAATCTTGGTGGGGGTCATGGATCACGATCCATGTTCCATCTAAGTTGCATTTATATACCCGTATATCAAAAATTGTACGTATACGTTGGCTATATACATTGTATACCCATATTATACGCACGCATATCTTCAAATAAACCTTATTTTGATCGAACTATATTTCGATCGAAATATTGTTTGCCTTATAGAAAAAGGCACCATGACAATTCAAATGAACTGCCACGCTAGAGAGAGAATTTCTAGAGAGAGAGCAGTGAAAGAGAAAGAGAGCCGAGCAGAGCAGGTTATTTATCTTCTATTTTTTTATGTTTTTTTTAAATTTATTCGCTAACATTGTTCTTGTGGAGCTTTGCTCGCACCTTAGTGTTAGTTTTCATATTGTTTTTGCTAACGTTGTTGTTGTGGAGCTTTGCTCACACCTGAGTGTTAGTCTGCAGGTTTAGACACCCGCCCTTGACTGTGTTGATCCTCATGACACACTGCAAGGGGGGTTAGACTTTAGAGGCTTTGTCCTTGACTGTTGCTGACCTCCGTGTCGCACTGTAGGGAGTAGCTTAGGTTGTACAATTAGATTTCCGTCCCTGGTTGTTGCTGACCACCGAGTCGCACTGCAGGGAGGAGTTAGCTATCTTACATCTTTCCTTCCTAGTTGTTGCTGACCATTGTGTCGCACTTTTGGAAGATCGGATTTAAAAAAATAGATTCTTCATCTTTGTTTGTTGCTAACCATTGTGTCGCACTATAGAGAGGATTTTAGGGTTGCCAAATCCTTTCTTTTTTACTATTGCTAACCATCATGATGCACCGCAAGAAGATTGGATTTAATAGATTCTCATCTCTAATTGTTGCTGACCACCGTGTTGCACTACAGGGACGGGTTTAGGGATCCAAATGAATTGATACTTCATGGCTAGGCTTTGTGTGATGTTTTGAGCCAAATGATGAGATTTTGTCTCTAATTGGGCAAAAAGGTACATGGATCGCGGTCCATGTTGGGAAGGCTTTTGGGGCAATCTTTTGCACACATGTTCCTATAGGTTTTTTTAGCACACTAGTGAATTTTTTTCAAGTTTGGACTTGTTTTTCCTATGTTTACCTAAGTTGCATTGTACGTTATACGGTGTATATATAATACGCTTTAAATGGATGTATTATATGGCACCTATCTTTATTCGGCCATATTATACAATGCCACATCAGCAAAACCACCATATCGTATAATTTCTTAGAATATCGTATAATAACGTATAATGCAACTTAGTGTTCCATTAGATATGGACACCAAATTTGGCTTGCTAATTAGTAGCAGTATCAGTACTCTACTCCACCACTTATTTTTGGATTTGGACAATTTTTGGTCAGTCAAAAGCAAGTTTTATGTATGTCCTACGATTTTTGACTCGTTTCTATGTTTGGCTATTTTGACCAACTTTTTTTATTTTTTTCTATGGTGCCTTTTGAGAAAGTTGTTCCAAATAGTATTAGCTATCTACTGGTCAAATCTCAGCTCCATATGGTCGAGGGGGACATGGATCGCAATCCACGTTTGACCACATCTGAACATGAAATTTGGTCAGTTGTATGCCTGCACTTTGTGGATGTCAGATCTTCACTTATTTTCATAATTTGTCCAATTTTGTGTCTGAAAAGCTTGTTTTTTATGTTTATGCCCTATCAGTCAATTTTGATGTAATTTTGGAGTTTTTCTTTCAAGCAAACTTTCTCATAGCAATTTTCCACTAATATACAATGTCACTGATCACTTTTCTACAAAAATGGTCTCTTGGAGACATGGATTGTGATTCATGTTCCTCCAGAGAATCTGCTCAAACTTTCTAGATTGCTTCTAGAGAGTCTGCTAATGCCTTTGATCAACAAATTTTTGAATTTGTATCACTTTTCAGGTCTCTACCATCAAATTTTCAAAATTTTAGAGTTACGATTGTTTTTGTCAAAATATGGTTTTCACCCTTTTCTTTTCCTAATCTTTCAACCCAAATTTGATGGTGGTAGTTTTTGCTTGCCCTACTCCTAAGTACTAAAATGAAACATCAAACAAAAACAAACAAAACGGTACAAAATAAAGTCGAAACAAAAAACGGTACAACACTCTGAAAGCATAGAGAAAATTGAAGAATGAATGCTTTTGGCTATCTCACTCACAACCCTCTTTACCTCTCAAGAATAGGTCTAGCAAGTTCTCGACTTCTAAACTCTATAAAGCACTAAACCCCATGTCTAGCTGATTCACTGATAAGGTATAAATGGAATGGAAGACAAATATTTAGAAAAGAACGCTCTAAATACGTAGTAGGTCACTTATCATCTAAGGATCATTCTCCGATAGCGGTGCCACTGTTAGCGGGTCACCGCGTCGGACGTGTGTAGCATAGCTATCTGACACTAACATAATGTCAATACTCAGGGAAGTGACTCCGATGGGGCACAGAGACTTTGAGGTTGTCAATCTCAAGAAGTGGACCTATCAAGCAAACCACCACTCAATGATTAGGAGATTTGTATATGCCCTTTCTCACCACTCTAGGTCATCACATCATTTTAGCACTCGAATGGATTCGAAATGCAACAAAACTTTAGGAGGAGGTCTAAAACACCTAGAGACACTATCCTACCAATATTAGTTACAATCCGACAAGGTACCAAAATCACAATCCATCATGAAAAATGTCCTGAAAAACTGCAACCGAACTATCTCAAAAGGTTGCCCTATGGTCTAAGAACACTCTCCTATGATCAAAACATCAAAAAATAGTGATTCAAACACTCAAATCTAAAGATTAAGCTCACTAACACGTAGTCAAAAACCTTAACAAAACTGACTATGCTTACACTTGAATGAAAGCCCAAAGAGAGAGAAACACAATGCAAGTTTCAAAATTAAAAATGGATTACCCAATCAATAGTTGTGATGATTACAAATCTAAGTACGTAGTCGCTTGAGCGTACATACAATAGAGCTCATTTCTCTTCCAAAAGATAAGACTCCCTTTCACATTAAAGTTATTGACTTTTATACCTAGGGCTTTCTAAATGGCCAGTGGTCGGCTCACATGGACCTTAATAATATCACCATGAAAAGAATTACATCTCAAGGAATTGACCTATCCCTCTGGAATCAAGATTACACCGAGTATCACTACACTAGCTCGAAAAAATAATAAAGTACAAATGTGGTGTCCAGCTACGTGTCTGACAAAGTGGGTGCTCGTTCAATCAATCTGCTAACAATAGGTAATAGGTAGTGTGGAATCTGTTTGTGATGGGATTCCAACACACAATCATTATTGTCCTTTGATATGACTAGTTTTAGGATGTAGGAGTTACCAATTTGACTTTCACTCAAGAAGGATTCTTCTGATTGAAAACATGTGAAGACATGTACTAGAATATTGTCTCACAAAGCTTAAAACTCCAAGTGAAGTATATTGTGCACAAAAATATTGTCTCACAAGTGTTAAAACCTCTAATGGAGTACACTGTTCACAAAAATATTGTCTAATAATGATTGACAAAGCCTTAAAACAACTATTGGAGTCCAATGTTCATAGAACCATTGTTTGTTCTTATACATGTTTTGGGCAAAAATGAGCAACACTCTGACTAAGATTGTTGTCAGGGGTAACCAATAGTGTGACATTAGGCTTACTTACATACTCATCATATTGATGAGGTAGTGCACCCATACTTAATGGACCTACTATCTCATTGAGTCTCGTGCCCAAGAAAGGGCGGATGCACACACACATACACACATATATATTGTCATATATCTATTTAACATTTTTGTAACATCCATGTAGTAATGGAATGTACACATACATGCAAACATAGTTACGTACTTACATGCACATTGTTTAACTTGAAGCATTCTAAAAGGTTTTGGACATAAGAACTTTTGTTTTCCTTGAGAAGAATATGAGTGTTGTGGGTTTTGAAGACAACAATTCTTCTTACACAACAATTCTTTGTGTTGGAGCGTTGGTCTCTAAACAACATGGCATCCATTCAAGCAAAGAAAAGAGGATAATAGTTTGTCCCATGTCTGGGTTGAGTTTGTTGAGATTTTTGCATTCCTTTGGCCATGTATAGGTGAAATGGCTCCCTCTCTTGGGAAACTTCCATTTACCCCCAACCATAATTTGCCCTAATAGAAATATAGTCCGTGTAATGTGCAGATTGATCAAGAAATGCCAAAGACTATGAAAATAGAGCTCGAAGATAGAGGAATAATTTTCTTGTATTTGAAATGTGGGGACTTAGCAAGGTCATCTTAACATTGTGAAAATCTTGGTCATTTTTCAAAAAATGTCCTACATTGTTCGTTGGGTCATTGGATCGTATCCCCTCTTATCTAGGGAGTAAGCATATGGTTCCTATTGAACAAATATATGGTAAAGCATTTAAGAATGCTGGGAACAAGCCCCCCCTCTCCCCTTGTCACTCCTCAATCAATGCATATATCTTATGCCTATCCACTAGGTAGATCTAGAGTAACTACTAGATCTACCACATCCCAGCCCTCTCATGTAGGGAACCAGGAAAAATCCTCTTCATCATCTTCTAGGAATCCTAGATAAGTGGAAAAGGGTAAAAAACTAGTGGATGTTGATGGATTATTGTTGTTAAAAAGGGCCTTTAAGTAAAGATCAGGTATAAATGGTTACAACTCTGACAATTTGATGTCTTGCAAGACATTCCCTCTCTACAGAATCTAGCTGCCATAGACTCAGTTATTGTGGAAGAAGTAGAAGATTCTCTTTTGGAGTATCGTGTAGAGTCAAAAGCATTAACTTTAGTTGCACCAATGAGAGGAACAATGTTCTACAATCGAGGTAGATTTAGAGGAGGTAGAAAAAATTCAAGTAGACGAATGTTGTATGTGCACTTGTCAAGGCTTGCACCAGCTAATGTAGGGTTGTAGGAGTTTTGGGGCACCATGACCAATCCATGCCACCATAGTGTAAGTAGGGATAAAGACCATGAAATGTGGAAAGATGCTATTTTTGAGGCGGTATCTAGAGTGTGGGAATGGTCTCTTGGAAGAGATAAGGTTGCAATGACCTAAGCGCTTGTGTAAAGGAAGGGTGAAGTATCAAATGGAGGTTGTATGGAGAGGCCTATAAAAGAGGCCAAGATCAAAAGAATAAACAATCAGTTTTGTGTCATTTGCAAGACTTATCTCCTCTCTCTCTCTCTCTCTCTCTCTATACTTATGTATACATACACCTTTACATGCTACCCTCCTTAATACTTTTGCTAAAGCATTGTTCCTTGAAGTGTGACCATGGTCATCAAGATGGTCTTGTAATCCCTTTTGTATGAGCTTGAAATTGACTTAGACCCAGCCTTCTTCTTTCTAGGTTATAAGGAGCTAAATCCCTTTAATGTATTAAGGGCTAAATTGTTGTATGTGGCACTAAAAAAGGAAAAAAATTGATGGTACTTCTCACACCCCCTGTGTAATTACTCCCTAACCAGATCTAACTTGCACACATGACATGACATAAGACAAATTCACATGCAGATAAGCACAAAGAGTGGACAGCAGGCTCACTTTCCAACCATAGAGCCAATACAGGCTCACCCTTGAGTATGGGAGCAGTGAGGGAGGCTAATAATGGCACGATCTTCAAAGGAGCCCAGATCAACAAAGATGTCTCTGATGAGGATGGAACACATAGGCTTAGCAAGCCCAAAAAGGAGAGACAATTGACTTGGATGCCTCTAATGAGGACCAAATGCATAGGCTTGGCAGGCCCCAAACAAAAAGAGAACGCATCAATCACTATAGCATTGCCTAATAAAGTACGCTTTGGAAAAAAAAAACCTTAGCCTCTAATTTAGTCAAAGTCCTACAGATTTCTGAGTAGGTTTCAGGTCCAAGACAAAATGATGAGGACTACATTTCTCTGCACCTAATGTCAAGACTTCCGGTTTGGGATCTTGGATTCATGGGTGGACTGACCACCCTGGACCACCTCTTCAAAAGTGAGTCAAGAGAGACTATTGTATGGGTGGAATCTATTGTAGGGCAATGGGAGGTAAATTGTTTCCATCACAAAGAAAGAGCATGCACCACCAAAGAGGAAGCTCACTGTTAGCGCCAACACTAGTAACCGGTATGCATCTAGGTACAGATCTGGTTTACTAGGTCATTAGCCACCATGTTATAAATGCAGGTGATGTCAAACCTTGTTGTCTTATCTGGGTTATCCTTAATGCACATTATGCACGTATAGTTTTTTCTAATGGATGGTGCATAGTGCTTGCTTAGGTGGGTGCATTAGCACAATCACTTTTTTAGTTTTGCTCTTCATACTTTTGGAACCCTTGAATATGTAACGTGGGTGTTCTTAACACTAGTTCTGTAAGTGGACACTTAAGTATCCTGTTTTCCTACCAAGTTTTGGCAATTTATTTATCAAGCTAGAAAGGATTTTTTAACACCTTGCTTCTACCATAGGTTGGTTATGAGGGAAAGAAAACACTGGATTTTTCTCCATATCAAAATACAATCCGTATGGAGAGAATTTTGGTAAGTTCTAAGTCATAGATTTTAATAAAATTTCAAGCTATTTTGCCAAAAAAATCATAAAATTCTTATATCTTTTGTAGAGATGGCCTTTTTTATGTTTATAAAAGCCAAGTGTTAGAACTTAGTGTTACAAAACAATGGAATGCACTTCAAAGATAAGTTTTAAAGTCACATGCATGTTATAAACATAATTTCATACTTGAGCACGGTTGAAGAAGAGCATTATTTTGGTTTTCCAAAGGTCCCCTCATAAAATTGATACTATGCTAGTGCAGTTTGACAACTACAAATAACTTTATATGTTTAAACCGAGAAACTACATATTTTTTGGGCTCCCTAACTCAATTAAATATCGTTGCTTGAACTCTATTTTGAATTTTTTATCGTGCAAAAACTTTATGACACTCACTTTGTTCTAATTAGTGCACTCCAATCTCTACTTGAGCCTAAAGATTATCTAGTTCTTTGAAGTCTCTCGTAAACAGGCTACTCTTTGTGGCCCTAATATATATGAATGTGCACAATGTGATTAGAGTATAGTGTTAACTCTTTTTGGCCCCAAGAAATGAATGCGCTATCAACTTCAAATGCTTCTCTCTGTCGGTTTTGTAAAATGTTGCATGACTTAAAAACGTGCAATATTTCTCTATATTACATGACTTGCAAGTTTGGGCAAGATTGTAGACTTTCATCTTAAATTGCCTTAGAATGAGGCATTAACTCATTATTGTTCATGCTACTTCACATGATAGTCCTTTATTTGTACGGATGTTTGTTTGAAGCTCTAGTGTTTGGTCCTCATCTTGGCACAAGAAAGGTTTTAGCTTGCCTTGTCTTCAACTCCTTCAAATCCCCCCTATATAAAAAAACCCAGCTTTACCCAGCGTGTAGGCTCCTCCCTTTTTACCTTGGGAGTATCTCATGAGATTCTTCCTAATTCGACGTGCTTGCAAAATTTGGGAGACATGCCGGTGCTTTCACCCTTGTTTTTTTTAAAAAAAAAGTTATACAAGATGAGAACTCGCTAAGTTTGAAAGATTGTGAAACATGTCAGGTTGAAAAGCTCAAGTTAACTATGTGAATGCTCATGCCTTTTCAAGCATGAATGAATATGTGCCTCTAATATTTTTCCCATTTCCTTTTATCGTAATCAGAGGAGATGCTCAGTTGATCTTTAAAAAAAAGGGAAAGTTGTCTCATTCAATGTACAGAACCAAAAGAAAATGAAAGAGGGCGCCAAGGGGCTATGTCATGCGAGGGCACGAAGATAGAGAATTTGGCGACGCGAGGATACTGCATAAGTGAGTATTGTGTGGAGAGAGAGAGAGAGAGATGGTCGCAGTGCTAGGATGGGTAGAGAGAGAGAGAGCGTGAGAGATGGCAGGGCTGCGTAACAGAGAAACGGAGTGCGTAGTAACAAGGCCTCGTTTTTTTTCTCCATGGTGAAGAATCCGCCCAGTAAATTAATCCGCTTTTGTTAGTTAGGAGCTCTGTTCGCGCGTGCTTGGATGTTGCACTCGGGTGCAGTTGGCATACCACCATCGCCGACCTTTGTTGGGCGGTATACAGAGACCACATGAGGAAAGGCGGTTAGGAGGAGAGCCTGGAGGCGAAAGGGGGTTAGGAGAGGTGGGTGCGCGTGAAGGGGGGTTAGGAGCTGTTTTGCTTTACAATTTGGTAAATCCGCCAGAATCTCAACGGCAAATTAATACACTTTTACAAAAGTAGACCGAGTACTATGCAAAGTGTGTAATAAGCATGAATGATTATTAGGTTATTAGAGGATCTATACTACAGATAAAGGGGGAGGGAATTCCGCCCCCCTCTCCCCCTGCCACGCATTAGTGTTTGCTTAATCCGGCACCGTCGCGGCAGTGGCCTCTAAGCCAAACTGAGACAGCGGGACAACAGAGCGCAAGGCTCGATGCACGCAAGCGGAGAGAGAGAGAGAGAGAGAGGCGGCGAAGCCGCCGGCCACACCAATATATGATAAATAGGGCCGTTCATTATAAAACTTCTTGAGCGTCATGTATGAGGCTCATAGGAAGTGAGGAAAGATGGTAAACATGTCCAATAATTTAGTCTTAAAAAGCGAGGAAAGATCAGGAATATGTCCAACAATTTAGTCTTGCAATTTGAGTAGAATTTTGTAGCGTAATTTGAACCTTAGAAACTGGGGCCGGGTGCTAATGTTGCTGTGCATGTAAACATGAGTGAGTATTAAACATTCAAAGGTGATTATCTTTGTGTTTGCCTTGTTTGAGAAGCTTAGTTGGCCTACATAAGTAGTACTTAATAAAAGGTGGATTTTTGGATGCAAATCTAAACCATTGGAAAAAGCTTGGCGATTAATGCCACATAGCAAGTTAATGATAATAAATTTTATTTTAAATTACTTATTTTAAGCACTTGTCAGAGGACATTTGTGTACCTCTATTTAAAGAGGGACATTGAATGTTGTGTCAAACATTCTTTTCTATGCTTTTGTAATATATTGTAAATCAAATAATTAATTGTTCACATTTTTTTTCGAAAAGCATAATCTTTTATTGTGATAGCGGACATTGCGCTTGCAGCGGGAGGAATCTTTTATACTTTCCTCTCTCACAAAGAAGCCTTTATTATGAAACTCTTTTCACCTTGTACGGTTGGTTTTGACACATCACGATGATACCTCAATTTTATGAATGATCAAATTTGCACACATCATGATGATACCTCAATTCTTTTGAAAGCTTTTCAATTTTCACCCATGGATTGACTGAGGCCCTAGGCAAAAAGTGTTTATTGATTTAATTACGATTATGGGTAGAAGCGCATCTCTGTTGTATGCTTTTCAACAACTTTACGATTTCTAAATGCAAAGATTAAAGGCTGTTTTGAGATCAAAAGCTAAGCTCAAAAGGCCAAAAACATTTGATGATGCTATGAAGGTTGTAAAGCTGGCAAAAGAGGAGGTATGGAAGTTAGACAGACAAAAGCAGCGTGGCTTGTGAGGAGATGTCAGGCTAAGGAGATGCAATGTACTCAAGGATAACTTTTTGCAAGTCAACAATGAATTTTTTTTCCAAGTGTGGTTACAAAGAGGTTATGAAGCTCGTGCCGCCATATCAGAAAGTGAACTAGGAACACATCATCCCGTCCAATATCCAGAAGTAATATGCAAGACAATGATTTGGAAAACATCCCGTCCAAAATCTTGTTTACGCCCTTTGAATTGTGTGCACAACATCCAAGGAGTTGTCCGCGTTGGGTTGGGTTCATGCCAGAAGCAATGTGCTCTTGAACTCCAACACACCAAAATAGAGTATGAATTCCAACACGTAAATCCAAATCACAATGAAATGAACTCTTAACACTTTGGTCCAAATCACATTAACGGAGTGTCACCTCCCTCTCTCTTGCTCAAATACCCCTTTGGTTGAAGCAATGAGCGGGACCGCTACCTCAGTGATAGTAAGCTATCCTTGCCCTCAGATTTAAAGTTGGTGTGTCGTTGTCACTATCATCCTCTTTCCCTTCTCCTTTGTCCTTGTCCATGTTTGAAGTGGATCCCTTGTCCTTGGATGTACAATCCCGTGAAAAAATGTCCCTTCTTCCCACACTTGAAACACCTTCTTTGGCTTTCCCAAGATCGTGTATGCAGTTGTTGGTGTAGATACATGTCCAAGTTTCATCACCTTGACCTTTCCTTGAGCAATAACAACAGACTCCTCCTCGATCAAGAAAGGACTCCGGTAATCAAAGTCTTAACTTTTCCTTGGTAATCTACTAGTGAAGTCCTTGGGTGACAATTGCATACTCCGCAGGTAACTCTGTGAGGACCAGTGCTGCTAACTATGTAGATGACAAGACAATGAACTATCCATAGCCGATAATTGATCATGAAGTACCTTTGTCTGCATCAAAAATGATTGCGTGGTACTTTGAGGTTCAAATTGAATGTTGAACAATTGTTTGAGCAATGTGACCGCCTGCATAGTGGACCCCTGATCAAAGAGTTATGTCAGCTTGGACCACATCGCACTACCGTGTCCAACGTTTGAATGGCCGGGGAGATTTTATTTGTGAGCAAGGACACAAGCATCGGCATTGCCTTCCTATTAGACTCATTCCAGTCAAACACCGCATGAAGATTGTCTCATCCGAACAGTGTGTAGAGCGCCCAGGTGAGGCTCTATCCTAGACACAATCTCTCATAGGCCTTTCTTCTGGAGTGTACCACAACTCACTACTACTAGGCACTTAAAGAATTCAATCAATCCAAACAATCAAGGGAAACTATGGTCAATCCCACTATAAAAGATGTCATAGGATGAAACCCATAAATACCAATGCTGCAAATTATCTTGAATGTGTTTTTATTTAGATTGTATCTTTCTTCTCAATTTATATAACTACTAGTATGTGATCCACGCGTTGTTGCGGTCAAAGAAACATCACCTCTATTCTCAAAGGGCTATCTTTTCTTCCAAGTGGAACACTATCAATAGTCTCTTCCTACATGTATAGTTTGTCGCATTTTTAAAAGTAATGCATGACGCAATCTCTTGATAGACTCTAACAAACATGAATATATGTAAAATACCACAAATATCACCTCTATTCTCATAGGGCTATCTTCCGTTCCAAGTGGAACACTATCAATACTCTCTTTCTACATGTATAGTCTCTCGCATTTGCAAAAAGATGCATGACGTGATCACTTAATCTCTTGATAGCTCAATTGTTTATTTTTGCAAGATTTTGGGCCATTAGGCTAAACTAAAGGACGTCGTGCAAAATTGAGTTTGTGACCTAAAATCATGCATGTCATTTATTTCTCTCCCTCTCTTCCAAAATTACAAAAGCATGTTCCTCTTTGAGAGAGCAGACTATGTTCAACCATATACATGGTTGAGCCTATTTTGTTACGCACAATCTACACAACACCAACCATTTGGCTTAGCTCCTGCTCCCTTAAATGTGAGATCGGACATTGAGGTAGTGTAGGAGATCTCTTTTATGTATGCACATTATGCACCTTAAAAACTTAAGAGCATGAGCATCATATCCTACTTAAGTGCTCAACTTTTGATCACATCAAACTTGCTTTTTTTACATTTTAGCACGCCAGTCCACGGCCTACATTTCTTTCTCTCGCAAAAACTTCATGGATTCATTTTGTCAATTGTCACCATTATATCCTTAGCCTTTATGCAAGCTACATGTTGTATTTGGTCCCATAGGTAAATTTAACCTTTAAGGACAATCTCTCTCTCTCTCTCTCTCTCATTCTCTCTCTTTGAACTTTATGGTCAATGTGATTGTTACTACAATAATAAAACTCCCAACCTCCTCTCCCTCCTTGAGAAAGTATGTGAACATGTAAGCACTTGCGTTTAAAAATCAAAAGTCATTGGTCATATTTTTTAGGTCTCTTGTGTACTTCCTTTTCTTCTTCTTCTTCTTCTTCTCTCTCTCTCTCTCTCTCTCTCTCTCTCTCTCAATCTCTTCCCCCTCTTAGAACTTCATTAGATACTATTTTTCACTCAATTGTTTATTTTGGTGATGTTAAATACTCTCTCTCTCTCTCTCTCTCTCTCTCTCTCTCTCTCTCTCTATATATATATATATATATATATATATATATATATATATATATATATATATATATATGCAAATAGGAGGACTCCTTGCCAACAGTGTTTGGAGAAGGTTTGCTTAAGCCTAGTAATTGAGATTTTAGGTTAGCAAACTTCAAATCGGGTTAATATGAAGTAAAGCAGCTAAAAATAGTCAAAGAATTCTCTAAAATTTTAATTCTTATTAGTAATTTTATTCTCCATCTTAATGGGGAAGAAATGTGCATTGCGAATACATCAACAAAATGAAGGGCGTTTTGGCTACAAAGAGCATGTGCAAGAAGGGTCTCGAGGTCTTGGGCAGAGAGAGAGAGAGAGAGAGAGAGAGAGAGAGAGAGAGAGAGAGGCACATCACCTAGTCAAGGGAGACACACACATGCCTATCACTCTTTGTTGATATGATCGGTCGCGAGCAGCACTATGCGATAATAGAAGGGGACGGCTATGTGCGGACATGTCAGGAGTCTAGGAAACTTTTAATGTCAATAAAAAAGGTTATAGAATATTTAAACATCATAGACATAATCCCAACTTATATTAAAGATTTGAAGCATATGATAAAATTGGAATGATACATATGTGACACGCATAAGTTGAGCTCTCTCTCTCTCTCTCTCTCTCTCTCTCTCTCTCACACACACACACACACACACACACACACACACACACACACACACACACACGCATGCACGCACAATGTGCGTATGAGTTGAAGATCCTGTAGATAGATATTTGAGAGAATTATCGTTGTTCTTATGGTGTCGAATTCTCTCTCTCTTACACACACACGTACATACATACACACACATATTGGTGTGTGTATGTGACACACACAATCATACACACACACAGATATATATATATATATATATATATATATACATATATATACATATATATACATATACTTCAATCAGACATTTGTTACATAGATCTAGAGTCCTTTTGCTATTGTTCCAATTTAGTAACGATGACATTCAAAATTTTTATAGTTTGCTTGTGTCCTCCCCCTCCAAATCTCTCTCTCTCTCTCTCTCTCTCTCTCTCTCTCACACACACACACACACACACACACACCCCCATGTGTTGAGGGGGATATAAATCTTATGTGTGCATACACATATGAGTTGCCAATGTGACATAGTAGTTGATAAATTGGCACTGTAGCTAAAGAGAAGGCCCCAAGCCGACACGTGGACATGGGAGCAATCTTCTTTTTCTCAATCTCTTTAAAGAAAAGCATAGCTGGCTATGATTGGTCTCTCTCTCTCTCTCTCTCTCTCTCTCTCTCTCTCTCTCTCTCACACACACACACACACACACACACACACATCGATTTTTTATAGGCACCCTTGCTTGCCAAAATTCATAGAATAAATAGACATTTAAGCGTGGCCCACATGTTCATTCTTAAAAATTAAAAGAATGAATTACCCCACAATTGGTAAAAGGTCCATTACCTGGGAAATGTCTCTCCCTATTTCAGGTGTCAATGTCAGGTTTGGTTTTTGTTGGGATTTTATCTACTGTAAGGCATTTATATCATTTTTGACGGATGAAAAATGTTAGCTACCTTTTAAAAATATCCACTAGTGAGATGGAGTCCCCATGAAGCTTGATGATAAAATCTCTCTCTCTCTCTCTCCAACGTGGATAACAATCCCTCCATTTATAAACATTTAAATGTGGCCCATACTTTCACTGTTAAAAATTAAAAGAATGGAATACCCCACAATTGGTAATCATAAAAGGCCTGTCAACTGGGAAATGTCTCTCCCTATTCGAGGTGCCCATGTTGGGGTTGGTTTTTGTTGGGATTTTACCGACTCTAAATCATTTATCTCATTGTCGACGGATGAAAAATGTTAGCTACCTTTTAAAAATATGCCCTGGGGTGAGATGGAGTCCCTATGAGCTTGACGATAAAATCTCTCTCTCTTTCTCTCTTTCTCTTTAACGTAGATAACAATCCCCTTTAGGTACATGCATGTCCTCGACACAAGACATCCCTCTCCTAAGTCAATGCATAAATAGGCGAGTGTTTTTTTTTTCTGAATCTCTTTGAAAAATACAAACTTTGATAAAAATAAAGACAAATATTTTTTAAAAAATAATTTTTAATTAAATAATTAAATCTTCACTAAAATTATCTTTTTCTAATGTGTATTTTGACTTTACGTTGTGTAAAGGTTTTCATTTTCTAAAGACTGACATTTCACTTTCACATTTTAAATCTCACCCTATAGTAGAAAGTCTTTTCACTTTACATTGTCAACATGTCCTCGGAAGCTTTTCATTTCATACAAACTCACTGGGACATAGTGGGTCTTTTTTACGTTTCATTAATTAATTTCTAGACGGATGCGCCGCGAACTTAACTGCTAAACAATATGTGTGGCTTTGAGCCGGTGCACACGCTGCGACCTTTGCCCCCTACGCCCGATATGTCCCTCCTACACCTGCGCCCCCTACGAGCTTTGACCTCGGGCCCCTGCGCCTCGTCTGTCCCTCCCACACCTGCCCCTCCAACGACCTCGGTCTCACGCTCTTGTACCTACCGCTATTGCGACCTGTGCACCCCTTCGTTGCATGCGGCTCTATGTCAACAACCAGAGAGACACCTCCTCCGCACGACGAGGCTCCCAGCACCATACATTCAGGCAAAAAGTATACAGGTTAACGACGCCCTGCCCTGCAAGTCAAACACAGAAACTCGACCACTGCGTTCTTCACCTCCCCATCTAGTCATTAGCGTCGAGAATGCCCGCAGCGACCCAGGATAACCTCTCTCTCTCTCTCTCTCTCTCTCTCTCTCTCTCTCTCTCTCTCGGACCTGCTGACACTTGGGCTGCCCGACCACCGTCCGGTTGACGTGGCTCTCTCTCTCTCTATCTCCTTCTCTCTGACACGTATTGGCATCGTTGCCTTTGGCATCAAAACAACGGGGGCATCTTCCATGATTCGTTTCCATTCGACGTGCTTACAAAATTGGGCAGACGTACTTATCCTTCACTTTAAAATGTTAAATCTTACCCTTCAATTTTTCTTTATGATTGGATGTTTTGCAGTATAAACATATAAACATGCCGTCAACAGCTTTTCATTTCATATTTACCCTTCACTTTAACATTTTAAATCTTACCCTTCAATTTTGCTTTATGATTGGATGTTGTGTAAGGTTCTCTTTAAAATGAACCAATGAGTAACACCCTAGAGGCCCTCTCCTTCCTAAAAAATTTTGCTATCCTTGTCCTTGGATGTACAATCCTCTGAAAAATGTCCCTTCTTCCCACACTTGAAACACCTTCTTTGGCTTTCCCAAGATCGTGTATGCAGTTGTTGGTGTAGATACATGTCCAAGTTTCATCACCTTGACCTTTCCTTGAGCAATAACAACAGACTCCTCCTCGATCAAGAAAGGACTCCGGTAATCAAAGTCTTAACTTTTCCTTGGTAATCTACTAGTGAAGTCCTTGGGTGACAATTGCATACTCCGCAGGTAACTCTGTGAGGACCAGTGCTGCTAACTGTGTAGATGACAAGACAATGAACTATCCATAGCCGATAATTGATCATGAAGTACCTTTGTCTGCATCAAAAATGATTGCGTGGTACTTTGAGGTTCAAATTGAATGTTGAACAATTGTTTGAGCAATGTGACCGCCCGCATAGTGGACCCCTGATCAAAGAGTTATGTCAGCTTGGACCACATCGCACTACCGTGTCCAACGTTTGAATGGCCGGGGAGATTTTATTTGTGAGCAAGGACACAAGCATCGGCATTGCCTTCCTATTAGACTCATTCCAGTCAAACACCGCATGAAGATTGTCTCATCCGAACAGTGTGTAGAGCGCCCAGGTGAGGCTCTATCCTAGACACAATCTCTCATAGGCCTTTCTTCTGGAGTGTACCATAACTCACTACTACTAGGCACTTAAAGACTTCAATCAATCCAAACAATCAAGGGAAACTATGACGCAATCTCTTGATAGACTCTAGCAAACATGAATATATGTAAAATACCACAAATATCACCTCTATTCTCATAGGGCTATCTTCCGTTCCAAGTGGAACACTATCAATACTCTCTTTCTACATGTATAGTCTCTCGCATTTGCAAAAAGATGCATGACGTGATCACTTAATCTCTTGATAGCTCAATTGTTTATTTTTGCAAGATTTTGGGCCATTAGGCTAAACTAAAGGACGTCGTGCAAAATTCAGGTTGTGACCTAAAATCATGCATGTCATTTATTTCTCTCCCTCTCTTCCAAAATTACAAAAGCATGTTCCTCTTTGAGAGAGCAGACTATGTTCAACCATATACATGGTTGAGCCTATTTTGTTACGCACAATCTACACAACACCAACCATTTGGCTTAGCTCCTGCTCCCTTAAATGTGAGATCGGCCATTGAGGTAGTGTAGGAGATCTCTTTTATGTATGCACATTATGCACCTTAAAAACTTAAGAGCATGAGAATCATATCCTACTTAAGTGCTCAACTTTTGATCACATCAAACTTGCTTTTTTTACATTTTAGCACGCCAGTCCATGGCCTACATTTCTTTCTGTTGCAAAAACTTCATGGATTTATTTTGTCAATTGTCACCATTATATCCTTAGCCTTTATGCAAGCTACATGTTGTATTTGGTCCTACAGGTAAATTTAAGCTTTAAGGACAATCTCTCTCTCTCTCTCTCTCATTCTCTCTCTTTGAACTTTATGGTCAATGTGATTGTTACTACAATAATAAAACCCCCAACCTCCTCTCCCTCCTTGAGAAAGCATGTGAACATGTAAGGACTTGCGTTTAAAAATCAAAACTCA